>NC_090933.1:235495734-236132325 GCF_040938575.1 Ambystoma mexicanum
AAGAGAAACATTGTCATCTGTGAAGCAGTTGTGTAAAATAGACTCTTTGCCATACTTTAAAGTAGATAGAAGAGACTTCATTTTGTATCGTCCAGTGTTGTATGGAAATACATTCTACTACTTCTGAGGAATCATTGCTTGGAAAAGACACTTTTTGCCCTCCTTAAGAAAGTGTTTTATGAAAGAGACATTTCAGCTACTCCTAAAGACTCAAGCTTTGAAATGAACACTTTCATTATCCTACCTGAAATAGTCCAGGAAGGGAGCTGCCTCCTGGATTCAAGGACTATTTGTTGAATTTTTCATGTTTGATTTCAATACACTTTTTGCTAAGCCTGAGTCAGAAACATTTACCTTGCTCCTTTAATTGTTTATTTAAGTGTTAGAGACTGATATGTTTTGGACACAAGTACTGTTTGCAACTCTGATGATGAGCCACAGATGCTCTTTAGCTTTAGTTTCCTACGTAGGAAAACTCTCTTTAAAATAGGAACAGGAATACTTTTATCTGACCCCTTTAAGTTAATAAAAATGTCTGATGTTGAAAACATTACAACTTTGTGTCTGCCTCTCATTTCTGGCCCATCACAGAGCTCAGATTTCCAACCTCCCCAGCTTCAGAGAAAGACTATTGTACTTAAGGTCTAACAGTTTGATATCAGCCAAGTAATAAAGTACACCTTTGTAACTAATACATAATTCTGCAACATACCATTATGTAACCGGGTCCTTCATAATAACTATTGTACTCCTCCTCCCTATGCTATTTTTTATATGTATGTGCAACCTTCTGTAACACTGCTGCTCCCAAGAAAATGCGCCCATGTAATATATGTATATTCTGAACACAGATTTAAATAACTGAAGGGTAACCCCAAGGACTCACTGATAGTCTCTTCCTCGCCTCTCTCTCTCTGACCCAGGAATTCTTTCCAACAGGGGGATGAATACGAAAGCCTCCCTAAGTCCTTTCCTCCACCTCCCAGACAAGCTTAGAGGAGAAGAAAGGCCTCAGGGAAAAACCTCTGGGGAAAAAAACCCTGTGTCGGCGGCTGCTGGATTGATGTCGTCTGGGCAGCAAACGTTCAGGTAATAGCTGGTGGAAAGCTGTCTAACGAAAGAAGCAGAAGAGAATGGTAAGTCATAGGACGGTTAAGTAAGAGATAGGAAATTCAAGGTAAGGATGTATTGAGTTACACTTAAAAAGGATTAGATGATTTACCACGCTGGAAGGGATGACTTCCGGGAATCACCTATTGTGTGCGGAAGTTTGTTAGCACAGAACAGAATATAGAGAAAACAGAACGTGTATAGTGACGGAATATTTACCTGGCAAGATCTGATAGAGGGGCATAGTCTGCTCGCCGGTTTCCGGAGCGAAGCCGGTGAACAGGTGTGTGAGAGTGAGAGCTTGAGTCGTAGGAAAGGAGCCGGGTGGACAAGCAGAGTGTAGCGTTGTCAGTGAAGAGTAGCAACGCATCTGCGCGTTGCTGACAGGAACAGATAAACTGAATCCCGAGTAGGAGGGTGGAGCTTCCTTGGTGCTTGATTGTGCATCGTCTAGACCCACACCTTCCATTGCGGCAGCCATCTTGGAAGTAAAAATGGCCGAAATCCGTCTATGGGACCAACGATGCCACAGGGACCAACGTCTCCGGAGAAGCGAGACAGTATGCCCCCTCCAATAGACAGGGGCCCCTGGTTTACCCGGATGATTCCGAAAAAACCGAACGAGTGCCGGAGCATGAACCGCTGAGGCATGTTCCCAAGAGCGGTCAGCTTGAGAGTATCCTCGCCAATCAATCAGGAACTGAAGATGACCTTGAAAAAAGTGAGAGTCACAAATGCCAGCCACTTCATATTCCGTTCCCATCGGAGTGGCAACAGGAGGAGGGTGAGTATTCCTCAATCTAGAAAACCGATCAATCACATCCTTCTTTAGTTGGGACACGTGAAATACCGGATGGATTCTGGACCATGAAGGGGGAAGCCTGAGTTTGAAGGCAGACAAACCCAGTTGTTGCAGTATAGGAAAAGGACCAAAATAGTTAGGAGACAACTTGGAGGGGACCAAATGACGGGGTAAAAATCGGGAAGCCAACCACACTAAATTACCCAGCACCAACTGTGGTGCTGGAGTGCGGTGTCTGTCCGCAAAGCATTTGACACGTCTCTGAGCATTCAAAAGAGAAGTCTTGGCCGTATGGTGTCCCACCTGAATACTCCTGAGCAGGCTGTCCACATCCGGAAACCGGGATGATGAAGCATGGCCGGTAGGGAAACAGGTAGGGTGATAACCGTAGGAGCAGAGGAAAGGGCTGGAACCCAGAGCGGAGTGATGAGAATTATTGTAGGCAAATTCTGCCAATGGTAGTAAAGAACACCAATTGTCCAGTGAAGCGGAGATGTAACAGCGCAGGTAACCCTCCAACGTCTGATTGAGCCGTTCTGTCTGGCCGTTAGTTTGTGGATGGAAACCAGAACTTAACGCCCTGGAGATGTTCAGACTCTTGCAAACTTGTTGCCAATACTGCGAAGTATATTGAGACCCACGATCTAAGACGATTGTTTCCGGGAGACCATGAAGCATGAATATCCGTGAAAGGAAGATCTTCGCCATTTGGGCCGCTGTGGGAATTCGAGGAAGAGGAACAAAATGCGCCATTTTTGTAAAATAGTCTACAGTCACCATGATCACGGTGCAACCGTCAGAGACAGGTAGTTCCACTATGAAATCTGTTGAAATCATTTGCCAAGGACGATCTGGGACAGGCATTACCGTCAGAAGACCCGATGGGCCCGACCGAGGGGACTTGGATTGTAAACATATGGCACATGCTGAAACATAATCCTGAATATCATGGGCCATCTCCGGCCACCAGAAATGACGTTGGACCAACTCCTTGGTATTTCCCATGCCTCTATGACCAGCCATCCTAGAGTCATGACAGAGCTGTAGAACTGACCTTCTTAATTCTTCGGAGGGAATAAACAGTTGTTTATTCCTATATACACACCCTTGGGAAGAGGTAAGCTTCCAAGTGGTAACAAATCGGGGAATGAGCCGGAGAAATTGAGAGGTCGAATTAGCCACCAACTGAAGAAAGGTTGTAACTACCTGTAAAAATCTTGCTCGTGGAAATAAGGGTTCAGACCGGAAAGGGGTATTAGTATTATAATCCTTCCTGGACAGTGTGTCTGCCTTAAGATTAACTCTTCCTGGTATGAAGGAGAAGACAATCTCATAGGGGGAAAAGAAATGGGCCCAACGTGCCTGTCGGCTAGTCCGGGTCTGCGAGTATTGTAAGGCTCGAAGATTGCTGTGATCAATTCGTACTTCAATAGCATGTATAGCCCCCAGTAGTAGATGTCTCCACTCCTCAAATGCTCTTTTGATCGATCACCAGTAGTTCCTTTTCGAGAACTGAATAGTTCATCTCTGAAGGGGAGAGCGTCTTGGATAGATAGGCCACAGGACATTCTAACCCTTGTCCATTTTCTTGAAGCAGAACGGCCCCTAAAGCTTGATGTGAAGCGTCAGATTTTACAATGAATCTTCTGGTTTGGTCAGGAGTAATCAGTATGGGTCCAGTAATGAAGTGTCTTTTGAGTTTCTCAAAGGCCTGGTGGGCCTCCTCTGACCAATGGAATCTTACATCTTTCTTAAGAAGCGCCGTCATCGTAAGAATTTCTTCTGAATAATGGGGGATGAAGCGTCTATCAAAGTTTGTGAATCCCAAGAATCTCTGCAGATCCTTTATGCACAATGGAATAGGCCATTCAGTGATAGCCGAGACCTTCCTTGGGTCCATTGCGATTCCCTGGGCTGATGAAATGTACCCCAAATAAGCCACTCTACTCTTGTGGAATTCACATTTGCCCAATTTGCAAAAAAGATGATTTTCTGACAGTCTCTGCAGGACTTCTTTTAAGTGATGAATGTGATCATTAGCTGAGGTAGAAAAGACCAAAATGTCATCTAAATAGACGATGACTGTGTGAAGAAGAATATCAGAAAATATATGGTCCATAAAACGCTGGAAAACAGCCGGGGCATTAGATAGGCCGAATGGCATCACCCTATATTCGTAATGCCACAAGGGAGTACGAAAGGCCATTTTCCACTCATCACCAGCATGGATACGGATAAGATGGTATGCACCGCGGAGGTCCAGTTTAGTAAAGATTGTAGCTCCCTTAATGGCCTCAAGAATATCCAGTATTAAGGGCATCGGATATCGATCAGGGGTTGTGATCTTATTCAACCCCCGATAATCGATACATGGCCGGAGTTCCGTTGAATCCTTCTTGGGGATGAAGAATAATGAAGCCCCGGCTGGAGATGTGGATTCCTGGATGAGCCCATTGCGTAAATTCTTTTGGAGGTATTCTTTAAGGACTTCTCGTTCTCGTGTGGACAGTATATACATGCGACCAAAGGGAATCGGTGCATCAGGAACGAGTTCCAAAGCGCAATCATCTCTACGATGTGGGGGTAACTCCACATATTCTGAATCGGAAAATACTGCCTGAAATTTCTGGTAATCAGAGGGGATTTCTTGAATATTATTTAGCACAGATGTAGTGCAATTGTTTTCTTGAACTGAGATCGTAGAACGGAAGCCAAGTGCTCCATCAGAAAGACAATGAGCCAGACAATGTTCTGATCCTAGAATAATTGTGCCGGCTTTCCAATTGATATAAGGATTATGGGCTCGGAGCTAGGGTAATCCTAAAATCAAGGGATAATGTGCAGTACTGATAACATTGAATACAATGGTCTCTTGATGGGATGAGATCTTCATCTGAATAGGTCTTGTCTGTTCTTTGATGGGGCCCGAAACTAGTGGACTACCATCTACTGATTCTACCGGGATTGCCATGAATTTGGCGGAACATGGTATTCTATAATTAGTCTTCCAGAGGGTATCGATAACATTTTCTGCGGCCCCGCAATCAATCAAGGCGGGAACCAAGATGGAGTCCGAAGCACCCCACTCAAGCATGACCTGTAGGACAATCATAGGGAGATCGGGTATATCTGTTACTTGAGAGGGCAAGGATGCTGTTGAGGAACCTCTTACTGACTCCCTAGCCGCGGGTCCCCGAGCGGTTGGGAAGGAGCGTTTCCCTGTCTCTTGGTAGGGATGATAGGGCAATCTTGTACTGCGTGATACTTGGATCCGCAATACATACACAACCCCTTGACTCGACGTCTGTTACGCTCTTCCGAGGTGAGTCTGCCTCTTGTTGTTCCTATCTGCATAGGTTCATCGGTCTGGGCTCTCACTGAACTGGGAGGATACGTAGTCGGTTGTCTCATAGGACGACTACAACGTCGTTCTCTGAGTCTTTCCTGTAACCGATAGTCCATCTGCATAACCATCATAATCAATTCTGCTAGATTTGGAGGTCTAGGTACTCTGGATACCTCGTCCTTCAGCTCCTCGTTTAATCCTCTGCAGAATAACGTTATCAGTGCATCATCAGCCCAAGAAGTTCCGGCTGCTAGCTGTTTCAAGGTGGTGATGTATGACAGTAGATCTTGTGATCCTTGTCTAAAGTCCAACAATTGTTCCTGTGCTGAAACTGTGATCTCCTGTCTACTAAACATTGTTCTAAGGCTGCTCAAGAAAGCGGGATAAGAATCCAGCAGAGCATTGTTTGTGGTAACTAGTTGTGTAGCCCATGCCAAGGCAGGCCCGGTTAAATGAGCTATCATGTGTCCTACCTTGTCTCGATCATTAGGAAAAAATGCTGTTTTAAATTAAAATTGGACTGTGCAGGCCTCAATAAAGGCCTTAAGTTTATGAGGATTTCCATCGTATAAACCCCCCGGAATCGGGCCTGGAGGTAATTCGGAACAACTAGGGACTCTTCCCACCTGTTGTCGCAGGGATGTGTTCTCCTGTTTTAATGCCTGTACTTCAGCAGTTAAAGATTGTACTGCTGTTACTAATTGTTGCTGTTGAGCCCGGTCCATGGTTCCCGTGAAGATTACTACCATAAACCTTGAGGTGACTGTTCAGTCTCTGGGAAAAATCCCAGTTTACATATACGGGCGTTGCTAACCATAATATATGTATATTCTGAACACAGATTTAAATAACTGAAGGGTAACCCCAAGGACTCACCGATAGTCTTCTTCCTCGCCTCTCTCTCTCTGACCCAGGAATTCTTTCCAACAGGGGGATGAATACAAAAGCCTCCCTAAATCCTTAGATGATTTACCACGCTGGAAGGGATGACTTCCGGTAATCACCTATTGTGTGCGGAAGTTTATTAGTACAGAACAGAATATAGAGAAAACAGAACGTGTATAGTGACGGAATATTTACCTGGCAAGATTTGATAGAGGGGTTATAGGAGTACATACAGCATGAGTAAGCACAGAGTGAGCGGGTTTGAAGACTGAACTCGGATTCCCTAAATATTGCAAATTAAAGGAAATGTGTCAATTTAGATTCACTGTCGGGATCTTGAAGTCCCTGATAATACTATCCTTCGTACCGAACTCCGGGACATGAGAACCTCTAGCAGTCTGCTCGCCGGTTTCCGGAGCGAAGCCGGTGAACAGGTGTGTGAGAGTGAGGGCTTGAGTCGTAGGAAAGGAGCCGGGTGGACGAGCAGAGTGTAGCGTTGTCAGTGAAGAGTAGCAACGCGTTGCTGACAGGAACAGATAAACTGAATCCCGAGTAGGAGGGTGGAGCTTCCTTGGTGCTTGATTGCGCATTGTCTAGACCCTCACCTTCTGTTGCGGCGGCCATCTTGGAAGTAAAAATGGCTGAAATCCGTCTATGGGACCAACGATGCCACAGGGACCAACGTCTCTGGAGAGGCGTGACAGCCCAGTTACCTGAGGGTTCGGCTGCGCTTTAGAAATAAACAAACTAAACTAAACTAAACACCATGAGAACTGTCCACATGACTCATGATGCTAGCACAAGGATTTCATAATTGAAGAAAATGAAACTTAAGCTGTAACAAGCCTCAGAAATACTTTCTAAACAAAATATTTGGAGGATTATTAAAAATGTATAAGTCTATAAATGTTAATAACTCTCGCATACATATATTTATGGTTCTATGTCATTTCATTGCGATGTTTTTTCATGGTTTTTTTTACCACACATTTTTCAATGAAAAAATTCATTGAATTTTTCATTTTTTATTTTTGCGGGGGTTGCTCCCCGAAACTCCCCATCCACTTTTTTTTGTATGATCCCGAACACCCACACACCAAATATATATTATTCCAACCCCCCTAAAAAATTCAATGAGTTTTTTTCCTTAAAAAATTTGCAGTAAAAAACCCCACGAGAAAACATCCTGTGATGAAAGGACGTTATACCCTATTTATGTTAGGTATCTCTGAATTCGTAGAGACCATTACAATCCAGAAACCCATATTTCATTGATCTGTGAAGTTGCTACAGTGAGATATGAAATAAAACATTACTTGATTTCAAAAGTGTGCAGAACACACAAGCCCCACCTTTTCACATGTTCCAAAATGTGATCAACCTCTTACAATTAAGGGGCATGTGCTCTCTCTGAGTTTCCGCCTCTTAAACATGACAATGAAAAGATTTCACCAATCAAAAAAGTGGAGGTCATGATGACTTAGTGTGGAAGTAATTTAAAATATAAAAGTAGAAACACACACTGAATACAAGAGAGCCAGGATTTTGAAAGCTGCATAGAGGGTGAGCCCCTGTTTCAAATATATGAGATCTAAGCTTGGATAATATCTGGAGGTGATTGCATACAGAAACTCATGAGGAAACGGGCACCTAAGGAAAACCTGCTTTCATGGAAAAGGGAGAAATGGACCAGAAAGGCCCAGGTAACTGGGAACTCCCTGGGAACACTTGTGGGTCTCTGCTGGCTCTGTACCTTAAATAATTATTAAAACTTGAGTATGAAAATCCTCCAATATAATTGGAAGTAAGCCCTTTAGAACCAATTCTCTGCTAAGTCCCATGAGAAGGCAACTGTGAGGTGACTTCCACTAGGGGGAGCTCTTTCTGAATAGAATGCTTGAGCATGTAAAGTGGGAAATGCACGTTGTCTTCTCACTGTTTTCAAAACCAAGCCAGATTTGTTTTATTTGGGAAATATTGCATTTATGCGCAGATAAAACACAGCTCTTTGTAAATCCAAAGCTAAATAAATTAAACCATGAGGATTTGTAGAGGTGTAGTCAGACACTGGATTTGCAAATGGATGCACATTTGCACATCTCCAGGATTGATTGATAATTTGTGACCACTGAAAACCATAGACATTTAAACAACAGATTGAGCGCTTAGCTGTGTCACTTCCATTTCCATAAAACCGATGCACTCCCAAATAAACACTAACATTTCACTAATGCTCTTGTGTTGAACTGAGAGGTCCCTTAACTAAATACACCCAAATAATTCATAGGGATTGGGGGCATAGTTGTTGTCCTTTCGGAAAGTCAGACTGTGGGTGGATACATAGAGCAGAACTTTCTTTGCATTGTAAATTGATAACATAGTACATTAGAACTAGTATTCCATTAAATGCATAGGCGAGATACCAACCATCTTTTTGTGCAAAATTTCTCAGATACTAATTGTTTTCGATATCAGCAAAAATACTATAAAATGTTGCCGAAAAGCGATATATTAATTAAATTGTCCCATTACTATAACTAGTGAATTGATGTTGTTACTGTATTAAACGAGGTTCACAAGGCAGCCCAATTCTTGTTTCTGTGATTCACTTACAAATGTACTGATATTTAATTATGGTGGCTTCCCTAGGGGACCACCTTTCAAGTGATTGTATCTGAATAAATGAATGTTGATTCATAATACATCCTATTTCTTGTCCTAGAATTGGTGCGTGGGATCGTATATCAGAGCACATTAAATTAGGGGATACGCCTTAGTAATATCTATAATTGAATCCACAAAAGATCTAACAGTGATAGTTTGAATGTGGATCTGTTAAGGTGGTCCTAAGGTATAGATTGCAGATAGGAATACTGCATACTATGTGGAGCCAGCTTTGAAAATCAATAATTGCATGTTTTCTTGTCTGATGGGCTCGAGAAGTACTCAAGTCACTGGGAAAACATCACAGTTCAAAATTTGCATCCAGTCCCTGGTCCAACTGAGATTAGGACTGACAGGACCAGCCCTGAAAGACTCCTAGTACCCTTGAGAGGTCAACTATTTGGAATCTACCAGTTCCCAAAGAAATACGGTCTTCAGTACCGTATCTCTCAAGAAGCAGGGGATTTAGAGATTGACAACCTGGTGTGCATTCCAGAGTGTTTTTTAGGGATTCGGGGAAACATTAAACGCACGCTGATTGGATGTTCAAAACGGTGAGGCGCGTCAGATTTTTTGAAACTGTGGCAATGTTGGATTTGTTGACATCGCCGTTGACTGTGGACAGTGCAGTAAGGAAGAGTGTGTAAAATACATTTGGTGTAGTTTTCTGGCCAAAAGAGGGCCTGGAAAGGGTGGGGGAGTGGAAAAAAGTTGATAGGTAGCTGTTTTTATAGGTGCAAAAACCCAGTGCAGGTGCCACCATGTCCACAGTCATTACCGTTGTCCACAGACAGCAGAATGGCAAAAAGGTGTGGAAAATGCATTTGGGATTATTTTGTGGCCAAAGGAGGGCTTGGAAAGGGTGGGTGAGTGGGAAAAAGTTGACAGGGAGCTGTTTTTATAAGTGAAGAAAGCAGTGGAGGTGCTGCCGCGTCTGCTGTCATTTATACTTTTTGCGGATGCCATTGGGAGTGGGCATTTATAATGCACCTGTACACAAGTGTTTCTAGGCACGAATGTTGGGTGAGTGTTGTTATTTGCTGGTATATTGTACGTACTTGTTATATGGTTTAATTCTATAGGCCATGCCCCAAAGAATCTGACCACAGTCATAGTTATATGTGTATAGTAATTATAGGTACTCTAGGGGGAGTATATAGTATTTCTAATATGGTGGACCAATACAATTGAAGTATATATGGTATTTGTGATCGTAGCAGTATGGAATTTGTATTTTGTTTCTCTGTGAAGAAATAAAATAGGATAATAATGGGTATGGTTACCTAGATGCATATGGTAATAAAGCTGGAACCTCTGCTTCCTTTTTTGTGACAAAAAACCAGTACAATTTGTTAAACAAGATAGTTTAAAACCTATAATTGCATACAATTGTACGTAGAGATTAACTTTTTTGACCCTCATATGTAGTACATTCTATGTACTATGTTTGGTACAACATTAGTGTCTGGTACTTTTTTGTTGTATTGACATGAAATAATCATTGTTGATTTGAAAAAAACGACTTTAAATCTATACCGTTTTTTGCATTTATATAGTTTTAAAGAATGGACATGTTGCAGAATAGTTGTGTGTGGTAGCATGGATATTTTATGGGAGGGTAAGTGTGATAGGATGTTTGTTTGAAATGTGTTGTAATTAAGGGTATGTTTAAAGTAGTTAGATACAACTTGGCGTATTCAAACAATATTGGACGGTACAAGAGGTTTTGTAGTAACAATAATTGTGATGGCATATTTGAAGTGTATTACAACGAAAGGTATTATGGATCTAGTTAGATCCCTGTTGGCGTATTCAACTGTCTTGGATTTTAAAATGACTATTGTAGTATTATAGCTACATCTATAATACTACAATAGTAATGTTAAAATCCAAGACAGTTGAATACCTTTGCCGTATTCTAACTTTGTAATGTACTATAGTGAGTATATTTGGGTTGAAGGAATATTAAGTAGGCATTTGTTATATTTGCTGGTAACCTAGTAACTGAAGTGTTGTTACGTTCAAACCAACCACTTCTTTGCTTGACATATGCAGCATAGTGGCTTGATGAGATTGTGGCACAAGTGTGGTACATTATACCTACCTCTGTGACAGTTTTCTTGCCAAGAGATACTTGGCCGTGTGTAACTCTAGTGAGCTTAGAGTTATTTTTGGTACCATGTGCATTGTACCTTAGAAGCATGTGTATGACATATTGGCTATGTGGGTGTATTTGTATGCTGGAATGATTGTCTGAATTGCAAAAAGGGCATAATATGCCATGATCTGCATTCTGCAGAAGCTGGTGAAATGGAATGGATTCACAATTTGGTGTAGATATATACACAAATCATTCATTAGGCATATGATCTTGTGAAACCTGGTTGCAGCGAGTGCATGCATGTTTCCACATGTATGAAATCTGGAGGATTTCATTTATAGGGATGTTTTGGGTTTCTAGTACTTGTAGTAAGTGCATTAGGAATTCTTGTGGATCCTCCGATGTGTTTATGGTGAATTATACCAATACTGTACAGTAGTCCAATTCTTGCCTTATACCTGAGACACTGTAAGTGCTGTCAGGATAATTTGTGGCATTACTATGAAGGACGTCTATTTGCAAAACACAAATAGTCTGAGCCGTTTAAGTAAATGTTGTGAACAATTGGTATTAATTGGAACAGAAGATTGATTGCCACATTTGCATAGCAATTTACTCCAGTTGTGTTGATGAATTTAAATGGACCGGAGAGTTGTGCCTCTATATGCTTTGATGGGCCTACAGTGTTTTATTGAGAAGAGACATTTGTCTTTTTGTCTTCTGATGGACGTGCAGTTGTTTTTTGACTAGAGAGTTTTGTGGTTGTATTATCAGATGGAGTAGCAGTTGTTCTTTGTTTTTTCAGCATTATCAATGGAAGATCTGGTATAGGTTCTGTTTAAATTAGTTTCATTTTTAAAGGCTTTTTTAGGTACAGGGTACATATCTAGATGGGTTTACAGTGCATATAGCTTGTTGTATTCTAGGATGCAAGGAATGTCAGCGTTAAATTTGTTTGCAAATGTAACTAAGAATAGACCATCGAGTATATGGAGACGTGAAAGTGCTATGTCACTCATACCTTCTTTGTAGATTGTGCTGCCAATGTCAATCAATGCATGATCTAGGGTTAGACCTTGCGATTTGTGAATAGTGACATCATATGCAAGAGATAGAGAGAATTGGTCTCTGCATACGTACATGTCTTTAAAAAGAGGGAAACGTGCTATTGTACAGCCAAGTTGTTTAACTTCTACATCTTTGTCAAAGTGGATGTTGATAAACTGAATGTGGTTGTCATGTGGATATGTTTGGAAGCCAACAACTGTATCAGTTGCTCCATTGACTAAACCTTGTTTGACGTCAAGGTTACGTTTTCAGATTACTCTGCAGTTTAACACAGCATTAATACTTTTTCTAATGCAGCTGTGTTGGAGACACATTTTTCTAAGCTATTTAGTCATGCTGTTGCTTGTTGACACAGAGAGTGTCATGCCGTCCACCTGTAGTTTGTCTGTGGAGCTGATAAGCACTATGGGTTGCATTTCTTTTTTCAATATTGTATCATTGAATTGACTACAGCTTACAAGGGTTGGCATTAAGGACATGCATTTTTATATTTTATTGAGTTAATTGTTCTATGACATCAGCGGCAGATGTGGTTTGCCCATATAGCTCATGGATTAGTCTAGTTTTAAGATGGATTTTGCATCTTTAGTAAGCAGAGCAGTTCTACTGCTTTTTAACATTTTAGCATAGGTGAGATCTGCATACCGACTCATGTTTTGAGTTAGTTCTCTGTAGCGAAAATGTTGTCAGAGATTTACATTTCCAATGCTGCTGAGTGTGTTATGGCTTTGTTTGTGTCCTAATGTTTTGGAAATATGTTGACCTTTTACTGGTGTTAACTTAACTGTAGGAGGTGTCCAAAAACAATAACGTGTTTTCCTCCAAACAGTTGTTTGTAGTTGCTATTAGGACTTCTTGCATCCTAAAATGAATTAAAGCCAACATGAGTTTGGAAACCATGCTTACTTCATCTATCAGGAGCACTTCCATTTGTTTCAGAATTCTGCGTACTTCAGTAGCAGCCTCTGCTGATAATTTGTAGTATTCTAATTTGTTTTGGAGTTCTACTGGGAGCAGCAGTAGACGGTGTAAAGTTACACCTCCTATGTTGTAGGCAGCTAGACCTGTGGGGGCTGTTACAACAACTGAAAGGTTGTTTGTTAAGTCTTATAGATATTTGCTGATTAATTTAATTAAGAACGTTTTGCCAGAATCAGCTTCACCACTTACATACAGGCGCAGAGGTTTATATTTTTTACAGCTACAAGTTTTAGTTTCATGTTTAAAACCATGTTACATTTCTAAGTTACTTCTATGTAAATGGTGAGTTCATCATTTAGCTGTAATGTGGGCACTGACAAGTCTTATTCAGATTGTTTAGATTGATACATGGTGTGTATTTTCTACCCCAGTCATGGCTATTTCTGCTTCATTTAGAATGAGTGGTTCTCCAAGTGGTTCTTGGCTTCCTGTAAAGAAGGTTCACTGCCTTCAGAAATGTCTTTATCTAGTAGAGCTTACATTTCTTCCTCTTGTTGGCGTTCATTGTCCAACGCTTGTTTGTATTGTTGAAAATTGACATTTGTTACACTGCTTTCATTTGCATTGAATGCAGCTTCAAATGAGTCATGGTGACCTAATAATTCTTCTTCTTTTCTCCAAGGTTTAAAAAGTTGCAATAGGGCCATGTAATAAAGTTCTCTATGTTGTGGAGATTTAAACGATAACTTTACATGATTAATTATACTGGGCATTATACGTTTTACTAGGCTTCCTTCACAAGTTGAGACTGAATATTTTCCAGTGGTCTCATCTGGCGTGACATTGCTTTTGTAGGAGTAGTTTTGGGCTATGTCGTACAGGCACATGTTTCCCAAAGCCATACTTCTGTTTGGGTAGTGTGTGTCAATTAAATTGTTTTTAAAATGTCCTAGCTGTTGGGATCCTTTGTGGCTATTGTTTCTATCTCTTGGTAGGATTTTAGTACTCTTTTTCTCGATGAAGCTGGACCAAGGTTTAGCCAGACAATGGTTTCATATTTCCGATATAAGGTTGTACCTGTTAAACCGTCTGCAGCTTTGTAAAATCTACATTCTCTATGGGAGAGCATTTGTATACCAATGCTGCACAATTTTTGTGACAGTGTTTTGTCAGATGATACCTCATCCTAGAGGTCTTTTATTCATTTATTTTATTTGTGTTGCTTATATAGCGCACCTAACCCAAAGGCATCTGGGCGCTGTCCTACAGAAAGACAGTTGCAGTTGTTTCCATGGTTAAATATGTACAAACATTTTGACTAGTATACAGCGGGTAATACATTACATTATTTACATAGTTGTAGGGGGGCGCCTACTGCAGACTTGTGAGTAT
Organism: Ambystoma mexicanum; assembly: GCF_040938575.1. NCBI lineage: Eukaryota > Metazoa > Chordata > Amphibia > Caudata > Ambystomatidae > Ambystoma > Ambystoma mexicanum. The sequence continues at coordinate 235,510,024 of NC_090933.1, forward strand.
TCTGTATGTACAACAGGCATGCCTGGTGTTCATTATTTGCCAAGGCTATGTGTAAAAAGGTGGGTTTTTAGTTGTCTACGGAATATCCAGAAGGATTCCTGTGCTCTTAGTTAGACAAGCAAGGTATTCTATTGCTTGCTGGCAATCGGGGAGAAGCTGCTGCCTCCAGCATTTTGTAACTTGAAGAATGGCGTGGCGAGGATGTGCATGTATGTTTCTCTGGTAGGCCTTGCAGGATTGGGTTTTGAAATCTTGTGCTGATCTAGGAATGTTTACTACTGCTCTTATTTTGCAAGACCTGGAGTTTTCAGATGTTCTGGATGCTAGCATAGATGGCGTTATAGTAGTGTAGTGGGGTCAGGACTAATGCTTTGGTCAGTGTAATACAACTGTCAGGTGACAGAAATGGTCTGCATGCATTGATAAGTTTGCACGTATATGTTGTAGCTAATGTGGTATCATTTACTTGTTTTGAAAGTGTTAGCGATGAGTCCAGGTAGAAGCCTAGTGATTTTACCTCATTCAACACTTTGATGGTGTTGCCATCAATATTCAAGAATTTGAAGGAGTCATATAGTTTGGTGAGCCTGATTTGAGAGCCTATGATGAGCAACTCAGTCTTGTCATTGTTCAAGCACAGTCTGTGGTGCGTCATCCATGCTTGGATGGTTAGGTAAATGGCACTGAGTGCGGCAGTGTCAATAGCGTGGTCCCCAATGATGGGTATGAGGATCTAGGTGTCATTTGCATAGTTAGTGTAGGTGACACCCAGACTGTCAAGATGGTCAAATAGAGGCTTAGTAAAGACATTTTATAATGTTGGAGATACGCACGATCTTTGGGCTACTCCACAAGAGACAATAGTAGGTGGTGCTTCAGCCGTAGGTGAGAAGACTGTCATGGTTCTGTCTGTTTAAAATGATTTGATCCATTGGGTAGTGTTAGTGGAGAAATGTGCTGCTGAAGCCAGGTGTTTGCACAATATGTTGTGGTCCATGAGGTCGAAGGCAGACGACAGGTCAAGGAGGAGAAGTAAAGCTAGCTTCCCTTCATCTTTTAGGTCAACCATTTGGATTTTGAAATCCAATAGTTCTGTTACTGTCCCATGTCTCGGGCGGAATCCTGACTGTCTTAATCCAAGGATATTATTAGCTTCTAGGTATTTCTGAATTTGGAGGAAGCTACCCTGGCTTGATAGAATTTTCAGTAGAAATGGTACAGTTATTATTGGGCGGTAGTTAGTGGGTATATTTGGGTCGAGGGTCGTTTCTTTTAGAAGGGGTAAACCAGGCTTTTGTAAGGCTTTTAGCTGTTTTGTCTCATCTTGGCTGTGACATATCTTGCAACGGCGGTGGAATTGTCTGAAATGTATTTTATGTCTATATTTGCATTCCACAAGAGGGCAATGATTGCATTGTAATCATTGATGTACTTGGATGCTTCATCCCTTTTAATGCTTATCTAGTTTTAGGGGATTTCCCTTTTACACTGTGTCTAACAGAAGACATCAAACTTTTTACTTGACCTTCTGTGCAAACTGGTCTACGCAATCAATAGCGACATTTAGAATAGTTTTTACTTTGTTTTTATATCGACCTTGGCAGTATTTGCGTATGTAGGTCACTATGTGTGGTTTCTGAAGGGATGTCACAGGTAATTTATTTTTGAATACATTGTAAAATAGTGGCATCACTGTCATGGCCAGATTTGGGAGCATCATTTATCCACAAAAGCATGTGAATGTGTGATGCTCCTCTGGATTTATATTCTTTTCTCCAAAAGAAGTGGTGGGGTATTTTTATTGCAGATGAAGCGCAACATGGCAATAAAGTGATGGTGAAAGTACCTTGATACATTGGCAGTATCAAGAGAACACAGTTCTCCTGGTGTTTTTATATCTATTACCTCTTTATTTTGGTGTGCAGTGCATAAGAAGTAATTCGAGTCATCCCATGCATATTCTGCACAACTTAAAATAACAAATAACAAACCTTATGGGTGGGCCTAGGTTCCATAGCATGCAATGTACTTTAGCATGACATCGGAAGCAGTATTTTTTTGTACCATGCATGTTTGCCAAGAGATTTGTGATACTTGACTGTAAAACTTCATCTTTGTCTTTTATCTTTTGAAGCAGTTGGGTAGCGGATATGTTTGAAAAATTAGAGCCTGTTTTTAATGTGTTTGCAACATCATAACATACGGCCTCATTCTAAGTCTGATGGTAGCCTTGCTGGTAAAACCGTCAGGCTGCCGCTGGACTTGCACATTTTTCCAGCGCCTCGCTTGGCGGTAACAGCAGGGGTTTCTAACCCCACCGGTCCGGGAAGTCAGGCACCGGAAAAATTGAATTCCCCATTTCCATTGAGTCCCATGGGAATGGGGAAGATGGAAGCACCAGCACCGTTAATAACGCTTCCGGCGCTTCTGTGTAGGTCTGCTTACCGTGGTCGCTGTGCCAGGCAGGGGCCGACCTGCCGGGCACAGCAACTCCGGCAAGCAGACACGTAGTGTGCCGGTCCGGTAACAATGGGGCTGGTAGGCTTACTGGCACCGTTGTTACCGGACCGGCATATTTGTAATGAGGCCCATAGAGTTTCTAGTTCACTTTCAAACAGGAGGTATAAAATGTATTCTACATTTTGTCTGAATCTTGGGTCTTCAGAATACATTCTTAAGTAGCGATATCCTGATTTACTAATTTGTGTGGATCTTTCATCATACCTTCCTCCCTTTCCTGTAGGAAAGAGTAGAGGAAAGGAATGTGCTTCTACACTTTTTTCCCATATGCTTATTGGGGAGCCTTTGGCTTGATGCATTTGATATGTTTCTAATGCATCTTCTATGGTGTCTTTTTAGAGTAGTGGGTGAATTGTATACTGGTCTAAAATGCTGGCTACAGTAACAGGGTCTACACGTTCAAATTGACCAGTTTGTGGTGAATCTTGAATTATTTGGTTGTTTCCTTTTATGTTTTCCTCTATATTTATATATTTGTATTATTCATTGTTGTCTTTAAGATATTGGGCCTTATTATAAGATCTCCGGTCCGGTAACAACGGTACCAGTAAGCTTGCCGGTACCGTTGTTACCGGACCGGCAAACTATGAGTTCTGCTCGCGGGTGCCTTCACCCACGAGCAGAGCATGTTGGATGCACCGGCACCATTTTGAATGGTGCCGGTGCATCCGACCTCCCAATTCCCATTGAGCCCTATGGGGCTCAAATGGGAATCAGGAGCATTTTTTTCTGGCACCCGCGAATGTGCAATTATCATACCACCGGTATTGTAATGAGTACCATTGTAGTGCTTGTCTGACTTTGTTTAAGTCAACTAGTTGTTGCCAGTTTATTTTGTCTCTTTTTGGTACACAATTAACTAGTACAATCAAGGATTGCTCTATTAGCCATTCTACTCCTAGAGTTTCTACACGTTCTCTAAGATCTAATGGCAAATATACTATTTTGCCAGAAATGCCTTTTAGTAACTTAAGTGGAGGCAATTTGGATGTTTTCCATTGAAGGCATTTTATTGCTTTAAATGGGTGGAATATTTGGTTTATAATGCTCTCATACAAGTTAATTTGTTGGAGAGCTTTTGGAAGTGGGAAGATGTCTAAGTTATTAGTGATAGCAAGTGGTGGCATTTGGTTATTGTCAAGCTTTGTTTTTATGTGTGTGCAAACTATTGAGGGGTCAGTTATTTTATATTTATTTTCTGCTGTTAGATATAACGCTAATTGGAACCGTTGGGATTCCTCATTGTCCTCTATTTTGTAGGCCATAGCTATTATTTTTGTGATCTTTTTATAAAAAGTTCTCCAACAGACACATACTTTTTATCGTATTTTAGCAGATGTATTTTGAAACTTATCTATTTCTTTTTTGGATGTGTTTGTAAGGTGGGTGGTGTTTGTGAGCTTTTCTCTAATGTTTTCGAAAGTTACTGAATTTTCTAATTCAATTTCAGTCCCAAAATATTTAGTGTGGGTGTGTTCTATTCTCAAAGGAGTTCTTTGGCAGTTCCATAAAGAAGAATGATATTTAAATGTTATTTAAATTTTGCAGTTCAGGTTTTCAGATGGTGGAATGGTGTGTTGCTAACATTTTGATGTGGTGAAAGGTGTATTTGCAAGCAGTTCCTGAAACACAGGCTAATGAATGTCCTTGCAGTCTAGTGTGGATGCGCACTGGCCAGGATCCATGGTTTGTAAAGGTTTTTATTCTACTTTTGTCTTTTAGTTTCACAGAGTGACTGAGGAATTGTCATACAGAGTTTAAGGATTGTTGGCATACGTTACATATTGAGCTGCATGTCCGTTTGTACACTGGACAGTTTGGTTGGGCAAAAGTAATATTTGATTGAAAGTTTGTCTTAATTGAAATATGTTTCTGTGTGCTTGTGTGAATCAATTCGCCTTCACATAAGTTTGTAAGGGCATCTATATTGACAATGCACACGTTTAGAAGTACTTTTTGTAATGTATTGATTAAATTAGTTACTGGTTTCACTCTGTTTAATATTAATATAAACAACTTTTTCTTTAGTAGAAATGTACTGTCAATTAGAGCTTTGAGGATTTGTTTTGTGCAGTAATTTTTAAGGATAGATCGTGGCTTTTTTCGGTGCCTTATAAGATTGTTAAGAACTCTACGGTGGACATTTATGTGTAAAATTAGTTTTGGGACTTTTCATCTGTGGCTACATTAACATTGGCAGATATAGTGTTGGGTTCATTAATAGGTCTAGTTTTGTTTGTACATCTTTTTACTTACTTCTTTTTAGTGGAGGCTGGTTTAGTTTTGTTGAGTGTGGTTACAAGCTGTTTTGTTTTACTGTTTTCTATAAATTGTTTTGGAAGAGGGTGACTATATGGTTTATTTTTATTCTTATCTGCTCTATTTTCTCTTTGTTTTCTACAGAGTTGTTTTTTAGTAGGCATTCTGTTCTCTCTTTTGGGAAAAAAAGAAAGTTTGTGTTTGAAAGTTGTGGAATGTTTAAGCATGTATTATGCATGTGTGTGGTGTGTGTGTGTGGGTGATTGTAGAGATGAATAGAGTGTTTTGTGATTGTGCAGTGGGATGATAAGTGTGGTTGGGAAGGTTGTAAGAGTAAGAGGCTGTACAGGTGTGATAAGCTTGGGTTAGTGAGTAAGGGAGTGGTGGTGTAATTGAATAGGGACATTATGATGTTTTGAGGAAAACAGTGGTTGTTATAATGGTGTGTTTTAGTGCATAGATGTGAGGGTTGCGTGGGTGTAATGGATAAAGGGGTAACACAGTGTATGTATGTGTGCTGAAGTGTGTTAATGATTTGAAATGCAATGAATTTGAAAGTTGTTGGGTTGGAATTAGGACCTCATGTGCATAGGGCTATGGAATATTAAGGAAGTGAAATTGTGGTATATAAGGTTTTGAGAGATGGATGTGCTTTTAGGCAGTAAGGAATCAGTGGTGTATTGAAAGAACAGTGTTTAGATGGGAATATAAAGAGTGCGAATGCTGCAATATAATGAGTAGGAGTGAAATACAATGTTGTTCAGTAGAACAGAATACTGTAGGCTAAATTATAGTGAAAGTACATTGTTACAATTAGAGAGACATACATGCTATATTAATGTACTTACTTTGTAGGATGTGAAGAGTGTTCTTTCTTCGGTAGCTGTCTTCTTCAACCTTCTTTTTCCTGTAATTGTAAAAGAAAGGTAGTTGTTATATGTGGTAATGGTGAAGTACTTTTAGTAAGAGAGTTTGTTATGTATTAAGGTAGTAGTTGTTGGGAAAAAGAGTTAATAAAGTTGTGTTATGGGTGGTGCAGTAAAGTATGTTAAGTAGGTTGTTAGAACATAGGCCCTCATTATGAGTGAGCCGGTCCGGAAATAAAGGTGCCGGTAAAAAGTTACTGGCACCTTTTCTGGACCAGCTCACTCTGTGTTTGCTGGTAGGGGCACTATACTCCCTACAGGCCGGACCTCCAGGGAGTTCAGGTCGGTTACGGAAGCCTTTACGCTGAAGCACTGGCACCATTACTAAAGGTGCAGCTGCTTCACGGTTCCCATTCCCATGGAGTTCTTTTGAACTGCATGGGAATGGGAACTCACTGTGCCACCGCCACCTGTGATGTCCTGGTAGCACTGGGATGTTAGGTGGCGGTAACAGTAATATGGGGTTGCCAGCAACTCCCTGGCTACCAGTGGATTTACCGGCACCCCTGTAATGAGGCCCTATGAGTAGTGCTGTTTGGGACATTATGAATAGCAGGGCAAAAATGAGTGTGTAAAAAAGATGCATATCTAGGTTATTTATGTGCTGGTGATTTTAATAAGAGAAGTGGTGTGTTTGTGGTGCAATGCATTTGTAATGTGTTGCAGTGTTTTTAAAGAATAGGGAAACTGGCTTAGCGGTTATGTAATGGTAAATTGTAGTTGGAGCAGTGGTTGGTGTCTTCCAATAGTAGTTGGAAAAGAACAGTAGTTTATTTGTAAGTTGAAGTGTTGTATAGAGATACTTTGGCAGTATACACATATGTGAGAGCAGGTGGAGAATGGTGACACTATAAGGGATGTAATGAGAAAGGTTGGATAATAGATTTATATGGAATGAAAAATGGAAAAAGCTGTGCGTTCAAAAATGTTTCTTTTTAGGATCATTTTGTTAAACGTTAAAAAACGCATATGTGCATTTACAGCAGCACTGTGTCTAACTTTTTTTCTAAAAGAACGAAAAGCAGATGCAAAAGATTTGTAGAACATTTTTAAGTGGCATTTGGTGGGTGGATGTTTAATATGTTGGCAGTACATGTAAGAAACTGCCACTTGATGTGACCAGGTGCAGAATGCTTCAATACATGGCATTTGAAATTGTGATTAAGAAAGAGAACCTGCTTATTGAGAAGCTTATTACAGGGTAAGTGGCAGAAACCTGTTATGTGTGTGTATATATATATATATATATATATATATATATATATATATATATATATATATATATATATATATGTTGAAAAAAAGACTTAAAAAAAATAAGCATAACTGTACTATATGTCTTGTTAGATGCAGATGTTGTTGAATCTGCAAAGAGAAACTTTGGAAATTTGTGATGCAGGTGGCTGTGCGTAACAGGAGACATGTACTCTGGTAGTTCAAGAGTACATCTGAAGATTTTGTGGTACAATGTATTTGTAATGTGTTGCAGTGTTTTTAAAGAATAGGGCAACCTACATGACGCAGTGGGAGACAGACCTGGATCATTCAATAGAGGATCAGACATGGATTGACATTTGGCCGCGTACCTGATCCTCGTCCTATTGCATCACGAATCGAGAGTGTGCCCATAAACTACTCTTGAGATGGTACTATCCTCCACTCCGACTGCATCGCATTAACCAGTCCCTGGACCCCCGATGCTGGCACCAATGTGGCCTCCCGGGATCATTCATGCACATGTGGTGGTCATGCCCAGTGGTCGCAAAGTTCTGGTCCCAATGTACGCAGACGATAGCGGACATAACGAAGATCACTCTGCCCCTTGAGCCAGAATCAATCCTACTGGGATCCCCGATCCCAGGCATATACCCAAGATCTGGTAGATCGGCAGCCCTCATGACTCAGCTATTCTTGGCCTCCAAGATCACCGTAGCTCGAACTTGGAAATCGCCAGAAGGCCCCCGGATGATCTTGTGGTGGCTAAAACTATGGGACATTTTCATAGCGGAGAAAATCACTGGGGCAAGTAGAGGCCTACTCCATCGCTTCACAAACATTTGGTCTCCATTAATAGACTATGACGAGTCCTATCCGGCTCTAACATTCAAGCCGCGGGCGGTGGCAAACGCCTTATCAGCCGAAGGCCCAGGCGTGGCACAGCGAAAGGAGGACTTAGATCTGGATGAAGACTGAGAGTCCACAGAAGGAGGGTGGAGGGCTAGTTGCAAGGAAAAAAGGGACTATAGGGCTTGATAAAGTACTAAGATTTGGTTTGCTGTAATGTACGTTCTCCTGTGTGTTGAACAAAAATAAACATGTTTAAAAAAAAGAATAGGGCAACTGTGGCTTAGTGGTAATGCAATGATAGATTGTAGTTGGAGCAGTGTTTGGTGTCTTACAGTAGTGATTGGAAAAGAAAAGAACAGTAGTTTATATGTAAGGTGAAGTGTTGTATATAGATACTTTAGCAGTATACACATATGTGAGAGCAGGTGGACAATGGTGGCACTATAAGGGATGTAATGAGAAAGGTTGGAAAGTATGAGATTTATATGGAATGAAAAATGGAAAATGCTGTGCAAAAATGTTTCTTTTTAGGAGCATTTTATTAAAAGTTAAAAAAAGCATATGTACATTTACAGCAGCACTGTGTGTAACTTTTTTCTAAAAGAAACGAAAAGCAGAAGCAAAAGATTTGTAGAACATTTTTAAGTGGCTTTGGTTGGTGGATGTTTTATATGTTGACAGTACATGTAAGAAACTGCCACTTGATGTGACCAGGTGCAGAATGCTGGAATACACGGCATTTGAAAGAGTGGGTCTAAAGGAGAACCTGCTTATTGAGAAGCTCATTACATGGTAAGTGGCAGCAACCCTGTATACATATATATATATATATATATATATATATATATATTTGCAAAAGTGTTGAAAAAATACTTTAAAAAATATAAGCATACCTGCACCATGTCATGTTAGATTCAGATGTTATTGAATCTGCAAAGAGAAATCTTGTAATGTTTCACAGTAGTTTTGGATGCAGGTAGCTGTGAGGAACAGGAGACATTTACTCTGAAAGTTCAGAGTACATCTGAACTGAGAAGACAGGGTTACATGTAGAGTTTTTGGATGTGATTGGCGGATGGTTGTGTGACTGTTTGAAAGCAGCCAATGAGGTAGTGCTACAAACATACAAGTAAAAAGCATAGAAGGGCTGCCCTACGGTGTCTACGGACACTCCAGTAGTCAGTGGACACCGCCCGTGCCATCCGGGTCCTTTAAGGATGCCAGGCATGGAAAGGGTACTGTGGTGACCGCGGACAGTCGTGGATGTCCGCAGGCATCAGGCGGATCAGCCAATCAGGTTCTGGGGTTGTGGTGTACAGGAAGCGAGGGTATCAGCTATTTTCGTTATTGTGTGCAGCAAAGATGTCTGTGACTTTGGCTATGAGGAAGCAGTGTGTGTGAATGGTGGGAGATTCTTGCATCCATTCATTGAAGGTTTACACTGAACCTTGTGGCATCTCTGCTACTATTAGATTGGAACAAATGGAAGGTTTGTGGTATGCAGTTTGTGGGTTAAACTCAGCGACCTTATCACCATTCTGTGAGGGTATGACTCACTTTAAATGTCCAGATATTATTATTGTGCATTATGGAGGCAACAGTTTGGGCTTATAACTCCAGTATCTTTGCAGCCTGCCATGAAGAATATGTTGAGAAGCCTAATGGAACTGTTTCCAGCTGCAAAGATTATTGTTTCTGAAATCAATCCTAGGCAAATATGGAGATGTCCACATTTGTTTTGTCCAAAAATGGAAGATACTAGGCACCATGTCAATAAAGGTGTATGTGCTTTATATGGTTTAGGGATGGTATCTTTTAACAATGAAATAATCAGGTTGGATGGTGTAAATACTTTTCGGAGCAATGGTATGTATTTGACTGATATTGGCAATCAGATTTTTCTTTTGAACGTTCAAAATGCATTAAAAAGGTCCATGTGAAAGGGAAGATGTGGAGTGTATACTAAATCATTTGTTAGTAGGTGTAAGACATAAAAAGGAGAAAAACAAAAATAAATTGAAAACCCCCAAAAAACAAAAAAAGCCTATTTTAAGAGCACCATTGTAGAATACATTATTTAAATTGTGTTTAAACCTCCCCACTCCCTTTAATTGGTCATGCCATCTGCAGACACTGCAGTAATCATCAGACATTGCACGCGCCATCCAGGTCTTTTAAGGATGCCAGGTATGGAAAGGGCACTGCAGAGACCACAGACATTCGCAGAGGTTTCGTTATTGCAGTGTATCAAGTTTGATATTATCAACATTTTTCGAAGAGATGCAGTGCATTTGACTGATGTTGGCAATCAGACATTTCTTGTAAATATTCAAAATGCATTGAAACAGTTTCTGTAAACACAACAAATATGAATTGAAGTATTGTTTAGTACTTGTAGTAAAAAAAAGCAAAAAATTAGAAGCACTTTTTGTGAAAGTTAGACAAATAATTAAGTTCAGTAGAACATTTGTTACTTCAGTATATAAAACCAAATATCCTAAAAAATATAAAAGCCTGATGACAAAAACAATGGTTCTTTTAAGAGCCAACATTTTTTAACAAAAAACAAGTTAATTGATTTTAATTCCTCCAACCTACGCCTGGAATTGTCCAGGTTTCCGCAGGGTATTATAATTTCTACCGAGTTTGTAGGCTGAAAAAGTTCCTCTGATTTTTTTTTTTAATTCTGTTTTTTACCTGTGAATGGTGGCTCCAAAAAGAACCTTTTTTTTTATCTTTCTGGCTTTTATGTTTTCTTTGGATTTAGTTTTTTTTGTAGGAAAGGCAAGAAGGTAAGGTGGGGGAGGGAAGGGAGGGTAGGGAGGGAAGAGGCACCAATCACAGATATGAAGGGGGAGGTGGACAGAGCAAGATGTTGGACGTGCCTTAAATCTAAGGTAGTTGGCAGTGTTTCTCGTGCTCCTTGACCGTGGTCTCAAAAGCACTCTGAAAATGTTCCCCCTGCAGAGCGGTGTCTCGCAATACAGAATATTATGACCCTCGAAAGTTAAGGGTCAACGATATTTGTGATGTCATCTTTGATGTCCTGGGTTTTAGTCTTAGCAGTGCACAGTGATGGCGTGAGTTATGGTTGTTCAGCTTACCAAAACTGGAAATTTTCTGGGGGTTTTCGGTTTTGCATGTAAGCATAACATCCCTTTCACAACATTTTATCCACTGAATTTCATAGGTTTTTATTAGTGGAACTTAACCATAAGTTAAGTAGTCCAGTAGTTTTTAAAATGTTTGACGGAGACATTGGACAGAGACAGAGACATGGGGTGTCCCCTGTTCCTTAAAACCTATATATATATATATATATATATATATATTCACGTGATCACGTGATCAAGCGCTGTGTGCGGGTCGTGCCTCGAGGCGTCCTGCCTCTGTTTTTGCTGCTGCCTTTCCGGCCGTGTTTTTATCTTATTTTTTGTATTACCCATTAAATTAAACTTATGACCATTCCTCCGTTGTGAGCTGTGCTAATTTTTGTTTACTTGGGCACCTTTATTCTGTCCGCGGAGAGTGCGGTTCCCCTTGCCTCTTTGTCTTTTCGATATATATATATATATATATATATATATATCAGGCTTGGTGCTTTGCAGCAGAGAGGCCTTTCAGAAATGAGGAGCCATCATTTTATTTTTGCTTGATGTGTGTGAGTCCCACGATATTACTGGGAGAAGCAGCAAATGAAAAAACTCAATAGGAGGAGGAAAAGGAAACCATCAGACTTTAGAATTAACTTCCCCACAACATTACAGAGTCTTATAATGTTCTCAACATCAGAAAGAGACTAAAAACCCTACTGTTTACGTTGTCACTCCTAGGGGAACACTGATTGTTTTGCACAACAGCACATAGATGGCTTATCATAGGTGCAATATAACTATAAATACAAATAGCAATACCAATAGCAATAGCAATCACATCAGGCAAGAGGTCAGGAGTGGGAAAGAAGACACCATGTGAAGTTGGAGATTTGGGGTTGGTTTCGGGAGCCAGTTATGTGTAGAACATTTTTGGTTTATCAGGGTAAGACTGCATAAAGCTCACGAGATTACAGCAGCAGCGGCACAAGACAAGCTAAGAAAAAAGCGATGAGTGATGGGGTAATGGGAAAAGGTTATAGAGGGAAAAAGCAATTGAGTGGAGTGAGGCTACCTGGAGAAAAGGGGGGGCACATATTTAGTGCATCTGAGGACATGGAAGACTTTTTAATGCTCAGCAATTTTTCCCATTATCGCTGGAATCTGCGATCTGCCACTCTACCACAGGAATTTCTGTTATTGGAAATGATTACTGTGACATTGTTGCGGGAATAAGGGGTTAGCAAAAAGTTTAGCATCTGCAGTGTCTACATCTACTGGGCAGGGGCAATTGGTGTTTGGTAACAAATGAATGCAAGAAACTATGCAACATGTTTGGGCATAGAATCAGTGAAAAACCATTAGTTAAAAGAGAGTTAAGGTGATCCGATTTTACGCAACAAAACCTGTATAGTTCAATAAAACCCTTGAAATTCAGTGAAAAAACCTTAGGAGAGAGTTAAGATTGAACGTGAAAAATACATAGTAACAAAAGTGTCCTAAAGTGTACTGATCCAGCAGTGCATACATTCTGGCTACTTCTCCGTACTAATCAGCTTACACTGCAAGCGATATGGGGAGCAAAGTGGAAGCTGTCAAAAGAGAAAATAATCTGTCAAATGTGTTTGTGCAGTGCTAATCTTGAAATGGCCAAACATGTCTTAACAGAGTGTCCTCGCTTGGGTCCAATATATATGACCCAGTTTGTATAGATTTATACTTAACTATGACATGAGGAAAACCATGGATTTCTGGTCGTACTGTCTAAACACTGAGTCATGTCCTATGCACGTTGCACTTTTTAGGATATGGCAAAACGTAGTATGGATTTTAGAGAAATATTCATAAAGATTGTAAGAGTATGTATTATATTGATTGCTAAAGATTTTAAAGACGTATATGGATTAGTATTGTATGATTTGTAAGAATGTATATAACTTGACAGTTGTAAAAAATTCACATTGAATTAAACACAGCTATACATAAATAAATAAAGAAACAAATAGCAACAACAACTTTGGAAATCAGTGAAAACCTTGGTTAAGATAGAGGGTTAAGGTGATCAGATTTAACGCAACAAAACCCCTGAAATTCAGCAATCGCATTTTGAGCAAGTCCACTTTAATGATGCACCCCTTGTTACACAGTGTAAGACATCACTGATGACATCAATGGTGACATCACTAATTAAATCATACATTACATCCCTAACGACATCACTGATGGCATCACTAATTACATCATGCATGACACCACTGTTGGCCCTGGTTTGATTGCACTGCGAAATATGAGAACTTTTTTTTTAACATAACATATATGTACATATTTCATACTTATACAGTAAAATGTATTCTGCCCTAGATTATTTAAAAAAAATGCATGGCATAAAATTGTAAGTACATACAGATATTATTACAAAGAAGAATCGTATGAAAGCATTTCTTTACTTTGGAAGGTAATCTATTATATTAGAATACAAATTAATAATTTATTTTCAAAATAAATTACTAAAAATATTAGTAATACCACTGCTATGTCTATAATTAAATGTTTACTTTAAAATCTTAATTTAATTTCTATAAAGGTAATTATGTAGCCTAAGTAAATGATTTTTATTTGCATATTAACCAAACTTCGAATTCTCAGATTATACATTACCACAAAGCACCCAGGCACAAACTTTTTGTTGTATATTTTTTTTAAATAAAAATTGTCATACAAAAATGACTGTGTTCATGTAATGTTAGTACAGTAAGGAGAATTGTAAATTTAAATGTGAACATTGAGCATTTTCATAATACTTACTATTAGACGTGTTTCTACTTCTATCTATTGGTATTATTTTTTGTAATACTACATTTACTTATTATATTATGTTTGAAATACCTGAACTCGAGTTACCAGAATCAGGTACTTTACTTTCTCTGCAATTAAGTATTGTAATTGTTTACTGATACATGAATTTGAAACCATTGGTATAAGGTTACATATTTCTATTTTAAACTTTATAAATTGATCAATATATTGTTCCATGTCATCTTGTTATTATTGGTAAGTGTAATAAAAAGTGGTCAACAAAAAACATATTTAATCAGTAATGTCACATTTCATGTACTTATTGATCTCATCAGTGATGTCATGTATGATGTAATTAGTGATGTCATCAGCGATGTCATTAGTGAATTCATACACAATGGTATTAGTGATGTACCCAGTGATGTCATCAGTAACTCAATCATTTAAGTTATCTTTGATGTTATCATTGTGGTCATAGGCTGCGCAAGGGGGTGCGAAGTTAAGGTGGCTTTAGCTGAATTTCAGGCAATTTATTGCATTAAGTTCTTACCTTACCGTCCCTGCAACTAAAGTTTTTTCCTTGAATATATATATATATATATATATATATATATATATTATGCTGTGCCAACAACTATAACTAGCCCTACAACTGGTTTTCCCTGTTAATGTCCCTTACCACTTAAGAGTCGAATACACTCTCCAACCTTAATGCAATCCGCGCTCCCAGTACATTCAAAATCTGCTCTATATAGATAAACTATCATAAAACGTAAAGTGAACTATACCTGTCACAACTTTAGGTACTTAAATATATTGGACTAAAATTGATTGTGCCTCCTACTCCCTTCCATCACCGCTTATCTCATGCTCCCCCCATGCATTCATCAATACACAGACAATTCTTGACGTTGACAATTCAGTCAGCTGGCTTGGCAAAACCAGTTCTCTCCCTGGACAAAGTTTCCACTTAAAGGGCCTGCTTGAGCACCTCTGAAGTCAATCACGGAACCACACAACAACTATTTCTAGGACAATGCTTCGTGTGTTCTAGATTTTGCCATCACTGTAGAGCCTTTGCTATATAATGATTATGATAATGATGTGTTATTTATATATCACGTTCACCAAAGTGCTCTACATAGAACATGTGTGCATACTATGCTGCTTTATACTGAGCTGTGCATTCTGGAACTTCGCTCACATATACATATACTGGGAAGTAGTTTGATTAAGAAACATGCATCCATACTACCACAGCCATATTAACTCTGCCTCCTCACAATTGTTGTAGCTTACTGAAATAGTTTGTTGACCAATCCCCCTTTCCTATTCCCTCCCCAACTTCATTACCCTTTATCCACAGACTAAGGTCTGGCGGCACCCAGGCGAGGTCATAATGTGCCGCCACTCACACAAGGTTCAGGTACTGTAAGAGCACTATGGTGGGGATGGGCGCAGTACAAATATTGTATGACAACCTAACATATATTGTCTACATATATTTGTTATTGCACAGCTTGGATGTTATTCACTTGATTATTTAACTATTTAACATTGTTTTAAAATTGTTATTTTCTATATATACTTGTTGTTTAGCCAATAGATTGATACGCTCACCTGATATCCACGGGGATGCCACCCAGCCCTGGTTGGATGATGTACACTCTCGAACCCTCTCCCGGTCCCTTGGTAAGGCCTAAAGATGGGTCTGCAATATAGGAGAGCAGGATTCAATACCAGATTGTTTTTATGTTTTCCCACCTCCCTTGGCCTCAACTCCTTCCTCCCCCTTGGGCCTTCTCCTCACCTTAATATTGTAAAAGGTGGATTCTCCGTCCTGCTCCTCGTGGCTGGGGCGCGTAGATGTGGGGAGCGAGCAGCGACCAAGTTACTTCACTGGTGCCAGCCCCCCTGTGGGAATCCAGGCCTGCTGCGACTCCGTAGGTTTGCTGCTTTAAAGTCTTTATATGCAGTTCTTATGTTCCTCTTAATTCGAATAATAATGTCTTGCTTTTTTCCTTTTAGGTATGGAAAGGTATTCTGGTGTTGTCATGCAGTTTGAAGATGAGTGTGGGCCGGCAGGCGAAAGCGCAGTGTGCGCGATGCTGTCCGGTGAGTAATACGAGATGCACCGCGCTGTTTCGCCTTTTATATTGCTAACCTGCGTCTTTTCTCTCCTTGCAGGTTGCGATGTTCCTCTCCGAGCGCCGTAATCTTCCAGCAATGATGCTGACTAGGAGATGACTACCCAGGTAAGAATTGTGTGGCTTTCTTCATTCGGGAGGAAACGTGAGTAAACGCTTACTAATGATGTCTTTCTTTCTCCTCTTTCCAGGTTATGGTATTCCAGGATGCACTGGATAAGTCTTTGATACAGACCCCGGGACTACCATCCATTCCATCAGACATCCTGATGAAGGCCTACTCACAAAGCTGCACTATACAGCTCTTCTAGGCCAAAACACCTTTGTATCGACGATATCACAATTTAAACAGTGCACATTTGAAGCATTGTTAATGTGCTTTTTGTATATATGTCCATTTATGTGGGTTTATGTTTATTCCTGTGACTGCACAATTGAAATGATCAAGCAATAGTAGCAGTTTTCCGTTGTTGTTATTGCATTGAGATCCAGCCTGTCTTACTGGATCATACCTATATGTATTGTTTTTTCTAAATATCTCTGGGTGCTCTATCCCCACCAACATTATCCAGATGTCATTAAAATACATTTTGTTAAAAGAAATGCAGTAAGACATGACTGTTATATTTGTTATAATGTTGGAACTGTGTGACCTCTCACTCTGAAGTTTTGGTTTGGTTCCATAGTCTGCCATGAAATTGCGATAATACCCAGTGAGGCCCAAAAAGGCTCTCACCTGGGTTTGAGTAGTGGGAGTCGGCCAGTCCTGTACATCCTGTACCTTACTGGGGAGAGGTTGGATTTGACCCCCTCCTACCTCATGACCAAGATATGTGACTTTCCCCTGAGCTATCTGGCACTTGGTGGCCTTGATAGTGAGGTTAGCCCTTTTCAAGGCCTGCAACACCTTATCCAGATGTGTCAAATGTTCTTCCCAGGTGGAACTGGAGACGGCAATGTCGTCTAAGTAAGCTACACAAAAGGCTTCCAGCCCACTGAGCGCATGGTTGACCAATCTCTGGAAGGTGGCAGGGGCATTCCTCAACCCAAAAGGCATGACCCTAAACTGGTAGAGTCCCTCAGGGGTTGAGAACGCCGTCTTTTCCTTGGCATGGTCCGTCAGAGCTATTTGCCAATAGCCTGAGGTAAGGTCAAAGGTGCTCACAAATTTGGCAGCACATGTGGTGTCCACAAGCTCATCAGCCCTGAGCAATGGGTGTGCGTCAGTTTTGGTGACAGCATTGACTCCTCGGTAGTCCACACAGAACCTCCAATCCTTGGTACCCGCCTGGGAACTTGCCTTGGGGACAAGGACCACTGGACTGGACCAGGGTCTAGTTGAGGGTTCAATAACACCTAGATCCAACATCTTGGTGACCTCTGCCTGGATGTGGTTCTTAACAGTATCTGACATACGGTAGCTCCTGCTTTTGACAGGCACACTGTCACCAGTGTCAATCTTGTGCTTACACCACGGTGTAAGTCCTGGTGTCAGTGAAAACAGAGAGGCATACTTCTGGAGCAAAGCCCTACAGACCCTCTGCTGCTCTGTTGTCAAATCTGGAGAGAGATGTACTCCCTCCACTGAGCCATCCTGAGGGTTGCTATACAGCAAATCAGGAAGGGGCTCACTCTCATCCTCTTCTTGCTCTGAAGCTAGCAAGAGACATGAGACTTCTGCTCGCCTGTGGAAAGGCTTGAGCCTGTTGTCGGGGCGAAATTCTCCCGGGGGTCGGCTGCGCCACCCGCGGACCTCCGGGCAGGGAGGCCCCAACTCCTCCCGCGTATCCCAAAAATGAGTATGAGGCACACACAAGAAGCAAGGTGGTTCTGCTGTTTATTAAACAACGGCAGGGATGGGTCTAGGATCGTACGCGTATGTCCTGACTCTCGAAATTCGTGGGGCGCGCAGGCCCTTTTCGCCTCAGTATGACGCGCTACTTGCGTCACCTGGGAAAGATAACAAAAAACCTATCGCCACTCTGGATTGGTTCTTCGAGTGGTAGGGTTAGTATAGCATACGTATAGAGAACGCTGTTAGTGGTTAAGGGTCAGTCAGGTGGTATACTTGGGTTGTCCCTTCTATTAGATACATGAAAATTGTTACATGAAGACCCCTAATGATTGGCTAATGTTAATGGCGTCAGTGATGAGTGCCCCATGTTCCGATTGGTCCACTCGCGAGCCCCCCAGCCTGGGACCATTGTTCCCAGCTCGCGGTGTACCTGTCATTTGCAACAATATGTAACTATGTGTTTATGCAGACAATGCGTGGATTTGCTCATATGCTTGAGAGCAGACTATTCCCACCGCTGTAGGTGTCCATTGGGTCATTTCATTGTTGCAGCCTGTGTCTCAAACGTGGGACCCAGGCGACTTCTCCCTCCTGGGTCTGGCACCCTGTCAGGTTCGGCTTGGTCACGTGAGGAGAGACCGTGGTTGAGGCAGAATTCTGCACATTTAAAGTTGTATTTGCCTCTGCGTGTCTGGCTTAGTTTGCAGGTGTGACCTGGGCTTTGGCTTGTGGCATGCGAGTTGCAACATTGCCCCCTTGGCTGTCAGTTCTCGCTGGGCTCATTCTGCAGGGTCAGCAATTGAACTCTTGCTCGTTCAATGTTCGTGGAGGCTCTTGCTTGCGGCCTACTTGGGCTTGGTACATGGGTGGGGATGTTCAATGTACAGCACTTTAAGTTATGCTATCATATTGCTTCATCTCCAGTGTCATGTCTTTGTTGCATTTCTTATCACAATACATGGGTTAGGGGAAACGTCAGCAAGCATTTTAGATGAGTTCTTTGTGCGTCTTGCGTTTCTGCATTTTGAAAAACCTATGTGAAAAATAATAAAGATGCGCGTCAGTGGGTGTGTCCGTCACCTACGTCATAGCACTGAATATGTTCTTTGTGTGGATTGGTGTGGGAGTGTCCAGTGTGCATGGTTGCACAGGTGTTCTGACCGTTGGCTAGGTCGTCATGGCATCTCTAACGATGTGTTTATTTACTGTTGAATGGTTTAGTCGAGTTCATCCATGCCGCAGGTGTTGGCTTGAGCAGGGCAGGATGGTGGCCAGGCTGGTGGGCACATCCGTATGTTCCTGTACCAGGGTATTTGGTCGTCTGGTAGATAGGCAAATTCCTCTTGTGGCGGGTGTCTGGGCCGCGATCCTCTAGGCCAGGGGCGCGAGGGGATTGGGGGGAGTCTTTTGTCCCATTCTCCCACTTCAGTCCCCCCTCTGGTCGACTTGTCGACCACAAACATATCTTTTTCCTTATCTCCTCTTACTCTCCATATTTTAGTTACTCCTCCCAGGTGTCCATAGTGGTTGACATGATCTTCAAATGACCAATACATATACACACAGCTTCCTCCAGGTGTGCAGTATACCCATTTCCCGATGTAGCTCCTCGGGTTCCTTGGGTTTTCGAGCTTCACGGATGGCGGGTCCAGGTGGTTGGTGATGATCTGTTTGCGTAGTTTTTCTCTTTCTTTTATTATTGTGTCTGTGTGCTGGCCATCATCAGTCGGCATCAAGGGGTGCATACCAACCATGTCGATCATTTCGTCTGTAGTGCGTGCTTTCCGGGCTTTCCAAAACCTTATTATGATCAGTGCAGCTCCAGCCAGTATTATACATCCAACTATAATCTTCAGTCCGTCCGACAGCCACGATGGCATCCATGACCATAACATTGAAAACCAGCTGTCATCCTTCTTCACTCCTTTACTTTCTTCCATCATTTTGGAGTGCATCTGGGCCAGTTGTGATACTGCTTCTGTGAGTGTACCATTGTCAGCATCGTTAGCAGGAATAAATGTGCAGCATGATTGTCCTATCTTTGCGCAAACTCCTCCTTCCATTGCTGTAAGGAGATCTAATGCGTATCTGTTCCTTAGTGCTACCATCCTCACTGCTCGCAGTTCCTCTTTTATTGCGTTGAATCCATTTACTGTAGAATTGATTGTCATCATCAGCTCCCATCGTGTTATCTGGAGCTATTTTGCGTTTGCGTAAGCTTGTAGTCCCGGGTGTATTATTGACGAGAAAAACATTGCTGCTCTGCTGAATAGTCTGTGTTCTGGTGGGATTGAAGTGAGTGCTGTTTCCGATCTTCCCCATAGGTAATTTCCTGTCAGAGGTTCTCCTTGTCTCTTTTCCCTATTCAGGACATTATTGTTGTTGTTGTTTTTGTTCTCTGACCCCTTCTGAGGTTGTACAGATCTCCTCTTCCTCTTGTTTCCTTCATCCATTTTGGGGAAGTTCGCCATGTTCACATGTTTCTGGGGCACCACTAGCGATGGTACATTAATGTGTACCATTGTGCATATTCCGTTCCACAGAGGGGGCAGTGTGTGGTATGCCTTGTTTCCGCAAGCCCAGTAGTGGTCCATTAATACTGCTGTTCCTGCTCCCCCCCTCAGATAACTCTATCACGCTGGCACAGTTGGTGTTGTATCCCACATCCACTTCTCCTCTATGGTGGTAGCATATCTTAGGTGCAGACAGCGGCAGTATGCTCATTGGGTCTTCATCCTTCTCCATCCACGTTAGCATGGGTACGTACTTGCCCCAAATCGTCCAACATCTGTTATTGTGTTCATCAATAGTGGTAATATTTTCTCTTGTTACCATGTTGCTGCCAACCACTCCTATGTCCCATTTGTTGTCCATGTACACCTTCCCTGTTATTGTTGCCAGTGGTCTTTCCCAACATCCTTGTGTACCAGGAACTTCAGTGGCATACCAGTCACATGGCAGGTATTGTAGTGTTACTTTCTTCGTTTCTCCTTTTTCAGGACCATTTGTCATGTATCTGAATGCTTCAGCGTGCAAACTGCTCTTGTGGTAACTCAAATAAGTCTTGAGGAAGTTGTTTTCGTATGGATATGTGTCTCGCGTTTTCCACACCAGTCTCACCACCGGCCCTTGAAATTGCCCTCTCGTTTGGAATAGTGCCAGGTATATAATACATTGTGCTGTCTTCTCATCTATTTCTGTGGCAACGAATGTTCGAGAAGCACTCATGGCGTATGGGATCAATGAGCAGACGTAGCAGCTGTCTTCTGTTGTCTGCTTACCTATTTGGGTCATGTGTTGGTACCACATGTTGTTCGAGACGTGTGCTGAATCTGTTATGTAATTATCAATGCCTTTATTATCTGAGTATGTGCTGCATTTAACTCTATTTCCCTTATGTGGAGGTTTGCTAGTACCACCTGACGTAACACCTGTTGCAGCCGTGGGTGGGGGTACATTAGGTTTAGGTGCAGCCAAAATATTGATAGCGTAACTTTTCTGCCATACAGAGGCAGCCAAAAAACCAGAGATCATCAAAACCCCTATCATCTTTATTACAAAAGCTAGTCTGACCGGCATTTTGCTCTTGCTGCAGTCCGGCAGCTTATTCTTGCGACGTTAAAGTTGCCCGCCTGAAAATTCTCAAGAAGCTTGTTATTATTGTTAGTTGTTGTTGTCAAGCCCTCCCTATCAAGTAGTCGTTCAGTGCCCAGGCGAAGAGCTGTTCCCACGCCAGTCTAAGCGATCTGCCTCTTAGGGCAGGTAAGTGCTGGTGAAGATGGGGCATTGATTGTTCTATGGCCAAGATAAATGCGGTGTAGTAAACACGTATCCTCCTTCTTTTTAGGTACTTTGGCCTTTTTATGTAATATACAAATTGGTGTGATAGAGCTTCAGGGTAATTATCGTCTGAGGGTAGCATCTACTCCTGGGCAATGTACGCTGTTAGTTATCTATTTTCTTAGCAATACAATAATACACGGTACCTGCATGTGCGCGAAAGAAAAAAAGAGAGAACATACAAGTGTTTACATGTGTATATGTGCAAAACAATGTCCTTCAATTGGGTGGTGATCATAGTGGGTAGGGGGTTTGTGGGCAGAGTGTTTGGGGCTCAACTGCCGGAAGTCTCTTTGCTTTTTGATCATGTGACCATGGGGTGGGCGGTATGGGAATTACCAGTTTCTATTTCACTACTTGTCTCTGGGTATTCTGGGGGGTTGCAGGATATGGAGACACTGAGGTCATCAGCTGTGGTAGAGGTCTCTTTCTCCGTAGGTGACGTTGTCGTTGTTCTTCCAATTGCCCTGTCGTTGACGCTAGGGCGGGTCTGGAGTTTGCAGATCTTCACGTCGTGTAGGTGATTCCAAGCACGTTTATCCTGCATTTTTACTGCTCTTGTAGATACCTCCTCTACCAAGTGGGGGCCAGTGAAGCGTGGGCTGTTCCACTTTCTATTGAAATTGCAGAGTAGCACGTGGTCACCTTTAGCAATTTTGCACAGTTTTTCCTTTTCCAATTCTTTATCCGCGTCTTCTTGTTGATCACTCTTAGACCCGACCCGCGTGCGCTTGAGCTGTTGAGACACAAACACTACACTAGTAATCAAAGAAGACACATATTGGTACATTTCATCACCAAGAACAGTTGCAGTGTTTTCATAGTCTGAGAATGCTCTTGATGTTGGAGTTAGAGGAAGGCGCATTTGACGTCCGGTCACCACCTCATGAGGAGTGAGGTGGTGGTTGGAGTCTGGTCTATTCCTTAGCTCAAATAGAGCCAGTGGAAGGCAATACAACCAACTCTTCTTTGTCGTTTGCTGTATCTTTGCAATTGCCTCCTTCAATAGGCCATTCAGGCGTTCGCATAGACCGTTGGCCTGCGGGTGATATGCACATGCAAATTTATGCTTGATGTTCAATAAGGATGTGATGTGCTGAAACATTTCATTAGCGAAATGTGGGCCGGTATCCGACCGCAGTACTTCGCACACTCCCCACCTGGGGAAAACCTCTCTCACTAGAAATTTGGCTGCTCTAAATGCATCTGGATGTGAGCAGTGTCCTGCCTCAATCCACCTGGAGAATGGGCATACCACTACAATCATATACCTATTTCCTTGACATATGTTGATCATATCAACGTAATCAATATGGATGTGCAGGAATGGTCCCTCTGGCCGGGGTATAGTACCTTTTATCACTTTCAGCGTGTGACCGGCCGTAAACTGTTGACATGTGAGACAATTGCTGATAAAATTTGTCACATGGGAATTTAACTCGGGACAGAACCAATCTTCCCTAATTCGTGCTGTAATAACTTCCTTGCCTGTGTGGGCTGGGTGGTGGAGTTGGCTCAGGGCGGTGTTCAATAGTGCCAATGGCATTACCATCTTTCCAGTGTTACCCTGACGCCATAGTGCGTCAGTTGGCGACATTGTACATCCTCTTTTTACCCATATTTCCTTTTCTGCCATTGGTGCAGCCGCTTGTAACTCCATTATTTGTGTGGCTGGGAGATGAGTGTACCCTTCTCTCATCAACATCTCCTTAGCTATCCCCCTCCATCTCCCTCTCTCTGACTCTGGGGGGTTCCATATCTCACCAAAATATGCGGCATACTTTGCATGTGCGTCTGCTGCTGCATTTCCTTTTGAGATATGATCTTCTCCGTTACTGTGTGCAAGACATTTGACCAAAGCTAGTTCTTGGGGATCGTTTATTACTTCAATTAGCTCAGCTAATAAGAGAGCATGTTGCACTGGGGTTCCGTCAGCTCTCCTGAACCCTCTTCTCCTCCATTTTGTCAATCCTGAGTGGACAGTAGACATGACATATGCGCTTTCAGAATATATAGTAACTCTTTTGTCAAAGCTTTCCTTCAACGCCAAGATCAATGCAACCAATTCTGCTGCTTGAGCAGAGTAATGTTGTGGTAATTGTACACATTTCACTGCCACACACACCAATTCATCTGTCATTTTTACAACTGCTGCCCCAGTTCTCCTTATCCCATCACTCTGGTCTATTGTTGATGATCCATCAATGAACAAGAGCTCTCATCCATTTAGCGCATCCTCTTCAACTTTTCTAGTACATGAGTACATCTCAGTAGTCTGCGTACAATCATGAGCATAGTCGCCTTCCTCAATAACTTCCGCTATAAACCTCGCAGGATTAACTGTGCTGCATCTAACAATTGATAATTCTGGTCTAGATAAGATGATCTCATAACCTGACGCCCTCTGTGTGGTTAGTGTGGACTTAGGCTTGTTCAATATTGCAAATAGCGCATGTTCCACAAATAGTGTGGTTGGGCACCCCATTGTAATAGATGATGATTTCTCTACCGCGAAGGCAGCTGCGGCGAGACCTTGTTCGCAAGGGAAATGTCCTAACATAACAGGATCCAAGTGGTCGCTGTAAAATGCCACTGGTTTGTATCCCATGCTTGTTTTTTGAGCCAACACTGTTTCATTACTGCTGAGTCGCAATGTGAAAATATAAAGAATTGTCGTTCATAATCTGGGGTGGCCAGCACTGGAGCAGTTGATATTGCGTCTTTCAGTTCATCAAATGCCTCTTTCATTTCCCCTGTCCACCCCAATTTTTTCTCCCCTTTGTTAGCTTCTCGCAATGCTTCAAGTAGGGGTCCTATCTATGAGCTGTAATCAAATACCCATGCTCTACAGTAGTTGCACAATCCCAGGAACTGCTGCAGCTCCCTTACTGTTTGTGGCAATGGCGTTTTTGATATAGCCTGTGCTCTTTGTGGTGCAATCTTTCTTCCGTGTTGGGATATCAGCTGACCAATGTATAATACCTGTTCCTGACAGTACTGTAACTTTTCTTTGTCTACCTTGTAACCCTTTTCAGCCAATATTGTCAGCATCTTCAATGAGTCCTCCCTGCATTTTCTTTCACTTGTGCTGCAAATTATTATGTCGTCAACATATTGCAACACTGTGCTTTCCAAATCAATGTTTCCCAAGTCCATCTGTATTACTCTGTTGAAAATTGAAGGTGACTCGCAGTACCCTTGTAGCAATCTGGTGTGCTTCCATTTTGTGTTTCTGTATGTGAAGCTTGTCAGATCTTGTGAATCTGGATGTAGGGGTATTGAGAAAAAAGCATTTTTGAGGTCAATCACTGTAAATCGTGATGCCTCTGCCGGAATTCCACACAAAACTGTGGCCGGGTTTGCTGCTATGGGGTATTCTGCTTCCACTATATTGTTCAAGGGCCTGAGGTCCTGGATGAAACGCCAAGACCCCCCTTTAGCTTTGCGCACTGGATATACGGCTGTGTTACATGGTGATTCTGATGGTACCAATATGCCATTATTTATAAGGGCCGTTATTGTTTCATATAAGCCCTCATCTGCCTCTTCACTCTAGGGAGTATTGCACCTTTTTTCAATTTAATTCTCACTCCCCCTATACTTTTTATACACCCTACGTCATAGGGACTAGTGGTCCACAATGACGTTGGAACTTTTGCCATATCCTCTTCAAGAAAGGGGACTGGGGTGGATGTGGGTGCTTCAAGTGCCATTGCAATTTTCTGTGCCACTTGTTTGTATGTCACTTTTAGCCATATATCTACACTCATCATAAATACCATTTCACCTTCTTCCTTTTCTTCTGAAAAGAGCTCCTCGTCTGATACCTGGGTGAGCCTGCATCCCTCAGCTAGGGCTATCACTGCCCTCCATGCTCTTCCTTCCCTGTCTTGGGCATGTACTGCGATGTAATCAGCAGTCACTATAATGCTCTCCATGCTCACTGAAATCACCTTTCCCTCTGGTTCATTGGCTGGTGTTTCTGGTCTAAAAAAATAGGCTGTCGGCCTCCTCCAGATCTTGCCTTCTATTCTTGGTATCCATGCGAATGCCATGTCTGTTCCGTACTGGAACAGTTCGCCATCTACTGGCTCGGCCCTAATCACTGTCTGCCCACAGTATGCTTGCATAATTTGTCGTGCAGTGAGCATGTTGATTCCAGGAGTGGAACAAATTATGCCGTCCTCCGTGAAGGAATGATAATTTTTTGTCACCTATCGTTACCTCTATGCGTGGTTCCTCCGCACTATTAGGTGTTACCGACAGGATGGGACACACCAAGGCCGTCTGTGGGCTGTCCGATTGTGGGTATAATGATTGACCACTTCCGGTGTAAGGGTTGTGTCCCAGGACCGTCACCCTTCCCAGTTGTGTTTGCTGTAGCTGTGTATTGGTAGATGTTATTTTATGATCTTGAATTTGAGCTGGTTGCTGTACTTGCTGCACTTGAGGTTGTTGTGTTATCGCTACCTGTTGTTGTGGTAGTGAATATGTCTGTGGCTGTTGTTGTGTTACTAGTTGTTGCTGCACATTTCCCGGCAGCAGTGCCTGCTGTTGTTGGTGGCCTTGCTGTTCCCTTGTAGGCCCTTGTTGTCCATGTTCTCCCCATGCCGGTGTGCCGGGTCTCATTCTACATGTGCGTGACATATGTCCCAATAATCCACAAATCCAACATACCAGTGGTTCCCTGGTCTGCCATGGGAAATTCCCTGAATTTTCCTGGTATACTGGTTGCCCAGTGGGGTAGAAACTTCTGAATCCTCCCCCTTGCTGTTGTGTGTTATAGCCGTATCCCCTCCCCCTCATCATTCCTCCCCTCCCCCTGTTATAATTATAATATCCAGCTCCTGATGTTGAGTATCCTCCTCCCATGTTAGTCGTGTATGGTGGGGGTGGTGGCAGCTGTTGTGCTACAATCTGTGGTGATTGTATTTGGGAGGGATCTTGTGCAGCCACTATTTGCATGGGGTTTTGTGTCATTGTTGTAGGTGTAGTTATTAGTGCACCTTCCATCGTGTATTTAGTAAGTTTTTTCTGCACCAATTTAGCCTCTTACGCTTTTCTATCCTCTTCCTTTTGTTTCATCTTTTCTTGCCATGTCCTACAATGATGTACTATCGTCATTTGTATTTCTGGCCATGCTTTTGCTTCCATCCCCACTACTTTCTTCAGTTGTTTCTGTACTGCTTCTGGGAGCCCTTGTATTAGTATATGATAGAATATTGCTGGTGTTTTGTCCCATTGTTCTCTAGTTTCCATACGACACTTCTCTTGAATTTCCTGGATATAATCAACAGGATCTTCATTCTCACGCATCTTGCGTGATGTAATCGCTCCTATGTCTGATGTGTCTGGGTACTGTACCCTCAGCGCTTGCCATAATGCATGTCTGCAATTTGCGAATGGTGCCCCATCGTGTGATGTGTTTGTTATTGTGACTCCGGGGAAGCCTGCTCTCTTCCAGATGTCATCTGCAGCATGCCCCAATATTGATATTAGGAGGCTCTTTACATCTCCTACTGCCAGTTTCTGTCCTGCGGTGTGTTTTTCCATTTCATATATCCATTTCCCCGCACCCCCACTTAATGATGGGAGCCTGCACTTTATATTTTCCTTGTCTGCATGTTTCCAAGGGACGTATTGTGGTCTAACCCCTCCCCTCTCCAAGAGTGGCATTAGGTTGTGTCCTGTCTGACCCCCTCGGTTCCCCAGAGTCGAATCCGTGTACTCCTCCTCTTCTTCCGTGTCATCTACATCGTCTGTTATGTCCATATTTCCCCTGCTCGTAACTGTGTCTCCTCCATCTCTTCCCCTTCTTTTATCATTTTCTTTATTTAATGTGGGCGTGTGTATTCGTTCTTCCTGCCTGCGTCCAGGGAGGTCTCTAAGCCTGCCTGCGTAGGGTGTGAGTTTGTGCGGGGCGGGTGCAGGTGTAGGTGGGCATGTTGTACGGGATGAGTGTGGGGTGGTGGAGCATGTTGGACGGGATGACGAAGGTGTAGCTGCACGTGTCTGCCTTCCCGCCATTCCTGGTTCTTCTCCCTCACTTCCCCCCAGTTCTTCCTTTCTTCTGCAGGCCCATGGTGACTCCCTGTTTGTCCGGGTGATGTACAATTTATCTAAGCTTTCCCTTTCCCTATTTCTTCCTTCCTTCTCCATTCCTTCTTCTTCCTCACTACAAAAGTCATCCAGGAGTGACAACCCCCAATCTGTCTTTTTCCCCCTAATCGTTACTGTTTTTAAGTCTATTAAATCCGTTCCTCCTGTTTCTTCTTTACCAATTGCTCCCCTTTGTGCTGATGTTGTTGCTACTTCTGTGTCTCTGCGTACATATCTCCTTACTTCTCTCTCCCCTTCTTTTTTCTCCGCTATTTCTCTACCAATTTCCTCTCTTTTCTTTATTAATTCCTCCATTACTTCACTACTCATCTTTTCCAATATCCTTTCCTCTTCCCTCTTTCTTTCCCATCTCTCTCTTTCCCGCTCTAATTTGCTTTCTATCATCCTCCCTTCTTTGTATTTCTTGGTCGTTTCTGATAGTATTCTCCTCTTCCATATTTCCATTTATTTTTCTTTCTCTTCTTCCTCTCTTTTCTTGTCGCGCTGTGCTGCTCGGGATACCCTTTCTGCTACTGCCTTTACTCTTTAAGCTTCTCTCTTTCGCTCTTCAGTTCGTTCCCTCATTTTTTCCAACTCGTTCTTACTTTCCTTCCTTTCCCGTGCTCTCTCTCTTTCCTCTCTCTCAAGCTGCTTGATCAGGGCATTTTGCTCATTCCTTAATTCTGCTAACCGTTCCTCCAAAATCTCTTCCTTTTCTCGTGACAGCTCTTCCTCCTTTCTTTTTCCCCCTTCCCCTTTCATCTCGCTCTTTCTCTCATTATCCTCGTCCATTTTCTTTATTACCTCCTTCTCTTCTCCTGCGCAGCTACCCACTCATCATGTCCTATTGCTGCGATTTGTTCTTCGCTAGTCCTCCCCTCCCCTGCGGGCATCTTCGTATAAGTTTGCCCCTCAGTACTTGTCTTCTTCCCTCCCGTGTGGCCACCTGTAGCTGTATATGGTGGTGGGCTGTATGCCGGGTTCGAGTACCCCTCAGCTGCCCTTAATTGTTCTCTCACTATTTCTCGTAGATCCGTTAGCGGATATAACCCCCCTTCCTCTTTTTTCACTACTTTCGCTAGGGGCATGTCGTCGCTCTGTTCCTTTTTTATTTCTTTTTCGTGTAGGTTGCTACTCTTTTCTCCTCCCTCTTGTCCGTTCCCCGTGCACTGTGTGCCTTCACTCTCTTTTTCCCCATTCTCTTCTTCCTCCTTAATCTTCTTTTCTTCCATTGTTTCCCCCATAATGAACATTCCGTTTGGTCCTGGTCGGGACCCCTGGAACATTCTCCATAAGTTAAACACCTCCACGTGGTGTGTCAACTTCTTCCCCTTGTATGTGTTATGCAGATGCGTTAATTGTGAGTGTTGGGTTTATGGGTCAAAACTGCCATTAGGCGGCCATGGTGTCGTCATTTTGTTGTCCGTCCCCTGTGTCCATTCTATGCTGTATTTGATCAGTTTCTCCCTATGGGGTGACAGT
Organism: Ambystoma mexicanum; assembly: GCF_040938575.1. Lineage (NCBI taxonomy): Eukaryota > Metazoa > Chordata > Amphibia > Caudata > Ambystomatidae > Ambystoma > Ambystoma mexicanum. Next base: position 235,539,047 of record NC_090933.1, read on the forward strand.
GTTTTACATATGTGCTGTAGCGGGGTAGTGAGGGTGTTCCCCCACCCCCCCGAACCTGTCCCGTATGACATAGTAGCACTAACTTGTTATCCTCCCTCTATACGGTAGCCGATATCTTGCTAATAATGTACGCTATACAATTTCAGATGTTTTACCTGGCCCCGTAATTTTGGGGACTTGCGATTGTCCGCTAAAATAAAATAGTAAAATATAGCATTTGCATTTTGTATATTCTTTTCTCTCTTTTCTTCCTTCGCCTAACACCTTTACGGCCCCCTATGGCCGAGGCGCAGGTAGCCCCCTGCGGCTGCGTGCCCTGTGTGTCGTTCTTATACAGCCGTCCCACTTTATTTCACCCCTCCTCCTCTTTCTTCACTTGACGTGGCCGGCGTTCTCCGTGCGCGGCCACGTCCTTCGCTTCACCTTGCCCCGGTCTAATTGTTACCGTTCATCTCAGTCTCCACTCCCTTACCATTATCCTCTTCCCCACCACTCTCCAAAAGATGCCTTGTGCTCGAGATATCCTATGAAAGCCCTACTGGTGACGTCACCGACCTCTTCCGAAACTACCGGTAATTTCTTTACAGGTTTTTCTTTCTTTTTAAAAGTTTGAAATAAGTTTGCAATCTACCCCCATTAACCCCACAGCTGTCCTCTTGTCACGCCTGGAACAAGGTAATCAACAATATAATCAGACTGCGCACGCTGCGTCGCCTCGCGTGTGATACGCCCCTCGACAGGAGGGCTTAACCAGCCAATTATCTTCCGTATTAGGCAACCAGCTAGCTACCGCCTACAGGGAAACGTCATCTATCTATCGAGTTTTCTGCTCGAACAATAGGGATCCTAATCTACTCATTGATCAATAATCGCCAATTCGTAGGAAACCGCACACACACACACACCCTTGCAGGTGGTCGCGACCTAGGCCAATCAGTGTCAACGAGCGGCTGCACATGATGTTTTCGTGCTCAGCCCCCTCCTTCTTCGTAACGTAGCGGACTGCTCTCGCACTTGTCCAGCTACCATTCACTTCACCGTCAACACTAATTTATCAAACCTTTGCCGCGCACCTGTGTAAAACCTCCCACCTCCCGTATTCTATTCCTCCCCCCTCCCTCACAATTTCACATTGCTTGTTGGGCGTGGCATACTCACCAAGGTCTCTTGATGCGGGGCCGCTCGACTGCGTGCACCCCTCCAAGCGGCTCGCCACCTCCCCTCGTCTGGACCAAGTCCGGACACTCGCCAACCACGGGCGGGATACTTCTCAAGCGGCTCCCGAAGGCCAATATCCGGATTGCGCTGTCCGGTCTTCTCGCAGTTCCGCAATGGTCCTGTAGTCCTCAAAAGGGGGCAGCGGCAGAGGGGGCCGTGCCACCGGCCTCCTCGCAACGAGAGCACTCGGAAAAATAAAATAAAAGCAGATCTTAAACAGATCTCAGCGGTGCCTCCAACTTGTCGGGGGGGGAATTCTCCCGGGGGTCGGCTGGGTCACCCGCGGACCTCTGGGCAGGGAGGCCCCAACTCCTCCCGCGTATCCCAAAAATTAGTATGAGGCACACACAAGAAGCAAGGTGGTTCTGCTGTTTATTAAACAATGGCAGTGATGGGTCTAGGATCGTATGCGTCCGTCCTGACTCTCGAAATTCGTGGGGCTCGCAGGCCCTTTTTGCCTCAGTATGATGCGCTACTTGCGTCACCTGGGAAAGTTAGCAAAAAACCTATCGCCACTCTGGATTGGTTCCTCGAGTGGTAGGGTTAGTATGGGTTGTCCCTTCTATTAGATACATGAAAATTGTTACACGAAGACCCCTAATGATTGGCTAATGTTAATGGCATCAGTGATGAGTGCCCCATGTTCCGATTGGTCCACTCGCGAGCCCCCCAGCCTGGGACCATCGTTGTTCCCAGCTTGCGGTGTACCTGTCATTTGCAACAATATGTAACTATGTGTTTATGCAGACAATGCGTGGATTTGCTCATATGCTTGAGAGCAGACTATTCCCACCGCTGTAGGTGTCCATTGGGTCATTTCATTGTTGCAGCCTGTGTCTCAAACGTGGGACCCAGGCGACTTCTCCCTCCTGGGTCTGGCACCCTGTCAGGATCGGCTTGGTCACGTGAGGAGAGACCGTGGTTGAGGCAGAATTCTGCACATTTAAAGTTGTATTTGCCTCTGCGTGTCTGGCTTAGTTTGCAGGTGTGACCTTGGCTTCGGCTTGTGGCATGCGAGTTGCAACATTGCCCCCTTGGCTGTCAGTTCTCGCTGGGCTCATTCTGCAGGGTCAGCAATTGTACTCTTGCTTGTTCAATGGTCGTGGAGGCTCTTGCTTGCGGCCTACTTGGGCTTGGTACATGGGTGGGGATGTTCAATGTACGGCACTTTAAGTTACGGTATCATATTGCTTCATCTCCAGTGTCATGTCTTCGTTTCATTTCTTATCACAATACATGGGTTAGGGGAAGCGTCAGCAAGCATTTTAGATGAGTTCTTTGTGCGTCTTGCGTTTCTGCATTTTGAAAAACCTATGTGAAAAATAATAAAGATGCGCGTCAGTGGGTGTGTCCGTCACCTACGTTATAGCAATGAATATGTTCTTCGTGTGGATTGGTGTGGGAGTGTCCAGTGTGCATGGTTGCACGGGTGTTCTGACCGTTGGCTAGGTCGTCATGGCATCTCTAACGATGTGTTTATTTATTGTTGAATGGTTTAGTCGAGTTCATCCACGCCGCTGGTGTCGGCTTGAGCAGGGCAGGCTGGTGGGCAGGCTGGTGGGCACATCCGTATGTTCCTGTACCAGGGTATTTGGTCGTCTGGTAGATAGGCAAATTCCTCTCGTGGCGGGTGTCTGGGCCGCGATCCTCTAGGCCAGGGGCGCGAGGGGATTGGGGGGAGTCTTTTGTCCCATTCTCCCACTTCACTGTTAACATGGAATACCTGAGGGGCTACCCCAGAGGCTCCCATGTTAACCAGATAATTGACCTCGCCCATCTTGGAGATTATCCTGAAGGATCCAGTCCATTTATCTGCCAATGCCCGAGGCTTGGTGGGCTCCATCACGAGGACCTCCTGTCCCGGAGTCCAATCCACTTGCGATGCTTTAAGGTCATGCCAATACTTGTTCAATTCCTGGCTGGCCTTGAGATTCGCTGTTGCTTGACCCATCATCTGCGTCATCCTCCGTCTGAGGCCTAACACATAGTCCCGCACTTGCTTGGCGGGACCTGGAGGGGTGGCTTCCAAGCCTTCTCGGATCAAGGCAAGGGGACCCCTCACGGGATGTCCAAAGAGTAACTCAAAGGGGCTGAAGCCAACACCCTCTTGAGGTACCTCTCTGTTCAGCAGGCATGGCAGGAGGATATCCCATTTCCTCTTTAGGGGCTCTTCTAAAGCACCTATCATGCCCTTGAGAGTTTTATTAAATCTCTCAACCAGACCATTGGTCTGGGGATGGTAAGAGGTGGAGAACTTGTAGGTTACTCCGCACTCTTTCCACATGGCCTTCATGTAACTAGACATGAAGTTGGATCCTCTGTCAGAGACAACCTCCTTAGGGAATCCAACACGGGTGAAAATGCCCAGGAGAGCCCTGGCAACCACCTTGGCAGTTACAGTCCGAAGGGGTATAGCCTCAGGGTACCTGGTGGCATGATCTACCAAAACCAGGATGAACCGATGTCCACTGAAGTGGGAGGGACCGACAATGTTGATGCCCACCCTCTCAAATGGTGTGCTAACCACTGGTAATGGCTGCAGTGGGGCAATGACACTGCCTCCAGTCTTGCCAGACAACTGACAAGTTGAGCAGGTCCTGCAGTGGGACTCCACTTCTACCCCCATCCGAGGCCAGTAGAAATGAGCAGAGAGCCTCTGCTTAGTCTTCTTGGTACCAAGATGACCAGCTAAGGGCACCTCATGCGCCAACTGCAGTAGGAAGGGCCTGTAAACCTGGGGTACCACCAACCTCTTGGGGGCACCAGGTTCAGGCTTAGTGGGCTCACTAACAAGGAGCTCACCCTCCAAATATATCCAGAATGTGCCTTCTCCTTGTGCCTGGGAGAGGGCCTGTTTCCTCAGACCCTCGAGAGAGTGGCACTCTCTCTGTCCCTTACAGAAGTCTGCCTGTGAGGGTCCCGCTTCAGCTAACAAGCATTGAATATCGGGATGATCCTCCGGGTTGAGAACCTCTCCCACAGGAGAGTCTTCTGGCTCTTCTCTGACAGGAGTTGAGACAGGGTTTACCACTGGATCCAGCCCGTCCGCAGCATGGGTCCCAATGGATGCTGTAGGAACAGCAGGAAGAGAAGGGGCCCCTGGCACAGAGGTTGCCATCTTGTTCTTCCTTCGTCTTGCCTTAGGCCTTGTCTTTGGCTCGGGTACCTGACTCACAGCCAGACACTGTGTCACCTGCGACCTAGTGACTGTAGCAGCAGTCAGGGGAAGACCATCCGAGATCAACCCCAACTCTACTAGATCATTTCCTAACAGAATGCTAGCAGGGACATTGTCCTGAACCAGGACAGGAAGCTTTGCTGTCTTGTCTCCAATTATGAGTGTGACTAAGGCTACAGGCGATAAGTTGGGAGGCCCACCAGCTAACCCGGTGGTTCTCAGAGGAGCACCTACATAGTCCTCTGGCTTGAACAGGGTCCTGTCCACCACTGTCATGCTTGCCCCAGTGTCTCTCAAACCAGTAGAAGGCTGGCCATTTAGGAGGAAACTTCTCAAAAACCTACAGGTGTTCTGTGGGATAGTTGCCAGTACTTCCGCGTACTGGACCCAGGCCCCAAGGGACACTAAGGAAATCTCTACAGGAGCACCAAATGTGATCCCTGTAGGGGAGGGGAGAACAGTGGCCTCCACCTCAGACATGTGGTAAGGGTAGGTCAGGCTGACAGCCTGTACTCCAAGTGCCTTACCTTTACACTTGGAGTCACCCCTCTTGTGATCCAGAGCCCCACAATCCCAACAAGTGCCGGGAGTGCGCGGTACGGTACTGGAACCACTGGGAGCCTGCTTTGCAGCAGGTGGACCACTACTCTTATTCCCACCCACAGATGACTTATCCCCACTAGATTTTTGGGTTTTAGGAGAGATGGGGTTAGGTTTACCCGACTGTGACTGCTTTTGGGACTCCTCAGCTTTCTGAGAGGCCCACTTTTCTTTGTCCTTGTCCTTCCCACTGGAGTCCTTAGGGGACACCCGGTGGGGGACCCACTTGTCAGCCAACCTAGCCAGCCTAAAGGGATCCGAAATGTTCTGGTCAGCAACATACTGACGCAGCTCTGGTGAACAGGCTTCAGAAAAATGCTCAAAAAACAACAGGTGGGACAATTCAACAAACATTTTCACTTTGTAACCATCAATCCACCCCATCATGTTCATGTGCATAGCACTCACCCAGTCAACCCAAGACACATTCTCTCTTTTCTTAAATTCCCCGAACCTTTTAAGGTATTGGGTAGGTGTCTTGCCAAACTTGGCAATCAAAGCAGATTTCATACACTCATAGTGAACCCTGTCTTCCACACTCAGCTTCAGAATACAGTCATACCCAGTCTGAGGCATTCTGCTTAGCAAACACTTAGCCCAATCTCTTTTGTCAACATCATGAATTGCACAAGCCATTTCAAATGTTTCAATCCATTGGAGGATATCAGAACTCTCCACAAACACACCAACCAAATCTTTCATAAACTTGGTGGCTGGGGACCTGCCACTCTCAACTGGTTTCGCTGAAGTCTCCACCCTAGCTTTCTCTAGCTGGATTCTTTGGTGCTCAGTGTCCCTATCTTTGAGTATCACTTGCTGTGCCAACTCCTCTTTCTTCAACTCAGCTTCTGTTGCCAACTTTTTGTATTAAAAGGCTAAGTGTTCCCATTGTAGCTCCAATTTCAAAAGTTCAATCTTCAGGGCTTCCCCCCGAAGAGCAGTGCTGGGGTTTGGAACAGAGGCAGCAGGAATGGTGACATTCCCAGAAACAGATTCAGCAGAAACCCCAGGGGCAGAGTCCTCATTGGTTGCATTCCCCCCCTCATCAAGAGTTTCACCATCAGTCTGGTAGTCCACAAGGGCAGCTATCAGCTCAGCCCTAGACTTATCCACAAAGTCTAACTCGCTGGCTTCACAAGCACTCTGGAGAGCCTCTAAGCTCATCCTAGTCAATTTACCATTAGTAATAGACTCCATTGTTTGTAATGCAGTTATTTTTTACACAACTAAACCTTAATTTAATAAAGTGTGGATATTTTGTAAGTGGCACGGTTATACATTGATTCCTAAAACCATAAGCATCCCACCGCTGCCAACAGTGTAAAGGACCGGAGGGGGGTGTCTGTACTTCTGCTCTCTATATGGTAGAGGAGAGGCACAGAGGACCCCAGCCAAGATTCTCTATTACAGTAGCAATGGACGAGCAATCAAGGCCTAGCTTCTCAGGAGGTGATGCAGGGTGGTTCTTAAGTACAGTGTAGTCCCCAAACCCCCACAAAGGAATGTCCACACACTGTATTACTGAAAACACCGTCTTTATATAATGAATATTGAAAGGTATGTACACTATCACAATAACACACTTTGTGCTCAGAAATCAACAATGGTAAATATATACAATTCTAAAGTGGTACCACCAATATTATCAGATCTCATTAAAGTGCATCAACTATACTGTTAGAATATCACAGAGATCAATAACAAGGAAACCAGCAATAGAGATAGGAAGGAAAGAACGATGGTTGACACATTTGGCAGAATACTGGCCCAGCTACCTAGGCACAGTTCTGTGTGGAGATCCCCCCACCAGGGCAACCTGTAAAATAAAGATATATAGCACAAGCCCAGTCCATATATTGCTCAATAGTCTTATTCTTTCCTATAATGTTTCTACCCCCCCAATGTACCTGGTGGAGTAGAGTTTTTCAAAGAAGCGTCGACGGATCCTTCTTGAGTGACTCCCTTTAAAGCAGGAAGCACGGATCATCGAGGGGTGTCAAAGAAGGTGAACTAGGCATCGACGACGTCGATGAGAAGTTCCAGGGTGCCGAGACCACGGCGTCGATCCAGGCGGTGCTCGTCGGCGACGTCCTGCGAGGATGAGGTGTGCGGGGTACCTCAGCGTTTGATAGTTCTGGATCGCAAAGAGTTTCAAAAGAGTTGTGGCCCAGCAAGGGCGTCGAGTCGCCAAAGTCTTTGTGGCCTTCAGGTGGCGGGAAACCCACCGGCAGATTCTCCTCGGCGTGTCAGCGGCCTTGACTCTCTCCGGCAGGATAAAGCGGGCGTCGGTACGGACAAGGGAGTCCTTTGATTCAAATGTTCTTAGGCAAAGGAGCGGGTGGCTCCGGTCGGCGGCGGCACGGCGTCAAGTGGTCCCCACATCTGGGCAACACAACTTCGACGGGCCTCCAGCGGTTACACAAACCTGCGAACCCTGGTCGACGGCAATGGACTTCGACGGCGGCGAAGTCCGGGTGCTTCACTTCGATCTCCTCGGCGGTCCCGTCTCCGGTCAGCAGCCTTTCGAGGGTCTGACTCCCAGGGAGCTTCGGCAAAGTTCAGCGGTGCTCGATGGTCCCTCGGAGCACGGGAAGTGGGCACCTTAGCAGGTCCTCTCTCGGATCAGTCTTCGACGAATTCGGCAGCTTTCAGATCAGGTCAAAGCAAATGCAACAGCACGTCTTCTTCTTCCAGCTGGGAGTCCAGGATCAGCAGTTCCAGTCTCTTCAAGTGTAGACACAGCTTCTGAACAATTTCCAGTGGTGAGAGGTCCCCAGATATACTATCCTGTCTCTCATCCACACTGCTGGGTCACACTCAGCAGCCAATCATACAGAAGGGCACTCATGCAGTCAGTCAGCCAATTGGGCACACAGTGCATTCAGACCATCCTCCTCCCTCTCAGACACTCACAACAAGGAATGTGCATTGGGACAAGTAGCCAGCCATTCAACACTACACACTGCATTCAGGCCAGTTTCGGGCAGGGCTGTCTCAGTCTTTGTCTCTCATACCAGAAACCAGACAGCCACAACAAGAAGTGCATATTGGTCACACACTCCATTCACCCAGGTCCCACCCACACGGTGTACCCACAACATACAGTCACTGGGAAGGCCCGAGCCAGTCTGGACTGGACTTCACAACAACACCATATATGGAACTTCCACCCAACAGCCAGTCAGGGGGAAGGGACAGAGTCAGGGCTTCCCGGGACTTTGGGAAAACAAGGTAACAGGCAATAGAAAGCAAGAGGCCACAGGGGCCATCTTGTTTTCTATCAGGAATCAACTGATTCCAATGGCAGGGCCTGGGTATCCCAAAATGGAGGATACTCAGAGCACCTGTCAAATTCAGCATGGAGCTGCCACCAGCCCATACTCTGCTCTGTGGGCCACCCACAGGTGCCCAAAAAGATACACTAGGGGCACAGGGTTGTACCCCCACCCAGGGGTGCCATAAGTGTATCCCATGGGTCTGTACACCAAACCAAAAACAGGAAGAGCTGCAATGCCAGGAGTCCCACATGGCCTACTGGGCAGAAAACACTGCAGAACACAAATGAAAAAGGACTACACGACCAGGACAGGGAGGCCCTGTCCCTCCAATGCATTTCCAGCATCACACCAACCTCTTCTGAATTTGCCTCTTCTGACGTGCCTCTTTCACTTCAACCTGCTCACCACTAATCTCCTCTTTAGTATTCTCTCCGACCCCATTGTGAGCTGCCCCAAACTCTGCCTCAATTTCTCCATTTCAAAAACGTTTCACTCAATTCCTCCTCCTGATGTTGACAACCCTCCCAATTAATTCTTCCTCTTTCCATCCCCTTCTGATGTTCAATTCCACCTAAGACCTCCTACTAAATCCCTCCTTCACAAACAACCTCAATTCCATCTTTCCACCTCCTTCGGAAGTTGGCAAACCTCCTCTTCATTTACACCTTTTGCCCCCTTCTAAATTTCTTCTTCGAAAACCTCCTCCTCAGTTCCACTTTCTATTGTTGACATCCCTCCTCCTCAATTTTTCCTTGCACCTCCTTTGATATTAATATTCCTCCTCATTTTCCCCTTTCACATCCTTCTAAAATCCTCTTTCAAAAACCTCCTCCTTAATTCCTCCTTTCACATCCTCCTGATGTTGACAATCCTTCTTCTCCTCCTACGTCCAACCCCCTTTCCAAATATCACCTTTGTACCAATTCCTATTGCTTTCCAAACTTCTCTCTCCCTCCAGGCTCATTCTACACAACCAGAAACTCTTTCTTCAAACGCTCACACTGTCTGACTAAGATTCTGAGCTTATATAGGCCTATAGAACATCAGGGCCATCGGCCAGCTTTAAAGGGGTTGTTTGTGGAGTCGGGGTGCATCATTTGTGTTACTGTTGTTGTGATTGTCTAAAGTCCTATGAATGGTGCTAAATGGGGGTGATCAGGACATCCTCCTCATATTCCCGGACTCATCATACTATCATCTACCATCAACCTGTGGAGTCACTAAGCCCAGTTGGTCACCTCACTAGAGGTATCCATAGTGATGCTGGAACTTCATCACAATACCTTTTTAATGTATGCATGGAGTGCAGAATGCAGCATCCTGTTGCCTCTTGGATTGAGATGCTGACTCACTGGCCCTGTGCTCTCTGCAATTGCTGCTTGTAAGCCAGATTGAGTAAAGGCTTTCTGCATAGTATATTGGACATTCTATGGACAGGGAGCCCTTCTTTCGTCAATATCTGCCATCTTGACTTTGTTCTGTGATCAGGCACTACTCATGGAAATCCCCAGATCCAAAAAGGCCAAGTCAGGCGAATGCTCATTCTCTGTCATTGGTGCAAACCTTCTAAACACTCTTCTGCAAGGACGGAGAGCTACTAAAGATCCTTGCTTATTAAGGAAACATCTGAAATCCCACCTGTTCCTGCAATAGTTGAGCAAGACTTAAATTGTAAGGATGTGCGTGTTCTATCAATTGTAACATAAAGGTTTATTCACGTTGGGAGGCTTTCCACAGTCAACATTTTCATTACACAAGAGCTAAACGTATTTTTTTAAAGCTCTTTTCTATAATGTTTTTGTTTCTGCATAGATTGAATATGGTTGCAGCAGTGTCAGTGCAAATTCTTCGGCATATTCGTCTGCTGTTCCGATTCACACGCTCAGGGCCATTTATTCTGTTAAATTAATCGAATGCAATACATTATGCTTTTTGACATTTTCTGTAAATGCAATGTTTACTTTGTAATTTGGTTTTTGATTATTCACACATGTTGTGATCTTTATTCGAACTTGCGATTTTTTCCCCATAAGCCTATGTTTGTATGGTGTTTATTTGTATTCTCAATGTGAAATTGTGACTGTAATGTCTGCGCCCAGGTGTATTTTTTTGGTTTACTTGCTTTCACTCTCAGCTTTCATTCATGGGTCTTTCAATGCCAATGAGGCGGTGGTCGCCTAATCCTACTACTTTTGCAGTTGGCACATTGGTATATTCTGCTTCCCATCTATCACGTTGCTTGATCTTACTCACTGTCCTTTCTCGTTCTATTCGTTTTCAATCTAAGTGTGCTTTGGGGATTTGTCGTAAGGCAATAATAGAGTCTGTTCCTTTATTTATTTATTTAGTCAGGAGTTTTGTAAATCACGTTGCCGGCACTTCACCGGTATAGTAAGAAGGAAAACAGTATGGAGCAGTTAGAGTTCAAGCAAGTACTGCAGATAGTCCTCAATCTTGCATTCATCATTAATTGCGCAAGGATATTGAGGTTTAATCGCAGAATTATTTTTTATGGGTAAACATTTCCCAGTTGGTAATAATGGGAAGCCACATTTCACAAAAAAAGTCAATTTCTCAGTTAAGCACATGTGCATTCTGGAAGTGACGGTTTCGGTATCACATTGTGACACCGAATTATGGGGATGACATTGTGTGTCATCCCCATAATTGGCAAAAGTAATACCCTTGCTTTCCAACAGATCGAAGAAAGGGACCATGAAGAGATTTTAAAGTGACTGGGAGACGCAGGCTCCTTAAGGTACGCCATTTAATAAAGTAACCGGTTTAGCCTCTGCTTCACCACTCACAACTCTGCATTGCCTATCGCTTAAAAAGAAAGCGATCCATTGAGCAGCATCTTTAGAAAAATTTGCCACTTCTCTCAACCTAGTCGTCAGTATGAAATGATCCACCAGGTCGAGGGCTGCAGAGAGATCCAAAATTACGAGGAGAGACACTTGGCCCTTGTAGATGGTTTCTAGCAGTTAAGTCTTCAAATCAAGGAGAGCTGTTTCCATTCCATTATGTTGCCTGAAGCTTGATTGGAGCTTATTTAGAATAGGATGATGATTAAGGTATTCTGATATTTGAGTATAAGCTACCCTATCCAATATCTTTAGCAGGAATGGCGTATTTGTGATAGGTCTATGGTTAGTTGCCGTGAGAGGGCATAGACCAGGTTTATTTAATAAAGGTGTAATCCATGCTTTTTTTAGGCTTTCAGGAACGTGATTTTCAGTGAATTAAGTGTTGACAAATTTGCATAAGGCAGGTAAGAGCAGAGGCAAACATATTTTAATTATCATAGATGAACAAGGGTCGCTTTTGCATCTAGTAGATTTAAGCTGCATAGTGACCTTCAGCAAATCCGATTCTAAGATCGGAGAAAAGTTAAAATCCTCCTGAGAACCCAGCCTATCCTGCGTCTCCCAAAATGAGCAGTTTAATGACTTGTTATAGATAATTTTCTGGACCTCAATGCCTTTTTTAATTTTCACTAGCTTCCCTACAGTGGCATCCAGAATTTTATCACACCAGACATCATCTTTACGCATAATTTCCTTGCTTGGACCCTTAAGAGTCTCGTGTTCCCTTAAGATCTTGAACAATTCTTTACTCTCTGAGCAGGCATTGGATATTCTCTCATTAAACATTTCCTTTTTTGCAGATAAGGAGGTGGTCCTTTATGTTCTATATGTTCCCAGGCTTTGATTGTTCTGGTTTTTCCTCCAATCATAGAAATGTTTCAATGTTATTGATTTCAATTTATGGAGTTATGCATTAAACCATTTATTTACTTTGTAGTCATCTAGGAAATATTTTTTCTTGAGAGGGGCTAATGTCTCAGAGATCTCATGGAAAGTGTGTAAAAACAGGTTAGTTATATCCTGCCATTCAACAGTGTTCAAAATCTTCGGCACCAAGGGAGAAAGCCATGGTGTCAGAGACTCTGATGTAAGTTTCTTCTGGTTTCTAACCAAAGTAAATTCCTTATTCTTGGCAGTTTTTCTGGAGGGAGATAGATTGTGAATCTGAAAATGAATAATAGAGTGTTCCGACTAAGGACAGGAGAGTACTTCAAGATCCACAACATCAATCTTATGGGTAGCCACCCAGTTAAGGGTGTAAGCCTTGAGAGGTGTAGACTATCTAACCTGTTTCTGAAACCCAAGGAGACCCAAAGTATCTTCCAGGGCAACAGCTGTGGGATCATCTTCACATCCCAACCAAAAATTGCAGTCGCCCATCATAATAAATTTGGAGTTGGGTTTGAGGAAAGGAAGTATGAGATTACTCAACACAGTTGGGAAATCCTTCCCTGCTGCTGGAGCTCTATAAAGCAAAAGTATATTGATCATAGTTTTAGCATTAATTCCAACTTTGGCTAATATTAATTCTGTGTCGGGAAGTTCTAAAGTCTGGACCTCCCAGATGTTCAGCTCCAGTTTGAAAATAAATGCAACACCCCCCCTGCCTTCTACTCTATCTGGCTGTAAAATGCCATAACCATCTGGGACCGCCAACCCTAACAGGGGGCCGGCTGCTTTGTGGCCTCAAGTCTCAGTAAGTGCGAATACGTCAATATTGCTCTCCAAATGTAAGTGGCCACTTTGGGAGAATGTTTATTAAGCGATCTAGTATTTAGCCGCCCAACGATTTGAAAGTCGCTATGGTCTTATTCCCCTGAACACCCAATGGGGTTGAACTTCTGAGTCCAGGGCCACAGATACAGCCTTATGTACAGGGTCCACTTACTGAGTTATAAAATTATTCTCCACCACACTTTGAGCAGAAATGGTATGAACACCCACATCCACCCCGACCATAGCCATCTCCTTCCTCACGGCGTGATCTACAGAGAGCATATCTCCTAGGGAATGAAGATTGAGGGGGATGGGAAGAGGCATAGGCTCATCACAGCTCTGAGAAGCAATGGCGCTGCTGCTACCGACAGACTGGATCTCCGGTAGTGTTGCATCAGCACACTGCAGGTCTGTCATTAAGACTCTCCATCTACACAAGGAGGGGAGACTATTCACATCCAGCCTTGCTCTAGCTAACTCTATGACCTCTTGGACTTCCAGAATACCCAACATAAAGAAGAATAATATTAGGAGGGAGAAAGGATCCCTGCCATCCCTAACCTTCAATGACCAGCGCAGACCGACTTACCCCTCTTGCGCCGGCACTCTCGTGCCTGATTTGCGCTAATGAGGTCGAAGGAACTACAATCCCAATGGGATTTGTAGTTCTTAGAGTGAAACCAGTCTAAATAAACAGCAAAGAAAAGTGGCTGTTGTCAGGAGAGTGTACGCTATTCCAATAAAGCGTCCTGTTTCATGATACAATTCAACTAACACGGAAATTCGAATCTTAGTAATAAAATTGAGCTTTTCTGGAACCTTACTATAAAATACTACAATCGATCAATATAAACCTATGAAATTAATAAAACAAAAGTAAAATGATTCTAAAAAAAACCCTGAGAGCAATATCATAAAATACCATGTGCAAACTAGCAGGTACGTGTATAAATGTAATCTCTCCCAGTCTTCCATAAAAGGAAAGGATTCCCACTGGGCCGTCTCCCTCAGTATGAAGATGAGGACTGGCTTAACACATCTGCACCAGAGATGGATGAAAAAAAACTCCCCCACGCCACCCCTTGGTAGGATGGCCTCTGCTTGTATGCTGATAGGCTGTCTAACCTAGATTGAGGGGGGTTCCTAAGACCCTGACATGGCCATGTCACAGTGAGGAGTATTTTATTTTCTCCCAGTAGCAACATATGATTACGCTAAGGAGAGCGGGGGGAGATAGGTCTCTGCCCCCTCACAGGGACCGTTGGGGAAACTCTCAGTCGCCAAATCAAAGCACAAGCTGCAGTTCAAATTCTCACGAGGTTTTGATCCCAAAGCAATACAAGGGTACATAATGGAATACAAGGACAGATCAATATCATTGAATTTCAGGCCAATTTATTGTTCTGCTTCCAAAAACTACATTTATATGCAAAAAGAATCAGCTTCTAATGAGGGAAAGAGTAGCAAGGAGGAAATCCTAAACATCTCAAACAACAAACAGCAAAATTAGGATGTTAGAAAGGGATCTACCTTAAAGCATCCACGTTTTTACTGCAAGGTCGAAAACCTTGAATGCAAAACAACAATGTTTGTTCTATTTTAAATGTAGTTTAATAAATACCCCAACCCAACCCCCAAACTATTTTTTTTTCATCTGAAATCGCAATAATTGTCCTCAATGTTTTGTAGTGATACCTTAGAAAGATGCCTACTCATACCCTCATCACAGACTCAGGCGTCATGGTAAGATCCTGCCTTGTCTGACTCTATACAACAAAAAAGCATTTCAAACTTTACCAAATAAAAAAGCAGGCAACAAACTGTTGCGAAAACGTTTCAAAAAAGCCTAACGTGCATAGAATCTACTACAAAGAGAATTGCATCTACTACTATATTAATCCGAGTACATTATCAAAGATGGAAAAGTCCTCATTTACATCTAGTTCTGTTTCAAACCTGGATCAGATAGATTTTCTGGAAGCCAATGATTTGGTGATTCAAGAAACATTGGGATAAAAAAAAAAGTTGAAATAGCGGATTTGAAGAGCTAAAGCGATTAAAAAAAACTGCCATTTCCAGGTGATTCATGAGAGTGACTAAAAAGTCTATGGGCCTCATTACTAGTCCGGCGGTAACACTGGGTTGCCGCGGGACTTGTAAAATTTTACCAGCACCGGACTTCCAGGTGCCACCGGGAGATTACAAGTCCAGCGGCCCGGGAAGTCAGGCGCCAGTAAAATGTAAGTCCACATTCCCATAGAGTCCCATGGGACTCTATGGGAATGGGGATTCGGAAGCGACGGCACCATTCCTAACGGTGCCGGCGCTGCCATGACCAGGTTGCCTACCGTGGTCGCTGCGCCCGGTAGGGTCAGACCTGTCTGGCTAAGTGGCCACGGCAGGCAGACACGTTGTTTGCCGGTCCGGAAACAAAGGTGCCGGTGAGCTTACCAGCACCCTTGTTTCCGGAGCGGCAAATTTATAATGAAGCCCCATGCCTATAAAACATTATATGATCAACTTCCTACAGTGCACCATTTTAATTCTCATCAGTAGATACATTTCCCGAAAGGAAATTCATAGATTTCAAATAGTGCTACCCTTTGTTAATCCCTCAGGTAAAATTCCTGACACATTAACAACGTTTTCAAGTAAGAGAGCCAACGTTCTTTATTGTGAATGAAGCAAACATGTTTTCAGCTAGTGGGTTCCTCATTCTTGGTCAGATTTGACATTTCTAGGCGAAACACACGAACGACAGTAGTAGCAGGTGGGGAAGGTGATGTATCGATTCAACGCTGTTGAAGCAACAGTCAAAAAAAATAAAGGTTACGTACCGAAAGAAACTGTCAGCTTTTTAACATTAACGGAAGTACAGGCATTTTTGGTTCAGAATTTACACCCTTTGTCTAATCTCTTTTTGTATGTAGGTGAATATTCACAATTAAAGTCAATAGGTCTCGAGAAGGCGAGGAGGAGTCCCCCTGGAGAGGAGTAGAGGGGGTGGGCGAGAAAAATCGCTATCAGTTTTATTGGTAAAGCGTGTATGTAGAAAGATTGCGAAAAGTTGGTCAGACGCTTCTACGTAAGGATTTCCCAAAAATTGGAAAGGAGATAACGGGCCTCATTACGAGGTTGGAGGTAGTACCTCCAATACCGGTACCGAGTCCGCCCTCGTTCAATGGGGATTTACCAGTCTATTCCCTTTGCGGGACCGGTAAATCCCCATTGAAAAAGCCATTCACCATTCCCATTTCAGCCCCCATAGGGCTCAATGGGAAGGGGGAAGGCACTAATAACGGTACCACAAATTGCAGTACCATTATTAGCTCTGAAGTCCCTTAACGGGCCCCGTCCATAACGCCTGGTAAAACCAGGCGTTAAGGAAGGGACCCGCTAAGGGACCTCGGAATAGGGCGCACAGGGATTACCGGCACCGATGTCCTTAACGGTGCCCGGTATCCCTTTGCGCCTACCTCGTAATGAGGCCCAATGCCTTTTTTACACTTGGGTAAAGATCCCTACGGAAAAATAAGGCCTATTGGGTTTTCTGGTTGCAGGCAGACTAGTCCTTGCAAAATCAGATAATAAGGAATAGTTTTAAAATATGCAGTTGGATTCTTAATGTGATCCGACACAACCCTTAAGACGGGTTGGATTTAGACTGGATGAAGCCCAAGAAAGCAGATATCCGTTTACTGCAATTAATTCACCAGTCACAGGGGGAGGGAAGGAAATGATGAAATGTCCCATGGGCTGCAAAGGCATTTTTTATATATGAGATCAGCACTATGGGAGGGTATGTAAATGTTCTTAGTACAAGTTGCAACATTACTAGCATAAAGGAAACAGGAGATATAGGTAGTACGTGGGTGGGATGCATATACTTTGTGAATAAAGAACAACGTACAATATGTGCAATATATGGTCCTAATAACGATAATTGTCATTGTTTTGCTGCACATCATCAGCCTCTAGTTGGCTATGAGGGACATTAGATTCTGGACAGAGACTTTCATCTTCCACTTTGCGCCCACATGAATAAGACAGTAACTATAACAGGTTACCACAGATCAGAGCAGGAATAAGAAGAACATGTGATCTGGAAAATATCTGGACAACTGGAAATACTGCTAGGGCTGCTAACAGCCATAACCTCCTTTGCTGGGTCGGCATTAATGGACAGGTAAAGATGTCGGGGGTCATGTTAAGGTCCTCTCTTAACACAGGCCTGTAACTTGGCAGTGAAACATTACTATGGCCACAATGACGGGGAACTCGGCCATACTAGGTGGTGACAGCCCAGGACCTGAGTCAATAGTGCAAGGTCCTTTAACAAGGATCCCGGGATGTTACCGCCCAATATGGCCTTAGTTCTTTGTTACTATGGCCATTAGAACCCATGTAGTTTCCTCCGCAGATGCTAATGGTGTTTTAAAGAAACTTACCTTTCGGTGCTGCTTGTCATCGTCGTATACAAGTCCATTTTCTATGTTGATGACCGTCACTTCATCAATAGAGAAAACAGAGTTGGGAGATTACGACACCACACTGCCCAGCAGGGAAAGGTACGTTTCTTTTTTTAAAAAAAATGAAACACTTTTATCACCTGCATAGGGAACTACACAGGTGCTAAGAGATGAGAGGGGAGTGGGGAAGGGAAGAAGAAGAAGAGGAGAAGTGTCCACTGGCCAGCAGCACTCAGGCTGCTCGGAATGTGGGCTTGCTGTAGGATCCAGCCTGCATTCTGAGCATCATGATTGGCCAGTGCCCCTTTCTAGGACACTAATGACCGGAAATGCCATCCCTTATTGCTTAAATAACAGCTAGATCTAAGGAAATGTACCCTTTTTTTACATGGCGATGTAAGTGGACAAGTATCTCTCTCATGTACATAAGTATAAACACAGAGCGAAGAGAAGCATTCATTGAAACTATAGAGCAAATAGAAGTTAAAAATATCATTAAAAGTTTGTCTAATTGAAAGGCACCTTCGGAATTTATAAACAATGCAGTTCACTTCTAAGTTAGCAATTGGCCAGCCTCTTTATGATAGGTTATTTATAACGCGCTTAATACCCAGAGGTTTCTAAGCACGGGCCCTGGGATTGAACCTGTGTTGCTCTGTGTCCTCTCGCTTCTACGTTGCCGCTGAGCTATCCTCCCGCGATAGTTAACAAGATATTTATCTTAGAACCAGGTAAAGTTCCTCAAAGGAATGGCCATCATATTACCCCACTTGCGTGATAAATTGTGATCAAAACTCTTTTTACAACTATCACGACAACTAGACATGAGGCATGTATTGCTGACTTCATCAATAAGATCAACAGTTTATTTGTATTGCTAATAGGGATCTTGAAATACAGACACATGCCAGGGTCTCTTCTACATATTTAGTGAGTAAAGATCAATACATTCTGAAAATGTTAACATTTGATGCAAAGAATACATGCGCCTAAGTCTGTTGGAAATATCTATAGACAATTCTAGCAACAAACACGCTTCGGAGCAAGGTTTATTTCCATCATACAAATCCTGTACACATCTCCAATGGCTTAATTTTTGCAATGGTTACATATCAAATTCTCTCGGTTATTTGATATTGCTTTCGAGCCTTTAGCATAAAGGTTTAGAGACACATCTCTATCCACTGGTTTAGCAATGAAAGTTTACAACTGATAGTAAATCTTTATGAGGAAAATACAGTTCTGTATTCCTCGAAAGAAACGAGCTAATAATTTCCGAGAGTGAACACATTTTATTAGAGTTTTTGAAAATATCATGTTACTCAATAAATAAAACGAAGTCTGAAATGCGACAGCGCAGTGTGAGTTCTAAGATACTGGACAAAGAACAAATTCAATATTCTGGCATCATATACACTAACATTCTTGAATAGATGTTATAAATCTTATTGGACATTCTGGAAAAAGTATAACCTCAAACTGAACAGAACAGATCAGTGCTGCAAATATAGTCAAGTGAGGAAACAGACGCTCGTCTGATACCCCCGATATTCTAGATTGGGTATATATGGTTAAAGACTGCATGACCCACCTAGAGGTCATGACATTCCCTTTCCCATGCAACCCATACACCTTCTCCCTCAAGCAAGAGAAGGCTGTCATGACTGGAATGCAAATGACCCTGAGACATTGGAAGAGTAAAAAGACTTTAGAAATTGAAGACTAGGTTGAGGAAATGTTCTGCCTTGCCACCCTGAAAGGGTGATCCGAAACTGCAGAGGGCGAGAAGATCACTTCATGGCAATCAGGGGAAACACCTAGAGCTACATGGATGACCTTTCATACCTATCAAAATGGTACAAAATAGCTGCATGCAGAGAAATGTGATTACTTGCATACATACATTTCTTACTGCCTTGCCCAATGATCAGTCAGTTGTGACAAAGAACCATACCGGGCCCTAAGGATAGACATGCCTCTCCACTGCACGGAATCGACAGTGCACATGCACAGGAAGCAGAACAAAGATGGAGCCAGCCAGATATTCTCAGGCTGCCAAACCATGCAAAGAGAAGTAGGAGACTATTGAACAAGAGGAACGATGCCCATACATTTAAACAGACCAGTCTCATTCCTTAACCACTTATTGCCCATACACAAAAGACATGTCTCACATAACCAAGTGGGGTCCACAAAGAAGCTGTACACAAACACAAAATTACACAGGTTTTATTCAATATTAAAAAAGCTCTACTCTGGGTTACTCTTAAAACATAAAGGGCCTCATTACAACCCTGGCGTTGGACCATGGTGCTATTAGCACCATGGTCCATGCCGGATTCCGCCATGGTGGATGGCGGATTTACCGCCCCATTCCAAGGTTGGCGGGGCGGTAAATCCCCATTCACCATGGCCCCTTCCCTATTCCCATTTTTAGCCCATAGGGCTCAATGGGAATGGGGAAGGCGCTGATTACGGCACCGTAAATTACGGTGCCGTAATTAGCACCAAGGTCCCTTAGCGGGTTGGACTTTAACGCCTGCAAAAAGCAGGCGTTAAAGTGTGAATCGGGCGTTAAGGGTTTAATGGCGCCGCAGCCTTTTACGGCGCCGTTAACCCCTTAACGCCAGGGTTGTAATGAGGCCCAAAGTGTTAGGATAGACTGTATACATGGTTGCAATTGTGCAATGGATCCTGTGGGTCTAACCCCTCTCCCTTTCTGTTCAACCAATACCTGGCACTTCTTGCCCACCGCATTGCTGCACTCTGCCGCAACTTCCAGTGCTATGTGGATGACACCCAGCTCATCTTCAGGCTACCCTCAGCCACCTCTTCGCCCTCTCTCATCTCTGACTTTCTGTCCGCCATCCAGGAGTGGTGTGCCACCAATGATCTCTGTCTTAATGCCAGTAAGACTGAGATTCTCCCACTCTCTGCCCGGCCTCTCTTGGCCCTCTTCCTGCTCCTACCTGTTAGGCTAAAAACCTCAGGGTCATCGTCGAATCCACAAACTCCTTCTCTCCTCACATCTCTGACGTCTCTTAGAAGTCACACTACCAGCTGCACCTCCTCAGGGGTATTCTTCCTTTCCTCTCCTTCCCCCAGAAGTTCACTGTCTCTAGAGCTTTGTTTCTCTCTAGGCTGGACTACTGCAAAAGCCTCTTTCTAAATCTACCTGCCTCTACTCTCCGACCCTCTGCAACTTATCCAAAACAAGACTGCAAGACTTGTCCTTGGCCTCAAGCCCAGGAATTGTATCTCTCCAGGACTGAATTCTCTGCACTGGCTCCCAGTGGCTGCGAGGATTAAGTTCAAAACCCTCAGCATTGTCCACAAGGCCTTCTGGGGCCTGGGGCCTCAATACCTTCAACTCGGTCTTCCTAAATATCTTCCTTCTCAAGCTCTTCACTCATTCTCCTCCAACTCCCTCAGGGTCAGTCGCTTCTCCAAGCAACTAGTTGGTGGTAGATCTCTTTCTTGTGCTGGGTCCTCCTTCTGGAACAGCCTCCCTGCCTCCCTGAAACTTGAGGAGAATCATCTCTGATTCTGGAAGCACCTCAAAACCTTTCTCTTTGCTTCTGCTTTTTCTCCTCCTCTCCCCTCCTGACTTCCTGGCTGAATCTGACACTGCACTGGTTATCTGGCCACCTTCTGATCTCTGGCCCAGGTCCCCTCCCCTGCCAGTTGCACACCTGCACTGCCTTCCTGGCAACCCCCACACTTGGGGACTGTTTCTGTATCCCTACAAATGCAACCACCAGCACCTGACACCTGATGTCTGCACTTACCCTTGCACTTGCCACCTGCTGGCCGTACTTTTACTTTTTATTTGTTATCCCATGTACTGCACTGTGCCCCTGCCCCGCAATTTCCCACTTCCCCTTCCCATGCACTTGCGCGATCTGGCTTACACCTGGCCTAGTAGGAGCGCTGTCCATCTTCCCTCTCTTCCCCCTCCCTTACCTCGTCGCGCCTTGAAACACTTGTGTATTGGCGCGTTACAAATGCATATCATATCATATCATATAAAGTTCACAAGGGACCAGGGTTCCTCCCCATTACCAAAATTCTCTTAGGTACCCTCTGTGGGTCGCCTGCTCTTTGTCTATGGTTGATGATGGAATACAACCGTCATGTTCCTCTGAGATGTCGCTGTGTCTTTTCCATGAGATGCAGATACCAAAGGAGCTTTTCCTCCACTTTTAGACAACAGTGGTTGCTTTCCCCAATTTCCACATGTGAGTTTGCAAGGCCATATCACCTCCCTTTATTACGGTCCTGATTTCTTCACTCTCCACAGACTTTGCTCCCGCACTTATTATGCTCCTTCTCTATGCCTTTTCCCTTGCTCAATGTCCCTCCCACAGTGGGCTTCACCCCTTTAGATCGGGGTCTCTCCCATAACTCCTGACTTGGGCCAGACATGCCTTATCATTTTTTACTGACCTTGTGGGCTAATGCCTCACTAGCACTAGTCTCCTGTAGTTAGTTAGTCCTGGCTTCATTCCAATCACCTTCAGATGTTCACCTCCAACCATTACTACTCCAACCCCTACTCATCTCTACTAACCTCCATCGTATGTTCAACTCCAACCTCTCCCTTAAGTCACCACTCAATCTTCTCCTGATGTGCAACTAAACCCACTGCAGCCTCTCATCTCCAAACCGCTCCTCTCTCCAGTCTTTCCTCCATACTCTTGGCTCACTCTCCAACTTGGTACAAACCCCTGCTGCCAGCTATTACCCTAAATACCCGCACTTCCAGGCTTAGACTTTGAGCTTTTCTAGCCCTGTATCCATTCCCCTTGTGTTCCGCTTTCTGTGAGAGTCTGCACCTATGGGAGTAAACATGTGTGGGCTTGTGACTGTCTACTTTTAATTCATGATTCTGTTTTTAATGTGGGCTTGTCCACCCAGACCAAGACTTCAAAAGGCTGATAATTCATTTTGATATTCACTTTCCTTAACTGTGGGATACTGCAGCTCTGAGTTGCACATGGCCCTCTTTTTGTCTTAAAATGCCAGGGAGCTGGTGCCTGTGCTCTGTGAAAGTATAAAATTCAGGTGAGCAAAGTAAAAACATTTTAGAATCCAGCACCAGTTCTCCTCTTGAGCTCCCTGGCACCTGGAAATGAACATGGTATTTGTATGTGAAGTAGACTCACTGTGCGAGTGCCGTAAGTAAATGGGGTATGCCTGTGATGACTTAGTGGGGGATTCTTAGTGAGCAGAGAATCCTCTCTATATCACAACTGGGGCCATCATTAAGTGGCTCGTGGAGGCACCCACACCACTTGGCCATCCCACTAGATGTCCCCAGAGTTAGACTGGGGACGTCATCACAATCATTGAGAGGGGAGGGCTGGGAGGAGGGAGGAAGTTACCAGATGTGGGGAGTTTGAATAGATTGTTGTAGCAAAGCAACATATTGGAGGTGGCTGGAGGAGAGCAGATCAGGTGACCGAGAGAAGGAAAGGTGGCTTGGAGGAAAGTGGCAGGTCTTGCTGTGTCGTGAAGAGTATTAGGGCCTATGTCCCCAAATTCCCCACAGATAGAAACAAGAATGCTCTCTGTGCGAGCCTTGAGACCACAGGTGTGATTGTTGTTCACAGGATCAGACGCCACCAAAGTTCCCAAGGCTGTTGGAAGGAAGCCAGGTATTAACACAAGCAGGCACAGTAAAATGATCACAAGACGTGTAACTTAATACCAAAAGGAGCTTACCTAAACCCAATAGGGAGGATCTTGGGACTCGGGAGCTGTGGTGCAAGGGGTGCGTCAACAATCCCTGAAGCCTGGTACCAGATGGTAAGTACCGGCTGTACACACCTGGATGACTCTTGAAGATTCGTGGCACTTGGCAAGACGTGGAACACTTGAGAGCACGGTAACAGTTCAGGGAGCAAAACGAGGGCAGGTCAAAAACAGTCCTAGGGTCAAATCTGGGTAATGGTGAACAGTTAACAAAGCAGGGAAGTAATTCAGAAGCAATCCGTAATTTGTTGTCCAAAGTTCAAAATCCGAGTATCCGTGTAGAACCAAATGACAGTACCAAGGAGTGAGAGATAACAATCTGTAGTCCGTGAGCCGAGGTCTTTATCCGTGGAATCTTGAATCTTGAATCAAAACGCTGAACAGTGCTGCGTGAGAAACAGCTGTGAAGCAACGAGTGATTCGAAATGACCGGCTTTTATGCACGGCTCCCGATCATGTGAGCAGAGGTCAGATCACGTGATCGGGGAAGTGTCGCGCAACCAGGAAGTGATCGCAATCGGCTGCTCCTGCCCGCTCGCAACCTCCATGGTAGTTGCCAATGCAAACGAGGGACCCAATGAGGTCGCCTTCTGCCCCTGTCTCGAAACAAGGACTGCTCACGCCGCCCTCGCACCACAGGTAACGTGACGCTACGAGGAACTGGGTGTACCTTGGAGATCCTAGCAGTGTTAGGTGTAGGGGAATCCCCGGGAGTGGGAGTGCGAGCTTCACTACCTTTATTGGTATGAGTGTTATGCATGATGGTGTGCATGAGGGTACCCTTTCTGCGCATGACAGAAAAACTGAGAAGAGGGTGGCAAAAAATTGGATAATAAGGAAGTGGATAAATAGGGGTGAGTAGTGGAAAGAGAAGAGGAGGATATGGCAAACCAAGTGGAGCAGGTGGTGAGGGACAGGAGTAGGAGGTGAGAGAACAGAAGAATGATGTAAGCGATCTGATGCTGGGGGGAAAAATCTAGACAAGGTGGTGGTAAGACACAGAGATACATCCAGTGGAAGATGAGAGTGATATCAGGTGGAGGTGGTGCAAGATCAGACCAAGAGGGTAGTGAGGAGACCGAAATAGGGGTTGTCACCCCAAACAGAAGAGATCAAGACAGAGGTAGGACCATTGACCACAGAGTTGAGGTAGTTGAGCTGGATGAAAAATGCATGGCAGCAGGGAAAAGCAACCTGACCAAGCCTACACAATCCAGGCGCAACCTCTAACTATGAGTGAAAAGACTTAATTTCTACATTTTTAGCATGGATGCTGGATCACTCTCCAATCAAGGCACCACTGCCTGATCCCAATATGTTGACAGGCTTTTGAGATCTCAGGCCACAGAAACCCAGTCCAGGGCCACATTTGAAATTTAGAACATGCAAAGCTCCTGAATAGAAGTGAAGCCAAGGGGCATGTGCATGGGAAGAAGGTGGAACAATTAGCCACAGTCCCTTCATCTTGCCCAAACCTACTGGCAGAACAAACTCACCACTATCATTGCAACAATTATTACTTAAACGTAACTATAAAACAAGGCAGAAGAGTTCCAATTATTTTTAGGTATTTGGGATGGCCTTCCAAATTGTTGGTTTGATTTCGGAGCACAGGAGAAGTGGAAGAGACGAAGGTGGCCAAGCAAACTCAGCTTGGTTTAAAAGATTTGACAGAAGATGGCAAAGCTAAATAGGCCACTCAAGTTGGCAGCAGAGCTTTGAGCAAGATGTGTGCTGAGGGCTTTCGCCCAGAAGCTGGCAGGGGTCCGGGAGCAGTAGAGCCAGAGAGTCCTGGCATCACCTACTCGGGTGCTATTGCATATCCTGGTTATTATGGAAACCTGACAAATCTGTCCAGAGCCTGTAGCAGGAGGGCTGCCCTCAGTGGGGGGGCTATAATTAGTGAACCCTCACAAATAAAGAGGTGGGGTTCATAAAATACTACCCAGAATGACACATAGGGCAAGATGGTGAAGATAACACAGCTTCCCTCTGTAACTGAAGCTAGAGTCCCCTGGATCAAAGTGAGGTGAGGGCTACAAGGTCCTGCCCCGGTAGGAGTGTATCACAAGACTACAATGATCCATAGCAATGTGCTTCACTGGAACCATCTACTAAGATCAAAGCAAATAAGGGTGGTGGACTACTTAAAATCCCATATAGATGTGAGGGAATTGAATAACTCTTTCCTGTATGAGGACACCCAGGAATTGTGTAGATTCGAATAGAGATAGGATATTGAACTGTAGGTCCTTTAATTTAGGCACAGATTTTGCTTTACTCCTCCATCTTGGCGCTGTTTTCCAAGAACCTTCCTGTTTTTGATTATAGGCCTTAGCCAAGATGATCCGTGAACTTCGAGTGTAATTGTATGGCTGTCGGAAGCGGCCAGTGATCACAATGCTCACAGGAAGCTGGTGCGGCTTGACAGCGAGCATAGAGCACAGAGCACCGTAAGGTCCTTTCCATTTGGAAATCACCACACAAAAGAGGCCCAGGGTGCAAAGGCCCACCGGGAAATCTCCAGAGTTCCCTGTAGGCCAGTCCACCTCTGTCTGTGGCCCTACATACGTGTAAGTGGTGAGCAGAGCAGAGTTAGGCATGATGTTCCTGGCTTTGTACATATTTGGAAAATCACGAGCCATCAACTCAAGCAGAAATTTCAAAAAAAGCATACGCAGCAAGCTCCATGCCGATGCGACCACACATAGTACAGCGGCCACGGTGGAAGAAAGCAGAGCATCAACTGACCAGCAAAGGGTGCAAAATAAAATAACTGCATTTCTTAAGCCAAACAGCCCACCTTCTATTGGAAACCTAGCTGCTGAAGAACCTAACTCAGTATTATCTGAGAATTTTCAAGCACCTACTAATGAGATGAGTCTTATGTCTGCAACAGTAGACAATAATTTGTCTGCTGAATGTGTCTAAATTTACAGAGGGACTCATTAAGCACTTTTACTCAAGTAAATATACCAAGTGAAACCAGCAAAGAACTGAGTATGGGAAATGGCATTGAACTTGTTCCGACAAACCGAACAAATTTGTCAATTTCCACAGACCTAGAAAGGATTGCCAGAAGCATATAAGTTTCTCCCCAGAATGTAATGAGTCTATTAGCTCCACTGATTCATCGGATGAGGGGGACCAGCTTGATTCCGAGGTGCTGATATTTGTGAAGGCACTGTTTACTCTTTGCAATAACTTATATAAGGAACAGCAGGTTTTAAAGACAGGTATAATAAAGTTGGTGGATGTTGTTGTGAAGGCCCAATAATGGTAACTCTTCATGTCTCCTAACCTACCGACTCAGATGGGGGAGGACTATCTGGCGGCCACAGATGAACAGAAACATGAACCACTGCCAGTGGCACCAGAATCCACAATCGTTATAACCGACGACTCATCAACCTGTGAAAAAGATGGTGAACACGAGACTAATATGATGGACTTGACATTGTCATTATTGTCCTCTAGTGATAATAGCCTAAACCAAATAACACAAAACACTTGTGGATGATAAAAAAAAGCAAGACGCAATAAGCGTCGAACATCAATATGGAGGGAAAAAGCTCAAGCTACGCAAGGGAAATCTAACGCTCAGAAAAGGAATGCTGAACCAGCATTGTCACTAGCGAAGAATGAAACCGATATTGGTCTAGTAAATAGCACCATACCCAATAAATCTGAAACACTACTGGTGAGGAATAAAAAGAAAGCCCCGGCTAAAGGCAATCAGCCAGGAACACTGGATAATTGGGTTAAACACACGGATTCGATAGCACCATCAGCAGATGAGGCAGATAATATGACCATGATTGATGATGACTATGGTGCGACAGCCGAGGAAATTCAGGCAATTGATTGTCTACATGCTGAGGTAAATGATGACGTGCCGTAAAGCTTGAATGACAACATCAAGAACATGGAGACCGTTAATCGCATTACCAGCAAAAGGATTAGAGTCTCTGAACAGTCTGCATCATCCTTTAGTCCGTTTCTAAATCGTGAATGTATTTTTAAAAAATTACACAGTGTACCTCATCTGCACCTGATTATGTCTAAAGGTCTAGACCCGTTAGAAATACCAGCCACTCCGGCTGAAGCTAACTGGGCAGGAGTACACTTTGTCTCACTCATCATCTCTGAATTGGTTATGGCAAACAGGGTTAAGTTTTTGAAGCTACACTTTGACTTTACACAAATACACAAAAACCTAACCACCTATACTATCCTAGCAAATAATGGGACTGTGGAAAAAAGAAAAATCACACAAAGAATTAGAATCCATCATAGGAAATCCAGCTACAGCACTGGGAGATTGAATTGCAACCCCTTGTAAGAACAATACTCGCCCAGAGAGAAGAACAGTGAATACGCCGGTATGACCAAGAGACAAGTTTGAGGACACAATCAATTGTTGTCTGGAATTCTAAGGGCTTTCATTCATTTGTCTAGAAACCACAGGGTCGTAATTTGCTAGTTAAGGCTGATATCTGTGTTGTACAAGAGTCCTGGCTTATTAATAATTTCAGCCTCGACAGGTATTTCAATTTTCAGAGGCGGGCAAGATGAAATCAGAGAGGCGGGCAAGATGAAATCAGACTGGTAGACCTATGGGAGGGTTGTTTCTAGGCGCCAAAAACTCACTGAGTATGGTAGAGTTTAAACTGTGGTGTGTACATTCATTTGATATGGCTGCAATTCTTACAGCTCGTATTGAAGGCCAAGAGCAACATATTCTTATTGTTAACATTTACGAT
This sequence comes from Ambystoma mexicanum, assembly GCF_040938575.1. Taxonomy (NCBI): domain Eukaryota; kingdom Metazoa; phylum Chordata; class Amphibia; order Caudata; family Ambystomatidae; genus Ambystoma; species Ambystoma mexicanum. The sequence continues at coordinate 235,566,890 of NC_090933.1, forward strand.
ACCGCAGGCGATGAAGAAACTGTTAGGATTATCATCATTTGGCACGGGCAGTATAGCTCAGAGGCAACACACTTGTCTTGGAAGGAAGATTATGCAGAGAAGCTGTGAGGAACTTATGGTGGTAACAAGTAAGACAGACACAAGTGATCACAGGTCAAGGCTGTTTATTGAACAATGAATGCTGTATGTAGGTTGGAAAAACGCCTAATCTAAACCTGAATCTAAGATGGGAGCAAGCGTCAACCATCAAATGAAAATAAGACAGTCCTAGTGGTGTTGTACCAAACAAAAGGGTCTATACTAAGAAACCTATTGTCAAACCTTACAACAAATACAAAAAGGGGTGTGGGATAGTTCTCAAGAAAAGAAAGAAGTGTTCTCAAATAATATGTCAGGATGCGGTAGCCTGGGTCTCCCTTCCCCACGTTTTGAGCCAGGGATAAGATGGGAGCTTGGAGCACAGCACATTCTCTGGCTTCTCCAGCACGAGACGATAGTTCCAGTGGCAGTTCTCAGGATTGCCAATGGCCAAGTCTCGTTTCCTTTGAAAGTCTCTTGTCTTCAGGGCCTGATGTGTTCAAATAACAAAAACAAAATTCCCTTTAATCAAATGAAAGTTTGTTAGGGTGATAATGATTCACCCTTCGGTCCCCCTCTTCTGGGCATTGACCGTTCTCAATTGTAATCCATATTTCACGTAGGGTGATGGTCTCACCCCTGGATCCCCCTCTTCTCGATGCTCACCCCTCATGACTTTTAGTACTTGGGTGATGACTTCAAACCTGCATTCAGCATCCCTTGATCTGGTTCACTCTTGCCAACTTTACATTCACAATTACTTGCAGGATTCGCCTCCCTTTCTTTCGCACTGCTTGTAGATCAAAGTCTTTCGATTGTATGGGGATGTTGTTTGACTCTCTGTATAACCACTTTGACCTATTTCGCTGGCCCTCCTGTGGCCTTCTGGTATTTGTAGTTTCGGTCAGGAGGGGATCGACCAGAGTCTCTTGAGTTAGCAGCCACGTGGTGCCGATTTCCCTCTGCAGCTGGTCTGCCCTTTTACACTCTTTACAGTTCTTTTATAGTTCCTCGAACTTGGTTCAAAACTTACCACTTTGCGATTCTCCCTCAGCACAGCCCGGTTCTTATCGTTTCCCCTTCGACTCACTGGCTGTGATGACCGCGTGGCTTTTCTTCATCGGAGCCAAGGCCGGTGCCACAGTCTCGGGAGCATCCTTCGCTCCTGTTTATTGGTGTAGGCTTGCACCATGTAACATTGACATCTGCTACAAGACACTGGTGCTATAGTTTGCAGTTTTAGCCTCTCTCACTAAGGTTCTGCATGTCTGGGATGAAAAGGGCAAGGTCACTTCTCTCCTTGCCACCCTCTCGATCCTGCCACCTTTCTCCTTCTCTCGAACTGCCATGCTTGATTAGCCGTCTAGTCATGCTGTCTGCCGTGTTCATACTGTGCTCTCAGGCTCCACCTTTTATCCCTGCAGGGAAGGGAAAGGGCTGGCAGGTGTGTGTGATTCTGGTTAATTGCCTGATTTTGCCTGACCCTTGTATTGGGACATGTCAGGTAAACGGCTCTGGTGTTAGCCCGTTGTCCTTTGTGTTGTGTGAAAGTGTTCATGTCGGAAAAGGAGGGGGTAGTGATTTTGAATGTCCCACGTGAGAGGATGGGCAAAAGGTGTCAAAGGAAGGGGTATACCGCGACTCACCCGTCGGTGACCCATCCCCACTCCCGAGGACCCACAATCCCGGTGATCCTCCCTAACTGGTCCACCCACAGGAACTGGATCCAATAGCGATGGCCGTGTCCTGGCCACCTGGATGACAGATCCCGGGGAATAGCTAGAGAGACACCTTCAGGTTTCTCACAGCAACACAGGTTTTGAATCCCTAGTCCATCCTTAGAAACCTCTTCGGTATTAAGTGTGTTATAAAAAAGCAAGTATAATTATAATCCACGCTGAACACTTAATTAATTAATGGTGGCAGATTAACGCATTAGAGTTAATTGCCATAATGAGGACACTTAATTTTCGGAGATACCTAACAAAAGCCCCAAATAGGCAAAAGAATGATTACTATTGCATAATGAAAAATAACCATAATGTCATTGCAATAGTATTTGAGCCGGAAGATAATCAAGGGAAATTATAAAGTGTATCAATGGGAGGAGCTTATTATTAGCAATAACTTGACACACTTGTATATTGAAGTGAAACCTGGCCAACCCAGCCCACACACATGCTCCAAAGGATTTTTTTCATAATGGGTCGATTATATATTGGTCAGGAGTAACCTGTTCAGCTGTATATGGAAATTTGAACTTAATGGAAACATACCTAGGGATCACGAAGCCATTACATTTACTATTCAATGCGCTTTTAACAGGCCAGGAGAACACATGTCAGGCTCGTATAGAAGCAATGTTGCTGCTTCCAGAATAAATGGACTGAAAATAAATGTGGCAAAAATAAACAAGGTGGTTACCAACTTAAATTTAGTGACGGATAGTGTAGTAGAGCTACTAAACCTTGATGTCTATTATGAAAAAATGGATCACATATTGGGAATCATGAAAGAGAATGCAATTGGAAGCGCTCATAGAGGGAAATTAACCTGGAAAGCTGTTTGGTGAGATTATAACCCATATAAAAAACAGATGAGGTCTAATATACATAATGTTTAAAAAACTAGACCTATCGACCACTGTAACCCAGAATACAACAGTCAAACTCAGAATTGCCTAGGGGTGCACAACTTGTTTAGCTCGAGGGCCGAATGTACCGCATAAACCCTACACAGTGGGGCGAACTATCAAAGTGAATGTGCAGGTGGTTGGGGCATCGGTTCACACACATGAGTTAAAAACAAGTTTTTAAAGGTGTCATTTTAATTTATTACATTTTTACTGTGAGGCATTATCTGTGCCATATCATGATGTAAAGAAAAAAGACTATACTACAGAGGCTCGACACACCTGATATGACTGACTTGGTGTCTGACTGACTTTAGGCCAGGCAACACTTCATTAGATGACTTGGAGGGCCAGAAACAATGTCCTAAAGGGCCGCATTTGGCTCATGGGCTGCGTGTTGTGCAACACTGGCCTATAGGAATGGGATCAGGCAACATAAGAACTCTATGGTCACAGTGCAATGGCAAATAATAAACAATGCCTTACGTACATCAGACTCACAAAAGTTCTGGGCCATTTATAAACGACGTACCTCAGATTTAATCGAGAAAAATGAAATTAACCCAATATCGGTTGATAATTGCAGTCATAATGTCGACAGTCAAAATGTCGACAGTCAAAATGTCGACAAATAAATGTCGACAAACAAAAATGTCGACATTTTTCGATATTTTTTCGAAATTTTGTATTTATTGTAAGATTAAATAAATAAATAAATATATAATTAGAATGTGTTGAGTATGAGGGGTGGGAGGGTGGTTGGGGAGGGTGTGGGGGCGTGGCAGGGGGGTGTTGGGTGAGGGGGGGTTGGGGGGGGACCCCCCCCACAATAGTAAATGATACTCTTTTTGGTTATTTATTCATTGAAAAAATAAATAAATAAATATATAATTAGAATGTGTTGAGTATTAGGGGTGGGAGGGTGGTGGTGGGGGGTGTGGGGGGGGGGTGGCAGGGGGGTGTTGGGTGAGGTGTTGATAGTTTTAAGTGACATTTTTTTGTCGACATTTTTTTTTCGAAAAAATGACTTTTTACATTATAAGTATAGGATGTCGACATTATTATTTTCGATATTTTTTTTTCGACATTTTTGTTTGTCGACATTTTTGTTTCGACATTTTGACTATAAACCGCAACATGCATATGACAGACAGACTTAATAAGGAAAGAGAGCGTTGTATGATCTCTATTTATAATGGTGAAGGGTTTATTATCTCAGTAACAGATACTGAAGAAGTAATACAAAAAATTCAAATATTCTAGAGCCCAAGGCCTGGATCAGGTTACTAATATTGTTTTTAAATGGAACCCACATGGATGGGTGACAATAATTGAAAAACTGTTTAACCAAATAATTAAAACTGGTAATATCCTTCAGAGTGGGGTCCATCTTGGTCCCCATCCATAAAAAGGGCCAGGGAGAATCTCCAGAAAATTATTGGCTGCTTGCCAATATTGAATCCATGGCAAACATATTTTGACAATTCTTATAAAGTAGAATTAATAATTGGTTAAAAACTGGAAAAATATCAAAAAAGCAACAAACTGATTTCCGTAAAGGTGGCAACACATTGACTAATTTGTGGTGTCTAAGTGATTTAATCCGGCCAGCTCATAGCTAAAATAAGGAAGAATATATATTTATCTTATGTGGACTACTCCAAAGCCTTTGACACAGTAAACAGAGAGTTTAGAGAAAATTACATGTTTGGGGCTAGATTTAACGCCCTTGCACTTTGTAATCGCCCTTCATACTCATACATCATCTAAAATTAGAGTCAACATGAATCGACAGATAAGTGAACCCATCTACACTAACCATGGCCTGAAACAAGGATGCACTTTGGCCCACGTTCTTTTCAATGTATATATATATATAGTGGACCTAGGCAATGCGTTGTGCAAATGTAAGAATATTCCCCCAAAATAAATTGGACAGCAATCAATTGGTTGGCTCTCCTATGCTGATGTCGAAGTCCTTTTTGACTGCACTCCTGAGGGACTTCAGCATTTATTGACAGCATACTCCAAGAGTAATGAATTAAAACTGAACCTAGAAAAAATTATGGTTATGATCATAAATGGCAGAAAGAATAAGTACAAGCACTATAAATGGATGGAAGATGGCACAACAGTTGAAATAAATTGTCAAAAACTACATGTATCTAGGAATCCCCACGTAGAACTCCTTTGACTTTAAACTCTTGGCCAATAACCTCAGTACAAATGTGAGCAGGACATTCTCTGCAATTAGATCATTTATAACTAATAGTAGGGGTTATTCAAGGAAGGCCTGATTAAAGTATATAGAGTTACTATTGTCCCGAGTGCATCATACGAGTTAGAGTTTTAAATCAACCAGGAGATCCAACGGTTAAGCGTATTGGAGGGGAAATTGTGGCAAGACATCTTAGGATTGTTACCGTCGACCCCTGTCGAAGCTTTATGTCTGGTACTTAGAATCACCTCTATGTCCACGATATGGAAAACACGCCGTAGCTTCTTCCTCCTTCACGAGAAAGAACAGAGCAAGAACCCATAATCCCTTTATTTTGCCTCAGATTTAATGCTCAGCTCTGAGGGTTCACATGAAAATATGGAAGGTTGGCTGCAAGATATTGGAAAGTTCATACATATATCAGATTTATGGCACATAATACTGTGAATGGTGGCTTGGACACAAAAGACATTAAAAAGAAAGCCGAAATCTGGGACTGTGTAAAGAATATTGAGCATTTATTGAGTAATATGTCTTACAGAGACTATATCAAGTAAGGTTTTACTATTACAGCACCATTTAAATACTTTTATCAAGTTCGAAACCCAAAAACGTGCAGTTTTATAATGAAACTACGTTTCGACCAACTACCGAAGTGCCTGAATTAATGTTCCTCACAAGGCTAGGCTATGTCGAATCTGCCGCAACTACATTGAAACTAGCTGACATTTGCTCACCTCATGCCCCCATTTGAGTGACATATATGCTAGAGGTTACCATCATTTTCTTGAAGACATTGGGAGCATGCCAAAAGACCAATTTTGGTCGTATACATTTTCAGGTCATTGCCAGAAATTGAACTATGCAGCCTTTTACATCTGGCAGAAGATTTTAAAGCTGCATCCGATATCATCTGGCATCTAATGTAATGTTTTGACTGCAAGTTTTTTATTTTTTATTTAATTTAAAGTAGAAGTCTTAACAATTATCAGATGAAATTGTAATGACGTCTTTTTACCTTTTTTTCAATATTTTATTTGATGTAAGTAATTGAATATCTTAAGAAATTAGTGTACACTTTAAACTTGTGTTTTAGGTAGTATATATTTTTTTACTTATGGGAATGAAATTATCCTTTCTTATTGTTCATGTAATTGGGCAAATGGTTTTTTTACCAGTACATGTTTTAAAAAAGAAATTTCAAGAAATAGGGCTTGGCCTCTCTCCAAACCCTGCACACAGTGCTTCATTTGTAAAGAAAAATTAATGCCAGGGCCCTAATATTTTCAAGCCCAGTTGTACCATCTCTGCCCACTGTAAACCCCGCCCACTTTGAGCCTGGCCCACTATGTCTATTCCATTGGCTGCAGAAAAATCTATAAGGTACATCTGTTTTAAGTGCTCTTAAATAAGAATAATTTCTGTATTTTTGTCACATTCTTGCTATTCAGGCTGTCTTGACTGTACAGGGAGGAAGAACAGACACCTTTCAGCAGGGATCGAACGCTTTACGTATGTACAACGACAAGGACAGTGCTTGTTTGTATGTACGAGTACAAGGACACTGCCTGTGTGTGCCTGTTAGGGTCTGGCAGGACTCAGCATCAACCAGCCCATTATGCTGGTAAGCACCCAGTCGGACATAGCCCACGCTGCCAACATCACTGATATAATCACTGACAGTACCCTTGAAACGTGGTTCACCCCATCCTCCCAGCACATCCTTGATGTTCTCCTACCACCTGGATACAGTATTCAACATACTGACCATCAATGAAAGACAGGTTGCAGGGTTACTGTCATCCATAAGTCAGACTGGCCCTTCACAGTCCTGCCATCCACACCCTCCCCCTCATTCGAATCCCTGTCATGTTGATTCTCCCTGTCCCACAGGGACTCATCACATTCCATCCTCACCAACCTCATCTCCTCATCATCAATCGCACACACCAGCAACATCCTCCTCTGGGACTTCAACATTCCGGACACCCCACCATTTAAACACCTATGCAGCCCACTCTACGCAGTAGTCGACTTGTGCACCATCCAACAAATCATCTTCTCACCAATGGCACACACTCAACCTCATCTTCACCCCACCGGCACTCCTTACTTGTGCCAACCTCATTCCACTCGACTGGTCAAACCACATGTCAATCCGTCTGACCCACTCAATACTATGAACAGCCCCATAATGGATACCCTGAGATCACCTGCCGCTCTTTCAAAAACTTCCCTATGGACCTCCTTGGCCAACATCCCCTCCTCCCAACATGCTTTGGACCACCTTGAAGCCTTCTCTCTTGCCACTATTCGCCTGGTTAATACCAACGCCTTGTTAAAAACCACATGGATCAAGGCCAGACCATCCGCCCCCTGGTACACTCCTGACCTTGGGTCCAACAAAAGGGCAACCAGGCTGGTAGAAAAACGGTGGTGCAAACACCGCCATCCGGAGGGATTCTCCTCACTCGAAACCCTGCAACCTTGTGCAAAAAGCTGATTACTGAAGCCAAATCAGCTTATCATGCCACTGCAATTGAGGGTGCCGCTAACAGGGGCAGAACACTCTTTGACATTGTCAGACACTGCGCCAGGCCTACCGCAGACCCTGATGTCTTTGCTACACAGGAGAAATGCAATAGCATTAACAGCTTCTTCCTAAATAAACAAAATCAGGGTCTTTTTGGACTCTGCAAAGGCCTCCAAGGAGCCACCCCACCCCGCACCGGGAACTCCCCCCTTGGTCAGACATCACCCCTCTCACCATTAAGGATCTCTCTGACGCACTTGCATCCCTCAAACACACAGCCTACTCGGACAATCTCCTCCCAGCCTCCATCATCAAACAGCTCCAAGGCCGCTCCCTCAACACACTCCTTAATATCGTCAATGCTTCTCTTGCTGAAGGCTCCTTCTTGGACTCTCTTAAAACAGGGCTGATTCCTCTCTCTTGAAAAAATCTCTCACTCGATCCTGATGCCTAGCAAACTACAGACCCGTTACGAGCCTCCCTTTCATAGGGAAACTCTTCAAAAAGTCCGTAGTCAATCAATTGATGGCCAAAATCGACCCAACTCAGCCTCCTCCACAACTACCAACCAGGGTTCTGACCCAAATGTAGCACATAAACTACCACAATTCAGGTGATAGATGACGCACTTCATCTTACAGAGAGAGGTGACTCCTGCCTTCTCGTCCTCCTTCACTTTTCAGCAGTTTCTGACACTTTCGACCACCCCACGGTCATCTCAGTCCTTGCCACCAGAATGGGTCTCACAGGAAAAGTCCTTGACTCGTTCTCCTCATTCCTCGCCAAGAGATTCCAAGCCATCCAAATGGGGCTGTTCAGGTGCAAATGCCTACCAGTATATTGCAGCGTGCCGCATGGCTCCATTATCTCATCCATTATTTGAATTTTTTTTATTTATTGGATATTTGTATGGCACCTATACACAAATGTTTTCAGGCACCACAAGATAAAAGGGGGGGGCATAAGAAAAACAATAACAGTAAGGAATGGTCCTTCTAGACCTTGTGTCATTTGGATCGTATAAGTGCAGTGTTAATAAGTGCAGTTGGGAGGGGGCTGGTTAGGGAGGAAGGGCTGGGGTGAAGGAAGGGGGAGGGAGAAGTGCAGGAAGGCAGGGGCCCTGGACTGGGCAAGTGCTGGGGGGGGGGGCAAGAGGCCAAGTGCCAGGGGGAGCCAGGGCATAGAGTAGATACTGCGGGTGGAGGGGTGGACCAGAATCAAGCTAGTCAGGGGGGGTGCCTGTGGGCAAGTGATGGTAAGGGGTACTAGGATAGACTGGATGAGGTGGGCATGGCCCTAGTAAGGTACATAAGGTCCAGGCACCAGTCACAGTGGCAGGGGGACAGTTTAACAGGGGAGGGGGAGAGGGAAGGAAGAGGTGAAAAGGAAAGTCTTAAGAAGTTTCCGGATTTTAAGGAGATCCGGGTCAAGTTTGAGAGGGGCAGGAAGGTCGTTCCAGAGGGAGGCTCCAGTTGAAGAAAAAGATATAGCCCCACGCTCTGCTTGGAGAAACATCTGATCTGCAGAGATTTAGAGCTAGAGGACCAAAGGACTCTAGCATGGAGGTATTTGGGGAGAGATAGTTGGATGTAACTGGGTCCCAGGCCCCAGAAAGACATGTGGATGATAGAGAGGGTCTTGAATTTGATCCTTGCAGCCACCCATAGTCAGTGGAGAGATTTTAGGACTGGAGAGATGCGGTTTGTGGGCTTGAGGCCAAGGATAAGTCTTGGGGTCCTATTCTATATTATTTGTAGAGGGCAAAGGGAGGAAAGAGGCAGATAGAGGAAGAGACTGTTGCAGTAGTCCATCCTAGAGAGAACCAGGGCTCAGGAGACATTGAGCTTCTGGGGAAAGGTGAGGAAATGGAGAATGCCTCTGAGAAGGTGGAGCCGAAAGTTTGACTTCTTGGCAAGGTCAGTGATGTGAGGGGAGAAGGAGAGAGAGGAGTCGCAGATGACCCAAGGTTTTTTGCCTCACAAGTAGGTGAGGGGAGGGGGCCCAAGGAGGCTGGCCAGAGTGTGGGAGGGAAACAGGGAGCAGGAGTCCCAATGAGAAGGATCCCAATCTTATTGGCATTAAGGCAGAGATCATGAGCAGAACACCATTCCTGAATGGCAGCCAGGCAGTCAGGTATGAGAGAGGAAGAGGAGAAGGTAGAAGAGGGAAGCTTAATGGAGAGCTCTGTGTCATCAGCATAGCACTGGCAGTGAGGAGAGAAGGTGTAGATCAAGTGAGCCAGAGGGACAAGGGAGATGTTGAAGAGCCACAGCGATAGGGTAGATCCCTGAGGAATGCCAAAGTTAGAGTGTGATGTGGATGAGAGGAAAGGGCACAGTTGCATTTGGGATTTGGGATGGTTGGTTTGAAAGGAAGGAGGTCAGCAAGGCCAGTGCCCGGTCTGTGATGCGAAGGGTATCACAGAGAAGATTTATGAGGATGGCATGATTGACAGTGCAAAGGCAGAGGTTAGATTGAGAAGAATCAGAATGGAGGGAGAGTTGGAATCAAGTTTAGAGGGCAGGTCTTCACCGGTGTTCAGGAGAGCAGTTTCTGTGCATCTGGATGTTTTGAATCCAGACTGGTGGTCATGGAGACAGCCAGCAGATTGGGTCTGGTGGGTCAGTTGGGGCATGACCAGCTTCTGCAGAATTTTGCCCAGGAAAGGGGTGTTGGAGATAGGGCAATAGTTAGCCGGGCAGGAATTGTCTGCAGACAGCTTTTTTAGGAGAGGATGAGGTACACAAGGGAGTGCTTGAATGGTTGTCGGAAAGAGCCAGTGGCAAGGGAATAGTTACAGAAATCAGCCAAGGCAGGGATGAAAGAGGAGATATTGTCCTTGATAGTTCTGGTAGAGCAGGGAAGCACCTGTTTGGAGGAGACTTTCATAGAGCGGACTACTCTAGAGACCTCATCCGGTGCAATGGGATAGAAGGAGGAGAGAATGGGGGAAGAGGAAGGCCAAGGGAGGCATGAGCGGAGGGAGGGTGGGGAGGGGAAAAGAGGAGAGTGAGGACAGGATGTCGTGAGTTTTGGTGGAGAAGTGGGAGGCCATTGCAGTGTAGAGGCTCTGGGAGGGAAGGGGGCAAGAGGAGATTGCAGAAGGATTGGCACCCTTTATATGGAGCCTTGGGAAACCTCTTACATGGCCCCAGTCTTAATCCACCAGTACGCTAATGACAATTAGCTGTACCTTATGGTTACTGGCCCTCAAGACATCTCTCATCTCCGCTGCTGCTTGGACACTATCCAGACATGGATGTCATCCGCCTACCTAAAACTGAACCCCACTTAAACAGAGTTTGTCCTTTTTGCCCACTCCAAAGGACAAATCATCCAAAACTGACTCGACAACATGAACCTAGACGGATTCATCCCCAAGCTGACCGACGCATCCAAATACCTAAGCTTGATTGTCAATAGCGGTCTCTCCCTTCAAAGACATGTGGCCAAGAATGCCCAAACCGTCTCGCTCCAAATCTCCACACTTATGAAAATCTAACCCTTCACCCCCCGCTAACTTCTGTACAGTAGTCCAGGCAATGAACATCTCAAACATTGACGGGGTACCGCCCTCCTTGCCATGCTCCCAACCAGGTACCTGGCTTCCCTCAAAGCTGCCCACCATGATGTAGCCCGTCTTATCGTGGGTGCACGTAAATTCAACCACATCGTCTCTATCCTACTGGCTCCCCCTCCCCGCAAGGATTCTCTTTAAAACCACATGCATCACATAAAAAGCAGTCTCCAAAGGAACTCCAAGTTTCCTAGCAGTCAATCTCTGTACCTCAAGAGATTCCCACACCTCCCATAGTTCGACCATGAAAAGGTTAGAGTCCACACTTACCCGTAAGGAAAGGACCAGAAAGCAGTTCTTCTACTGCAATGCACCATACCTCTGGAACTCACTCCCCCTGGAGGCTCGTACTGCCCCGTCCATCATGCAGTTCCACAAAGTCATGAAGACATGACTCTTTCATCGCTTCCTCCCCCAGGACTGAAACTCCGAAAATTCCCCACAGTTCTGCATTACTGTTAAAAATGCTAGCTCGACGCTAGCCCATGGCTTACTCTGAACTCTGTAAAGCGTTCTGCTGCCTACCGGCCAGGTTTGCTCTATAAACAAATAAAATAAAATCAAGTATGAAACAGGACGAGAACTAATTATACCCAAGTTACACAGTGCCACCCACAACACAGGCAGCTCTCGCAATTTCAGGGCATCTCCTTCTTCTCTGGTCTCTGTCAATCTACTGGAGTGTAAAGTCTGATTTTTCCAGTACCCTGGAGAGATGCAGAAGTGCACTCATCTCCTGGCTGTTTATGAAACATGATTTCACACTCTTATACTGGAGGGGTCAATATTACACTATTTGTGAAGTGAGCTCTCACTTTGTCAATGGGTTCGGTTCAAGCACTTGTTAGTTTCAGTGTCACAATAAATTACAAATAAACTCCTTTGGTCACATAAAATCGAATGTTCTAAGTGTCAACATAAACATGGTCCATGGAGGCTGCAACAGATAGTGAGTACACTCTATATTCTATTATTACAGGAGCGTAGTCTTGGCAATCCCTATACTCAGCCTCTTTTTCCCTGGGCTTGTCTGGTGGTACAGGTACTCCTGAACTCTTCTTCTCAGTCCTCCAAAGCTTCTATTGGCAATAACTCTGCAGACATGACCATAAGCAAGTGCTAGGGTATAAATAACATTCCCTGAGTGTGTGCTCTAGCACATACCTGCTTATCGGTAAAAAATCCTCTCAGTGAACAAGAAGAAAAAGAGCACAGCCAGGCACTATATATGCCTGGTGCACCTAAAGCCTATATACGTGCACTGCTACCCACCCCCTGGCACACTCACACAAGCCATGCATCCTGTTGAACTAAAGGCAGCATCTGGGTGCATCCCACAGTGCCTCGGGTGCCTGGGCACTGCTAACCCTGCTGCTGGTTGTTTTAGAGCAGCAGCAACTTGAATGACGTAGACTGAGCGGGACAGTGTTGTAGATGTGGCCAGCATCAATGCTTTCACCTTCAAAGCATTCAGAAAAATGTATGAGCTGGGCCAACACCACTTAGGCCACATTGACAGCTCTGCTCATTCATTTTAGTAATTGAATAACTCTGACCAAGGGACTTGAAGTCAATCACTCTTCATCGAGTGAAGAATTCAGCGACATTCCAAGAAAATGCAGCAAGCAAATTCAGTTCATGACACTGAGATAATAAATGCAGGTGCTGGACAATAAGTCCCAGGGCTCAGCTCTGGCAATTACATGCACAAACGATGCATTTCCTATGCTTGGAGAGCAAATAAAGGTATTGAACTAATCTTGTGTGTCTTTTGTACTCTCTGATATCTGCCTCACGACACATAATACAGGAAATGTGCTATATTGCTAGTTGTATGAATACCACACAGATGGTTAGCCAGATTTCTCTTCATGGACCATCAATTGCCTTTTCTCAAGCATAATATAAGGACCTAAAAAACTGAAAATATAAAAAAGGAGCTTGCTAAAATGAAACAAGTCTGCGCTCAGGTTACTGATATGTGTTCCATAGTTTGAAAGCCTGTACTCCAAGTGATCTAGTCCTGTGTTTCAGACGTTTAAATGAACGTTGTTCTGTATAATACAAGAGGTAGCTGCACATAGATTTCTGACAGCAGTGGAATCGGGAAGAAGAGACATTTTTGAAGATGACTGGGGCCTTTGGACCTGTAGGTTATTTGAATGAGGCATAGAATTAAATGTTGATACTACTGAAGGCAATGGAATTCAAAGAATTGTTTAACCTGATCTAATGTCTGGAATTGAAGCATGTACTAGCTGGCTGTTGAGAGGCAGATGAATACGTCATCCATAGCTTCTGCCCCTTCCTGAGCTCAATACTACACAGGTGAGAAGCGTTACTACAGCAACAATACTGCCCTTATCCAAGGCAGGTACAGCAGAATATGGACAATCTAAGATAAAAATGGCAAGAGTAATAAAACAAACACTGCAACAATACATGTGCATGTGTTAGACACAAAGCAAATGTGCACTCAACATGAATAACATGCACACTAGGTAATGTATGCATTTATACATGAAGAATGTTAAAATAGCATCCATGTGACTTAAAGCATACTAACATAAACAATGAATAAGCTGAATGCAACATGAACGACACACAAATATAGCTCACTAACATGAAAATGCAGGTGTAATGGACATCCATCTTTTCTATAATTGAAGCTGAAGCACACTTTTAAATAGACAAAGGCCTCAATGCTTCAAGAGAACACAACATGCAGAAACAGCAGATATACAGATCTGTGCAGAGCTCAGGCAGGAGTTGGCAACTACAGCCAAGGTTACCGTGAATTAAGCGAGGGTCAGAACGTTGCAGTGAAAGCACAAAAAAGCAATTCCCAGGGCACAGGAAGGATACTCCCAGATCAATTAAAGTTGTATAAGAGTACAACCAGACTTTGTAAGCCAGGTGCAGGACAACTATAAGCCAAAGGACTCCATAAAGAATAACTCAAGAGTGTCCCCAGTGTTAAAAGAAACCATAACACTCACATTAATATAGCTAAACCAATAAATGCAGGGTAAAATAATTCCAAACACAGTCCCATCATATGTGACCCATAATTGAAGAACAGTGTCTATTCATTAGCAACGAAACCAGATAGCACACCTGCTTTACTCCTCACAAATATCCCCAGACACGAGATGCCACACAAGGCCAAATCCAAAGAGATCACCCTGGCTCATTGCCTAGAAATGAGGAATGGTATCTTCTTTAAGTGGAAGGAAAGCAGTCCATGAACCTCTCTCCCCCTACTCCTGTCTGGCTCATGTCTTGGCAACCTGTCAGTTGTCCAAGGTTGGTTAATAGGAAGCCACCCAATGAAAATCTCTAATGTTATGCCACCCATGAAGCAAGGTGCCAGCTAATTACATATTGTAGAGATTATGTCTGTTGACCTTTTTCTATTTAGAGGTGGTCTTAGAAGGAGCCTTCAGACAAGCATTACTCAATTAGAAATGTAACCCTTTTAGAATGTATTTGTAGTCACTACAACTAACAAATCCCTGTACCCCGTAGGCTTTTTGGTAATTAAGATTGCAATATGATATAATTTATGACAAATGTTGAATATATGAACTATTGTTATTGATAAGCATGTCAAGAGCACCAAGAATTGTATGCTTGTTTGCTGTCCCTGCTTTATTTGGATGATAATAAAGCTGGGTTTTGCCTTTTACTTTGTCTATTTCCATTATTGAGTCCAGTATGAACTGAAAGAAAGATAGACAGTTATATACGAAAGTCCAGCAATATACTATAAGTAGACTATAGCTCATTAAAGTTTTAGTCAGTGTTAGTTATGAGCTAGGTACTAGTTATAAAAATTATCTTTCTAAAGTGTTCATCAGTGGGCAATGTCTCAGTAGCACAATTCGATTTCAATGAGTAGAGTTATGACGAAATAAGGGAAACCATAGTAGATATATGTTGATAAGGCTCCCTTTGTAGATCCTGATGAATAGTTTTTGTCAGGTCCTTACGATTGTATCTTTTGTGCAATTTTTTGTCTAGTCAAAAGTCTGATTGTTGCTAGATTCAATGATATGTTTTCTGCATTAAAAATCATAATCCTTAGTTTTTGTGGAGTTAAAAGTCAGAAATCCAGGCAGAATTTAAAGAAATATTCTTGCCTTAGTAGGGATAGCTTTTCACAGGCTACAATTAGATGTTCCAATGTATCTAGTTTGTTAGGCAGTTTGCAAAAACAACATGTGTTCTTTGTTTTGTCTTTAGATCATGAGGCCATCACTGCATTTGTAGGCCAAAAATTGGAACGTAGACGCATATTTTTTGTGTGATATTCTTCATCTGGGAATTTCCACAAGTAAGTGGGTATTTGACCAGCTTTTTTTAAGATGAAGTGTCCATCTCTAAAGGTCTTGTATTTGGTGCATTCCTCTTGATTTGTATTCTAGTCTGGTAGCCAGCACTTTTGTTTTGCGCAGTTTGCGTTTGTGTTAACCAAGTTTATGTTAATACCAGCTTTGGTCATGTTTGTTAAACAGAATTGTTCCTAAGATGTTAGGAGCGATGGTTGTTTGAGACCCAGTATGTTAGCCAGGGGTGGTATCATTGTATTCTGGAAATGGTCTTTGTTAGAGCATTAACAAAATCGTATTATCGCATTCAAGGTTACTATTCCTTTCATAGAGAGAAGCCCCAATTCACGCCGCACTATATGAATTGGGAAGCTTAATGAAAAAGATAGTAGAGATTTCCAAAAATGTCCTTCTATATAATTCCAATCTGTATGATTATCTGGTGTTTTGGTGTGTGCCCCATAGGTTGGTATCATTGTATTCCGGAAATGGTCTCTGTTAGAGCATTAACAAAATCGTATTATCGCATTCAAGGTTACTATTCCTTTCATAGAGAGAAGCCCCAATTCACGCCGCACTATCTAAATTGTGAAGCTTAATGAAAAAGGTAGTAGAGATTTCCAAAAATGTCCTTCTATATAATTCCAATCTGGATGATTATCACGTGATTTGGTGTGTGCCCCATAGGTTAGTGATGGAATGACTTTTTCCTTGTAATATCTGATCAATGGTAAATACGAATATGCTCCATATTTCCTGTGAATTAGTTTTGCTTGACAAGTTAGATGTTGAAACTTATATTTCACAGTTAGCTTATATGGGAGATCCCCTTTGATATTATTGACATTCGTGTAATTGTACTCATTGATTACGTCAAGCTTTGGCTTCCCGATTGTCCAGTTGAATAATAGAGCCTTATTTTGTTGACAGTTTGGGGATATTTTCAGCATGTTTGCACCTATATTAATGGATAGGCTATTTTCTTGTGCACATTTTCTTAGTGCTTCTAACTGTCTTTGGAGACCTATTGGGGCCATATCTAGTAATATTAGATCATCTGAGTACAATAGATGTTATATTCGATGTGTCCCAAGTTTGTGTGGGAATGCTCTGACATCATGAATATGTTTATTTATTCCATGTATGTAGAAGTTAAAGAGAGTTGCTGCGAGAACACATCCTTGTTTCAATCCCTTTGTTGTTAGAATACTTTTAGTTAGTAGTCCGCCTTGGGATAGTTTCACCTGTATGGTGGTATTTGTATAAAATTGTTATAAGGCTTGAAGAATATCCTTTGGGCAACCTGTGTTTGTCCGTTTTATCCACAAAGCGTCTCTGGTTATTGAATCAAAGGCTTGTTGAAAGTATATGAATGCAATGAATAGCAGTTGTTTTGAGGACCATGCTTAGTTTCTTAGAGCTTTAATCACTAGTAGATTAGTTGATGTTCCGAGCCCTTGGACAAAACCAGATTGGTGGGGGTCCAGCAGATTTGTCGTGCTTATCCTGACATTCAGATCTTTTAATAGTATTCTGGCAAATATTTTTCCGGGTGTATCAAGAAGTGTGATTGGTCAATAGTTGGTAGGGATGTTCTGATTGCCTTTTTTGAAAATAGGGATTAGTATCGAATGCTTCCATGTGTCTGGTAATTTACCTGTTCTCCGGACTTGGTTAAATATTTCATGTAGAACTGCTGCCCATTCTTCTGGATGTTCTTTCAGAGTTACATTTGACAACCCTTCTGGGGCAGGGGCTCGAGACGTACTTAACTTCTTGATCTGGATAAGGATGTCAGAGTAGTCAAAATGAAATTCCGTGTATGGACTATAATCTGGAGGTGTCTCATGTCGATCAGGGTAGGAATTGTTAAAAAGGGTGGTGAAATGTTTTTCCCCAGGGTGTTCCAGTATTATGCTTAGAAGTAAGGAGGATGTTGAAGTGTTTTCTGTCTCATTTATTAGTTTCCAGATTCTTGCGCTATTTTTTGTTGCAAGACATAATATAATTTGATCATTTGATTCTTGATGATTATGACTTGATATGATTTTTTACAAAGTTTCTGTATCAGGTACAAATGTTTGCTCTTAGAGCCTGTTCATCTTCTACTCTTGAAAGCTTTATTATTCTCATTCAGATTTCATTTTACTTCTCGCTTTTTGAATAGTTGGATCAAACTGATATTTATGTCGAAAGCTAGGGTGTGTAGATTGATTATATGCCTCAATGAAGAACATAAGAGCTTGAGTATATATATAGTCAGGGTTGACCGGTCCTGATTTGTATGTGTTAGACAGATTATCTAGTAAATAATTGTGATTGGGTGACTATAGATCGATCTCCTTTTCCTCTGCTTACCAATTCACATCTTGCCATCATATCTTGATAGGCTGTATCGATCCTATCTCCAATGCTCCCTATCTCGAAGTTCTCATCTAATGTAACTTTAGATGGCCCTGACATTGCTCCCTGCGACGGGAGGAACTCCTCTAGGGTTATCCTAGATGATCCTGCCGTTACTCCCTGCGACGGGAGGAACATCTCTATATAACTCCATGATATTACTGACTCGGCTCCATTAACTCTTTCTGAATGCGATCAATATCGCATTCCCTTTTTCTTCTTTTTCTACTCCATTTCTTAGTCTAATTCCCTTCTCTTTCTCGCTTCTCGTCTAACCCTTTTCTCTTCTTGTCTTTTCTCTTCCCATCTTTCATTTGCTCTATGCTCTTCATCTTCCTTTTGTCTTTGCATCCTTTTAATCCTTAATTTCTGTGCTTCCTCGTCTCCTCTCTTCTTTTCCTGCCTATCTCGTTCTTCGATTGCTCTCTGCCTGTTGTCATACTTCCTTTGCTCCTCTACCCTTTCTTCCTTCTTTTGCTGCTCCTCTCAATATATGTGTTCTCGCCTCTGTCTTTTCTTTCTCTCATATTCATCCTCCTTCAGTCGTTTCTCTCGTTCCCTGTATTTTCTATCCTGTTCATCTTGATCTTCCCTTTGCCTAACTTCCAGGATACTTTTCCCATTGAGCTTGAGCAATATCTGTCCACCCATCCATTCGTTCTGTATGAGAGTTACCTCGTCAGCTTTATTTTATTCTCCTTTTCATCTCTTAATCTCTTGTTCTATAGCTAGGGTCGCATTTGGTTGTTCGCTTTTCTCCTCTTTGTCTCGTAAGACCTTAAAGATCTCCTCTTTTCTATGACTTTTCTCTAGACTGTCATCACTGCTATAAGCAGGCGGTTCATGTATTGGATTACTATATCCTGTCACCGCTTTTAGTTCCCTTATGGATACAATCCTTCATCTTTTGTATTGTCGCCATTTGCTTCGGGCAAGGTAAGGGGAGCAGAAGGCTCTGCACCTTCCTCGTTACACTAATTAAGCATCCAGTCCTCAGGTGGCGGGTCTTCCCGTTCGTCCTGGTACATCTTCCATAGCTCTAAACTAGCTAGCCTTTTCTCCAATGTCTTCCTTGTGTACGCAGAGTGCAAGTATGTGGTCATGTGTTGCAAAACCGCCTTTAACATCGATCCCCCTTGTGGCCATGGCATGAACATCTTTTCTTCTGTATCTTTTACCCATTCCGCTCTATACTGTTTGAGCTTGGATGTGTGTTTTGCAATGTCTTGCACATGTGCATCAGTGGAGTAACATCCCCCATTATGACAAGTCTCAATTGACTGTCGATACTTACCATTGGTTTACACAGAATAGGTTTCAGAAAAATTATAAATATGAGTGCGCACCACCCTTGCCGCTCAAAGCCTCTACTTCTTAATTATCTCAACCTATCTGTCCAGTCGGCACCGACAATAACGAAAAGATAGATAAAAACATTTTATTTCTTCTTTAACCCCACAGTTTTACTTTTGTTGCTTTTCGACACCTCTTTTCAATTTCAAAATACACAGACAGAGTAGTCAACTTTACATATATCTCATCATGATACTCCTGTTCATTTAGCCTCTAAAATACCCTGATTAGAGTTTGAGTCATTCCCTCTCATAAACCTGTTTTAAAATAAAAAAGAAATTTTGAGGACACATCTACCCACCTCAAATAACTTCATGTTGAATAAATGGAAGACCATCTGTATAGAATAGATTAATGAACTGGAAACCTCATTAGATACACTAAAACAAAATCCGCTAACAGTAAAGAAAAAAATCCAAAATGAAGATTGATACAGACCCAGAACCAGAAGTCACTCTACTAGTTGTCCATCAATTGCCCGTTTGAAGCCCGAAAACTGAACCAACTTCCTCCATATCTTCATCTCTTCCCCTCTACAAAATTATGTGATTTCATCCTACGAATGCAGGTCAACTTACTTCCAACACGTGAATTCTTGGGTTTAATGTAACAATTGGGAGGTTTACCTAACACCTGCCGTTTTTGCCATACCAACTCACAGGTGGAAACATTACACCATGTGGGGGTGAAATGTGAGGCCTTAAATGAGATAAGACACAGATTCACGCGTCTATCGTGAGTCAATACTGCGCTCACCCCTGAGGAGCAATGGAACTCTATATTGTTGGGCAAAGAAAAAACAGTGATTTTTGCAGTGCTGCATTCTGGATTCAACTCTATAAATGGCTTGCAGATTTCAAATGCAGCAATGTGATACCATTGTTTTGCTTGCATGCCCACCAATTGCGTTTTCTCACCTTCTTGGACTCCCTCTTTCTCTCTTTCTTGTCTTTTATGTGAATGATGATCAAAATGAAAAAGTTTGTAATAAACAAAATTCATTAAATAAAAATAAAATTAAAATAAACCTGTTTATGTGCTGCCTAAGTACCCACTTGGATTTTGAAATGAAACTGGGCTCTATAGAACGCTCCTCATTCAAACAATTCTCGTTTACATCAAACAACCCCATTACTTTTCTCTATTTACCACAATCCCCATTCCCTTATTTTGCCAGTACCCTCAATCTATTCACCATTCGCTTTTCAGCTCAATACCTTCTGGATTGTCCCCTCCTCCAATCGCCCACTGTCGCCTTCCGTCCACTCAGTGCCTGTGGAAACCAGGAGGGATTTCACCAAAGAGGCACCCGTCCCGTTGTATCGATTTCTTGCAAGAGTTCTATATCGGCCGCTCTACACAGGAAACCTTGAGATCCTCTGGCTAAATGGTGAAGGGTGTTCGATTTTCAGAAAAGGCTAAAAATCTACTAATTTACGGATCTGAACCATCCTCTTTCTGCTACCAAGTGAACTCTTTGGCACTTTAAGACGAGGTAGCATTATCTGGGATGGATGGGGATGCAGATCTTACTCTTGCACCAATAACAGACCGACTCAGGAAGTTGGCAAAATACTACTGTTTTAATTGCAATTGTCTAAAACAGGGAGTACAACGGGCATCAACGGACACTGCACAATCATATGTCTCAATGATTCACATAAAAAACACAGCTTTATAGCAAAAACTTGTCATCATTGACGTCATACTACGTGGCAAAATAAGAAAACCTACTAGGGGATGTCATAGGCTTAAGGGGAACATCTAAATTTACTTTCGATGGGGGACCCGACTGTGATTAGGTCACTAAGGTCAGGTGGACAGCTATTCTCCTCTGTGTCATACTAATACACAATGTTTAATTGGTTTTCTAACTATTGGGTTTCTTGCTACGTGGCCCTCTACAATTGGTTGGCACTCTTGTACGCTTCTGGAATATTCCAATCACTAGCAGCATGAAAGCTGGTACCCCAGGTGCTGGAGGGTTGGCTTGGTCATGCCTCCCCACCCAATTAGACCAACATCCATCATCACTCCTACTGCCTGCCATTCAATATGTCCTTTGAACTCACCCTTGCAAGTATCACTGTGCCTGAGAATAAAAGGGAGTGTGAGCATGGCCTTATCTTCTGGTCTCGTTATAGCTCACCCCAAGTCTATTTCCAACTTGACCATGTGACAGGAGACCGTGTTTTGAGTTCCGTCATTGTATTTAATACTATTAAATGAATAGAATCTGGCACTTCTAGTGCTTTTCCATTACACCTCAACAGGAGCCTGTCTTTGCTTCCCACGTTCATTGTATCTTGTCAAATAGATAGCCAGTTTCTTGGCTACCCCAACCCTTGACACTGGGTCAGACAAGCATTCTTGGATCTTCCTTTGCTGTCAGCTGTTTTATTCTACTGCGCCACGCTTTTAGCCCTTCTGTTCTCGGGGTCCACGTTTGCTAAAATGCATTGTGGAACATCCAGATTCTATACACACACACACACATATATATATATATATATATGTATATATATATATATATATATATATATATATATATATATATATATATATATGTATATATATATTTATACATATATATATATATGTTGGCGGCACCGCCTGCAGTCTATTCACTACGTATAGCCAGCCTTATGATTACTTAGTCTACTTGCGTTACTGCATCTGTACAATTATAAAATGGCGTTGCATTTTCTTCAGTGCTCTCCACACTTGCAATCTTCATTTTGTTCATGAAATGTTGCTCAATTCATTACTTCGCCATCAGATTCTAAAAGGTATATTCGCCTTCTTCATGGGCATCTCTTCTGGGTGCATCATTTCTGCTTCATGTGACGTCACCAGTCTTCCCTTTCACTCATCTTCACACTTCTTCTGGGGATTTCCTTCAGAAGACTGTCATTTCTTTGCAGGTGCATCATATAGGGTTTTCTCAATGGATACTTTGTCTCAAGGACTCTTTGTGGTATAGGTACCATTATTGGCTTTGCACATGTCGAAATTTCCGGCTGCCAACATATAGGCGAAATGGGCACAGGACCTCCAGTAGAGGCACTTTGCCCCTCAGCTACACAAGCACAACAGGCTCCAATACAGATATAGCAAACACCAATGCAGACACAGGCATTAGCACAACAGAATGCAGTAACACCATGGAACACAAACATATTGCCACAAGCACCCACACCTAGAATAAGAGGTGTGACAGTAAAGGGGTAGAATCCTTTTACCGGCACAGGACTGGACATATACCCTCAATAGGACAGCCCACAGAAAGACTTGATGTGTTCCAACCTATCAGTTACACCAGGCCCACAAGAGGAACCGAGAGTTGGGATAACCATAAGTGACAAAACATTTTCCTTTCAAGTAGATATGTGGGTGCGTCAAACCTGTGTTAGAGAAGGGAAAATCCCAATGTCAGGCATTGCCATGAAAGCACAAGCATTTTCTGGGGTGATAACTACAGTTCCCTTTACAGACGCTTTACCCATTACTATTGGAGAACATGACATGTCCTTGTCACTATTGTATTCCCGCAAGATACCAGTTAACATATTGGGGAGAGACTTAATGAGCTGATTAAACATGACAATATCATTTACAGACAAGGGAATAATACGTCCAACCCCAGGGATTCACGTGAATGCACAAGAATTCATAATGGTATTTTATGGCTAGGAAGCACAAAGGGACATGCCATTAAACCCAAATATATTCCTTTATGGGGTACACATATTGTTAGCATGGCTTCCTTAAATACAAAACATACTATTGATATTACCCACACATTTTTTGTTTCAACCAGAAATACCCAAGGACGTGGAAGAAGGGCAGGCAATCACAATTGATCTAGAGGAAGCAGTAGTGAGAGAGGACAGAGTAGTTTTGCATGGTGTTGATGAGGGAGGGATAAACTGGAGAACAGTGATAGCTCTTGATGAAGGGCAGTGACTAACTCACTTAACAGCTGAAGACTTGTTTACAGATGACAATTCAGATGACGAAGTGATGTTTAACTTAAGCCTTCCTTATCCGTTAAAAATTGAAAACAGTGAAATACCCCAGAGAATGTCACTAGTAAAAAGGGTCCCATCTTTTCTCCAAGAAAATTTGGAACATGTACCACGCACATTATGGACTAGCAGTCCATACGACATTGGTCTGTTGAAAGGAGCGGTGGCACTCAAAATTAAATTAAAGCAAGGAGCTATTTTACCCCGAATAAAACAATAGCCCATGTCAAAAGAAGCTAACAAAGGTATTTATGACACCCCTGCTGCCTTGGTGTGACAAGGGATATTAGTACCATCAGAATCCCCATATAACATGGCTGTGTATCCAGTGAAGAAGGCCACAGGGGTTCATGGAGATTTATCCAGGATTTACGCTCGTGATCAATATTGTTGAGGTAGAGTTCCTATTGATTCTAGTGTGTAGCATGACAGAAGAGTACAGAAGGGACACAATAAAACTAAAAGCCCACGCAGGCCAAAAGTGCTGTGTTGTGCGACACAGGCTGCAGGAGACACTGCCTGTCGATACATAGCATGTTGCACTACGTCCTCACTTTTGAAACTTTAGGAGCTGAGGATCAGACCCTCTGCGGCAAAGCCCACACAGGCCAAGGGAGCGCTGTTGTGCAATGCAGGACCTCATGAGATGCTGGCCATCGATACATAGCACGTTGCGCCATGTCAACGCTTCCAAACCTTTAAGAGCTGAGGATCAGGCATCTGCGGCAAAGCCCACGCAGGCCAAGGGCATGGTGTTGTGCAATGCGGGTGTAAAGGGGGATCCTCCACTTCATCAACCGCCTTAGCATCTGTGGACTCTGACACTGGAGACTGGACAAAGTAGGACTGACACCCGGATGCAATTTCACAGCCTTCTCTTTGATACAGGTTCAAAAGACATTCTGGAAAGCACACAGAGCTCCTACAATCAGCTTGCTTGTATAGGCCTTTTTCAGGATGATGCAATACTTCATGCAAATTCAGGATACATTTCTAATTGGTTCTCTTAACTAGACTATAAACCCTGTCTTTGATTGCATGGCTTATATGTCACTCACAAAACCCACATTAGCTCATCTTGGCAAACATGGGTTGACTGACACATAAACTGATAAGCTTCCTTCAAACTCGGCTAAACATAATTATACACCCTTTAATGCCTGCCAACAACCAGCTCTTATCTACTTTTCAAGGCCCTTCCAAATTTACTTGGCAGCTCATACTTTGTGAAACCTCATGAGCTCATCTTATTTGTTGCTAAGTAAGCAGCTGTTCTGTCTAATTGGTAGCTTCCCCATGCTCTTATGTGATTTGCTATCAATCACGTCTGCTTTTCTTGCCAAGAAATTTAGAATATACCATACCAGACAGGCTTATCTTACATTGAAATGCTGCCAAGGAACATTCAATATCATAATGATTCAGGCCTTTTGACACCTGGACCTAAGACACCATTTTCTTTCTGGCATCCATTTTAGAAAATATCTCAGCCTGTTCAGCCTAGATGTTCGGCTACCAAACATCAAACCAATTTACTTTTCAGCAAAATTAATTTTCTATCCAGGTTCTGGACTATATTTTTACATATTCATGATATGTGAATAATACTGGACACACGCTTTACTTCTTGAGTCATTCTGACCCCAAAAATATATGTCACTCTATATGCACTCTTTATCTTCAAAAAGCACTATAATTCTGATTTTTGCAATACCGGAACCATTGATCACCCTATTATGTTATCTGTATTTAATTTGAGGAGGGAGGGGTCTAGTACCTCTTGTACACTCCCACCTCTGGTCTGTATTTAGACACCTATTCAATACACAACCACTACACCCAGTGTCCACCCTCCCCCTATTCAGTGTACCCATGCATCCCTGTACCAGTCACCCCCTCAATGGGGTGCTTTATCTCAACATGGGAGGTTTCATAAAAAAATTTCAGAATCAACAGTGTCTTCAATTTTAAACATATATGTATCTCCCTTTGTCAGAAGATCATTTGCAACGTTTCACCCTTTTTGAACTTTTATGCGTGTATCCTGAAGAACAACTTTATTTGTTCTTGTCTGGATCCTACCCTCATTACCCAATTAAATGTAAACTTAACATACACAACAGGTGAATTTCTAGCCACTAGAAGAATCTAGAGAAATCATTCCTTGAGAGAACCCACCAGCCCAATTCTTTTCTGTTCCATCCAAGTGCAACTTTTACTTTACAATTTTCCTTCCCCCCACCCCATGTCATGTCCTTGTTTCCCGCTCTCTCCCCATGCACATTTTGATTTCACCCTTTGTCTTCCGTTGACACATCTTCCACCTGATTCATCTTGTTTTACCTTATTCCGCATCCACAGACCTTCTTGATGATCAGTCCATTTTATTTGTCCTAAGGGCTGCTTTGCAGCAGGTTTTTATTGCCCCTTAGCTCTTAGGCCAGTCCTTTTGAGTTCATTTTTCATTTAATCATAAAGTATTGAAATTCTTAATCTTCGTTATTCGAAGTCAGATAGTTAAGGTGGGGTATTCAATTGTTTCTGGGGAACACAAGGATGGGGGAGTCTCGTCAGGATAAACTTTACAAGAATGTAGTTGAAACTGGGCATCTGGCTGGGTCCCTCGACCTTTCCTCTCTGCTCGTAGGATTGGTTGCTGTCAATCACCTGGTGTGTAGGTATGTCTCATCCATCTGTAGTATAAAACTGAATGAGTCTCTTTTGGAAAATGTGTATCTTTATCGTCAGTACTGTCTCCTCAAACCCATCCCTTAAAATACCAATGACTTTCTGTCATGACCACTGTGAGGGGGCACATGTTGTGCTACAAGCAGGCTCCCACCAGAACCCTGAGGGCCTTGAAACCACTGCAAAAGGGTTCCTGGAGCCAGTCCTGGTGCCTTTGGCACCAGGCTCATATGTAGGAATGAAGGGCTGTTCAAACTAGGTCCCATTTATGTACACAGGTCTTTAAATCCAACATGGAAGCACCCACACAGTCTAGTTCTAAGAACCAAGCCATGCGGTCCAGTGTTTTGGGTGTGGCAGGCCTGGAACTATTTTCCCTGGTACTACTTTACCTGGGATATATAAACCACACCCTAACTGCAGAACACGCTTCGTGTTATTCTGCAACCAGCAGTGTGACGCTCACCGTGTCCAGCTCCTGGTCTTCAGCATCTTCCTGTAGCATCTTCCTGTAATCCTTCAAGA
Organism: Ambystoma mexicanum; assembly: GCF_040938575.1. Taxonomy (NCBI): domain Eukaryota; kingdom Metazoa; phylum Chordata; class Amphibia; order Caudata; family Ambystomatidae; genus Ambystoma; species Ambystoma mexicanum. The sequence goes on from NC_090933.1 coordinate 235,593,256, forward strand.
ACAAGAACAAGATTATTCTGTCTTTCCTGAGAAAACGCCATCCAACACTAAGCATCTCAACTGGGCTGCAATCTGTGGAAACCGAGAGAAGAAGAAACATCACTCACCTGTGAGTACTAACTTATGGACTTCCGGCGAACCACTACCACAGCTGTTTTCAAACATTGCGACCTGCAATAACGAGAAAGGGAAAAACAATATTAGAACGTGCGCTTCCAAAACATCGAATTCCATCAATCTTACCTGAATTCCATTGCGCTATGCCATGCTTCCATCCGGAGCACGACAGCAACATCTGCAAAGGAAAAGAGACATATTCAGGTTCGCTTCAATATTAAACAACTGCACAGCGCTGTACTTACCTTAACAGATTCCGGGGGCCTGTTTTTCATCACGCTCTCATCCACTCGCAGCACCACAGTGGCCTGTGAGGAGAAGAAGAAGAAAACACAGGTTAGCTTTAAAAGAGAATAAAGGCGCTGCGCTTCGCACTTTCTCTTACCTAAAAACGTGCCTTTCCATCCGGCACGCCAGCATCAAGATCTTCGCACCTGAAAAGAAGTAGATAAAGACATTAACGAATTCCCACCATAAACTGAACAAAGACTTACAATTAACAAACCTACCTGCCTACCAGCAGATTCAGGGTCACAGCAGGCCTGGGCCCAAGGAAGGCGTACTGCACCAGTGAAGCAACTCGGGCAGCTCACCAACAAACGTCAAGCGCCCCTGCACAAGAAACGCAGGACGGATAGCTCACCCTACAAATAACTAAGGTGAGAAAAGAACCCAGTGGGAAGGGAATCGGTCAGAGGGAGGTGGGAGATTCACGCATTAGAGACAGTTATCACAAATCCTCCCTTCTGTAATTGCAGATTCATTATTCAGCACTGGGCAACTACGCATCCAGGGTTCCAGATCTCAGAGCCTTCCAGACGCCCCCGGGGATATCAGGTGAGCATAACAGTTTCCTTTAAACACTCCTGCCTCCTAAACAATCTCTACTGCATTTTCTCTTCTTCTAATATAACAGGATGGCTGCTCCTTTCTCTCTTTTCACACATCTTGGTGTTACTTAATACTAAATACATATTGGCTGATACCAGGCCTTGGCTATGATCTGAGGTCATACTAGATGTATATTTTTTTACTTTTTCTGCATTGCCCTATTTTTCATGGGCCTTCTTTTCTTCCAATAACTGCTTATTGCACCGAAGGAAACATTTCCTCTGGTTGACATTCTCAAACCAAAGAGTCATGCAGTCTCCTTTTGTATGATAAAATAATAAAAAACAAGACAGAAAACAACAAATTCAAAACATGTGTTCAAAAAAGGATGTGCCTCTCCAATTGCTGCCCTTCTTTGTTCTTGGTGCATCCGTAGCTGAAGAAGAAGAAGACACTGGTGTGGGTTCCTGTTCTGTGCAGAAAGCTGAATTAGGTTTCTTTATATTAGCAAAGTGATACATTATTTTCTCAGGGTAGATCTTTGCCATTTTCTCAAAATAGTTTTACTGAGATCATTCCTTTGGCATTCTCAGCCCATTGAACTGTAAGCTGCTCTTCTGCAAAGTTAAAAAGAATTGTTGGTGCACTTTTAAAGGATTTATCATGACTGTAGCAATCAGGCCTGTCTTTCTTTAGTTTTTTCTACCATGCTGAACATTTTCTCTGTACTTTTGAAGTCCTCCTGCTGATGGCATGGGACCGTGGTCTTCTTCTTTATTTGCTGTGTTTATTCTGTTGAGACATAATTGACATTTTTCATCGTCCTACCTACTCTAATCTTGCCTCCACATGTTATTGGGACCCCAGCATTGATTCTTTTCAGAATTATTTTTTTATGGTTTGTTACAAACCTTTAAAATACAATTTATCACAATGATTGAATTTGACAAATCACATCATATCAATATCATTTACCATATTACCAATTTCAATAAAGGAAAAAGCAATATCCTACAAAACATACAGGCATGGTGGCAGTTTGTGATCATACCACTTTGTCATTTTGGGCACTGTCCTTCACCTCTGGCAATCAAATAAGCATGTCTCCTAAGAAAAAAGTCAAAGCAATTGTTAATTTTCTATCAGTTTCATCAAATAACACTTCCCACCAGATCTCAGCACTCTCTGCCACAAAGCCTCCCAGTGCTTCGTACTTTCCTTGTGCAATTCAGTGCAAAATAAAGTAAGATGTTTTAGGGTTTCGTCGTTTTTGATTACACAACCTACATGTTTGTTTGCATCCTGCGTAATTTGACCATAGAGTTAGTCTCTATTTAGTCTTGAACAAGTTCAAACGCAATTTCATGTACAAATCTCTATGATTCCGATCAGGAAATTTCATCAGATATGTTTGTGTTTCATTCACGGCTCTTTTTTCACTTGGTACATTCTTCATGATCGTATGATTCAGTCTTTGTTCACCAGTTGCAATCCAGTCTCCTCACCAGAGGACTTTTTTGTCGTGATTTGGATTGGCTTGAAGAGTGGCAATATCAATGTCGAATTCCTTTAACATTTCTTTACAACGATCTACCCACAAGGTCAGTATACACTGTTTATCTCCATTGGCTGGATCTTGCAGGATTTTGAATTGTGGAAGAATATCTTTCATAGTCATTTTGTGGTAGAGTGAAAGCATGTTCCAACAGACTCTCGTATTTATTGATTTTAGGCTGAGTTCATGATGAATACACGCTGTTAGTGTTCCCTTTGGTAACCAAAGCACTTTGGTCCAAAACATGTTTTCTAGTGTATTCCAGAACTCATAAGGACATCCCAACACACACTCAGCACCATGGATTAAAGCAGGAACTGCCTTTTGTTTAAAAAATGCAAGAACCGTTAACAGGGAGAATTTGCCATATTTTGTGTTCGATGCGGCTGCTTGAATTGACAGTTGTCGACACTTGATTTTCATGTTTTCAACCCATTGATCGTAGTTCAACTTGGAGCCGATTTGTATACCCAGGTATGTAATATAGGGTACAATTTTTGATGTCTCTTTTCCCAGTTTCCATCTGAATTTATTTTTGGAGGATGCTTTGTATCTCCTTAGATCTTGTAGCGTTAGAATTTCTGACTTGGTTATATTAATACAAAGTCCATTAATGTTGAGGTATTCCTCTAGAGTGCACAACTTCCACTGCAATCCTATTGGAGTTGCAATCAGCAGGATCAAATTGTCCACATAAAGACGCCAGCTTATGTGGGACCCATTCATTTTCGTTGGAAACGATGGAATTATCTCAATAGTTTGGACAATATCTGACAGAAAAAAATTGAAAATTATTGAAGCCAGTTGGCCACCCTGCTTTACGCTGCAGTACATTCGTAGTTCTGACGAGAGGCTCCTGGCTTGATCCAACCAAATCCTTACTTCTGTGTTGGTATGCAGTTCTTTGATCAGCAGTAATAAGCTTAGAGGACGGTTCCATTTATTAATTTTGGTCCACAAGGTCTCACAATTGTTGCGTAGTACGCAATAGTTGTAGGCATGCGCGAGCCGCAACGAGGCTCGCGCATTCGTGTTTGAATAAACGCGGTCCCAGCACGGCAGTTGCCGCTGGGACACCATACCAGCAGGACGTGTCCTGTGTCTGCTTACAGTACGCGTGTGTGAATGCGTGTGGGGGCCCGCAGACACACGGGCCAGGTAACACTGGCGACGAGGAGGTACTGTGTGAAAGTGAACGTGAGATTCTTCCAGCGACGTTCCATGTCGGAGAAAGTGTTTTACAGTTCACTACGCGGCTATGAACCCGACGCGGTTTTCCGGTGGCCATCCTGAATGCATTGATCACGACGGTTGCGGCCTGAATGGGTGCTCGTGCGCCATCTTTGATCTACAGATGGTCAATTTTTGGACACTCCATGGCCATTGGAGAACTAATGGCAGTGGCCAATGCCTGGTGAAGGCACAGAAAGCACTCCAAGGGTGCAGAAGAGATTCCTGAGCCATTGCCTGGACTAATCACCCACTGGGCTACAGGATCCCTGTCATCTCCCTCAGGAGAAAGAAAGTCAGTGGGGTGCACATCATGCTGGCACAACCAGAGGTTCTGAGGGCTTATTCTGTGACTGTGTCCTCACACAGATCGCTGTAATGGGCGAGCAGGATGAAGGGGATGGTGCACCTATGCCAATACCACGCAGGTTAAGCAGCACCCTAGCGCCCATGCCAGAGTTCGGCACATCAGGCCCACCATCCAAACTGGGTCGGAGATGACTACTCTGGGTGAAAAAGCTTGAGATGTTTTTCAGGGGCTCTAGAGAGACACATGACGATGCGAAAGTGGCCACGATGGTGTACTCAGCTGGCACAGAGGTGCACAGGATTTTTGACTCGCTAAACCTGCAGGTGATCACTTACGATGCTGTCAAACAAGCCCTCGAAAACCATTTCCCCCCCATGGTGAATGTGGACTTTGACAGAGTCATGATGTGTGCGGAGAGGCAACAGGATGAAGAGTCCCTGGACCAGTTTTGTGCAAGGCTGAGGCACCTGGTGAGCACCTGCAGGTGGGGGAATGAGGAAGAAATGGTGCACAATCAGTTAATACAAGGTTGCAGCTCAGGGAAGCTGCGGAGACAAGTGCTTCGATAGCCAGGCCTGACGCTTACACAGATCCTGGACACAGGGCGCGCCTACGAACTAGCTGAGAACAGAGCCTCTAGGATGGATGCGGCAGTACATCAAGGAAAGAGCGAAGATGCCTTTGCTGTTGGTCGGCCCGCTCTGGGGAAGACACGTTGGGGACTGAAACGTGTGAATGGTCCTTCATCGCCTGGGTGCCCACAGCCCTGTCAATACTGTGGGTATGATCTGCTTCACACAGGAGAGTGTTCCACGAAAACAAGAGTCTGTGGAAGGTGCAGCACGCCCGGACACTATGTGAGGGTGTGCAGAGCAACGGCTCCAGTGGCCGCATCAAGGGGGCCAGCGAGAGTGAGCGGAGGAAACCAAAGGCGATTTAGGTATGTGTCGACGATCGAACAAGGTGTGCAAGAGTTGGACATTGCTGAGGAGCAAGAAGATGAGGAAGACGTTTTCTTCATCTCAAACATAGCATCAGGTACAACACAGAGAAGGCAACCAACTTGCACTGTGAATATTGGGGATGTGCCGACACCCGTTTTGATCGACACGGGGGAGTTGGCCTGTGTCCTGGAAGCAGAGCACTATGAGGCCCTCCCAGGCCTTCCCAAGTTGGAGCCGTCCAAGCCCAGAATATATACCTTTGGTGGAGATACGCTGATGCCAATCCAAGGTGTCTTCGTAGCACCTGCCTCACATGGACCGAATACAATCAAGGCCAGATTTTTTGTAACCGACGTAAACCTGCACCCCCTTCTAAGATGCGCCACCTCAGAGGCTTTGGACATTGTGCACTTCACCTTATCAGTGTACCAAACAGACATTGACCACCTTCTGAACAGGTTTGAAAGTGTTTTCCAAGGTGTGGGCAAGTTAAAAGGAGATCCAATTAGACTGCACATTGATGGGTCCGTGAGACTGACTGCCCTCAAGCACAGAAGGATACCGTTCCACCTAAGGGTGCAGGTGGAGAAGGAACTACAATCACTGATTGACATGGATATCATTGAAAGGGTAGAGGGCCCAACGCCATGGATATCGCCTATAGTAGTGGCGCCCAAGCCCAAACAACCGGGGCAGTTTGCATCTTGGTGGACATGAGACTGCCAAATGCCGCCATTAAGAGCGAAAGACAACTCACGCCCACGCTAGATGACATTGTGGATGATCTGCAAGGGGTAAAAGTGTTTTCCAAACTTGATTTAAGAACTGGATACCACCAGCTAGAGCTCCACCCCGAGTCACGATATATAACAACGTTCACCACTGACGAAAGGCTATACCAATTCAAAACACTCTGTTTTGGTGTCTTGTCAGTGGCAGTACATTACATAGGAAGAAGTGCGAGTTCCTCAAGGACCGCATCAAATTCTTCGGGTTTGTCTTTCACGCGGAGGCATTTCTCCTGACCCGGAGAAGGTGCGAGACATTTGCGAAGCGGCCCCACCAGAATCACCGGCAGAGATTAGAAGTTTTCTCGGTATGGTAAATCACTGTGGGAGGTTTATTCGTGATCTGGCGTCATTGTCAGAGCCCCTACGAGCGTTGACGAGGAACAACGTCGCTTGGGTGTGGACGACCAAAGAACAAAGGACCATCACTGATATCAAGAATGCACTGTCAGGCCAAGAGACAATGGCATAGTTTAGCCCAGACAGGGAGTCGGAAATTGTTGTGGATGCGAGCCCCGTGGGGATGGGTGCATTGCTGATGCAACTGGACCTATATGGACACATGCGCCCCATAGCATACGCTAGCAAGGTGCTCACGGAAACCGAGAGAAGATACTCGCAGATTGAGCAGGAAGCTCTTGCCATTCTGTGGGGATGCAAAAATGTTAGGTTGTACATCTTAGGAAAGCCGGTGGTAGTTATCACGGATCACAAGCCACTCATACCAATCATGGCGGGAGCTTCCTCCAAACCACCTCCACGCACTGATGGAGTATGGTGTTAAATTACAATATCGCCCAGGCACCCATAACCCGGCGGACTACTTGTCCAGGCACCCAGGGGCCGGGCGTCATCGAGACAATGTCGAGGTGGTGGACAGCATCGACATGGTCCGCAACATCGTGGAGGCGGCTCTGCCGGTAGCACTATCATGCCAGGAAATAGCTGAGGCATCCGAGGGAGATGAGATCTTTCAGGTCATCAGAGCTGCAATGGACCACGTGAGTGGAGGGAAGTGCTCACCAACAATGCCAGGCATGAGGCCGGTGCTCAGAAGGACCTTCAGGCGATGTGGAAGGCCCGCAATGAACTCTTGGTGACTGAGGATGGACTCCTATTGCGAGGTCGACGAATTGTCGTCCCTCGAGTTCTGGTGGACAAGGTGTTGCAACTCGCGCACAAGGGACATCAAGGCGCTGCCAAAACAAAAGCTTGCCTGAGGCTTAAGGTGTGGTTCCCAGATTTGGAGCAGCAGGTGGAAGATTTTGTGCATGCTTGTATTCCGTGCCAACCGGCTAGTCTGGCGGAAAGAAGCCCACCGATAAGAACTATGGAGGGAAGCGAACGGCTGTGGGGGACGGTGCATGCTGATTTCGGATCCACAGGAAGAGGAATGTACTTCCTAGCTGTTGTAGACCAGTGGTCTAGGTACCCAGAAGTGGAACTGGTGGAGTCAACGGCTAGCGACCACACCATCTTGGCTCTCGAAAAGATGTTCGCCACCCATGGCTTCCCGATTGAACTATGCTCCGATAATGGCCCGCCGTTCCAGGGATATCAATTTGCCCGGTATCTGGAAGAAAGGGGAATCAAACACAGGAGGGTAACTCCGCTCTGGCCAAGAGCGAACGGAGAAGCGGAACGGTTCATGAGAACTCTCAATAAAGTTTTCAGAATTTCACTGAATGGTGGAGGGGAATTGCGCCAGAACCTTTTGGAATTCCTCAGAGAGTATCGAACGACCCCTCACCAGTCCACAGGGGTCGCGCCGGCTGAAGCCCTGTTCAGACGATGCCCCAGAGGATTACTGCCAGAGGTAGAAGGGCGAACACCAGGGGTGATCGACAACAACTGTGTCTGACAAGAGCGACAGGTCAAGAATGAGAGGGAGAGTACACAGAGAAACCTCCAAGAAAAGACCATCAAAGCAGGGGACACAGTGTTGGTGCGAAACAGATGCCTGGGAGGCAAACTGTCCCTCACGTACGAGACACAACCGCTAGGGGTGACCCATGTGAAAGGGTCACCCCTATGGTCAAGGCGGCCAACGAGAGAGGTACTGTCACGAGGAATGTGTCCTACTTCAAAAGGATAGAGACCAGCCTGCCGGAAGTGACACAGATGGTCCAGGCAGAGGTGCCAGCAGAAGGGGCCCGCTTGACAATGGCACCGGAGGAAGATGGAGCCCCAGATACCCTGGAAGCGCCTGGACCACCCCGAGAAGATGGCAGAAGGTACCCAAGTAGGGTGGGGAGCCAACGCCCGACGAGGCTCCAAGATTATATCATGGACCCGGTCTCCTAGGGGACCAAGAACTGTTCGCACTAACTCACGTTGGGTTACTTTTATGGTTAATGTTTAATTGTGTTTCTTATTGGGAAAAAGGAGGGATGTTGCGTAATACGCAATAGTTGTAGGCATGCCCGAGCTGCAACGAAGCTCGCACATGCATGTTTGAATACGTTTATTCAGTTGTCGCTGGGACCCCATACCAGCAGGACGTGTCCTGTGTTTGCTTACAGTACGCGAGTGGGGCCCCGGGGGCGCACCCGCCAGGTAACAACGATGTATACTGTCAAACGCGTGCAAAGATCTATTAAAGTAAGATAGACCTTTCCACCCGTTCTTATGGCCTCCATTTTCATTATATTTATAATCAGGAGAATCAGGCTACATCCCACACCCTTGACAAAGCCTTATTACCTGAAGTCAATGTGGTCACTAATAGTAGCTGATGTTGGAGATAGGTCACATACATTTTCCCCAGCACATCCAAAAGAGCGATTGGGCAGTAATCTGCCGGTTTTGCTCCATTGCCTTTTTTAAAGACTGCCACAATGATCGCACTTTTCCCCAATGACGGAGTGGCACATTTGAAGGCAATCTTCATGAACAGTGAATAACAGAAATCAGCTCAATCCTCTGGATTCCTTTTTAGGGTGTTATTATTCAGACCATCTGGGCCAGGAGCCTGTGATGAACTTATTTTTCCGATGATATTCAATATATCACCCATGTCAACTTTAAGGTCCCAATGATCTACTTTAGGGAACAATGGTTCTTCTGTGTTTCCCTTTTTACTATAAAACTGGCTGTAATGTACTGTCCATTCTCTTTCAGACACCATGTTAGACTGGATTGCCACCTGCGACCCACTTTCTTCATTGATGGTTCTCCAGAATTCACGGGAGTTTTTATTGGTTAATTTGGACATCATTGTCTCAGCATCGTGCTGTAGAGATATGTCCATGAGCAATTTCAGCCAGTTTTTATATTTTGTTTTATAGCTTTTCTTTTCACACCAAATGGAACTTTGTCTGTTTTAACGCATTGTCTGATTTCAGTTCTCATTTCACGTTTTCTTTTAAAAACTTCAAGATCAAATGTATGTTTGGATTTCAATGCGACGCTCCGTAACCCCTGTATTTTCTTGCTAAATTGTGCCAGGAGATGTTGGTATTCAACTTGCTCGTGTTCTTTATGGAAGACATTTGAAAGCAGCTTCACATCACTGTCATTCAGCAGCAGCCTGACCCTGCTGGACTCTACTTCTGCGTTGTGCTTCCACACAGGAGTAGATTTCTTAGCGAATGTGGCTACAAGTAGTTTCACCAAGTCATGGTCACTCTGTGCTTTCTGAATCACCTGGAGGGAGACTACACATTCATGTACGCTGTATGAAACAAAGAAATAGGGCCTCATCACGAGTTTGGCAGTAACCCTTAAATCCGGCGGTCGCGCTATTACCGCTGGATTTAAGGGTCCGCCAAATCAGGGCTTCGGCACATTTCTCCCCAGCTTTGAGCTGGGGGGAAATCCACTGAAAATTCGCACTATTACCGCCGGCGGGAAATCCACCGGCGGTAAGAGCGTGAAAATTCCCCATTGAGCCCAATGGGGAATGGGGCATTCCCGAATGGGCTCAGTGGGGAATGGGGAATTCCATTACCGCCAAAACCGTGATCCGGCGCTAATAGCGCCGGGGGGGTTTGGCGGTAGGGCTAATACCGCTGGCGGTATCATGATGAGGCCCATAGTCTAGAGCTGATGCCTGAAGTTTTATCTTCAATGTAAATTTAGCATGAACATCTCCTCTTGTGTTCCCATTTAACATAGACAAATTTCTTGTTTCCATTTAAACGCACCATTGCTCCTCTACGTTGACTACGCCAGGATTTCCATTTGTGTCTATCTGTCTTGCCTCTAAGCAATTGATATATAGGTCTCCACACAGTAATATATTAGGTGAAGTTTCTTCCTCATTGATTTCATCTATCAAGGCAGATACTTGGTCTATAAACAATGATGTCCCTGCCGCTTTGTGCTGCCAATATACATTTAAGATGTGAATTGGACCAATTTCCCTTCAGAGTCAATAGTTGTCAGTTGAATATAAGCGGAAATGTTCCTAGAGCCAATAATTCTGTATCCGGAACTTTTTTTTTTTACAAAGGTCAACAGGCCCGCCATTGGTCGTCCTCTTTGTTTCTTGATTGCAGGATTTATAGCAATTTCAAATTCATCAGAAATCGGACAATCCTCAGGCCATGTGTCCAGGCCATCCAACCAATTAAATTTGAACAAATGTACATGGCCTCTAGTATTCCAAGAGCCAAAGGCGAGTATCTTCTGTTCTCCGGATTTTTGGCATTAACTCTGCTTGTGTCCCCTCAATGCTTTGGCCACCCAGTTCCCGTCATTTGGATCCTGTAATCCATTCTGTAGTCCCAGTTGGCCTTGTTTTCCCTCAGTTGCTTTGTTGCCAAATTCAAAAGTGATATTAATCTGTTCACCTGTTTGAAGCATTTGTGAAGTGCCATTAGATTCCTTCAATACGACGTCTGGTTTTATGTTTAATTTTTTGTTCTGATTGGTCATGAATTACCGCCCCATTCCAAGGTTGGCAGGGCGGTAATTCCCCCTTCCACCATTGCCCTTCCCCATTCCCAATTTTGCCCCATAGGGCTCTATGGGAATGGGGAAGGCGCTAATTACGGTACCCCAAATTGCAGTACCGTAATTAGCTCCACTGGTCCCTTTGCGGGTTGGTTTTTAACGCCTGCAAAAAGCAGGCGTCAAATTGCCCAACCCGCAAAGGGACCTTGTAGTAAGGCGGTAAGGATTTACCGGTACCGGTAAAATACCGGTACCGGTAAACCCTTACCGCCATCCGTGTAATGATGCCCACAGTCTCACCCTGTCATTTCGAAGTTCTTTAATAAATTCCACTGTTTTTATGTCAATGGATTCGATAGTCCTAAGGCTTGGGACGTAATGTAGAAGTCGTAATACATTATTTCGATTTAGAATTTATCCGTCTTTACTTGACAAGATGCATTCCAGAATAAGACAATAGTTAGAATGTGGTTTCTTGAAGGACTTGAATGGAGCACTTTTGGTATTATTCCTAATCAGCCAGGGCCCGTATTCTTTCTCGTGACCTTTGTGTAGGTTGGCGGAGCCAGTGACCTGATATTGTGGTAACAGGTTTGCATCAAAACTCACAGCCTTGGCCAAGTTTGCCTTAATATTGTCATTGGCCCTCATTACAACCTTGGCGGAGGACCATGGTGCTATTAGCACCATGGTCCATGCCGCTAAGGTTGCAATTCCGCCATGGTGGTAGGTGGACTTACCGCCCCATTCCGAGGTCGGTGGGGCGGTAAGTCCCCAATCCCCATTTACTTTTCCCCATTCCCATTTTTGCCCCATAGGGCATAATTGGAGTGGGGAAGGCGTTAATTACGCCACCGTAAATTACGGTGGCGTAATTAACAACAAGGTCCCTTAGCGCCATGGATTAAAACCTCCATGGCGCTAAGGGACCTCGGAATCAGGCGGTAAAGGTCGGCGCTGTTCACGCCGCCGTAAACCCCTAACCGCCTGGGTCCTAATGAGGCCCATTGTGTTTTACAGACACTAAATTTGAGGGCCCTAACACATTACAAATCTGAGCATCTGCATTTTTTCTCCATTTATCTCCGAGCGTGATAAACGGGGTGGTTTGCTTTCGGAGTCTCTGTTTGTATTGAAGCGTTTGGTAGTAAGACAGTACATACGCTCAGTGGTCTTCTTTTGGCGTTTTGGTGCACCTAAGTGTTTTCTTTGGAAGGCGTACCATTGCCGATCTGATTCGCTTCACCGCAGTTAACTGAGGTAACTTCCGTGACATCGTCGTTTTCGTATGTGGACAAATTTAAAAGGTGAATCATAATTTCGTCACTACTCGATGAATCAACAGCTATGCCTCCTTCATGATTTACTTTGTCCATAACTTTAATCATTTGAGATTGTGCTGTTATGTCACTGATTTTATCTGTGTTTAGATTGAAATTCACAGTTTTAATATTTTGTAAGAATTTTCTCAAACTGTTCACCATTGGATAATTCTTTTTACTTTGATACTTTCTGGCATCTTGCATGTTCTTGGCAATAAAGATTGCAAACATCCTGTCCATCAATCCGTTTGCATCCGGACCAACCTGGTGAACCACTACAGGGTTGCTCCTGAGAACTTCACCAACTGGGGACGTAGAGGGTGTTTGAATGTCTAAAGTTTGCACGATGTTCACATTGTTTCACACTATGAATGGTGCTTGCAAATGAGGAGATTGCCTCTTTATCCTGCACCAAGATTTCAACAGGTGCATTCAATTCGATTTCTTCTGGCCCCAAGTTATAGATTGTTGGTATTTCCATAACTCCAAGCCCTTCTTTGGTGCAGGATTCTGTATTGTTTTTTTTATTACATACATTTAGTTTCATTTGCGGTAAATCAGAATTAATACTCTGGCTAGATTCCTTGCCACATTTACACATTTCCAACGAGGAACTGCTCTGGTACTTCAACAATCCTAATGCTTCCCTTGCCACTTCAATAAGTAGTTTTTTATCCTCGCTGTTATTGCGCATTTGATCTACCAGCGCACTCAGTGGACATTCCATTTTTTTCGTTTACTTCATAAGCCGTTTGTTTGAAAGAGGTGTTGTCACATTCCACGTTTATTAATTCAGAATTAATTAAAGCAGCCAACGTAGTCCAGCCTTTTATGTTTTTGTTCATTTGTTCATACATTTTTATGAATGGAGAGATGGTTTTGGATAATGAAGACATCAGAATTGGTTCAAGTCAGGTTTATTAAGTATTGTGTTTGCCTTGTATCGTATCAGCCTTATTTTAGGAAAGTTGCGTTCCATTAGGGATGAGTCTGTTGTAGAATCATCTGAGGAAGAAAAGCTTGGGCAATTTTTTCCACTTTGAGGTGTGTTTGTTATTTTTGCAACTTTTGTTACATTCCTATTCAGGGTCTGACATGTTACATTTGCTAATGCTCTCATTTGTTTAGCGGTTTTAATGTTTCTTTGCTGAGAGCAATGTATCTCCAGAGAGCGACTTTCTTCAATCCGTTTTTGTTTTTGCCCCCCACTTTGCCACCTGTTTCTAGTGGGGCTCTCTGATGTTATTGGTCTTTCACATCCACTTTGGCACCGAGTCTTCACGTTTTCAGAGAGATCCTCTTTTTTTATTTTGTGACTGTAAATGTTCATTTGTGTTAAGTCATAGAGAAGTTTATTGACTACCTCAATTAGTTTCTCCTTTTGCTTTTTTCATTCATTTCGGGAGTCACACACCCTCCATCCCTGTTTAAGGGCAGCCGATGAAATGACTGCTATGTCACGCTCTCCAGATCTCCATTGTCAATGATCATATCAGGCAGCATGGTGACAGATAGATGGCAAAACGTGTCACTCTCCAGTACAGTGGGCACCCACACCAACGATTCCTTGTCCCAACTCAAATTCGATTTGCTAGTATTTGGCTGCATTTGATTATGGGAGACATTGAACACATCATCCACAAGCGACCGCTCATTCCCAATCGATTCAGCCTAGCTTACATGCTCAGGCTCAAGGGTGCTTCCTGAAAGATTTGTGGTAAGGTCTATTATGACCCTTGAGTCTCCATCTCCAACTGTATTCCTCGTGGGGACAAACACAAGCTCAGGTTTCTTTGTTATTCCACTATTTGGCACACCATTTGCTTCTGGTGATGGACACAGGACTTCATAATTAACGTTTTCTAGTGTGACATGGGCAGTCATTTGTGCAGTCATATCTAGGCGAGGGTCCGAACATTGACCAGAACCGGCACGCCACGCGAGCACTCGCAACTGCGAAATTACAAAATACTCTTGAAGCAGTGCCTCTTCAACTAAAGGCCAACCAATCCTCGTGCTTACAGGTTAATATTGCTACCTTTGATACCCCGCTGTTCATCCTTTGACAATTGGCATCATTACTGGCCGTAGCAACGCACCGGCAGTTGGGTTGTGAGGCTGAATGTTTGGATGTGTAAGCAGCCATATTTGCCTGATCCCCCCGACAAACCATGCGCCCACTGTTAAATGTCACTGCAGAAACCTGTCGAGGTAAGGGTAGAGGTAGGGAAGTGGACTGACTTACTTGTCGTGCCAGCTCTGCTTCCGAGATCCCATGACGCAGCTGTGATCTTAGGTTGCTGAATAGATTTACTCTTACCTCGCATAAGTACAGTTAAATCACCGACCGAGTCCATTTTCGCTCACCGCTGTCACCAGAGCTCGCAAGTGCTCACAAGAATCCTAAGACTCAGCTGGACTCGGTGGCCGCTCCGCAGTGAGTCTAGGTGGATAACAGCTGCTGCAAATTGCAATCCGCCTCCAGCAATAGAGATAGTAGTAACACTCCGTTCTCAGTACTCAGCACTCCAGCCACTCCTAAGACTCAGCTGGATTCTGCGGCCGCTCCGTGGTGAGTCTAGGTGGATAACAGTTGCTGCACATTTTTTGATCTGCCTCCAGCAATAGAGCTAGTAGAAACACTCTGTTCTCAATACTCAGCACTCCAGCAACTCCTAAGACTCAGCTGGACTCCAGCATTGATTCTACTAAGTGCATGCGAGTGTATCATAGAGGCATATATCGTTTTGCCTATCCTCAAAGCCTTAGTCATTTGCCAAATATACCTAGTTGGCACTTTTCTGTTACCAGAATCAAAAAGGTTACTCCACCTTCTACCAAAGTCTTCTTTGTTTTTCCGTTAGATATGGCATACTTGTATATCTTATGCTATTCCATGCTCACACCTGTTTGCACATATCTTGGGAAAATGCTATCTATTTGAAAGACTGTGGGCCTCATTACGAGTTTGGAGGTAGCCATGGTGCTATTAGCGCCATGGCTGCCTCCAAAATCGTGTCCGGATCCGGGGTCTGTGAATGAGGAATTACCAGATCATTCCAACCTTGGAGGACACGGTAATTCCTCATTCACAAAACCATTCCCCATTCCCATTCGAGCCCCCATAGGGCTCAATGGGAATAGGGATGGAGCTAATAACGGGCCCGTTAATAACAGGCCCGTTATTAGCTCCTTGGTCCCCTCGCGCGACCCGGAAAGGACGTCTGGTTTTACCAGACGTCTGTTCCGGGTCCCATGAGGGAACCTCGTAATAGGGCGGAATGGGTTTACCGGCACCATTACCGGTGCCGGTAAACCCATTCTGCCAACCTCGTAATGAGGCCTGTATCTGTTACTGCATTTTTTCTGTACTCACCTGGGTCCTCTTACTCCTAACTTGCTGTGTGAACCAATACTTGCCTCTTCTATCTCTACTTCTCCACTAGTCCACTAGCACTTACCTTACCTCTGTCATAATATAATGTTTTTTCATTATATTGCTATGTTGCTAAACATTGCTAAAGCCATGTAGACATTCCTCCCATGCTCAAGAATATAATTTTAATCTGTAAAACATAAATCGATATCATCATATACATACAAATAATGTCTTTGTTACTTACTCTCATATGTTCTTTCGTGCAGTTCTACTAAAGATTTTTCTCATATTTGTTAGATCAATCTTGGCCATCCACAGTCCTTTGGCTTTTCATTAATCATATTTCATTTTTATTAAAATTCACTACACTATTCAATTATAGCCAGCACCATTCATTGTGCTTATTGTTGATACATTTAGGTATCTTATCCACTTGTGCTTTTCGCTGTAGGATTTCCCCTTCTCTATATTTTTATCCAGTATGTGGTGCTCCTAATGAACCACCACTTCATCATTTGTTTAGTATTCTCCAAATGTGTTGTCATCAATGATGTCGATCTACCTAGATCCTTCTTCAAGAGCTATTACTGTCCTCCATGGTCTACTGTCATTGTCCATTCCTTTCAGCATTGCCATTTCCCCTTGTACTATGTCTGCTTTCAATTCTATAGGGATAGTCTGTCTCTCCTCTTTGGCCGTAGGTATCTATAGTCCAAACAAAAAAACATCAAATATTATCACCATTCTCTCCACTATGCCAAACAGCCATTTTAATAGAATGCTCACCCCGTGATAAGAAAGACCTTCTGGCACCACTGAAACAACCCACAGAGCCATTTGCCCTGTTTAATGCCAATATAAATTCATCCACGTTTGAATAGTGTATTCCAACAGTAGAACACGCTATCTCTTGGTCAGTAAATAAAATCTTCACGTTAAGGTCTGTCATCCAATCCCTTCCCAAAATATTTAACTAATTTCTGTTGCGAATATAACAAGGATCAGTCATGTCACACTCTGCTATAGAGACTGATAATTCATCAATGAAAAGAAACTCAAACCATAGCTCCAAAAAAACCCTGATCACCCATGGCAATTCCCATCATTGGCCACCTTTCCTCCTTCGTTCATGGACGTGCAGTCCCAGTATCTACCAATAGAGCAAATATGTTGCCTCCTACTGTCACATTAACCCTTGGCTCCTCTTGGGGCCTAGTGTCACTGATAATTCTGAACACATCAAGTCGTCATGTGAGCTGCCCTATTTTGGGTGCATGCATACCCCTGTTCCTGTGAAAGGATTTCCTCCTACCACAGTGGCACCTCCTATCCTGGGTGGCAATGCCTGTCCTGTGTTTGCATATTGCTGAATCGGCATGGGGGCTCACTGCAATTGCCCCTGTAGTGAATTCATTTTGCACTTGCTCTAGTTGCTGTACCTGTTGCACTCTCAGTGCTTGTGTTGGATACAATATCTGATCCTGGGCAAACCCTTCCCTAGTTTGTGAACTATATACTGGAGGATAAGCTGTCCCCCCTCTTGAGAACTGTACATCTTGTACATATGCTTCACTCCCATATGTGCACACAATGTGCCCTGTTATTCATATGTCCAATACACAGGAGGAGCCCTTCTAACTAGTACCGCTTGGTTAAATCCTCCTTGCATATTCTGACTCTTGTTTTGCATATTCTGAAACCCGCTTTGATTATTCCGAAAACCATCTCTTCATCTATTACCCATTCCTCTGCCTTGTGGCACAAACCCATTCCCTCCTTGATCCATTTGGCGCTGATTATTCACCTGTGATGTGCCCGCTGCTTGCGGTATTCCCAGTCCTTCTCTGCTTTGTCACCACTGCCCCTTTTATGGCATACTTTGACAATTTCTTCTGAACTAACTTAACTTCCTGAAGTTTTTCTAACATCATCTTTTTTCCTTTTCTTCTCCTGCAACAGCTGACAGTGATGCATTTTAGTCAACTGCATCTTAAGCCACAATTTCACTTCCATTCCCACTTGCTTCCCAAGTTCCTCTCTATCTGCCCAGGCAATCCCTGACATAAAATGTGGTAAAATACTGCCACGTTTTCACCTCTGCTCGCGCTCTTCATGAGTTCAGTGCTCCTGAATATAAACAAGCAGATCTTCATCCTCCTTAAACGGAAAATCTAACTTCCTTCACATCATATTTTTAGCAAAACATAATATCCTGACTGGTGTCCCTAATATAAAACGACAGCATCATGTGTGTCCTTATTGCAATATTGAATTCCTTCTTCTGACTACCTGTGTGTGTGTCTTTTGTGTGCATTGATCCTGCAATCCATTGATTGTCTGTACTGCCACATGATCATGTGTGTATATGTGTATGCATGCTTTCTCATGTGTGTGTGCATGTGTGTGCATGCATGTGCATGCATGTGTGCATGTGTGTCTGTGTGCATGCATGTGTGTATACATGTGCATGTGTCTATGTGTGTGTGGATGTGTGTATGTATGTGTGTGTGCATGTGTGTGCATATGCATGTGTGTATGCATGTGCATGTGTATGTGTGTATGCATGTGCGTGTGTATGCATGTGTGTAAGCCTATGTGCATGTGTGTGTATGCATGTGTGCAGGTGCATGTGTCTATGCATGTGCGTGTGTGTGTGATTGTATGTCTGCATGTGCTTGCGTATGCATGTCTTATGCCTATGTGCATGTGTGTATGTGTGAGCGTGTTTGTTTATGCATGTGGGTCACTTCCGCTCTTCTTATAAACATATCATAACCTTAAACATCTCTACTTTCTCCAATAAATCAATTAATCACGTATAATAATAATCCATGCTGTGGTCAATAATTGTGCCAAGCCATCCTCATTCTTCTTTATCAGTGCCTCAGCCTCCTTCTACTTTTTTTTATAAATACATTTTACTTGAACAAACCCCACAAAAATCAAAATAATGCACTCCATTTCTTGAAAATCATACCAATCAAGGTGTGTGATTCTATAAAAAATACTCCTTTATATGCTTTTAAAAATACTAGTGTACTTTCTTGTGTGTTTTTCATAGCTTGATCCCTAAACTAGTATATATTGTCTCCTATTTATTAACTGAGGTCTCTCCTCAGTACAGCTATTAAATATGTCATGCCCCTCATCCATATTGTGTCTAACCTTAGTCCTGGTGCATTTGTGAGCCCTGCCCATCATTACGTACTGCTTCCCTAATGTTAAATACAAATTTTGCATCAATACATGTACTTCCAATATTTTCGCCAGAAAAGATGTTTTTATCTTATTTATTCTTGCTATTCCCTATAAATATTCGCTGTGCTTAGTTCAATGTCATTCACTATTACATCAGTCTACTTTTTAATGTAATTTGCACTCATTGCATTTTTACTCTCAGTCCCATGGTTCTCAATTTGTGTGATTTTAGACATATGTTTCCTTTTCTTCTTCAAATGCCCCTATATTGCATAGTTATACTGGATGGTGAGGGAAACACTATCCCCCTTCTTGGTGCCTATCCAATCTGTTCTGGCCTTTGTGTATGTGCTTAAACCTTCATGTATGACACCCCATCACTCTATATTGTATTATAGTGTATATCCCATACCTTCGCTCTGACCCCAACTACCAGTATTCTCGCCTGTGATCACCCACAGCACTCTTCTGTTCTTTCCTTATGCAATCTGTCTTTCTTTTCAAAGCTCACTGAAAACCTGTTTAGCAAACTTTTCCCTTTTTTCCTCATCTGTACAATTGGCCAATACATGCTTTATGACCTATCCTCTTTCCAAATGCCCCATCCTTCATCGACAAAGAATGGCTACTTGTCCAACATAAAATCAACAAATCAAGGGCGATCCACTGTGTGCCCAACAAAGAATCATCCACCACCAATCCCAGAAGTAACCAACAACCCCCTTTACAATGGGAAGTGCCTTGTGTGACTCTAAACAGTGACTGAATGGGGTCTCCCCAGCTCACACATATGCAATAACTGGGAACAGCCTCCTATTCTAAACAATATATTCAAAAATAAAGTTTAACCACATGTACTTTTCCTGTCAAAATTCAACAATTTCTGCAAAATAGACACCCTTGTTTGACTTAAAAAAACAGGGGTCTAAATTACCCCAAAACTATATATTAATCCAATCCCGTGCTTCCCTCAGCACCTGGTTTCAACACTTATGCACTAATGTTTATTCAAAAAATGCTGCTTCTCAAAGCATGCTCATTTGTCAATTTACTCAAGATTTTTCAAAACTACACAACCAAATCACTAAACATGTTTCTTGTACACTTATTAGACATATTAGATTCAACCCTACTCATGTTGGTCACATTTCCATACATCCTCATTCATTTTTCTGTTTTAATTGCTTAACACATACACATGTATTTTACCATTCCTGCCATAACTAACAGCAGACGGCTCTTTTCTGTCTATAAAGCTTAGGTCACAGCTGCTTTGACTTAAAAAGCTATCTTTTTTCCAAACTCTGCGCAGCTTTGAATTCCTGCAAATATTTTTAATTACATCTTGACACCACCAGCTTCTTATCTCTTAACTTTGAACAAGAGCTTTTAATTACTCTCAGCATGGTTTTGAACATCAATCTTCATTGTGTACTGCCAGGGCTGGCTTTCTGCCAACTGCGCGCCTTGCACAAAAGTGGTCCTATCCCGGTGTAATTTTATTTTTAAAACATGTCACATATCTTATTAGATTCATTTTCCCAACCAGGAAAGGAATGTGATGCCGGATTTAGTGTCAATTTGATTTAAAACCCCTATTTATCCATTTCTTTCTAACTGCACAGTTCTCTGTCTCTAGCACAATCAATTTCTCTCACATTTTGTGTCTTATCTTTTCTTCATTTGCATGATGCGTTTAGCGGTTTTCTACTTTGCAAAGCTTTTGGGCCATGTAAGACTCTTATCTGTGTAAGTTTATATAATTTAACGCCCTAGCTGCCTGCACTCACTCGCCTCAAGGGGTGGAAAGTTAGTTATAATGTTGGCATCATTTTTATTATTTCCTCTGGGATTTTCTCCATAACATTTCAGACAGCGCATATGAGCGCGCTCATCAATGGTCTGCTCACACCTCTGCCTTTTTCACTACTTTCTGCCTATTTCTGGATTGGTGCAAATCACCTCCCCTATAATGTGATTTATTGACTTCATCTCACTTTGTACAATTCACTGTCGCTCTTCGACACCTTAATTTTAAAACATACAGATAGAAAGACAGGGTCCCTTCGCTGGTCACATGTGTAAAGGGGGACCCTCTACTTCATCAACCGCCTTGGCATCTGTGGACTCTGACACTGGACACTGGACAAAGTAGGACAGACGCACGGATGCAATTTCACAGCCATCTCTTTAATACTCTGCGCAGCTTTGAATTCCTGCAAATATTTTTAATTACATCTTGACACCGCCAGCTTCTTATCTCTTAACTTTGAACAAGAGCTTTTAATTACTCTCAGCATGGTTTTGAACATCAATCTTCATTGTGTACTGCCAGCGCTGGCTTTCTGCCAACTGCGCGCCATGCACAAAAGTGGTCCTATCGCTGTGTAATTTTATTTTTAAAACATGTCACATATCTTATTAGATTCATTTTCCCAACCAGGAAAGGAATGTGATGTCGGATTTAGTGTCAATTTGATTTAAAACCCCTATTTATCCATTTCTTTCTAGCTGCACAGTTCCCTGTCTCTAGCACAATCAATTTCTCTCACATTTTGTGTCTTATCTTTTCTTCATTTGCATGATGCGTTTAGCGGTTTTCTACTTTGCAAAGCTTTTGGGCCATGTAAGACTCTTATCTGTGTAAGTTTATATAATTTAACGCCCTAGCTGCCTGCACTCACTCGCCTCAAGGGGTGGAAAGTTAGTTATAATGTTGGCATCATTTTTATTATTTCCTCTGGGATTTTCTCCATAACATTTCAGACAGCGCATATGAGCGCGCTCATCAATGGTTTTCTCACACCTCTGCCTTTTTCACTACTTTCTGCCTATTTCTGGATTGGTGCAAATCACCTCCCCTATAATGTGATTTATTGACTTCATCTCACTTTGTACAATTCACTGTCGCTCTTCGACACCTTAATTTTAAAACATACAGATAGAAAGACAGGGTCCCTTCGCTGGTCACATGTGTAAAGGGGGACCCTCTACTTCATCAACCGCCTTGGCATCTGTGGACTCTGACACTGGACACTGGACAAAGTAGGACAGACGCACGGATGCAATTTCACAGCCATCTCTTTAATACAGGTTCAAAAACATTCTGGAAAGCACACATAGCTCCTACAATCAGCTTGCTTATATAGGCCTTGTCAGGATGATGCAATACTTCATGAAAACTCAGGATACATTTCTAAATGGTTCTATTAACTATAATATAATCCCTCCTTGTCTTTGATTGGTTGGCTTATATGTCACTCACAAAGCCCACATTAGCTCATCTTGGCAAGCTTCAAACTCAGCTAAACATAATTATACATACCTTTAACACCTACCAACAACCAGCTCGTATCTACTTCTCGAGGCCCTGCCAAATTTACCTAGCAGCACATACTGTGGGAAATCTCATGAGCTCATCTTATTTGTTGCTAGGTAACCAGCTGTTCTGTCTAATTGGTAGCTTTCCCATGCTATTATCTGATTTGCTATCAATCATACCGGCTTTTCTTGCCAAGACATTCTAAATATACCATACCAGACAGGCTTATCTCACATTGAAATGCTGCTAAAGAATATTCAATATCAGAATGATTTAGGCCTTTTAATACCTGCACCCAAGATGCCATTTTGTCTCTGGCATCCATTTTAGAAAATACCTCAGCCTGTTCAACCTAGATGTTCGGCTACCAAACGGCAAATCAATTTACTTTTGAGCATAATTCATTTTCTACCCTATATCTTTACAGATTCATGATATGTGAGTAATACTGGAGACACCCTTTACTTCCTCAGTCATTCTGACCCCAAAAATATATGTTGCCCTATATGCACTTTTTATCTTCAAAATGCACTATAATGTTGATTTATACAATACTGGAACCGTTGATCAGCCTATTATGTAATCTGTGGTCAGTTTGAGGGGGGAAGGGGACTAGTTCCTCTTATATACAGGTGTTTGGCGATGAAGGTGTCGGAACACAGAGTTTGATCATAACACGCTGCCATCGACCAGCAGTGACCGCAAGGTAAGAAGGGTGCGGGCACGGGGGTGCAGCTATTACTACATCGCACTAAACTCCCCATTGTTACGCTTACTTCCATTTCAACTCATGTCTCATTCTACACTGCCTCCACATACCTATTAGGCTTCCCCTCTCCTGGGCAGATTTACTTTGTTTGTTTGTGTCTCTGCAACTGTTTCTCTGTATTTTTCTTGCACTTGTCTGCATTTTTTCCCTTCTAGGTGAATGTTTTGGCCTCAATCACTGTTTCTGTGCATTTCTCCTGCATTTTCCGACATTTTCTTTCTCCATCTAGGTAAGTGTTCTTGCGTGTGCTTGCAGATGGCCTACTGATGTGTCCATTGGGCCTTTATCTTCTTCTCTAAGTTCTTTCTCCTTCTGTTGGTTTCCACTGGTGTACTGTAGGCCTTTTTCCTCTCTAGGGTGAGCTGAGCCTGGTTGGCTCCCACTGCTGTTTCCACTCACTGCTTGCTTGCTGCCCTTGTTTACTCATCTCTTTAGGTGCTCTGCTGTTGCCTGTTTTTTTTCCCACTGCCCCCATTCCCAAATTCCTTCCTGTGCACCTTGTGTGGCATAGCTCTGTGCAGTATGTTCTTCTCTTCTCCTTCTCTCTCCTACCCTTTCATTTTCACACCCTCTATGGTGCTCTCAATTTCCCCATCTTCTCCAATGGCTATCTCCTGTCCTATCCTACTCCTCTCACCAAGACTGAAAGGAAAAAGCTCTTGGAGGATACCTGGTCTCCAATCTAGGCCTTCCTATTGCTGACACCCATGTCAGTGCCTCCTCCAGACAGGCTCTCACCGACATACTCTTTGTCGTTCATTCTCCCAACGTATGTACCCTTCATATGGTCCCACTTCTCTTTCCTTCTCCCATTAATGGTGGCACCAGATAGGAGGTCCTCTTGACCTTCTTTCTGTCCTCCATAGTCATCAATAATGTCTATCTAAATGGTACCATTATGGTCCATAGCCTTCAGCCCAGTTTCCTACTATCTGATAGGCACCTCCCTTGCCTCATCAACTTTATTCCTCTCTTTCTACTCCTTCTACCACCTATCTGGCTCCTCTGCCACCTTCATCTTTGCCCTCTCTGGCGTCAGTGCCATCTACAACATCTCTGGCCCCTCAGCCACCTCTGTCCAACGCCTCTCTGGCTTCCATGCCATCTACTTCCTCTCTGGCTCCCTTGCCACCTCCAGCCTCCACCCCTCTGGCTTCCTTGCCATGTGCCACCTCTCTGGCTCCTATGCCGCCTACTCCTTCCTTCTCTCTGGCTCCTCTGCCACTTCCGAAGGGTACTCCGAAGGGTACTTCTCTCTCTTGTACCCCTCCCCGGAAGTCTTTCAAAAGTGGCAACCTGCTCCACGTGGCTACTCTCAACTCTCACTCTGCTGTCAAACACTCCACTGCCACCACCTTGAAGTCTTGGACCTGGATGTTCGCGCTCTTACCGAGACTTGATTCAAGGCCAGCTCTGTCATGAGTTTTAACACACCCCTCCCTGAGGGCTCCAGGATCCTCTTTAAGCCCAGGCCCAACAGGCCCGGAGGTGGAGTGGCCCTGATCTTTCCTGAGTGGATCCTTGCTTCAGTCATCCCCACTCAGACCTATTCCTCCTTTGAATGCCTGTTATGCAGGCTATCTATATCTCCCTGCCTTGGCCACCATCTACAGGCCACCTGGCCAGATCACCCTCTTCCTCTCTGAATGGGCTGACCTCTCCTCCTCTCTCCTTTCCTCTACCTCTCTGCTTCTCCTCCTTGGGGATCTCAACATCCATCTGCACTCCCCACACCCCTCCTCTGGGCTTTTATGCAACCTATGCAATGCACTTTACCTCTCTATTATACCCTCTGCTCTGACACACTCAGCCGGACACACTTTGGAAGTTCTCATCTCTTCAGACATCCCTCTTTCTAATCCTCTTAATACTCCTCTCTCCTTAACTGACCACTTCCTTCTTTATTCTTACATGAAGCTTCCTGTCCCCTTGGCAAAGCCCCAACCAGCACTTCCACCTTCCTTTGTGGTCATTTGACCTATAAAGTGAGTGTCAGTGGCCGCCTTTGCCTCCACTTTCTCTCCCTTACCGACTCCTGCGGCTGACTCCCACCCTGACACAGCCCTTTCTAACCTACGCCTTTCCATCTCTAACACGCTGGATATCCTTGCCCCTGTCATGAGGTTCCGCCTCAAGCCTGCCACCAAGTGCTATTCTTGGTACGACTCTGATCTGGCCGCACTGAAACTCAAGTGCAGAGAAGCTGAGCGGAAGTGGAGGGCATCGGGCGCACCCTCTGACAAACTGGCCTGCAGCCTGCTCCAAAGGCAATACAGATTCTCCATCTTCTCTAAGAAGAGGGTCCATATTACAGCCTGCATCCTTGCGGCCTCTATAAAGACAGCCAAACTTTTCAAAATCTGCAAGGAGCATGCCAATCCTATTGCAGTATCTACCACTTCTACACCCACCCAGGCCCACTGCACAGCTCTGGCTTCTCATTTCCCCACTAAAACCCAGGTCATCACGACCGCACTCTCCTCTTTTTCTCCTCTCTCGCCTTCTACCTCTTTCATGCCTACCTTGTCCACCCCCTCCCTTCCTTCTGTCCTCCCTCTCTTCTATAACACCTGATGATGTTTCTAGACAAGTCTGGTCTATGAAAATCTCATCCAAACAGGTTTCCCCTTGCTCCTCCAGAACCATTAAGGACACAATTGTCTCTCTCACTCCAGCCTTGGCCGATTTCTGTAATCACTCCTTTGCCACTGGTTCCTTCCCCTCTCTTCTCAAGTACTCCCTTGTGCACCCTCTACTAAAAAACCTTTCTTCCAACCCCTCCATTCCAACAAAACTATTGCCTATCTCTGTCACCCCTTTCCTGGGCAAACACATGGAGAAGTGGGCTCCCAGCTATCCCTACACCCTCAATCTGTTGGTTGTCTCCATGACCATCTGTCTGGCTTCAGAGCAGCCAGAGGCAAAGTAACTGCTCTCCAGAACACCTGTGAAGACCTGCTCGCTAACCTTCACTCCACCTCTCCCTCTGTCCTCATTGTTCTTGACCTTTCCTCTGCATTTGATACAGTCAACCATACCATCCTGATTAATCATCTCTGCGGGACCCTGGACATCACAGATCGGGCCCTGGCATGGCTGACCTCCTTCCTTTTGGATGGACCCTCCCAGGTTCAGCTTGTGTCCTTTCTCTCCACCACCTCTCGCTCCACATGTGGTGTTCTCCAGGGCTCTATCCACTCACCCTGGCTCTTCAATGTCTATTGAGCCCCTTTGGCTCTCCTGATGTCTACCTGTTGCTCTTACTTTCAGTGTTATGTGGATCACACGCAGCTCTCTTTCAGGCTACCCTCGGCCTCCGCCTCCTCCTCGCTCATCCCTGACTGTCTATCCACCATCAAGGCATGTTGCGCCTCTAACGCTCTCTACCTTAATACCAGTAAGACTGAGATCCTTCTCATTGGGACCCCTGCTCCTGCTTTTCCTCCTTCACTCGGGCTGCCCTCCTTGGGCCCTCTCACCTCACCCTCTTGTGAGGCAAAAAACATTGGGGTCATCCTTGACTCCCCTCTCTCCATCTATCCCCACATCATGGAGCTTGCTAAGAAGGCCCATTTCCAGGTGCACCTCCTCAGAGGTATTCTCCCTTTTCTCACCTTGCCCCCGCGGTTCACTGTTTCCAGAGCTCTGGTTCTCCCTAGGCTGGACTACTGCAACAGCATCTTTCTCAACCTGCCCAAATCTACTCTTCACCCTCTTTCAATTCATCCAGAACAGGACCGCAAGACTCATCCTTGGCCTCAAGCCCAGGCACTGCATCTCTACGGCCCTGAAATTCCTCCACTGGCTACATGTGGCTGAAAGGAACAAGTTCAAGACCCTCTGCATCGTCCACAAGGCTTTCTGGGGCTATCTTCAACTATCTCTTTGATATAACTTCCTTCTGGAGCCCTCTGCTCGTCTACCTCTAATTCACTGCGGTCAATGATTTCACCAAGCAGATGATGGGGGTAGACGTCTCTCATCTGCAGGTGCCTCCCTCTGGAATGGCCTCCCCGCCTCTCTATGCCTTGAGCAGGATCTCCTTAAGTTCTGGAAGCTCCTCAATACCTTCCTTTACTCTTTCTCGCTCCTTCTCTCCAGCTAACCTACCCTTTCTTCTTCATCTATCTGTGGACTGGCTGTTTGGTGTCCTCTGAGCCTTACAGGGCACCAGGCCACCCCTCACCAGTCCCCTCACGGTTGTCGCCTGGCCCACCTTTTACTGTTGTACTGTTGTCTGACTTACCTTGCACTACCTGTCTGGGTTGCTCCCTGTAGTCCCAGGTTTCCTTGCACCTAACTCAGAGCCCTGATGCTCTGGTTGCAGTTATGCCTGTACCCTCTCCCCTGCACTTCTTATTGCTCAAATGCACAATCTAGATGACACTAGGACTAGTAAGATCGTTTGTCTTGTCTTCCATTTGTTACTCCTCCCCTGCCCGGTTGTGCCTTGAAACTCTTGTGTATAGGTAAATAATAAATGAATAATCAATTAAATTAATCAATGACAGTTCTGGCAGAAAAAGGGTGCAAAGTTTACACTGAGAAGATGCAATATAGCCAGGAAGAATTCTTATATATATATGTCAGCCAATATCACAAGAAAGAAGGACATTGACACCTGAAAGAGCAGAAGTAATAATCAAAACATCCAAGCCATAGACAGTGAAAGGATTATAGCAATTTCTAGGCCTTTGTAATTATCGTTGGCCATGGATCTTTGACTACAGCACATATGTAGGCCCACTTCTAAAAGGACTCAAAGAGGCATAGCGAGAAAAAACAGTGCCATACCCTGGACAGGCGAGATGATATATGCCTTTGCTGAATTGAAGCTAGTAGTTAGCACGGCTCCTGCATTTTAGGGATCCCCAATTACAATGAAAAGTTGTTTTACTCTCCCATTCAAATGGAGTATTGATGACTGCTGTCCTTGTGCAAAAAACGACCATGGGGCACACACCACTGGCATTGTACAGTGGGATCCTAGATCCAGCAATGCAAGGTAATTTCCCATGCGAACAAGCATTAGCAGCAGCCTTGAGATTGAGCAATCTGCCAGCATAACCATGGGATGCACCGTTACATTATGTGTGCAACATGTCCTATTTGCCATACTTGAAAAGCCCAAAAGCAAGTTGACTACACAGAGAGTCTCCGGGCTTGATCTTTGTCTGAATGATCTATGTCTGAATGCCAGCAAGACTGAGAGCCTCCTCATTGGCACACCTTCACCATCCTTTCCCCCCACTCTCTGGCTGGCATCTCTTGGCCCTCCTCCTACCCCCACCTGCGAGGCTAAGAACGTCAGTGTCATCTTTGACTCCACACTTTCCTTCTCCGCCCACATCTCTGATGTCTCTAAAAAGTAAAACATCCTACTGCACCTCCTCAGAGGTACTCTGCCTTTCCTCTCCTTCCCCCAGAAGCTCATGGTCTTCCAAGCTCGGGCTTTCTCTCGGTTGGACTATTGTAACAGCCTCTTTCTAAATCTACCTGCCTATACTCTCCGCCCTCTGCAACTAATCTAGAACAAGACTGCAAGATTTGTCCTTGGCCTCAAGCCCTGGGATCGGATCTCTCCAGCTCTGAAATCTCTCCATTGGCTCCCAGTGGATGCAAAGATTACATTCAAAACCCTCTGCATTGTCCACAAGGTTTTTTGGGGCCTGGGTCCAAAATACTTTCAGCTATTCCTCTGCAAATACCTCCCCTCTCGAGCTCTTCCCTCCGCTACCGCTAATTTCCTCCGGGTACTCCTTTTTCAAAGAAATGAGCTGGAGGTAGATCTCTGTCTTTGGCTGGGGCCTGCCTCTGGAACAGCCTCACTGGCACTCTAAAACTTGAGGAGAACCATCTCTGATTCTGGAAGCACCTCAAGACCTTCCTCTTTGCTTCTGCCTTCGCTCCCGCTCTCCCCTGCTGATCTGTTTTCTCTTGGCAATGTGCACCTGGCCACCCTCTGTCCTCTGGGCCCAGGTATCTGCTTACCTTGCCACCCTCCCGCACTGACTCCGGGCCAACCCTTGCACTGAGGTCTGTAGCTGTACCCATACAGTCCACCCCTTTTTCTTCCTGCACCTATCAGACCTACCCTGTCTGCTGCCTTAAACCCAGCACTTGCCAATTGCTGGCTGCACTACCACTGTTTGTTGCCTTTATTATTTATTTATTTATTATTATTTATATGTTTCTTCTTTGCTCCACACTTTACACTTCTCCCCCCTTACATGCACTTTTCCCCTCCTCTTCTCCCATGCACTTGCGCGTTCTCAATGTCACTGGGCCTAGTAAGATTGTTGTTCCCCTCCCTTGCCTTTTCACACTCTGAAACACTTGTGTGTGAGTGTGATGGAAATAAAATATCAATATCAATAGTAAATAATGATATCTAACCCATTGGTTACAATTGTCAGGTGTCCAGTGGTGAACCCAGCTAGATATCTAGCAGAAATAGTGAAGGAAGGAGATAAGATGCACAATTGCCCTAAGTACACTTAACACTATGATGAGATTCACATGTCAAGGACAATGCCTTAGGAGGGGGGAACATTATTTTCATTGACGTGTCATCACCAATAGACATGGGAATGGGTAAAAGGCATACTGGGAAAGCAGTAGTGAAAGCAAAAATGAATGACAGGTTTGAGACAGTGGCAAGTGCGAGATTGCCATTGCATTTCGAGGCATAATCAGCAGAATTGTCAGCACTGATTTTGGCGCTCGAAACGCATGAAGATGAGGTGGTAACAGTGTATTCTGACTCTGCCTATGTGATGTTAACAGTACACACAGGACTGTCAAGTTGGAAGAGGCGTGGCTTCCTACGCGCAGACAGAATGCCAGTGAAGCATGTACCGCTATTGGACAGACTCATAAACGTACTCCAACTCCCAGCCACCATCGTCATGGTGAAGTGTGCAGCACACACAACAGGTGTGGGTTTGATATCTCGCAGCAACAATGCCACAGTAATTAGAAGCAAAAAGAGCAGCATATCTTTCAGAAACACCTGATATTGCGACTGCACCGAACAAATACACAAGTGCACGCAGCATTGTAATAAAGGAGGGTTTTAATACACTACCCATAGCACAAATTACTGAACTAAAGGGAAAGAGCACCACTAGAAGAAAAAGAGTTACGTGTCCCCCACACGTGCAATGTGGTGGCAGGACAGCACCGGGAAACCAGTTATGCTTTCAGGGCTGCTCACAGTAGCCATCGACCAATTGCACAATCCAGCACACACATTGAGAGAATGCCTTACAGTGTTGATTTCGGAAGACTGGTTCAACACATTGCAGATTTATTTGTAAACTGCTTGACGATCCAGCAGTTCACTGCTGGACACACTTTGCAAACAGTGAGAGAAGCAATAAACTGTCCTACTTACCTCCACCCACACCCTACTTACCTTTTAAGACGCTCTGTGTCCCAGTAGCGCCAGTTCCTTTTCACTTCCATGATCGGGAACTGGCGCAGCAGGGTCCTTTTCTTTTTTTTTCGGGCAGCTGCAGGGGTTTCCCCTGCTCTATATACTGTGTAGTATAGTGAATGGGGTGTTGCGGGGGACATCCCCGTATCACCCATTTTATTTTTTACAATTTTTAAAATCATTATTATTTTTTCTCAAGTGTGCTGCGGCAGAGTCCCCGGCAACCCCCGCTCACAATACTGTACAGTGTAGTGAGTGGGGTGTTGCGGGGTACACTCCTGCAGTCTTTTTTACATTTTTTTTACCTACCTACCTAAAATGCATACCACCAAATTTTTGAACTTTTGGTGTTCGAACCTTTGGTGGTATGCATTTTCAAACTTTTTGGATAGGCCGGAACTTTCGGTGCATTCATTTTGGCCTATACCGTATGTCCCCTTTCCCGATGGATCAAAGCCGGTTGATGCACACATCCGGATGCCACATGTGCTGTGAACATCATCGTATGTGAGGTATTTCCAAGGTGGGGAGTGTGCAAAGTGCTCCGGTCTGATAATGGACATTTTTATAAATTAGGTATTTGAGCACATCACCATTCTGTTGGGTATTAAGCACAAATTCTCATCCGCTTATCACCCACAATTGAACAGCATCTGTGAGAACCTCAACATCCTCCTAAAGGAGCAGATTGCCAAACTAAAAGTGATACTAAAAAAAGGTTGGCTCCATTGACTTACTTTAGCCTTTTGCGTTACACAATAAGCCTGGCTCTGACCACTGCCTAACTCCACATGAGCTGGTGACGGGATGTCATATGCACATACCCCTTGCTCCTCCTACTCAAGCTGAAACTGATGCAGAGAGTGCTGCTACTGTGTTAGGGCAAGAAATGCATAATTATTTGACAGCTATGATGGATTCCCTTAAATGTATGTGCCAACAGCTACGGGCACGAAAGGAGTGTTGAAGAAGACTGATAAAGCAAATTAACAAGTTGTTCCGGAAAAGCTGCTGAAACCACCAGTCCTGTTCCCTGGTGACAAGGTCCTATGTATATGTTTTTCTAGACAATGGCATGAACCACGTTTTGAGGGACCATATATAGATGAGGCACTGAAAGCAGTTAAAATACAAGAAAAGCGTTGCTTTTTACACCACAGTGATGTCGAACTATACAAAGGAGAGACACCCCTACCTGCCAACCCTGACTGTGAAGGTGAAGAAGAGGAGAGAAAAGTCCACTCAAGATCCATGACGAGAAGCAATCGGCAACAAGAAGAGTAAACACATTGGTTCTTTTATAGACACATAGACACTTCAGCAAACATTAAGTTTGATAAAGAGGAATAACAAATGCTTCACTATAGCAATCATATTTTTTTATTGTTTTGTCTTTTTTGATGTACACTTATTCCTTTTTAGGAGCTTGGAACATAGCCTTTGCCGTATTGTTGTTTAATACAAATGCATACCTTGGCCCTCATTACAACCCAGGCGTTAAGGGGTTAACGGCACCGTAAAAGGTGGCGGCGCCGTTAAACCCTTAACGCCTGGTTACGAGGTCCCATTGCGGGTGGCACTTTAACGGCTGCTTTTAGCAGGCGTTAAAAAACCAACCCGCAAAGGGACCTTGGTGCTAAGTACGGTGCCGCAATTTGCGGCACCGTACTTAGCGCCTTCCCCATTCCCATTGAGCCCTATGGGGCAAAAATGGGAATGGGGAAGGGCCATGGCGGCATGGGGAATTACCCCCCGCCAACCTCGGAATGGGGCGGTAGTTCCCCATTCCGCCATAGTGGAGTCAGTAAGTTACCGGCATGGACCATGGCGCTATTTGCAGCATGGTCCAACGCCTGGGTCGTAATGAGGGCCCTTGTTTTTTTAAAGATACCAGGCTCATTTTAAGTATGCCGGTCCAGAAACAACAGTGCCAGTAAGCTTACTACGAGTCTGCCTGCTGGAGCCGCTGTGCCGGACAGGGCAGACCATGCCAGACACAGCGGCCATGGTAGGCAGACCGGCACAAAATAATGGTGCCGGTGCTTCCATGGTTCCCATGTCCCATGGAGTCCTATAGGACTCCATGGGAATGGGGACTTACAATTTACTGGTGCCTGACTTTTCAGAATGCCAGGGTTGTAATACCCTGATGTTTCTGGCAGGTCAGGCACCAGTAAATATTTACGTGTCCAGCGGCAACCTGCACACTAGTACCGGCACGGTTACTGCCGGACTCAAGATGAGCCCTACTGTCTTTCAATGTTAGCACGATTTGTTCTGTGAACATTTGCTCCTTGAAGAAACTAAAAAGAACATCCTTATGATGGAAAGAATGGGACTGTTTAATGCTATTACATATTCACTTTAAGCATTTAGAAGGATTAACACATCTAGTTATCTGCAAAAGATGGACACGTTCGCCATAATGCTTATAGCAAAACATTTTACATTTTGAAGCGTTTATTTTGTTATTCTTATGGCGCTGAGAGAATTGGTCCTTTACAATGTAGCCAGACCAGTGTACTGAACTATCAATACTGTCACAATGACAAGTGAAATGGCAACAAATTAATTCCCTATAGGTAGCACACAGATGAAAAGAAGTGTGATGTATGACTCTGGACATCTGAGTATATATATATATTACTGAATCTGCCCATGTAGCTGTCAGGAAACGCCCAAACCCATATGGCAGGCTGCCTTTCTGCACCCAGACTGGGCTATGTCATCACGTCATCAGCGAGACACGGAAGCTGCAGGGTAAAGCTTCCTCACAGTTGCCGGGCGACGCTCCATAACCATTGCGTTCACCCGGCAAGGCTGCTGTTCTTTCGTTTGTTTTCCTTGCTCCTGTTCGTCCTGACTTCCCGGCTTCTTGGACCATCTTGTCTTCGTTACGGATTTGCATGCTGGTATCCCGCCCTTCTGATTAGACGCTTGGCTCCCCTGTCCCCTGTATTGCCTTCCCGGACTGCTGAACACTGGCTGCCCTGTACTGGATATTCTGTCTCTCCTGTGATTTTACTTCCGGCGCATGGTGCCTGTTCTTTTCAGCCCGTACTCTCTAAATTCCACGAGCTGACACTGATACCCCTTTTCTTCACGCAGCGCACTGCTGGCGTAACGATAGCTTCCATCCTGGGAGCACGAACTTACGGTGTCCTGGTTTTCACCGCTGCATGCTAACTGTTAGACTCTGTATTCTCATCACGCCCATCTCAGCTCACGTACTTTGGCTCTCACTTCCACCAGTCACACAAAACTTCACCCTAGGTTATCATGCCCAGACCATTTTCGTCATCACATCTTGGTCCTGGAATCTACCACCTACTGCTCAATGGATTCAATATTGTTTTTTGCTGGACGCCTCTGCATTGGATTGGACTTTGGAAATTGTGGCTCTCTTCTGTGGATTTTTGTTGAACTTGTGACTTTTTCTTCACCTACGGATTATACCTGGACTACTCTCACCATCTCTGGGACATGTTGAGGATTGACATTGACTTTGATTGCTTTAGTTGCACCCGCGTTCCGCCCGGGTCAGGTCTTTTTCACCCTGCATCACATCTGAAGAATCCTGCACTACAAAGAGTGTTCTTGTCATGCCATTCAAGGCCAGATCCACACTTATAAGTGGCATGTTCTTGACATGCCACTTACGGATCACAGGTAAGAGTTGGGGAGTGAGTTGTGGGGAAAGCAATAGCATCTGTTTTGTATATATCGTGACCAGTGTACCTTTGTGTTTTTTCCCACTTTAGCTCTGTTGCTGCCTGGCCTTTTCACCTGAGTCCCTGGTCTGATAGGTTGTTTTGTATCCTGCACACCGCGGTCTCTGGGGGAAAGTATCTCCCTGAAGAGACCCCTGGCATTTTCAGACATCAGGGATATGACGTGGGAACCGGTTCCTGACAGTAGCTAATAATTTTTGGTACCAGCATATGAGCAAGGTGGGGAGAGAAACGAGTGATGAGAGCTGTTATGTGGGTTCACTCATCCCCTATGAGCACTTCCAGGATATACGTAGTTACGGAGATACCAGAAAATAGAGCACATTCCCTAACGCACCTAGCACTTTGCACGACTAGGGGCAATTCCAAGGAAAATGGACTACCTTGCGATGGATGTCAAAAAAGACGTTTATGAAGATAGCTACATAAAAACAAAAGCTATAATGGATGATCCTTGGAGAAAAGAATAGGGAGATGCAATATATATTAGAAGGCCTGAATAAAAGAGAAGTTAGAGTAACAGACCGTAAGCTATTACAGTGCATAAATGCTGCAGAAAGATATATGCCTGGGATACCTGGGTCTTGGGATCGACCCTAATTATTAATATATGGACAAGCACTTATGACAGTACCAGTAGAGGTGGTGCATACTGCAAATAATATATGGCTCAAAGAATGGACTGAA
Organism: Ambystoma mexicanum; assembly: GCF_040938575.1. Lineage (NCBI taxonomy): Eukaryota > Metazoa > Chordata > Amphibia > Caudata > Ambystomatidae > Ambystoma > Ambystoma mexicanum. Next base: position 235,627,773 of record NC_090933.1, read on the forward strand.
TATTCCAACTTATTCACTTGGGTAGATGATTAAGCAGGTCCGCTACCCATAGCTATACAATGATGTCACATTCTGTTTTAAGAATACTGGCCCGGTGAAGGTGGGAGAAAATAAGGGGTGCAAATGTATTTCTAAGGTGCCCAGAAAGAAAATAGGCACCGCTGTTTTAATTTCCCCCGAAAGGAAGCACACCTAACAAATAAAAGGTCTCTCACCCTAAAACGCAGAAAGAGGGAAACTTATTTTTTGGCCAATTCTGTATAGGCCTATCACAATATACCAGATGAGCCTAAGTTGTTCAGCAAGACGGCAATGTTCTTTTCATCAGTATTTATTCCTGGGCTACAGACATCTATGAATACAATGTGGTTGCAAATAACAAGATGGGAGTTCTTGCAATCAATAAATGCAGCCGTGAAACGCTTTAATGCCATAAGGGAAGAGTTGAGGGCAGTAAGGTATGTTCTCGATCTCATAACGGCCATGGAGGGGGTGTGCATGCATAAATTGTACCTTCTTGCTGCACATATATATCTGCTTCACAATGCGGAAAATTGAACCCTTTCAGAAGCCACAGCCACCTTAACAGAATTGCACACAAAAATGGTGGAGGAGGTGGAGGAGATTGAAAATGATGACTGGTTCCATTACCTGTTCTCCTGGATACCCTGTTGGGTAGCTGGCTAATGCATTCAAAATACTAATAGCCATAGTAGTATTCATACTACTGGCTTTCTGTGTTCTAAGAATAGCAATAAAGTGTTGCAAAAAGGCTGCCAAAGGGGCAGTTGGAATGGAAATAGTAATAAACTTGAATGCTCATACAAATGAGTATACCCAGACAGATTACCTTCCTTGTGCCCAGGCATTGGAAAGTACTATCCCACCTGCAGGATCAATGTTGACTTATGCTCAGGATCCTCATAATTACACTGAGCATGGGGTATGGGGTATATTGTGATTCCAATGGGGAATACTGCTATATGACATGGATCGTGGATGAACATATCAGACGTACCGGCACCCTGAGGGAGGTGACAAAAGTATGAATACCCCAAGAGTACTTTACGGGGGAGAGCAAGAAAGATGGTGTGGTTGAGGACTCGACCAGAGGGGCAATGTTGAGAGGCAGACAAGTATGTCATCCATTGCTACTGCCCTGTCTCCCAGGCCCAAAATCACACAGGAGAGATGATTTACTCACTAAGGCAACCGTACCACCCATATCCCTACAGGTACAGCAGAAGGTGGACACAATTTAAGCTGAAGACAGCATAAGTAAAACTAAGCTAACCTTGCAACATTACATGTGTATGCATTAGACACGAAGCAAATAAGCACTCACCATGAAGAATCTGCAAACTAGGTCAAATATGCATTTATACATGTAGAATATTAACATGACATCCATAAAGACATGAAGAATACTAATACAAGCAATGTATAAGCTGAATGCAACAAGAACAACCCGTGAATATAGCTCACTAATATAGAAACGCAATAGTAATGGGCATACATCTTTTTCAAAATGGAAGCCAGAGCACGCTTTCAAGTTAGTAAAAGGCCTCAAGACTTCACAAGAATTTAAGATGATTACATCACAGAAATAAAGATCCATGCAGAGCTCAGGCAGTAGCTATTAATCAGAGTCAAGGTTACTGAGAAATTAGGGAGGGTCAAAACGCTGCAGAAAAGGCACAAGATAACAGTTCCCAGGACATACCAATGCTCCCCATCTAATTCAAGTTTGGAAGAGCACAACCAACTATTGTGATCCAGGGGCAAGCAAATCATAAATCTAAGAATACCCCATAATGAATAACTCAAGAGTGTCCCCAGTGGTAAAAGGAACCATAACACTCACACTAGTATTAGCTCAAATCTGAATAAATGCACAATGAAATAATTCCAAAGGCGGTCTTATCACACGTGACCCATAATTGAAGAGCACTGTCTATTCATTAGCACAAACACAGATAGGATCGTATCCAGTGATTTCTTTGAAAACCTTTACAGAGAGACATTAATGAATACAGAATTTTAAATTAAATATATATGGGGAGTTGGGTAAGGGGTAAAAACAGATGGGTAGTGTGTTGGGGTGGGATTAAAAATATAGGGAAACAGGGGACTTGTGGGCGACCCCCCCAAATTAAAAGAAAATCTGTGATTTTTTCGGTGTTATAGTTTCGGTAAAAAATGCTTCTCTGCAAGAGTTTCAAATAAATCACATAGAACCAGATAGGACACTTGCCTCACTCCTCACGCATATTCACAGAAACGAGGCACCACACAAGGCCAACTACAAATTACTCTGGCTCATGGCCTAGTAATAAGGGGTGGTATTTTCTTCACTTGAAAGGAAAGCAGTACATGGACCTCTCTCCCCCTACTCCTGCCTGGCTCATGTCTTGATGACCAGTCAGTTGCCCAAGGTTGGTCAGTATGGAGTCAACCAATCAAAATCCCCAATGTTAGGCCGCCCAGTACGTTTTAGGCTAACCAATAAAATGTTGTAGAAATGATGTCTTTTTACTGTTATCAATCTAGAGGTGGACTCAGGAAGAGCCATCAGATTGTTGTCACCCAGTCAGAAGTTGAATCCTTATAGAATGCATATGTTGTCAATCCCCCTAACCAATCCCCTCAGCCTGTAGGTTTTGCTACTGTATGATGCTAATTATGATGAAGGATTGAGAGTTTCAGGATGTGTATGCTTGCATGCTGGCCATACTTTATTTGGATGTTAATAAAGCAGAGTTTTGCCTTTCACTTTGTCTATTTCCGTTAATGAGTCCAGCTTTTCTCGCTCCTGATCCTCTGTGTAATTTTGGGGTTTTCCCAGGGCATTTTAACAATCTATAGCACAACAAATGCAAATCCCTGAATATGAAATGTCGTGCATGATATAAAGTGCAAAGTGCTTTAGAGCATGCTGCTCAAACACCATACACCTTATCCTAGATCCAATAAAGTAACAAGTGTTATAAAGTGTGTAGTGCTGGAAATACCAAAATGCACGTTTTCAGAAGATTCACAAGAAAAAGTCTATCTACAATTAATTCACAAAAGTGCTATATGCATAATTTTAAAGCGAACACACATCAAATGTGTGTAGAATAACACTAAAATCTTTAATGCTAAAGGCAGCAAATATTGATAAAATAATTACATCTATTCCTCTAAAATTAAATGTGAATGCCATTTGAGAATCACATGGACATTTTATATTTTATTTTGATACGGTTTAAATAAAACCTTACACAAAGAATAATATAACTCATACAACACATACCATCTAAAAAAAAGAAAAATTAGTTGTTTCATCCATTGCACAGGTAACCTTCCTAATAAAAATGGCCCAGAGCAACTATCAGGGACACATTCTCACCCCACATGAATCTGGACCAAAACAATTATTTTGAGGAACAAAAATCACATGATATTAGACAGACATGATGTTGAACATTCTGTTTTAAGATGCAATAAAGTGCTGAGTGCTTGGACCTAAATAATTAGAACCCCGCAGATATGAATATAGCTGAAGAACAATGCTTGATAGCATCCTCCAGAAGTCAAAATCAAAGTGCAAATTGCAATAAAGTTCACTTGGAATTGATGTCTGCAAATGTGAATATTTTCAAGCAACAAAGCATACTGGCAACCTACTGTAATGGCTACCAAAGATGTGAGGACACATACAAAGTACCCTTAATGCAAAAAAAGTGGGAAATAAGAAATCAAACATAAAAAAGTGCGAGAACAGCAGCTGCACTCAAAAATATCCATAACCACGGTACAGCCTGTGGCTCATTCAAATACAATAAAATACAATTAGAGTGGTGATACATAATATGTATTGCATGAAGAGAGCATATTGCAGTACCACATGGATTATATTGATAAAGAAATAATGGACAATAAGTGCCCAGAAATGTATAAAGTTCTTCATCAATATTGTGTCCCCTCAGAGTTTTGGTTTTAAAATTTAAAATCATTTTGGCCTCAAGATGGCTTAGTGCCCTATCACCACTTCTGCGATGCATAGGGACGTGCAGAAGGCCAAAGTAACTGAATCCATCCAACTTTCCATTATGGAATTCATGTCAATGCTTTGCATTGGATATGTAAAATCAGCATTTTTGATTGCACAGATATGTTGGAGTGTGCACAGTTTTTTTTTTAATTTACAGATACAACTGCCAATATACCACTTCTTGTATGCACATGATAAAATATACACCACATATTCTGCATTGGCACCAACTCTTGTGATCAATGGTTAGCTTACTTCCCAAGACAGGATGGGTGTAGCTCTCACATGTAATGGCATAAGTACCAGCTTTACATTTAGTACACTTAAAAAGCCAGAAACCATGTTGGTTAACCAAGCAGAACCAATGCCACCATTCTGCTTAGGTTGTAGATAACTAGATACTAGTTAGTCTTTAAGTGAGGGTGCCTTGCAGTAAGTAATTTGAGGCTTGCTGGGCAGAATCGATGGCAGGTTCTTACCTGCCAAAGCTTCTGTATTATTTTACATATGCTTTGCGTTTCAGCAACAAAAGTGTGAATCAATCTAGCCTCACTGATTTCACTTTGTGCACTGTTTTCTTCAGATTTCATTTTCAATAACGTTCTTAGTACACCTACAGCTGTGAAAATTTCCTGCTTTTCTTCCAATTTCCTTATTAAAATCCCTGATATTGGAACAATGAAGATTACGCCTGCTATCTGCAAAGGGAGTATTAATTCTATTAAAGACTAGGAGGAAAGTATTATGCTTCAACTTCTAATTATTACTACTCCTCAGCAGTTTCAATAAAAACATACAAACTCTGAAAAGTGTCCAACATAACATTTCTTTTCAAACACTACAAATCCCAAAGTCTCTGTAGTCCATCCCAGCTATGACACATATCAGGTCTTTGGGCTCCTCCTCTCTTTTACATGCTCTGAACTGCCTCTTTAACTTTAGAACTAAGTCCACCAACAGTGCGCAGACTTCTCAATTTGTCAACTGCCGTGTCGCTGATCGTTCAGCGTCCTGTTCCTCATCTTGAATCTCAATGGGAAATGCCTTTGTCCTCAGTTATTCTTCTGTTCTTCCCCTAAGGAACATACAACGAAGAAATTCAGGGTGGTGTCCATGTAGTGTCATAATCCATACATATCACATTATTAACAATACATGATAGGGTGGGAATTTAATGCTCGCCTCCTAGTCTTTAATAGAATTATTACTCCCTGTGCAGATAGCAGGGGTAATCTTCATTCTATGACAAGACTGGAGGTGAGCATTATGCTTGTTCAAAGCTTCCCCCAATACTGTAGCAGCTAGACTCTCAGTTGGCTTAAAGTAAAACTCTGTAAATGTACGATTACTAGCCCAATTTGCTGCTACCATGATATCTCTTAGGGATACTCCTGTCGTAAAGGCTCTCGAAGCCATTGCTCCCATTACTGAGTGTGCCCCGTGCATACTTAAATCAATACCTGCTGCTAGCATTATCTCTTGACCCACCTCACTATGGTGGCTGTCGTCACTGCGTGGAAAGGCTTTCTACGCGCTATTAGCAATTGATAGGTCCCAGCTGACATGTAATCTGCTGTCCTACTCTCATATTCTTTGATGCATCCCGCTACACACCATTTGGCATTGTTCGGGAAATAAGGATAATTAACCGTATTGGTCCCTGTTTTAGTCCTCTTAGCTATTGAAAAGGTCACTCCTTCTGGCCCAAAGGATCTGCTATTAATCCCAAGCGCTCTGACATCTGATAAATATATCTATTTGTCAGCCAACTTTCTAATAAACGCAGTACTATCGTCACGTCCCATACTGTATTGTACCTCGGCTCTGGTGGCGCTTTGAATGGGGCCCCTCTAACGAGCCTCACTACCGCTGGATGTGCTCCTGCTGGAGCTCCCTCAATTGGCAGATCACCTGCCAAAATCGTAAATCCATACACTCCTATGGTACGAAACGCTCTTCTGTCTTGCAACAATTGTGGTAGGAAATTCAATATGACCACTACAGGGGTTGAAATGGGATGAAGAATTTGGCCTTTGCACCAACTTGTCCACTTGGCCGAAACCACGTCGTAGCTCCTCCTAATGGATGGAGCCCAGGATTCTTCAATAATCTGTGCAGCCTGTGCCGAAACGCCTGGCAGCACCCAGCGTCTCCTGATATCCTGCACGCGAGGAGCATGAGAATCCCTCTCACTCTCAGAGGATGACACAACCCAGCTGGGTCCGTGAGCAGTTGGTCTCCCCAGGAAGCACCCTCTGCAAATCCGTTGCTATTCCATCAATGTCGGGAACCACACCTGTGACTTTCAGTGGCGCTACTAAAATTTACTATGCTCTCTCCCTCCGACACTTTGCTAGAACTTTGCTCAGCATCACAAAGGGAGGAAATGCGTAGTGCGGTCCTCCCGACCACTCCTGTAGGAATGCATCTGTCCCTCGAGCATCCGGGTCTAGCCTCCAGCTGAAGTACTCTTTCGTCTGGGCATTGAGATAAGACGCAAAGAGGTCCATATGTACCGGACCCCACCTCGCATTCAGCCTCTGAAACACTGCTGGATCTAGTCTTCAGTCACTGGAGTCTGTCAGGTATCGTGAGTTGCAGTCAGCCACTACACTCAGGGCCCCGGGCAGGTATTCTGCTGTCACTGACATTCCTGACTGGAGGCAAAAGTGCCAAAAGTCCTTCACCAGTTCTGCAAGTAACTTGGACTTCGTCCCTCCTAGATGATTTATGTAGCGCACTGCCGAAATATTGTCAATTTTCTGCAGGACACACGACTTCACTTTCACTCTCATGAATTGCCTTGATCGCAAATGAGCCTGCCAGGAGTTCTAGGCAGTTTATATGTAGGCGAAGCTCCTCTCTGCTCTCTTTTCTGCCCGTTTCCAGATCTCTGCATCAGGCTCCCCAGGGTATGCAGTGATAAAACCGCGGCAAAAATGGCGCCAGTGAAAAAATTGCAGTAAAAATGCTGTGGTTTGACCCGTTTAAGGTGTTAAAGTGGTGGTTGCGGAGGTGTCCCCCGCTCCCCTTAAATGGTATAATGGGTCCAGGGATTGTGGGGGTGTTCCCTGCATCCTTTACATGGATTGCAGCGGCAAAACCACAGCCTTTTTGCAGCAATATTTTGTGTCCACAGCTATTTTTTCCGCGATTTTAACACATGGAACCCTCCCCAGCCTATGCGACTGGCGTCTGATTCTATGATCTGGCCGGTCTCCGAAGATAGCACGCTCATTCCAAGCGTCCATATTCTTCAACCACCATTCCAGCTCCATGACAGACTCCTGATCTAACGGAACTTGCTGATGATATCTCAAGCCTTGCTGCAAGTCTTTTATTTTTAGCTTCTGTAGGGCTCGGCAGTGTAAAGGACCTGGAAATATGGCCTGAATAGAGGCTGCTAATAACCCCACAATCCTTGCCAGGACTCTGAGGGAGATCAGCTGCTTGCTTAAACAGGCTCTGATTTCCCTCTTGATGTTCCTTATCTTCTGGGCTGGCAGCTCCAATGTGGCTTTCCTGGTGTCTAGTATGAATCCTAGGAAATCTAGTCTCTGTGCTGGCGTGGTGTCTGATTTCTCCACGTTTACTATGAACCCTAGGGATGATAGCAGATCCTGAACCCAACTTGTCTGGTAAACTAGAGCATCTCGGTCCTCCGCCAGGAGTAAGAGATCGTCCAGGTATATAATCGATCTGATCCCTTTCTCTCGAATCGCTGCTGTGACTGGTTTAATCAGTTGATGAAATCCCAGGGCGCAGACTCAAGACCAAAGGGCATCGTCCTGAATTGCCAGAGCTGCCCGTTCCAGTGAAAAGCTAGGAACGTCTTGTAATCCTCATGCACTGGAATTGTCAGATAGGTATCCTTCAAGTTCAGTCTCGTCAGCCAATCTCCTTCTCTCACGGAGTCTCTGAGCTGATGAATACCTTTCATCTTGAAAACGCGGTATACGATCCACCCGTTCAATTGTTTTAGATTTATAACTGGACAAACCTTCTCTTTTCTCTGCATTAGAAACATGTTGCTGACAAATCTGGGTTGTGTTGTGCACTTCTCTATGGCCTTTTGCCACGCTAGCTGGGCTAACTCGCAATCTAGGCATTCTTGCTCTGCTCGAGCTAAGTGCTGCTGGTGCGGCCAGTTTATCTGCACTGGTGGTTCTATGAACTCTATCGGCAGACCTCGGACGGTTTGCAATATCCAGGCATCACTGGAAAGCATGCGTCAATTCTTCCAAAACATACGTGTTCTCTCCCCAACAGGAGGATAATCTATTACTCTCACCTGGTGTAAAACCTTGGCCACGGCCGGTACCTCTTCCTCTGCATCCCCTGGGGAAGCGTCCCCTGGCTGGGAAGAAAGTATCCTGCTGTTTGCTCTCTCAGTATTGTGCTCTGGGATTAGGGGCATTAGGGACCCTTCTTTCTCCATTCCGACCGGCCGCAGGACCCCTGAAGCGGCTGGTCCAGGCAAAAATTCTGTTAGGAAATATTTTCCGTATGGAGGCCTGTGCTTTTTCTAGGGATGTATATGTGCCGACGAACCGGACCATTTCCTTCCCAAAAGTCTCTCCAAAAAGGAGGCCCTGTACCGCTTCTCAGGCTTCATATGATGCGAGGTCGCTCAGTTTCAGGTCAAACTTAAGCAGCAACCCTCTCCTTCTCTCTAAGGCTATGGAGCAATTGGCGTTGACAGCTCCTCCGTGATCTACCAATCCCCTCGCGAGAATCTTTACTGGTCTTAGACACAAAGGTTAACATTTTTGGGTCTAGTTCAGGGGTCTCTGCTACCTTCCCCGGGAGGTCTGGGCGTGGTCATTCTGCGCGCAGGTGTTGCCGCACTTCTTTATCGAGGGCCTTCCGCAATCTCAATGTCATGTACTTACTGTGCGACTCTGGGGGATGGCTGCTAGGGTTCCGGGTGCTGTCCTGGGCAAACATGTCGTCCTGCTCCTCCTCGAGGTGCTTCTCCTTGTGGGCTTTCTTCCCCCCACTGGGTTTAGCCCATTCCTCCTCTGTTACTTCCTCCTGCGAGGAAAGGTCTCTCTCTGCTGGCTCCTCTTCCGAGCCTGGGTCATCCTGCATTATCATCCCCAGGAGTGGGGGTCATAAGGTCTGGCACTGCCTCACATTGCAAATAAGCTTCCTTCAGCTTAGCGAAAACATTGGCTCCCTCTGGGGTCTTACCTCACACCCCATCTGATGGGCCCTGGGGGTCGCAAGCGGATTTCCTCTTTCGGGCCTGGTTACTCCCCTTTGACCCCGCTTCCGAGGGTCCTGTGGGCATGCGTTCAGTCTCTTTGGTGCTCTCTCTGGGCTGGACCATGGGTCTGCAGCCCCTCCTGTAGGGACCGCACCCCCTGCGCCACTGCATCGACTAGCGAGCTCCGCGGCACTTCTTTGAAGCTGACAGCGAGGTCAAGAGGCTGCTCCTCTTCACTCCATTCAAATTCCGACATTTTGGAGGTGTGCTGTGTGCCTGGTACCTGCAGTAGGTATCTTGACATGCCCACGCTCTTGGTGCAATGCTTTCTCTATATATTCTGATTATATTTATTTATTATTTTTATTATTATCACAAAGTATCTCTCCTTTCCTTTTTGTGGCTTGCACCAGACTGCTGTGTTCACATGAGCCTTTATGTAATTCGCATCCTTGTGAGGCTCCCAAGTCTTTGGACAGGACCAGCTGCCTGCTTCCATACAGAGAGCGTCTTCCTCTCCCTTCCACGGCTTACGACCACCGCACAGCTGATTTTCGCTGTGTTGGGCTCCTGCTTTCAATATATATATGCTTGTTTTACTATCACCACCGGGCCCAGCGTTCGTGATACTTCTCTGTCGCAGTTCGAATGCAAACTCTTCTGCAATACAGATGCTCCGGCACCTCCTCCCCGAGGGTAGGGGCCGGAGCGCTCTGAGTGCCTTTGCCCCGCCTACGCGAAGGAGGGGGTGAGATGTGTGGCACACGAAAGCGCGCTGAGCCCCCCGAGTGCCGGTAATACGGCATGGGCCGCTATGCATCGCAAAATCCCCCGCGGCCGCACTTACCTGATACTTGCCACTCCAAATGTCACCGTAGCCGCTTCCTGCCAACATGCTCCAGGTATTACCGTGCTCACGCATGAGCGCTCGTTGCCATACGTTAGCATAAAACTAATTCCATGTGCTATCTCTCATGCTATATTTCATTGATATGCTCTCTACATAATGTTTCCCATATCCAGTCCTTCTCCTAGGCATACCCCTATCTCTAAACAAAGGCAGTATACGGAGAGGAGAAAGTGGTACTTATCTGCTGATGAGCAGTAAAAGAAGAGGAGGAGCCCAGAGACAGAATGTGTGTCATAGCTGGGCTTTACTGGGATGGACTACAGAGACTTTGAGATTTGCCGTTTTTTAAAAAGAAAAGTTATGTTGGGCACTTTTCAGAGTTTGTATGTTTTTGTTGAAACTGCTGAGGAGTAGCAATAAATAGAAGTTGAAGCATAATTCTCGCCTCCAGTCTTGTCATAGAATTTCTCCTCAGTTGAATGAACTCTCCATACCGGATACTTTGTTTATAGCTCACGGGATGATTGCTGGCAGCATGCAATGGAACATTGGAGCTTATGGGTTTCCTATGCAAATCCGTAGCTAGCTCACCATCATTCGTTCCAACAAGAACGTCCAAGAAAACAATCTCGTGTTTGTTATGTGATTCAGTTAATTGAAGATAAAAATCGCTATTGTTAAGAATTTGGACGATACCTAACCAATCTGATTCACTGTCATTCCAGATTATGAACAGGTCGTCAATGTACCGCAGCCATGTCACCACCCATTCTGTATAAAAGGAGCTCTCGCTGGCCCCAACTGTACAATTATCCCAACAGCCTATGGTCAGGTTGGCATAGAAAGGAGCAAATGTGGTGACTGTAGCGATGCCCTTCAATTGTTTATAATAGGCCTCATTGAACAGGAAGACATTGTTCATTAGGCAGAAGTTAATCATTTTAAGGATCATCTCAGTATGTTTAAGATAATTAAGAGACATGGGGCCTCATTAGGAGTTCGGGGGTAACCTGCTGTTTTTTCCTGCTCGGTTACAGCCGGATTCGTATTACCATTTCACCTCAGTGATTCCCGGGACTACCGGGGCATTACAACCCTGGTGACCCGGGAATTCCGGAGGCGGAATTCGGTAAATCCCCATTCCCATTGAGTCCCATAGGAGTCAATGGGAATGGGGACCATGGAAACACCGGCACCATCCCGCGATGGTGCCGGTGTTTCCACGTCCTTGTAACTGGAGGGATGGCCCTTAAGGCGTCAGAGCAGAGGGCTAGTAGTACAAGATACACAAGTGGGTTTGCCCTGACGTCTGAAATCATGGGGTCTACTTATTAAATTGTGGTAGACCTCGAATTATTCCATCATGTCACATACAAGCAAATATACTCTGTATGTAATAGTCCTCATGAAATCGAGAATGAAAACACCAATAGATTAAATAGTAGTTTCTTTTTAGTTATACTGAACATGCATTTATTAGTCATGCATTTCTGAAGGATTTTTTCACTTTAATGGGTAGATTCAGTATGTCAAAAGGATATTTGTTATAAATATTCACACAACCTTTGCATTACTGAGAAAGAGTCATTGCACAAGTACAACAAAGAAGTGCTTAGAGGTGATTTAGTGACCACCAGCTATAGTGACAAGTGATAGTACGTTTTGGGATTCAACCAGACAGAAAGCAATAGATGATATAACGGTTGCTTGTCTGTAGCCAGGCTGGAGGGTGACCTAACTTGTGTTTCCACGTCTGCCTGCAGGCGGGCAGTGTTAAACCCGCCAGGTCATACCTGGCGGGAATGACACCTCCGCCTGCAGGACTCCAGATCACCCGGTATGGAAACAACGGTGGCGGCGGGTTTAACGCCACCATTATTTCCATACTTGGTGACTCGTAATGAGGCCCATGGTATCCAAAAAGTGTTTACATGCTCCTAAACCTGCATTGTTATAATTTGATGTGTATAAGGAAACCACGCCTAAGGTTGCAAGGCCTGCCACTGGCTGGATGTAAACAATAGGATTCTCTTTAAAATCCTCTTGTTCACAACTGTTTTCTGAAGGATCTATGTGAGAATGCCACTAGAATAATCTATGTATATGAAACACATTTTTTCCTCATGCCAAAAATCAAATGCCACATATTCTAGGACTGGGTTGATTTATTATCTGACAGCCATCTTAGAATATTTGTGTGTGCTGGATGGTGGTCAGGAAGCATCAGGAAATAAATGTAATTTCAAACATGGTATTTATTCCAGCAATATTATTACTGTATATTGCTTCCAAGTACTTAAACGCCCTCATTCTTCCCTATTTCCCCTTCCCGTTGAGATCATTCATTGTTGGTGTGATGGCTGTTGTTACAGCACACTAGAGGTTGGTGGCATTTTACAGTACAGGGATACAAGTGATGAAATACTCTGCCTGTGAACAGCAGGTTGGACACTAACAATCTACATGTCAGGACTCAGTTGCCCTGTTCTGGACAGACAATCTCTGCAGTGATGACCACCTCCAAGAGGCAACTCTGCCACCAGCTCTGTAAATCATCCCACTTGTTTACTTACTGTCACGGCTGTCTTGAGAAGAGAAGGGTGCCTTGAGCTATATGATATATGAGTGCTCAGAGGTCTACCTGGTACTAGGGATGAAGGCTGGAACATAACATTATTTCATCCATTTAACGCAGTGTTACTGTCTAAAGGATTGCCTTTAAGTGTGTGACCTCTAATTGAAAGCTGGACAATGTATTGTTGGTGCACTCATGCTGTGCTTCGATAATGATTATATATAGGGGCACCCAGCACCAAGGTAGGTGAACACATTTGAATGATTAAGTTCAGGCTGTCGCTTCAGAATTAAACAATTTGCGAAATTGTAGTGCTTCATGGGACCAGAGAATTCATTTAGCCTTTGTCCTCTGCCAACCTTGATTAGACATTTAGGCCTGAAATTATGTAATTATGTGAACAGCAAACAAAGCTTTATACAAGCGTTCCCTCCAGTGAATCCAGACAACGTTGCCACCTTTAATAAAGTACTAAACTACTGGATGAGTAGACATTTTTTGAAATTCAATCCACATCCACCCTATGTGGACCACTTCTCCCATAGGCTAGCTGGGAATGGCCATGTACTTTCAAGATTAGACTTTGCAAATGGAGTCCACCTGGGAGTACCTAAATGCACAATCTGCATTCTTCAAAGGCTGCACAATACAGCAACCAGTTTCCTCACAAGCAGCAGACTTTCAGTCCTTATTACCCTGGTTCTGACCACTGGGCACTGGCTCCCAGCAAAGGGATCACGTTCACAGTCCTCTGTGAGCCCCATGAGGACATGCAGAATGAAGGGCCTGCATTCATAAGAGACAGAATACGAGCGAACACTGCAGCCGGATCTCGTTGCTTGGCAGCACGTATAGTGATTCTCCTCTTTAAATATCCGGATTTGAGGCAGGCCCTTCCCCTACCAGGCATCCTTACCTTGCAATTCCCCCTGACAGCATTTCAGGGATATTGCTCTCATGTGTCCTTTTCGAAAGATTGTAAGGCCTAGATTTTCCCTCTTCCATCCAGCCTACCCTTGTTTTTTCTCTAGCAGCTAGCACCATGAGGCCTTATATATGTCGATAAGTGCCCTGTGCAAAAGTTTTCAACATAGCATAATAGGACTACTTGCTGAATCATCGTATTGATACTTGTTTATTTTCACTTTGGATTCATTGTGATTTTGTTTTAAATATAGAGGTTTCAACTGCTTTGCATAAATTGCATATGTGTGTACGAGACACTTGAGGAGTCACGTGGGCTGCTTTATATTCCCCCAGAACGCCCCTAGAAGCCCCACTCTTAAATAATCTCTGTTACTTACATTCCAGGGAGTTATTATAGAAGGTTTTTGGTCCCTTGTACTCTTTCCAATTACCTATTTCACACCACGCCTTAATGTATTTACTTTTAAAATATATACATATATATATATATTTGGTTTGTTACAAACCTTTAAAAAAGTAATGAAAGTAGTAAAGGTACAAGGAAAAAAAGAAAAGAAAAACCAACATTCATAGCAAGTTACATATACATTACAATTAGGTGGAGACAGTAAGTTACATATACATTACCATAAGGTGGAGAGAGTATTTACATGCCCTTTTAAAATGCATTACTATACCCTTGTTAGGTGGTTTACAATAAATTATTTGTTCTGGTTTGTTCTTTCTACTGACCTGATACTGCTCTTTTGAGTATTTCCCAAAAGTTATAGAGCATGTTTAAAAACATTAACAAAGTTATCTAAAACGGGTGAAAATATTTGTTAAGGACATTGTGCTCTTCACTAAAAAGTATTCAATCTGTTGTTTGGTTCTTACAAATATATGTTTTTTTGATCATTGTAAAGAAACACCTGGTGAATATTGCAAACGATAGGCTTTGTAGGACCCCACCATGCTTTGGAATGATTAGAAATAACATATGTTCCCTTATTTTGATGCTACACACAACACCTACCAGCTACTGCCCCACCCTCTGCTATCAGGGGGATACTAAAGTCTTGAGTAACACCAACTGACCAAGCTGGGATGCTCATGGCGATGTGGGAGGCTGTGGCCTGCTAGTTCACAGTTGGTGCTGAATATGCTCTCCCCCACCCCTCCCAGACAAAGGATGTTCTCTGCTGGGAAGCATGATGCGGGAAGATGCAGATATCTCTGAGGCCACAGCTGCAGGGCACCGGTTGAAGGAGTGTATGCCTAGTCTTGAATTGGTGTTGGCTACCTCTTTCTTTTACCCTTCCTCCCCGCCACAGAGGTACAAATGTGGAGGAGGCCTTGAAGCCACAGATGGTCAGGTGGTATGGGTACCCGGTGTGGGTATCCTTAGAGGCTGGTGAACTGGCTGGTTACTGCCCCACTCAAGATTGAGGGGTAGGAGGTTGCTTCCTTCTACACCCAAGGTGAAATTAAGCCTTCAAGATTTTAACATCAGGGTGGACATTTTGGGTTCTAACTTTTCTACCACACATGAGACGAGAAAGAAGAACAATTGCTTGATTTCATCAGTGCGTATTTAATGTTTTGCTCCTCCATGGCCGCTGGAAGGGAGTGCTGCATTTCTGATATCCCTGTGGCATACAGTCTCTCACAAGTGTTAGCACTCAGGCAAATAAGGAGATGCTCCTGATGGTGCCGTTGCTGATCACAGTTGATGGGTTTGAATGGTGCCTGGCCAGCACATTGAGATTGTTTGTGAGTAGATTGTGCACAGTGTTTGCTGTGTCTGCGCCCCCTTGTCTGAGTTGGTGTGTGTGGGTGAGTGTGAATTTGTGTGAGGTTCTCTCCATCTTTAGTGTTTTCTTTGTGAGTTGGAGTCAGATCATCCATTGCAAGTTAGTATAGTTTCTTGATGGTGCAAAAGGGGCCTCGTATTAGCCCACAAAGGGGCATGGTAGCACTCTGGAGCTGCAGCCCGGACGCCCGTCTGTGGCAGAGATGGATGGAAGGTGCTTGGTTTTTAGTGGTGGCAGAGGAATGTAGTTTAGTAGCCCATGGAGGGGCAGGTTTGTGCTCTAGGGTGGCAGCCTAGATGTTCATTTGTGGCAGGAATGGACGGGAGGTGTTTTGACATTGTTACATGGGGTTTATTAGGGTTTGTAGTGTATAGGTTGTGATGCTTCCTTTTGCAGTAAGTAAGTTACGCCTGGTTGGCTGACTCTGTCTCCTGAGTGAATGGTGGTCGCAAATTCCTAGTGTGTGTGTGACGTTGCCTCATCGCTTTTGGTGACAGGGAGGTGTGTTATACCTCGGTGTGAGTGTGATGTTTCCATATTTCATTTGGTAGCGGGGGGAGGTGTGTTATACCTGAGCCCTGCACTTGTATGTATGTCTTGGTGAGTGGTGATGTCACTATGGAATGTTAGTGTGGATGACTGTGTTCCTGAGTAGAATGTTGTGTGGTTGAGGTTCTGAACAAGGCAGTTATTCAAGATGTAGCCTGGGTGTTGGAAGGTAGCTTTGTTTTAATGATTAATCAAATTCTTATATTTTTATTTTATTTTTTTATTAGCTTTTAGTTTATTACAAACTTTCTCTATTCCAATCCAATCCTTAACAATTTAAAAAATCCCGGCCTAGACAAACTCCAGCCAGGATCAGTAAGAAAAAGAGGGTCCAAAGAATACACAGGTAAAAATGCTGAGAAAGAAAAATAAAGAGATTAGAATCACAGATTGACTACTAGTTGCAAATCTATCAAGTCCTCAATTAGCCCAGTTCTCAGTGACGATTCCAATTTGGCATTATCAAAGACTAAGAGATAGACACGGTCTATCCAGAGGGTTTATATCGACCTGTTACATCCATAAGCCAAAGAGTTTCTATTGCTTTCTCGTTATGCTTTGATAGGTTCTCTGAATTTTTTCTCAAATATGAGCTCTATGAATTTGACCAAAGATCTCAATAGGCCTCGATTGGTCCCCCCATAGAGACCCACCAGGCATCCGCATCTGTCCCAAAGGTTCTCTTCGTGCGCTCGTACAAGAAGAGTGTTCTCTCAATTCTCAGTTCAGGGCAGAAAAGAATCCGATGTTTCAGGGACTCTGATTGGGTCTTACATTGCCGACATCTATCATCTTCAACAATGCCAGCGTATCTAAGTGGGGTGACTTTGGTGTGTAGAATGTTCGGTCGAAATCACAAAAACAGGTCCCTATATTTGGTATGTAGGAATTTCTTCAAATATTGTGGAGTGATACAAAGTTGTCCAATAAATGACCTTGATAAGGTCTGAATCTTTGAATTTGATCTTCTTGTTTCCATTTCATTCCAATCTGCCGTCCATAGTGCTCTTTTGACCAGTAAAGGATTTCTGCAGAGGATATCAACTGACAGGCCCAGGTCAGGAGTATTCCCAGGCATCTGTCTCTCCATTGATTTAACGCCCAGTCAGTCATACCATCTTCTTTCATCCTTATAAAATGGAACTGTGGTGGGCAATCCGCAGGCGTTAAGTTTGTCGAAAGTCGACAGGGCTCTCCAAACAATTTGCACATGCAGTGATAGGAGACCCAACTCATGTCTTAGGATCGCCATGAGAATCAAATTTGGCAAACATAGTATCTTCTTCCAGAAAATGCTCTCTAGTTTCTCCCAGGAATGACATGGCAGCCCCTAACCTGCTTCTGCCGCGTAGGTCAATGTTGGCACTACCTTTTGATTATTAAAGTTGATGACGGGAGCAGAGAGCATTTTGCATGTGGCTTCCCCATCATCGTACCTTGAGCAGTCAATTGCTTTTTTATAACATTCAGATTGAGAATCCAGGGCTTTTCCCACCTGCTTGCGCTGATCATTATCCCAAAGTATTTTATTTCAGCCACTGCTCTTATTTTATTTGGGGCCAACGACCAGCATGTTGATCTTTTACTTCTTGTTCTCGAGTTTTCCATCTTTAATATTTCTGTTTTTCCAATGTTGATTTTTAGTCAATTTTGGTCCACATACTTCTTTAAAGAATCTAGCTTTTTCTGGAGACCGAAGGGGGTCTTGTCCAGAAGGACCAAGTGATCGGCGTATAAAAGCCATGCAGCTGAAATTCCATTGATCCTTAGGGGACACGATCTTGGAAGATCAAGACCTCCCTCATTTCTGAAATGAATACATTATAGAGGATAGGTGTTAGGGGGCAACCCTGCTTCAATCCTCGAGAGATTTCAATCTCTCTAGGTAGATTACCACCGTGGTGAAGTCTGATCTGCATGGCAGTCCTGGTGTATAGGTCTTTAATTGCAGCTATTAAATCCCTAGGACACCCCATTGATAACATTTTGGCTCATAGCTGATTTCTGTCAATATAGTTAAAGGCGCGTTCCATGTCAATGCAGGCTATGTATAAGTGTCCTTTCTCTTTCTGGGTCTTTATCGTGAGAAGGCTAATAAGCAATAGATTAAAGTCACAGCCTACATTACTAACAAAGCCAGTTTGCCTTGTGCCGTATGATTTTGATTTAGTTGCCCATTATTTTATACGCTTGAGCAGGATGCCTGCAAAAATCATTCCCAGTACGTCTAAGAGGGCAGTCGGTCAATATTTCCTAGAGTTCCCTCTCTCACCCTTTTTATAAATAGGAATCACTACTGCTAGTTTCCATGAGGCTGGTACTTTGCCACATCTTGCAATCCTTTCAAATAGGGTCACACAGAAATCTGCCCAGGCTTCGGGAGCCTTTTTCAGCATGACGTTTATTAGTCCCTCTGGGCCTGGTGCACTGGAATTACTTGCCCTTGATATAATACTCAGGATTTCTTCTTTATCAAAATGGTTTGACCATGACTCTTTTTGCTTGGCTTGTGTGTCATCTTTCTCGAAGGGCTTCGCTGGTGAATAGGTTTTCAAAATTTTCAGCGCACACACTCTCAGGGACTGGGTTTAATTGTAGCATATCAATGCCATTTATTCTGTCATTTAGCAGCTACCATAGATTTCTCATATTTTTTTAATAATAGGCCTGCAACATGCATTCAGCATCATTCTGGTAAAGAATGGCTCTATGAGATAGGATCCAGTTCCTGTATTGTTGTTTCCTCTTTTTGAATATTTGGGCTCTAGAGATCAAAGGAAGTGCTTTTAATAACCTTAGATCACGATGCAATTGACGTTTCGTTGCTGCCACTAGTGCGTCAAATTCGTTTTTAGGGTTATCTGCAAAAAGTATTCTTTTACTTTTCTCGTCTTTAAATAGTGCCACGGTTGGTTTGTATTCTACAACTTCTGGATCTCTCCCTTGCCAGGCTTTTAGTCTTTCCATAAGGAAGGGTACTCTCTTTGGGTTAAAACAAAGTCTATTTCCGCCCGGCAGTACAGTTACATCTCCCTTCACTTGCCCATTTACCACATGGAGGTCTCTAAGGGCTGTCTCTGCCAGCCAGACTTGACATCGAGCACTCTTTTTTTGATGCAATTTTACAATCCCTCCTTTACATCTTGGAGCAGGGCGGAAGCACTAAATGTTTAAATCTTGACAGATGATAATCAATGCACCCTCCATCTTGGCGTATATCCAATCCATCAATTTCATGACGCATTTAGCAAAGTATGGGAATCCTTGGCATCAGGGTTCCAGTACAAGTTGAATAGTGCTAGATTCCCCTCTACTTCCCTATGGTCATCTAATGATTTTAGTATTATTTGAATCAGAAGGTGTGGATGGATGACTCGACACACCTTGCCCACCGATCCGTTGTTTATCAATATCAATAATCCAGAGATAGCCTACCTCAGACCGCTTTTGTCACTTTATTTAAGTAGCCAGTATAGCCATCCATTAGGGGAGTCTCCCTTAGCCAAGACACTTGGAAACAAATGATGTCCATTTCAGCCAAACGTATGTTCGCTGCCTGGAGCAGATGGCTAAATTCTTGAGTGTTCCAGGATCCAATCTTTAGAATTCCCGGTCCATTCCGGTTTGCCCTCTAATCCCAGGAGGCTTTAGCTAATGCTCTGGGTAGCCAGTCCCAGGACTGGACTTTTTCACTCGAGGCTGAAGAAAACAAAGGTGTCTTCCTATATTTTCAGAAAGTAGGATCGGCTTAGTTTTACAGTTGGTCTGTCGGGCGACTTTAATCTCCCTCTGATTCCAGCTTCGATATTTGTAACCAAATTTATAGTCTGGGGACAGGAATGACCCCTTATTTCCTCATATGCAATGTATTGTCGCAGGTCACTGGGTTGACGGTAAGCCAAGGAAAACCTGTCTTAAACTTGTAGTAACAGAAATGCCGAAGCATGCAAAAAGACCCAGGACTTTGCACACTCTTTGGTTCAAGAAAGGTTTGTTTTAATTTCATCTAATATTAAGCATCCAATCTTAGATTATTGCCCTTACTACGATTACACGTGTTTCGGCCTTTCCTGGCCTTTATCAAATCAGGGCTAGTATGGTCATGCCATACCAGGGGTCATTAATTCCTTGTATGTGGTAGTAGTTTGATGGGACAAATCCCAGTTAAGAGTGTTCTATTCGCAAACACTCTAAATTGAATTCATGATGAGGATGTCCATGATCAGGTGTATATAATTAGATGCACTGCCGACAATTGTAGGGATCGATCCCTTATATTAAGAGTGCTATTCGTTCCGTTTGACCATCGGTGGACACTACCCTAGGAAACATGCACTGCATCTAATTATATACACCTGATCATGGACATCCTCATCATGAATTCAATTTAGAGTGTTTGCAATTGCAACTAAGCTGCGCAATCCCTGTATTATTAACCGAATAGAACACTCTTAACTGGGATTTGTCCCATCAAACTACTAAACCATCTATCAACCCCACACCTCTAGTACACCAGAAGGGATCCAAACAGATTGGAATACAAGTACATTATAAGACCTCCTTTTCTAATTTTGGTAACCTGGATGAAATGGCAGGCTTATCTCTGCAAGGTTGTGGATCGTTGGTTAGTTGCAACACAGCGAAAATCAATTATTACCCAATGATAAAAGGGAATGTCCAGTGAAGGTTGTATAAAAATATCTACTTTATTATTACTACAACAGACAGTTCTAGCACACTACTATTACAACCCACAATGTAAAGGAACACAGAGGACAGACAGTTTCACGAAGGAAAGGGGTGCACTCTGGATACTAGATTTGTCTCACCAAATTCTTTTTGGAGGTCACTTGAGAGTGACTAAAACATCAAACCGGTTGTCTGTGAACTTTTACTGGCCACAGTTCAGCGCAAAAGTTAAGGAATTTGTCCGGTTATGCCCGACTTGTCAAGCTTCTGGCAAGTCAGGTGGTGCCACAAAGGCCCCCTTAATTCCACTACCTCTGGTTGGGGGGCCTTTCAAGAGAATAGGCATCAATATTGTGGGTCCTTTGGATCCTCAAACCAGCTCAGGGAACTGATATATCGTGGTGGTGGTGGACCACACCACGAGATACCCTGAGGCTGTTCCTCTGAGGAGCATCAAAGCCCCTGTGGTTGCGAAGGCTCTGATTGGGATATTCTCCTGTGTTGGATTCCTCATGGAAGTTGTTTCTGACAGGGGGTCACACTTTGTATCAGCATATATGAAGGCTAAGTGGGAAGAGTGTGGAGTCACCTACCGGCTTTTTAACCTCTTTGATCCACAAATCAATGGGCTTGTTGAGTGGTTCAACAAGACCCTGAAAGGCATGATAGGTGGCTTGGAAGTGCACCTGAGGAGAAAATCGGATATTCTCCTTCCATGCTTTCTGTTTGCCTACAGGGAGGTGCCACAGAATGGAGTAGGGTTTAGCCCCTTTGAGCTTCTGTTTGGACACCCTGTGTGAGGTCCCCTCAGTCTAGTGAAGGAGGGATGGGAAAGCAAACCCACATCCCCATCACAAGATGTGGTGGACTATGTATTTGGCCTTCCATTTAGAATGGTAATGAACAAGGAACAGTCAACCAAGAATCTAAAGGTCACTCAGGAGCTGATGAAGCATTGGCATGACCAAAAGGCGACAGTGACAGTCTATTCTCCAGGCCAGTGGGTGAGGATTATGGAGCCTGACAAACCCAGTGCCCTTCAGGACAAGTGGACTGGGCTGTATTGTGTGCTGGAAAAAGTCAGTGAGGTGAATTATCTCATTGATGTGAAAGGACCTAAACAGATGTGCATGGTCTTTCATGCAACCGGCTAAAACCCCATTATTGCCGGGATGACTTGGTCATGTTGGTAGTGACTAATTGAGAGACTGAGAAGGAGACTGATCCCCTCCCAGACCTCCTGCACACTGAAGCCACAGATGGGTCAGTTGAAGAACTGACCTGTCAGAACAGCAACTGACAGACTGTCGCCGTTTATTGGGACAGTTTGACGGTCTGTTTTCGCTGACTCCCAGTCGCACAGATTGGTGCACCCATGATGGGGACACTGGGGACAGTAAGCCGGTGAAGAGTAGAATTAGAATAAGGTCAGAGACACCATCAAGGAGAATGTTTCCAAGGTGTTGTCCCTGGGAGTCATAGAGCCGTCTTACAGCCCCTGGGCTAGCCCAGTGGTACTGGCCCCTTAGAAGACCATGGCCCTCATTACGACCCTGGCGGTGGACCATGGTGCTAAAGCACCATGGTCCATGCCGGTAACTCACCGACTCCGCCATGGTGGATGACTGAATTACCGCCCCATTCCAAGGTTGGCGGGGCGGTAATTCCCCATTCACCATGGCCCCTTCCCAATTCCCATTTTTGCCCCCATTGGCATAATGGGAATGGGGAAGGCGCTAATTACGGCACTGTAAATTACGGTGCCGTAATTAGCTCCAAATTCCCTTTGCGGGTTGGATTTTTAACGCCTGCTAAAAGCAGGCGCTAAACACCAACCTGCAAAGGGACACTTGTAATCAGGCGTTAAGGGTTTAACGGCACCGACGCTCTTTACGGCGCCGTTAACCCCTTAACGCCTGACTTGTAATGAGGGCCCATTAGTGGGAAAACTGAAGTTCGCTTTTGTGTGGACTACAGGGGGCTCAATTCTGTCATGAAGACAGATGCTCAACCCATTCCTCAGGCAGATGAGCTCAATGACAAACTCGGCTCTGCCAAGTACATGAGAACGTTTGACCTCACAGCTGGGTATTGGTAGGTCGGCTTGAGAGATGGAGCGGAAGAGAGGTCAGCATTCTCAACCCCGAAAAGACATTATCAGTTCGCTGTGATGCCCTTCGGATAGAAGAATGCCCTGCTACTTTTCAGAGATTGGTTAGACAGGTTTTGTCCGGACTGGAAAACTTCACCGTTGATTATCTAGACAACATTGCTGTGTACAGCCACACCTGGGGGGGTCATGTATCCCAACTGAAACAAGTGCCTCAGGCACTGCAGAATGCAGGCCTGACTATCAAGACCACGAAGTGCCACATAGCGCAGGGTACTGTGACTTACCTAGGCCACCTGGTCGGTGGTGGTAAGAAACAACCTCTTCAAGCGAAGGTACAGGCTTTGAAGGATTGGCACATCCCCACCACAGACACAGGTAAGAGCCTTTCTAGGTCTCACTGGGTACTACCTGTCATTCATCAGAGGGTATGGGACCATTGCCATGCCCCTGAATGATGTAACATACAAAAAGATGCCAAAAAAGGTAACTTTGACCCCCTCCTTTAAAACCTCCTTTCAGGATTTAAAGGATGGATTTTGCTGGGCCCCAGTTCATTATCCAGACAAACGCCTGTGATTTTGGGATTGACGCAGAGTTAGAGCAGCTGAACTCTGAAGGGGTAGAGCAACCTGTCGCCTACATTAGCAGGCAGTTGACAAAAAGGGAAAGGAACTGGGCTGTCGTAGAAAAAAAGGCATATGCAGTAGTCTGGGCCATAAAGAAACTGAAACCCTACATCTTTGAGTGTCACTTTATGATCCAGGCACACCACTGGCCTCTGCAAAGGTTAATGGCTGGGCAAGGTGAGAACCCTCAGCTTTTGCGGTGGGCCATATCCCTACTGTGACTAGATATGGACATCCAGCACAAGCCAGGCTTCCAGCATGGAAATGCAGGTGGCCTCAGTCGGTACTTTTGCCTTGATGACGAACCAGACCCTCAGTTGGGTCGTGGTTCACATGTTGGCGTTGGGGGGCATGTGAGGAATTCGACCATCAGCTCAGGGAGAGTGCACTCATCTGGGCTTTTGATTTTTGTTTACGTAAAAAGAATGAATGATGGAAGATCAACATCCAGAAAATATTTGGGGCACAGCAGAACAATAGTCATATACTCTGGGAGGGCACAGTTTACCGGCACCGCCCTCCCATGCCATGTGTAGCTGACACCTGACAGCTGTGGGTATATCAAAAGCCTCAGGCTGTGGACAGCCTGATCTGCATTTCAAGACCCCATGGACTTGCATCTCCATTGTTACACCCTGCTGGTGGCGGTGAATACTGAAGAATATTAATTAGCAGGCCCCAGGGAAGGCCTGGGTTCCGGAAGTGACAATGGAGGCCAGAAACCAACACCTCTTTGTAATGCAATCTGTCAACTTGGTACTAACACCTCTCCTTGGTATGAAACAGTGAATGTCCTGTCTGGAACCACTCCTTTCAGAGCAGGGAAGTATGTGAATTGTAGGAGAACAAAGTCTGCCTGCAGCCCCCTACTTCAAATTCAAAGGAGGCCCATGTTGTGACCAAACGCTGCATAGGGCTCAGTTAATTAGGGATACACTTTGATGTACAGCAAACAGGAAGTTGGGTGGGACTTAGAAGTATACATTGCCAAACGCTCTGATTCTGACCTTAAGCATCACTGAAGATTGTTGTTGGGGACCCAGGATTGATTCATTAAGGTGGGCTTAACCTGCACCAATCACCGGGGCCTGTTTGCCTTTAAAAGAGGGCTGAGCCCCTCACTGATCAGATCATCTGAAGACTTTGAAAAGATTAAGAAGAAGGACTCATTTGGACCCAAGCTGAAGGTACAGTCTACCTTACATCTTCCGCCAGTGAAGGAAGAACAGGAGTTGCAAGAGGGAAGTAAGATCCCTCCCATAAACATCTCCCAGGGAATAGAGGGAGCTACCAGACTCAGAGGACCTGTCCAGCAGCACAAGAACCAGTACCCAGCCAGTACACAGCATGCCTTGCTAAGTTCTGACAGCAAGCTTCCTAGGTGACTGTGATGTGACAACCGTCAGCGGTGCAGCCGGATGCGGTTCGAGGACTCGACTGTCTCGAAATGGTCCTTAAAAAGATGGACGCTGGATGATGCTTGCGTGGCACTCCTCCTAGCTTCTTCACAGGGCTTGTGTCCTTTAAAGGCAGACGGCCCAAAGTTCAGCAGGATGTTATCTGGCAACGGCCTTGTCCTTTGTCCAGAGAATCTCTGGCACTTCCCACCTAGGAAGCTTGTTGTCAGAACCTAGCAGGGCATGTTGTGTGCTGGCTGGGTACCAGCTCTGGAGCAGCTGAACGGGTCCTCTGAGTCCGGTATCTCCCTCTGTTCCCTGGGATATTTTTAGGGGAGGGATCTTGCTTCCCTCTTGAAACTCCTGGCCTTGCATCACTGGCAGAAGATGTAAAGTAGGCTGCACCTTCTGTTTGGGTCCAAATGAGTGCTTCTTACTCCTTACAAATTTTTCAGATGATCTGATCAGTGAGGGGCTCAATCCTCTTTTAAAGCCAAACGGGCCCCAGTGAAAAGCATATTTTATGTTTTGCCATTTAATATTAGCATGTCGGAGTTGGTACACATTTTTAGAAATTCTTTCAGATCTGTGGAGTAATGGCTGGCTGAAACACAGGACCTTAGAAGAGGTTAGTGCTACATCTCAAGAACTATTGGCAGAGTGCAAACACCATAGCTGAAAATGGAAAGGGGCACAGTCTTTGAGTCTGGAATTAAAGATTCCCTCTGCCCGTGTTGCTACTCTGGATCTGGCTCCCAAACAACTGGTGCACTATGTCTGGACTGATGTTCTCCATGTACTGCTGAATGACTACTGTGCAAACCTGTCAATCAGAAGACCTTCTACGTCCAAGCACAAAGATTAGCGGAGATCCATCTAGCTCCCACCAGTACATTAGATGATCATTGGAGTGGTAATTATTGGTAGATTAACCATTACCATTTGCTTTCTTGTTCGGTGGTATTCTGAACGAGATCACCTCCCTGTTCTATAACTAACAGCCATCATGTTGTATCACACCAGAATTACTCCTGGCAGCGCGCAGGGTGAGCAGCCATTGTGGTAGCGTACCTCAGACTGTTGTTCGATCTCTGTAATCTTGATGTTGGATGGAACCCTTGGGGTGTTGCTTCCTATATCAACAACAGTGTTAGGCGTTGCAGTTAATCAATGTGGCTCTGATGTAATAGAAGTACCTCATGGCTTTGTATTCTACTTTTATGAATATCTTCTGATTTACTGTTTAGGTAATATGTATCCAAGCTTTTCCTATTGGCAACAATGTTATTATTATTATTTTTATTATGAGTAATAGTAGTAGTTATAGCAGTAGTACTAACATAAGGTTGAGTAGTATTATAGTTATTTTGTTATTACATCTGGCTGTTACATATTTGTATTATTTAACTACTCATACTATATTATATTACCTCAATGTAATAATTCTCTGCAGGTTATATACCTAACAATATTTCTAAACATGTTTTGTTATTAATGTACTTTTCATTTTATTATGTGCATATTTATTTGAATTATTGTCACATTTGAAAGCATAAAGATCGATCCTTTATATTTTAGTCGTGATTTTGTTTGTCAGCATTGGGGTTATCATCATTTTCACTGTGGTTGTCCAAAAGAATAGGAAAGTAGTCTTAACATAGCATAATGTACTTTGTTCTGAGTGTACATGAGGATGTTATATGAGGTATTCAGCATTCATTTGTTACATCTTGATTTATTGTCTAATTGTATTTAAATTAAATAATTAAATCTTGATTTTTTATTTTTTTATTTTGTATTTCTCATTGACAATATACTTGCCCTCTTCAGGGGAATGCTTTGCTAGCAGGCTCATCATGCTTTGATAGTTGCAAATTGGGGCTGTATTTTAGCCTTGCTGTTTCATTTAAAGACAATAGAGATTGGCCAAAAGTTCACATAATGGCGTCTAAAGGTAAACATGTCAACAGAAATATGACACTCAAAAAGCGAAAAGGGCTATAAAAGACTCAATGAACTTGGATGACGTATTTGGGGAGGTTTTTGCAGATCGATTCAGTGGTACGTTTAGCTGACATTATTGCACAGGTTAAGGGTGGCAAGCATGTGTATACTTTCCTTTGGCAAATGTTCAGAGTCATTAGGATAACAGCAGCCAGTCACTGTAGCCACCTTAGCACCAATTGGAATAGAAAATAAATAAATCAAAGGAAATAAGAGAATAGATCACAAACGTTCCAGATTCAAATACTGAAGGCAAACACCTCCCGGTTGAAGCCCATAAGAATGAAGGAAGGAAGTCAGCAGGATGAGGATTGGTACAGGAGAACACTTACCCTAAAAGCAACCCTCAAGTGTTGCCATGCAATGTGGTGCTCCCAGTGCCATCCTTTAATAGCAAGAGGTAGTTATTGCATGAGCACCAGAACCAGAATTTACAATCGACCATCTTGTGAGGCGCCGTGATCAGATTGCTTTTGACATCTTGAAAAGGGTCACTATTATGAACTAGTTTAGCGTGGGTTCAAGGGTGTCCACACTGTGTGGTATACTCGGGGGCATAGATTGGCAACACTGAAATGTGCAAAGCCCCAATCTCCTGAAATGTTACTCATCCAAATTAGTAAGTGGTTCAGTTGAGAACAGCCTCTGGTAAGTCGACTGGACAAGGGAGTGAATAACATGACAAAAAATATGTCTCCAAAATTAAGACCCTTTTTGGAAAGACAATTAGGGGGGTGGAGAATATGGAAAATAGGTTAGGACATTTTGAAAGAATGGTCCCTCAATGGTACAATGCATATCGTTAGAGCTAGAGAGAACAAGGCTGAGAGAAAATATTTAGAAATAATAGGCATACAGGAGGGGCGAGAACTCAATAACGTATGTACTTTTGGTTTTGCGGGCAGACCTTTGTAGGGTTACTAACAGAAATGACATTATAAACTTTGACTCTCCTAGTAGATTTTATATTTTTTTCAAATGTGATTTTATTTGTTTTCAGAAAGTAAGGAAAAACATTACATTTACGATTTTGGTAAAAGGTTACAACCATAAATCAAATAATAAGTTCACAAGGAACAGTTATGTTAATGTGCTCTCGTAGAGATCCTAACTTCCCTCTATCCCTCCCCTCTCCCCCCATGCTGGGTCTATGGCATGAAAAAGCACATTACTATGCTTGCACTTTTATGTCTCGTAGGGCCATCAGTTATTCTCTTTTGACATGATGAGCATTACAAAAAATGATCTGTATGATAAGCATGGCATCCGACCAATCGCTGTAGGCATCCTAATGTAAGCTCATCTGAGCGTCAGTAGAGTATCATCAATTGCCGGGAATCTATTTATACCGGATGGCTTACAGAGTTCGTAACAAATAAACTTGCAAAATCATGCCACAATATTTCGTGCTGCGCCGATCTTCCGTGAAGGGCGGCTGTGATTCTCTCCATTGTCCATATATTGGTGGCCACTCCAATCTATTCTCTCTTAGATGCGAGGTGTTGTGCCTTCCACTTGATCACTAGGCAGGCTCGCACCGCAAGCAGAAGAGGGGCCACGAGACCACCAACTTTCATTACTCCATCCTCATTCTCCTCCAACCCAAACAATATTAAGAGGGGTGTTGCCTCCCTGGTGATGCCATCTACCTGCTTTATCCAGCCCAGGAGATTTCACTTCAATATATCTGTACTCAGGGGCATTCCCACCACATGTGTCTGTAGGTGGCTCTCATACCGCACTCTCTCCAGCACATAGGGCTAGTGGTCTGGAACATTTTAGATAGCCTATAGGGATCGTATTGCCATCTATTAAGTAATTTAATAGCATGCAGTTTGTATTGTGCGGCAATCGATACCTGGGAGGGAGTTCTGCAAATTCGGGCCCATGTGTGTTGGTCAAATTCTCTACCAAAATCTTGTTCCCACCTGTGTCTAAGCTTCATGATCGACCCCAAACCAGTGTCTAGCAGTGCTTGATACATAACTGTGATCAGGCCCATGGTCTCAGTAAGAGTATCAAGGAGCTTCTCGAACGGTGTCAATTCCCTTTGTATTTTCATACGCCATGCCTCCCTAGGCATTACACCTTTAAGCCGTAAATAAAGGAATATCGAGATTGGGTTCAGTTGGAGAGCCTCCTCTAGTTCAGGAACTGTTAGGAATATCCCTCCCTTCCAGAGCTGCCCAATTCTTACCAGACCTGCATCGAACCACGACTGGTATTTGGGATTTTCTGGTATTTCTTCACGGATTCCCGGGGCCCATATGTGGCTTAAAGGAGATGGCCACGTTGTGACACCTACCATGTCCCGTCCTTCCTTCCATGTATCCCAGATGGTGCCAAGTATGGGGTGATCTCTGAGTCTTCGTAGGAGTTTAGACGGGGGGACCCATAGCCATTTAGATAATGTGGCTGGAGACAAATTATCATTATCCAGCTGGACCCACTGTAGATCTCTCCTATTTCTTAAGTGGGGGATAAACACTCTCAGTTGGAATGCCTGGTACTATAGCTTTAGATCAGGGAGGCCTACTCCACCCTTAACCTTCGGGAGCATCAGGACTTCATATGATATTCTTGGTTTCTTTCCCTCCCACAGGAAGCGCAGTATGGCACTTTTCACTTCCCTAGAGAATGCGTCTGGAACTTTCAGGGGAAGGACCTGGAACGCGTATAAGAAGCGGGGGAGACATACCATTTTGATGGCATTCAACCGCCCCATCCACGAAATTGTGAGGGGTCGCCATCTTACAAGGTCTGCGTGAAATGCTGCGAGGAGTTGCAGGAAATTGGCCTCGTACATGTCACTTATTTGTCTTGTTAGGTTGATCCCTAAATAACGTAACGTTGAATCGCCCATCACTAAACCCAATCGTGAAAATTCTTCGGAGGACTCAGGAGTGGGCACATGCAGGGGGAACAAAATTGATTTGGACCTGTTTATTTTGAATCTTGATAAGGAGCCGTAGGACTCAATAAGTTGTTTCACTCTGGGTACAGAGGTTAGAGGGTTCTGAACATGGAGCAAGATGTCGTCGGCATAGAGGGCTAATTTATATTCCCTGCCATGGATCCACAGGCCTTCGACCAGGTTATCAGCTCAAAGCTTTCGGGCCAGTGGTTCCAATGAGAGAGCGAACAATAATGCTGAGAGGGGGCACCCTTGTCTTGTGCCTCTTTCGAGAGTAAACCACCTTGAGTATTCAGAGCTTACCATGACTGAGACTTGCAGGGATATGTACACCGCTTTCAACCCTCTCCTGAGTGTTGGGCCGAGTCCAATTTTGTGCAATACTGCTTCTAAAAAGTTCCACTCCACTCTATGGAACGCTTTCTCTGCGTCTATGGACAGCAGTGAGGGGGCGTTCTGCATTTTTTGGGCCTCGTGTATCAGATGTAGGATCTTACGCGTGGTGTCGGCCCCGTGTCGTCTGTCGTCCCAGGATAAATCCGACCTGGTCGGAATGTATTAGGGCTGACATGTATGATTCAAGTCTCGCTGCTAATACACCTGTGTAGATTTTTGCATCAATATTTAAAAGGGAGATGGGCCGGTAGGATGCACATTGTTTGGAATCCTTACCATCTTTGGGAATAACGGAAATGAGGGCTTGCAAAAAAGATTCCGGCACTATTTCCTTTTGAAGGTTGTGACTTAACAGGTCCACCATGAAGGGGAGGAGGGGGCCGAGGAAGGTCTTGTAAAATCCTGCAGTGTAGCCGTCATTTCCGGGGTCGTTTCCTAAAGGTAGCTGTTTGACAGCATTCTCAACCTCTTCGGGTGTTATCGGAGACTCTAGTAATTCAGCTTTGTCTAATGAGAGTTTGGGCACATTTATCCCGTTCATATAGCTGTTACTTTCTGACGCCCCCTGTATGGACTCAGACTTGTAGAGGTGCTCATAAAAGTCGGCAAAGGCCTCAGAGATATTTTTGGGATCTGTGGATGGGGAGTTATGGTCACTCTCTATTACTTCAACCGAACTATCAGCCTGTTGCCCTCTCAACCTTTGCGGCTAAGAGTGCATCATCCTTGTCTCCTTTTTCGTAATGTTTTTGCTTCGGAAATTGGAGCTTGCGAATGACTAGGCCCTCCTCCAGACACCGGAGTTCCTCTCTCTTTTGGACCGCTTCAGCTATCCTATCTCTCCTTTCCTCATCGTTGGAATGTGCACAGAGATCTAATTGTGCAATCTCCTTCCGGAGTCTGTTGTCTTTTAGATCCCTCTCTCTTTTTTATCAGCCCCTTCTTTAATCAATATGCCTCTCCAGGTTGCTTTCCCAGCCTCCCAAACTGTGTTTTTAGACACTTCCCCTGTATCATTCAGCTCAAAATATTCGGAGATCTCTTTCTCTAGTTGTTCATGAAAAACAGGGTCCTTCCACAATGATTCCTTGCACCGCCATTTTGAATTTTTTTGTGGAATAGCCAAGAGGATTATATCAGTAGTAACCATATTGTGGTCTGACCAGGAGATCGGAGAGATCTCCGAGGCAGACACTGCATCTTTTAGACCAGCGGTGAGATATAGGTAATCTATCCTTGTGAAAGTAGAGTGTGGGGTCGAGTAAAAGGTGTAACCCAGGCAGTGGGGGTGTAGGAAATGCCATATGTTGTTCAGTCCATATAGGGCCATCATTTCGATTACCTATGTGCGACCTCTGTCAGCTGGTTCTTGTGATGCTGGATTGCCGGCTTGTCTATCGAGCGCGAGATCCGCCCACATATTAAAATCACCCCCTAGGATGACCTCACCCTCGGCCTCAAGCATAATCTTTGGAATCATATGTTGAAGGAAGCTGGGTTGTCCTGTATTGGGTACGTAAAGCGATACAAGAGTAAGAGGCGTGTTGTGCAGATT
Source organism: Ambystoma mexicanum (assembly GCF_040938575.1). Taxonomy (NCBI): domain Eukaryota; kingdom Metazoa; phylum Chordata; class Amphibia; order Caudata; family Ambystomatidae; genus Ambystoma; species Ambystoma mexicanum. The sequence goes on from NC_090933.1 coordinate 235,659,406, forward strand.
ACCCACCAAAACAATAGCTCTTCCTCCCACGTCTAACCAGTTCTTTGTGACTTTGAATCTGAGACCTTTCCTGATCAGAATACCCACTCCTGCTTTTCATAGGGGGCCTGATCCCCAGTATTCACCCCCATTTTAGCATACACGACCTTACGCTCCTCCCCACGTGTGTACCTAGTTTCCTGTAAAAAGAGTATGTCCAGATTGGCTCTCTTAAAGGAGAGTTCCGGGACTTTTTTTTTATTGTCCCTACGGTTCGGCCATGTGTTTTTAAGCATAACTCGGTCGATCGTAGAAAACTTTCCTATGGACCTTACCCGACTTTTCGTCCATTAACGCACTCGAAATCAGCCGCCATTTTCTGATAATCCTATCACTTGCCGCATCGCCCTGGCTCACCTGCTTTTGCGGCACTAAATCAAATCCCCCGCCCCTGAAACAGACTTTATCAAAACATTCATATTCCCCGCCTCTATCCGTGACGTGACTGTGCTGCGTAGGCAAACGCGCCCAGGCGTCTTCTACGCGACTCCACACAGAACCCGGAAATCAACACAGATCAGCTCACACAACACAGCGCGCCACAATTCGCAATATGAAACTGTACTTTTAAATCAAACCGCAAGATTGTAAATTTGGTAAAGTACATTTATTTGACATCAAATGTTTAGAGAATATTCAGCGATTTTCTTTTTTATTTGCTCACGTTCCAAAAAGTTCGTTTTGAGGCACGCGATGTTCCTTTGCTGTACACAGGGTCTTAGATCATCTCACAATACAGCGCCACAATTCGGAATATGAAACTGTGGTTTAAAAGCAAACTGCAAGATTGTACATTTGGCAAAGTACATTTATTGGACATCAAATGTTTAGAGAATATTCAGCGATTTTCATTTTTATTTGCTCTCGATCCAAAATAGTTCGTCTTGAGGCAAGCGATGTTCGTGTGCAGTAAACAGGGTGTTGGTTTACGATAAAATAAGCTCTTCGGTCGCACTGATAATCGCATGGCTGTTCCAACAACGAGGCACTAGGCCACCACAACGGTCTGTATGTTGCATCTAGCCGTTAGTACCGCGTAAGGGCATACTTGTACTTGGCGATCGTCCCATAAAATGGTCAGGGTGGTAACGTTGTTCACGCGGAGAAGCAACTGGCGGTTAAAAAAGCCGTCCGCCGGTGTCTGGTACTCGTGACACATGCAGTAATGCATGATGTACCTGTTTGAAAAACATAAACAATGAAATTAGTCTCACCCTCAGATCTTTATTAAAATTATTCATTTTATATATTCGGTCGGGAAATTATTTCATAGCTAGGACAGTGCAACTGGGTTTTAAACGTCAAGGGGGGGCTGTAGGATACTGAGACAGTCCCTCAGTGCAGGGGTTGACAGGGAGTGCAGGTGGAGAGTGGAAGGGCCCAGGACCGAGATCGCAGACAGTGGACCAGTTGTAGCAGGGGAGAGGGAGAGAGAAAGCAGAAGCAAAGGTTTTGAGGTGCTTCCGTAAAAGTAGACGGTTCTCCCCAAGATAGTGCGCGGTACAAAACAATATGCCACATAGAACGAACAAGTACAACTTAACCCGTCTTTAAAGCTACTGTATAGTAATTAAATTGCGGTATAAACTCATCTAAAGAGTTACTTACATTATATTTGCATTTTCCATTGTGTCTGTGCGTAGGGCAGCCCCGAAATACCACTCCTTCTATGCCGACGTTATTTCTTCTAATGAACGAACATGAAATGGCTTTCGTTTCTGAAATTATATTCATTATCGTTTCTTACGTGGTCCCGGCCTGTCAAGGTCAAAATACAATAGAACCTTATACTGAGTCGTGGGCCATTCTGGCACCCGAGAAAAAATCAAAGCAGCTGACCTTCACTTTGAACGAGCACACATTCCTAGTTAGCTACATTCAGTGTAAGGCATTCTCACAGGACTTGAAATTTACACTCCATCTTTGCATTTTGTCTGCGTGCTTTGCAGCCCCACAGAACCATAAATACGGAGACATTCTATATTTTTTGAAAAATGATTTATATTACTGTTTGGTTTAATTTAATGCGCAAATGAACAAGGTTGGATAGATACACATATTCAATGGGCCTGCGACATGAGGAGACTCGCGAGAACAGACAATCAAATTACAATCATTTAAACCGTGATGTGTATTTCTCAATGAGTTCTTCTTTAGGTGGACATGGAACAGAGGCAATGTTGGGTGGCAATGCAGTTGTCCCCTGCACAGGTTCGTTCACAACTCCATTTATGTGCCTATCTAGGACGTCAACAATAAGTTTCTCAATAAACTCATATTGCATATCCTCAAACACTGGTTTGATCACCCATTGTTTACTTCTTTTAGTGAAGGCCTTATTGTAGCGAAGCGTCCCTAAAGTTCCGGTCGTCCTACTTTGTTGACGGCCAACATTATGGTTATGTGCCAAGACCGCTAAAAGAGTCCGATTTATCATGCCCTCCATGCCAAAATGCAATCGTTTTGGCCTGTACTTGAGGCACATATTGTGGAACACCTCCAAATCTCCTGTGTGGCAGAATTCCGTGAGTCCCCTCAAAGCTTTTGTTATAGTTTTATCAAATACAATCTTTTCAATGGCTTTGTGAGTGGGTGATGAAGGAATCAACCACTTCTTCTTCCGTGCCTCCTCTGTGGACAAATGGCCATGTTCACAATTGTGGAAATGTTGGTTCGTGTTCCATCGGTGAACGTTTGTACAGTGTGGCATTACTGACCGCCATTTTTCCAGTAGAATTTCCAACGACCCTCCACATGTTTTTGAGCTCCACCAAAGATGGTTGCTGATTGACTTGGACCACTGTGAAATACCTTGCAATTCTTTTTTTTTTACCTGCAGCCGACAATTTTTTATTGATTGATTTTGCAAGATGCCAAACGTCAAATTGGTGATTTATATTTTTGTACTGTTCTCTCATTGTCTTGGCAATTGAAACGTGTCTGTCCGTGGCTATCAGGTCGATCACCATTCCCCGCGATTGTAGTTCTTGCAATGATGCTACAAAGCCAACTTTCTCCATGGCCACTGAGGATGTACTTTGTGACACCTGCACGACCACCGAACTCACAATTTTCTTACTTTCCATGTCCTGAAAGTGGTAGGTGCAGTACTTGGCTGAAAATCCTGGGCTGTCGCACTGTCCATCACCGGCTAGCCTGAACCGTTTGCCCGCGAATGTACTATCAATAGACATTTTTTCCATTCTCCAAGCTTCGCTAATGGCTGGAAATAGATAATCGGTTTGGTATTTGTAGAACTGAGTTTTCGCAATGAAATGGATTCCCACAAACTGAAAGAAAGACTCTAATTTTTTAAAACTTGAACCACTAAAAAGTGCAGCCGCTGCACAAAGTAGATTGCCTGCTGGCAGTTGTCCCAGCATAGGTTGTGCAGACCATGTGAAAGGATGATATTTTGTACAGGTGGCATGTATTTTAAGGTTAGTGCCTCGAATTGCACGAGTCACATTAATCAATGGCTCCCCACATACTTCCCCACCTACCAAATGCCCACATTTAATCCGAATAATAATATCAATCAAACAACTATCGAATACAATGAATTTGGCCTCTTTCCTTATACTGTCACTCTGCATCCCAGCTGGTTCGGCCTGTAACGTTGAGGACATGTCACTCACATGAAAGGTAGAATCTCTGATATCGTCTTCCGCTATGTTCAGTGATATTGATGGTGTTTCATTGTCGTCTACTTCATTCTCTTCCATTGCAACATCTGTTCCTTCTCCGGCGATGGGTGAATAAAACAATTTCTTCAACTTTCTCGCGGTCTTAGTTTTTGCGGGTGTGGATTCTGTGAATTGATCTCCGACTGCATCCGAACTACCAGGAGGACATTCACTATCAATGGCTGGTGGTGGTATAGCTCCGTTGTCAATCACTTCATATTCTTCCCATTGGCACGATGCTTCTCCAGTCTCAAGTCCCTGCCAAAAGGTTTGACAAGCAACATCTCTCGTTCGCTTCACTGTCTGTGTAGATCTAGTTCGTACACCCACTCGCAACTAGAGGACAGATTGGAAAAGGGGTGTTCAGTTTAAACACAACTTACAGTATTGAACTATTAACAGTGAAAAACAACATAATATAGTGACCAGGACACTAACCTTCTTTTGCTTTCTTTTCTTTGAAACTTTCTTGCCTCGAACTTCAACATCAGGACGCTGTTGCTCCGACTCGTGTGTGCATGTCTCCACTTCCTCTTGCGCTGCAACGACTATGTTTTCCTGATAAGCACATCCATCACGCACTGACGCTCCATGGACTCCCTGAAACATAGAACTTTCATTAGTATGTATAATAATATCGAAAACACAAAATGTACTTGGGGACCAATACCCACGTACATCTCAATAGCAAAACACGAATGAACGCTTTGTGTAGAACATTCAAACGACAATTATTCACGCATTGTTGATCTAGTTAGATGGAACTGTCAAGATCCATACCTCGGGCTCCTCATAGACTTCCATTGATGATATTATTGAAGATGATGCTTCAGTGACTCCCTGAAACACAGTAATTGCATTAGTATGGTTTTCTATTTTGATAAAAAGAACAGAAAGTTTGTGCAGGCGTGAACGGCTCATCTAAATAGACCTGCACAAATGATGAGTTGTCTAAAATAAATAATGGATATCTAAATATGATTCGATTTGCTCGATCGTTGGAAGTGTCACCACCCAGAAATCTGCATCAACTACTAGGGGTGATGTTCTTGTAGAAGAAGCTCCGTCATCTCCCTGAAACATAGTACTTGCGTTAATAAAGAAGGAAGTATAGCGGATGTAATCACGTCATATGATTTCGCTTCATCGAACTGTCAGTATCCATACCTCGAAATGCATAAGAACATCAAGGGACGATGTAACTGCGGTGCACACTTCTGCAAGCTGTTGCGCCGACCCGTAACTGCACGCTCCCCCTTCTTCTTGGACTAATGCTCCATCGACTCCCTGAAACATAGGACTTTCATTAGTAATGAACACAATATTGAAAAAAGAAGACACATAGGAGGGCGACGACAGAAGGACATATCAATGGCTAAAAACGAAAGAAACATTGTGTGTAACAATCACGCTACAAGAATGCAAGATCTGATGATCTCCATCGATGGAACTGTCCTGAAACGTACCTCGAGCATCTGAGTGACATCAACGGTAGTCGTCAATACGTTGGACTCCTCAGCATCTCCCTGAAAGACAGTACTTGAATTATTTTGGATAACAATAATTATAACTGAAAACAAAGACTAGAGGACGAGTACAAGGGTGTACCATTAGGTAAAATAATTACACGATAAATTAAAACTATTGATTTACATGCCTAAAACAAGTCAGTGGCAGAATAGCCAAGTAAGATTACCCGATAGGCGCTTGAAGTGGCTGATGACTGCAATAACGACACGGATGGAGAATCTTCCGCCTTCATATTGAGTGGATACATAAATGGGGAAATTATTGTTAGCTAATGCTACACACTACCGCAAGGCCGAGAGATAAATACGTAAACTTGACTCACCAGTGGAGGGATGTGGACGAATAGAGTGGGAATAGCGGTTGAGAGCAATTTTCGCCTCGCTCGCGGTGTGTTCTTCTTTATTAGCAATGATGTGGAGTACATGTCAGAGGTAAAGTGCCTGCTGCAGATGCGGTATCGATCACCCCTCTTGTCCGCAAAGACTTCTAGGACTCTACTTTCAAGCTCAGAGGGTGGATATCCGCAATATCGGACCCATTCTCTTATCTGATCTATTGTCTTAGGGAAAACATGCATTATAGTACCTTCAGATTTATTATGGGTCTTCGAAGGGCAACCGCCAATGGAACAGGCAGGCATTGTGGAAAGTTCTGAAAAGTAAAGATCAACAATTCTCTATGAATACCAATGTGTTAAAAAATTAAATGACACATAAAAGGTTCAATGCAAGGTATGTTTTGGTTCTTGGAACTATACACGTTATTCACATGCGGATAAGTATTTGAATAACTTTAAAAAAATAGAAAAATAATTTGACTAAACTCAGAACATGTGACTAGTTCCTTGCATGTACTGTCTTGAACGAAAAGAAATTGGACGCAAAATGAGTATGGTACATGGCCTTACCTTGACGAGCAAACAGTTAGATGCAGGGATCAGAGTAGTTTCTTGTTGTTCACAGGTTGCAAACTGACGAGTTTCCTCGAAGTGGTCACGGAAGTTCACAGAGACGAAGAGCAGATAACCAGCACCTTCACGGGTTGACTAGCAAAGTGCAAAGAAGTTCTCATTAGAAATATGAAGTGGGTTATAAAGAATTCGAAACAGGGGTGTGTTTGTGAATGAATGACGTGTATATGTCGTGGCATTATGCGGTTTGCAGGGGGCCGTCCAGCGTGAGGGGGGATGCTTGGCAGGAGACACGGGGTCTGGCGGTAGACATGGGAACAACAACCCATGCTCTATAGACCACTTTGAAGTGTACATGGTCTTTGGCACCTCTTGGCCTTTATCGCTCCCTGACAGCTCCACTTGCCAGCACAAGTACCCCGGTGCGAACTGCCTTTGATAGGGCGGGGGGTGGATTGGGGCGGTGGTCGTGCAGACAAGACACAGGAAGACTCGTGAATGGAGACACACTTATGTGGATTGCAGGGGGCCATCCAGCGTGAGGGGGGATGCTTGGCAGGAGACACGGGGTCTGGCGGTAGACATGGGAACAACAACCCATGCTCTATAGACCACTTTGAAGTGTACATGGTCTTTGGCACCTCTTGGCCTTTATCGCTCCCTGACAGCTCCACTTGGCAGCACAAGTACCCCGGTGCGAACTGCCTTTGATAGGGCGGGGGGTGGATTGGGGCGGTGGTCGTGCAGACAAGACTCGTTTGCCGCAGGGCCTCACCAAGGAGAGGACATCTAACTGCATGTAAGAGGCAGGCTGCAGGATCTAGTACATGGAAGGCAGGGGGGTGAGTTTATAAATACCTCACCCTCCCAGGAGAATATATGGGTGCAGTTCACCCTGGAGACCCTGGATGCCTAGGCAGTTAGTCAGCAGCAGGCTGGCCTGTGGTGGCAAGGCGGCACGGGCCAGAGGGGGTCATCTCTGTACCCGGTGCCCAAAAGGATGATTTATTATGATCAACCATATTGATTATTTACCTATAACCATGTTTTGTATCAATAAAATCCAACGGCCTTCCTTTTATTGCCAACGCTTGAACAAAGTGGTGTGGTAAGTATTTTTGGGGGAGGAGGCAAGGCCGGGAGGCTTGATGCCAACCCGCAAAATAACATATGTATGTCTGCTGCATATGGGTTCAACGGTTATGTGGATTGAAGGTGGGCGGCCAGCGTGAGGGAGGATGCTGGCCGGAGACATGTGGTGTGACAAGACAAGGCACAGGAAGACTATTCAATGGAGACACACTAGATTCATTTAAAAAATCAAAACAACCATTGTTAAAATATATGTTGGGTTTTATTTTAGATCTTAATTTCAATTGAACATAAATAATAAACATTACACATTGTAAAGTTGCGGTTGCAGCACATCCAGGGAAAATCCGCGGTATTGTCCACTGTCGCTGGGGAAATGTTGTCTAATGGCAAGTACCGCACAGGCAGGTATTACTCTCCGAACGCGGTGTCCGAGCCTCCCGTGAAGCCACCAAGTGAAGCAACGATAGGCCACCAGCCTGTACCACCTGTGAAAATGAAAGATGCAAACTGTATTAAAATGACAACTTTCTTATCACTGTCGATTCAGGTAAAAAATGTCATTCTGCTTTGAAAAAAATTCTATCTAGAAAATGCACAACATGGAACCAATTTACATGCATTCGAATGATGAGACGACCATGAAATAGTAGTGGCATCACTGACATCACAACCAGAGTATACTTACTCGTTACTCGGATTACGCGGACGAACAGTGCCGCAAAGTTCGTGCATAAGCACCATCATCATCCTCAACACGGTCCGTGAGAGGCAGGCTTCCCTGAACTCTGGCAGCTCGGTGATGCATTGCGGACTTGGCTCGCCTTCCGAAATGTAGGCCAAGCACCCGGAATTTTCACGGCAGCAGCAGTTCTCCTCCTCAGTTGGCATTAGCTCGCACCGATTGCACGTGCACCAGGTGGAGACGCCGTCCATGCGACATGGTCCAGGCTCTTCATCCGTTGACTGGTCCTCCCAACTGCCGTCCGAATCCCCATCGTTTTCGCGTGCTTGCCTTTCCAGTAGTTCTTCCTCGGTGTACTCGGGCTCGTACATATACGGCATTATTGTAGCCATTGTGTGGTAAAGAAAGTAAAATAATTTATAGCAGTGGTACTGGTATCTGTTCACACGGGCTACAATCAACGAAGGTAGCTGACCAGAGCACAGAAACGAGTCACAGAATACTCAAAGTAACACACAGAGAGTAATGGAATCGAAAATCTGCTGCTGTGTGTTGTGAAACGGTGTGTTTATACTTATTGAGGAAAGAGGCGTCCTGCCATTTCCATGGCGACAGTTCATTAGCTGAGGCGCAGCGATTGTTGACACGAAACGTGCTTTGGCGTTGGGAAATGGGCGGTACGCGTCTGCTGATGTCAGGCTCAGGGGCGGGGGATTTGATTTAGTGCCGCAAAAGCAGGTGAGCCAGTTCGATGGGGGGAAATGATAGGATTATCAGAAAATGGCGGCTGATTTCGAGTGCGTTAATGGACGAAAAGTCGGGTAAGGTCCATAGGAAAGTTTTCTACGATCTACCGAGTTATGCTTAAAAACACATGGCCGAACCGTAGGGACAATAAAAAAAAAGTCCCGGAACTCTCCTTTAAATTCGCGAGAAACCAACCATCTTTTAGTGGGGGAGTTGAGCCCTTTTATGTTTAGGGGGCCAGATTTAATGTGCCCTGATTGGTCCATTAGCTTAACACCTCCATTAGAAATTAGCCCCCTCTGACACCCTGTCCCCTCCTTTTCTGATTCACACCATTTGTTGTCCCAAAAAAAATCATACTTTCTGGCGGTATTTTCAGCCGTGATCATCATCCGTTCATGGCCGACTTTGCGAGGGGGGCTCTTAGTCCAAAGTTAAACAAAGAACTACCCTCTCGGGTCAAGGTTACTTTGCCATCAGCTGTTTGTCAGAAATAGTTCAATGTTCCATGCCTGGAGAGGCCTTCATCCCCCTGAATTTCCGAGAACCAGGAATTGTCCGGCACCTCAGGCCTTTGATTCTCCATTCCCTGTCTCTTTTGCTTCCCTCCTCAGGGGCCACAGCTCCTTCTTGTTCTTCAAGCATGTCTGCGATGCAACCATTAATGTCCTTTTTGGTTCTCAATTTTATTGTGGTTCCTTCTCATTCAAAGGTCAATGAGAAGGGGTATCCCCACCTGTACCTTATCGCCTTGTCTTTCAAGAATTTTGTCAGCGGGAGGCATTTGCTTCTCATAGCCATGGTAAGTGAAGAGAGATCCTGATAGATGGAAATATTGGCTATGGCCATGCCGATCTGAGTGCTGCTTCTGACTTTTTCCAGAACCCTGGCTTTATCCAAGTAATTGTGGAATTGGGCTAAGATCGTTCTAGGGCCTCCTGCTGTGCCGCCGGCACGATGGATGCGGTCGAGTTTGGGCTCATCCACAGAGTCATCTTCAAAAAGTAGTTTCAGGAGTGTGTGGAAAATTCTTTTTAAGTCAGGTTCTGTTTCCCCTTCTCTTTCTGGAACGCCAAAAACGTGGATGTTGTTGCGTCGTTCGCGGTTCTCAAGGTCGTCTACTTTCAGATGGAACTCTTCCTCTCTCATCTCGAGATCTGCGAGTCTGACGTCCATTTGTGTTTCCAACGTGGATAAAGAGGTCTGGTTGTGCTCTGCCTCCTCAACCCTTTCCTCCATTTTATCGATCCTATGTGTTATTTTATCTTCCCACTGAAATCGGCTTGCATACTCTTCATTTCGGATAGCAAGCTGGCATCGTCAGCTTTAGTTGCAGCGGCTTCCGGTCCCGAAAATGCCATCTCGATACCGGGAAGGGGAGCGTTGGAGGCACGCTGCGGGGAAAACTTGAAAGATGCAAGTTTCTCTTTAGTGTTCATATGCTCAGAGTGAGGGACACTGGAGACTGTGACGCTTCAGGAAATGTACGTTCATCCTGCTAGACACGTTCCACTTTCAGTTTCCGAGATGGGATGAGGCGGATGCACGCCCTTGTTGTGAAGAGGCTCTATCGTCTCAGGGGTGCGCCGTTTCAGGGGGAATGATAGGGACGGGTTGTCCGCCCTTGGTCCCTGTGTATTGTCTGGGCGTCCCCATTATCTGAGTTGGCAGCGTTGTGGGAGGTGCATAGCATCTATGGCGGTTTGAAAATGTCATTGGATGACCAGTGAGGTGCTGATCTACTAAGGGCTGCACTTTCAAACATTTGCGTAGTACTTTCTAGGAAGAACCTCAGTGTCGTACTTGTTTGGGGGTTGCGGTCTGTGGGACCACTTTCACCGAAGAGCAAGTTTGGATGTCCCCAGACTGATTCCGGGAATAAGCGACCGTAGATGTAGCACAAATAGGTAAGTGGGGGAATCTCAAAGACCAAAAGGCAGTGCTCTGTTCAGATTGCAGATTCGGGTGAGATCGGACCAGGTGGTGGTGAGGTAATTCGATGTTGGTGGAGTTTCTCAGAAACCCGGTTACCTCGGGGTTCCCCAAATGAAAACCACAATGTGTTCCTGATGATCACGTGAACTTACATCTCTGTATATGTGTGAAGCCGCACCGTCTAGCACTGTTCGAGCGGCATATCCATGTGGGGAGTCTGGTTCTACACACCTTCTCACCATTTCACCGCCGCAACCAGTGCAGGGGAGCGGGGGTCTGCGTGTGCCCACAGCACTGAGGTCAGCACGTGTGCCAGCCAGATACCACCAAGTCAGCCAGATTTACTCAAATGTCAGGCAGTTGACTCTGCGCCTCATATGGTTCCCTTGGGTATTGTGCATGACTTCTTATATTGTGCTGTGAAGTTCCACGTGGGTTTGTGAATTGCACAGGGCACGTCTCCCATTCACCCAGGTGGCCTTGTTCAGCAGCGTGATGTTGCGTGACCAGTGTGACGGGGGCCCTTATGGGGTTGTGCGCAGTATTTTTTAATATTCAACAGCATCCAGCGAGAGCCAGCGGCAGTCACTTACTGTTTGCTTGGATGACCATGAGTGTGCCGCCGGTTATACTCAAGGCATTGTGCCAGCAGTCCGGCATTGTCTCCTGATGTCTAGCTCCGCACGCAAGCTCAACATGCTTCATAGCATGTCCTTTGGGGGAGGCGCGGCTCACGACCAGCAGAGCCGCAAATTGTTATAAGGGCTCCTCGTGTTGACGGGGGAGACGGTAATCCACTAGTCTCTGCCGTCCTACGGGCACGGCAATTCCAAGCACCACCACAGCCTGAGCGGTCCCCCGGTGCAGGAGGAGCGGTGCGGGGCCAGAGGCAGTTCAAAAGCGCACCTCCGAAGCCGTCGGGAGCGCACTGCCCTCAATTGTAAACGTCTGTTTCCGTGTGCACTATTTTCGCTCCCCTCCATTCGATAATAATGCTGGGCGTATAGTGAGTCCGGGTCCCCAGGATATGCCGGCGTGGTCCTGCTGCTAAACAGCGTGCTTCAAAGGTCTATTTCTGAAGCATAACTTGCGTCAGCCCAAGTTTTGGTTTCATGAAGGGACAGCTTCAGACGTCGTCTCACTCACACAACGATTTCTGGAGTATTTTGTGGCCGATTTCTTCCGGGTTTTCTCCAGTGTGGGGGAGGACCTTCACACAGCCCTGACTCCTTTCTCTTTTATGGGGGGGGTCCAGAAGTGGGGGCTCATGCCTCTTCTCGGACCTCAGAGGAAGAGCTCACATGGAGGAAGAGCTCATCCGCGTGCCCCCCTGGTGGCCAGTGTAGATTTTATATTTAATGCGATAGATTGTTAATTGAAGCAGTCAGAGTTTGAAGTCACCCCTTGAACTCAAGAAACAAAGCAATAAACCATATGAAAGGATATTTGAGCACATGATCCGACTTCTTGTAGCAGGTTAAAAAAAGTAACAGGTGAACCTTAGAGGGAGAGTGAAATAGGGAAGTAAATAAAAGGAATAGCAAAATGTGATCAATTAAAAAGGTGTGTTAGTCTTTAAGATGGTAGATTTTGTTTAGTGGAGTGGGGAAGTGAAGTTGCTTATCTAATGTCCTTTTTTTGGATGCACGAAGTAACTGGATTTGGTTAGTTGCTAATTGTTTTTTCTCTAACTCTTTATATTGGATTTCAAACAGCACACATCCAAACGTAACATACCAACAATTAAACAGGAATATCATAATTAAAATTCAAAAAGTAAAATTAAACATGCACTTGATCATACATGTGTATTTTACCATATTGATGACAATATCATATCTGTGGTATAGTATGTAAAGCTGAATCAGCATCATACATCCCATTTGTTACATATTCTGGGGAATGTTTGAGGTCAGCCATGTGATCTCTGACTCTTTCTTTCATTAACATATATTTATCTAGGTCGCCTTTCCGTTTTGATATTTTAGTGGGTTCTCTGACCCCCCATTTCATTGCAATGTTCCATTTCACCACAGCCGGCGCTGTTGAGATAAAAGAAATTGAAATCTAGTAAAAGGAATATCTCCCCATATATCTAATAGTAATATCTTGGGGCCATTTACTTTACTTTACACGTTTTGACCTGATGTCACTGTTAGGTGCCCTAATACTACATTTCACAATATTTGTATCTTGAGACATTGGCAGATTAGATGAAAAAGGAGCCATTAGAATTAATGCTTTTCAAGCAGTGAGGCTAATGGGAATGAACACATTTGTGAAGAAGTTCCCTCGAATAGTATTTTCTGTGGTGTATGTCTATCTGAATCAGTCGAAATATAGCTGAGATGGACACTTCGTAGATGTAGATAAGAGCATCTCTCGAGTCCTCTGGCTCTATGGTGCCTATGTCATTTTCCCATTTAGATTTTCAGTTGAATAAGGAGTGTGGGTTAATCATAAGGATGGCTTGATACATAGTTGAGGTAGGTTTTCTGGGAAGTCCCTTTTCAATCATTAGTGTCTAATGGAAATCGTAGAGGAATATCAACGCATCTCTAGAATTGAAATTGTAGTGCATGATTTATTTGTATATAGTGATAATGTTCTGTATCCGGTAGGCCAGAGGATTGTTTCCGATCTTGGAATGGTACTATAGACCACTCAGCAATGATATCATCCCGTAATCTCATTTGACGTCTGATAGTACAATTCAAACGTCCAAAACCTATCTATATCATGCATGTATTGCTATTCGAAGTTGGCAGTTTTGCTATAGGAGCATTCTCAAGATCTGTTTGATTTTATCAAATTTTGGAATTTATTAGAGGGTATTGTGAAGGACATATAAGTATGTAGGTAATATCATCATTTTGAATAATGCTACCCTGCCAAGAAGGGAAAAGGGTAGTGAAGCCCAGACTCTCACTTCTGCTTGGAATTGTTTAGATATGAGTTCAAGATAACGGCTAAAAATGGCCGTAGGATCTTTACTAGCGTAAATGCCTAAGTATTTAAAGGTGCTTTCTGCAATGTGGAATGTATGATTAGCTCGGATCACGAGTGGGCCCCCTTGTGAGTGTATATTGCTAATCGGTCCTCATGTCCCATTGACCACATGAAACCTAAGTCATTCCCCTGCCGAGGGAGAAGGAATGGGAGGGCAGCCGATTCAAGTGCACTCATGCCCTTGGCTTATTGTACAATAATTTCAATCATGACATAAAGATATGTCCGAGTCCCATCTTGACCATTGCAACCTATAAAAAGTGCCATTGAATTGAATCAAATGCCTGAATGTCCAGTGGGATCGAATCACGCAGGCCCTTTCCATGGCAATTTGTAGGGCCTCATTACGAGGCAGGTGGAATGGGTTTAACGGCGTCGGTAAAGGTGCTGGCGCCATTAAACCCATTCCACCCTATTACGAGGTTCCCTTGCGGGACACACTCTGGACGTCTGGTTTTACTCCATGTCAGCTCTCTGGTCCCCCGCGAGGAGACCAGGGAGCTAACAACAGACCCATCATTAACAGGCCAGTTGTTAGCCCCCTCCCCATTCCCATTGAGCCCTATGGGGGCTCGAATGGGAATGGGGAAGGTCCGGGTCCAAGTTCCCTGAATGGGGAAATACTGGGCCCTCCAAAGTCGGAATGGCCCTGTATTTCCCCATTCAGGGACCACGGACCCAGACCCGAGATTGGGCCTTATTAAGGGTATAGCTGCCTCCAAACTCGTAATGAGTAGTGCTTTTTGGGAGAAATCCTCACTGGTCTGGGTGAATAAAATTAGGCATCACCTTTAACAACCTACTGGCTAGTATTTTTCCCAACCCTTTGCATTTGCCATTAATAAGAGATATTGGCCTGTATGTGACAAGACTAGTGGGGGTCTTACCCTTCTAGGGAATGACAGCCATTATTGCATGCCTTAAATCAAGCGGTGGTTCACCATTATCCATGCTTGCTTCAAACACGTGCAGCATGTGCTCCTTCACTTAATCTCGCAACCTTTTCTAAAAGTTCTATTGGAAATCCATTAGGTCCAGGGGATTTTCTCAAATGAAGGTCGGAAAATGCGGCTGCTATCTCCTCTTCAGTAATTTCCTGGTCTAAGTTGTTTCTTTGTCTTTCAGTTATGTTATTTAGGTGAATACACTCTAACGTTTTTCAGGGATTCGTTTTGTGTCATCCAGGTCCGCCTGGAATAAAAATTCATAGTAATCTGAAAATACATTGGTGAGATCCATGTTGTCATATACCTTGTTACCATCATCAGTATATATTTCATGAACATAACAAGACACTTCTCCCTTTTCAAGCCAGGTCAGCATTTCACCTACTTGTTCCCAGCTTCATGGATCTTCCTTTGGAGTTCCAGGATGCCTGATGAGTCAGTCGCACTGTCGCAATATTGATGTCTTGTCATTAATAGAGATTGTTATGTTTCTAATAAGTGAGTCAACAAAAATACGCCCTCCAACAATCATGCTCTTTTTCAAGTTTAACAAGGTTTTCAGCCCTGTCTCCGTCTTTTGCCTTAAGGATCGCTTCCCCCTCAACACTGCCTTATATCCCTCTCAAAGAGTCCTCAAGTCTTTTACAGAAGATGTATTCAGCTCGAAATAGCCCGATTTGTATTAACTAGACTATCAATGATGTTCGAGGGCACTAAATAATATGTGCATCATGGATTCGCCCCTTCCTGTTGGTTGACATTAGGAGGGATGTGTGTGATCAGGGAATTGTACGATCGGAACGAAAAAAGACCGGAAAATGCTACCACCAAAGGTTCGAACACCAAAAGTTCAAAACTTTGGTGGTAGCATTGTAGGTAAGTATTAAGAAAAAAGACTACGGGGGCTGCAGGGGTGTCCCCCGCAACACCCCGCTCTCTATACTGTGTGGTATAGTGACCAATGGTTGCGGGGGACACCCCTGCAGCTCCTGAGAAAAGAAAAAAGAAAAGGACCCTGCAGCGCCGGTTCCCGATCACAGAAGTGAAAGGGAACTGGCGCCGCAGGGACTCAGCGTGTAAAAAAGGTAAGTAGGGTTTGTTTATGTTGGGGGTGTGGGTGGGGGTGTGTTGAGGGTGTGGGTGGAGGAGTGTTGTGGGTATGTTGTGGGTGGGGGTGTGGGTATGTAGGGGTTTTTAATGCGTGTTTTCATGGTAAATGTGCAAACCTTTTGTGGTTCGTACATTTCTCATGCAAACCTTTCCGTCTCTGACTTTTCCGCGACAGAAAAATCACGCAGATCCTATGATCAGAGATTCCACATGGGAGAAATCGATTATCAATTGCTGTAAGTACCTCCCCCTATAGTATTAAAAAGAATCACGTCTGCACATGAAGAAGTGGACATCCAAGTACAATGAGAAACATTTCTGTTTTGGATGCAACTTTCTCCAAACATCAGACAAGCCCATTGCCTTTCCGAAATTGAAAAATCTTGTATGCCCATGTGCATCTCCTACATCCTTCCTAAAATGATCCCATTTACGGTCCATTGCACAATTTATATCTCCACCCATTGGGCCTCATTACGACCCAGGCGGTAAGGGGTTAACGGCGCTGTAAAAGGTGTCGGCGCCGTTAAACCCTTACCGCCTAATTACGAGGTCCCTTTGCGGGTCCCGACCTTAACGGCTGGTTTTACCAGCCGTTAAGGAAGGAACCCGCAAAAGGACTTTCAAGGTAATTAAAGTACTGCAATTTGCGGTACCGTAATTACCGCCTTCCCCATTCCCATTGAGCCCTATGGGGCAAAAATGGGAATGGGCAAGGGCCAATGGTGAATGGGGAATTACTGCCCCGCCAACGTTGGAATGGGGCGGTAATTCCGCCATTCACCATGGCGGAGTTGGTAAAATACCAGCATCAACCATGGCGCTAATAGCGCCATGGTTAATGCCAGGGTCGTAATGAGGCCCATTGTCAGTAGCGGCTGGTGAATTTTTGAATATCAGGGGCGTAAATGTATGTGTATAATATGCAGAAGTGACCAAGTGTAGCACCGGAGCCCGAAACAAACAAGTGAGATTCGAGGAGGGTTCTCTCCATGACAATTTTTAAATTAATGGGTTAAAGGGGTGTATTTTAAAACACGTTCTGTGAAAAATTGTGTAAAATGCCACACAGTTTGCAAATAATTTTGCATGGAAGCACATGAAATATCCCAATATATGCCATTTACCAACAGTTCACAGGACCATGTTCCAACTCATTTTCAGTATGCCTTTACCCACAACATATAGCCGTATATAAAACATTTTCATGCTGGGTGTGTCCGTACATGTCCATGCAGTAACTGTGCATGAAGGTTAAAGCAAACATAAGTGTTATGACGTGGGTTGACTGGTCTACATTTAATGTAGGACAGTTTAGCCAAATAATACAACTTGTCATGTTTGCTTTACCCTTGATGCACAGTTACAGTGTACCAAGGGTAAAGCACTACTCGCTGTAATTACGTGGATAGACTTGCCCACATTCAATGTGGGCCCATCTATCTATGTAATAACACTTCACTTACCATTTTTGCTTTAGCATTGGTGCATGGTACTGCGCATCAAGGGCAGCGCAAAAAAGAATGTCATGTCCCCAGCATCCCCGATTCCTAAATTTAGGGGTGCTGGCTATCTCACACACACATACACACACATGCATACACATAAACATCTTCACATCATTCATACAACTCCGTGCATGGACACATTCACAAAACAAACATCAACATACATACAATGCATACATCAATGTACACAGATTACATTTAAAAACATACTTACCTCTATGTACCTTGTATAGGTGCCCGCGCTGCCATGGGGAGGACCAAATGGCCCTCTCCTCCTCTTGGCAATGTAAACACACTGACTGATAGGAGATAACTCCTCTCCTGTTACAGTGGTCGAAGTGTACAAAAAGAAGTAGTGGAACTATGTTTCCTGCTGGCCTGCACCCACAACCCATCAACACCATCACCAAGTCCCCTCCCACACCCAATACACCACCCAAACACTTGCACCTGCTGTGTAAGGGAACGTTCAGTGTCAAGCGCACTGAAAGTGCAAGTTTCAACTTCTTCCTACACTTTTATTTTAAAAACGAAACCATTCCGGAACGGTTTCTTTTTAAAATAAAAGTATAGGAGCTGTAAAAGGTCATTTAAAAAAGTAGAGGAGCACTGCTCCTGACCGCTCCCGCTCACTTCAACCACTGGTTACTCAGCGTTTCTACGCTGCTACCACCATAAAAGGAGACAAACCCCTGCTCAGAGGCAGCCAGCACAGTCCTGAATGCAAGTAAAGCAGAAAATGGGCACCTCTGTGCCCATAGTGGCTGGCCACCAATGTCCATAGGTCTACCATGTGTTTCTTGTGCAAGCATTGAAATTGGATTTCCTGCAACAGTTCCATGCCGAGCAGAGAGGAATCGTATATACTAAGGATTCCAATATCCTACCTCTGTAACCCCTGTAACTCTCCAATAGTCAGTATATATCTTCCTCTAGTATCCTTCACCACTCGTGTTAACCTAAATGGGCAGGATTTTCTCATCATTAGCATTGCCTGTCTCGAAAACATGGAGAACCCAGCATGACAAACATTTTTAAAGTTGGATTTAGAGACAAATTTGCATTTGGAGCCCATCAGGTGTGTCTCTTGGAACAGTACAAAATGTGATCTCTGTCAGCCCGCACTTCTAAATTTAGGGGTGGTGGATCAGGGGATGTGACATTCTTTTTTTAAAGAATGATCAACTCAACTAATATTCAAGAATTTTGTTGTACTCAAGGCACTCTCTGTATATAGGACCATTGGTTAACCAGCCATACACCCTTACATTGTTAATCCTTGTGTTTAGGGAAAAGTTGCATAGGAATTGCTAGCTTTTTTCCAGAGATATTCACCTCCTCATGTATACTTGAAAGTTCCTGAGATCACAGTATGTCTTTCTTACATTGGTCTAGGTAAGGATGTCGAGGGCACAGGAGAATTACGGTCAGGTGACATGTTGTTGTTGGGGGTTCTTGTTTTCGTTCAGCTCCCCTTCCTTGATGTAGCTCAATCAAATTGCATGATTCCTTTTAATCTGTGAAAAAGAATGACTTCCCCTTGTGGTAAAATTTGAGAAGCAGGGAAGAAAAGTGCATATTTTATTTAGAGAGCTGTCATTTCCTTTTCCATGTGTCAGATGATTATCTGTTTGTTGTTCCATTCTCATAAAATCTGGAAAGATTGCTATTCTGGCAGCAGCCATCTTGAGGGTCCCCTTTCTTCTTGCGGCCTGCAGGATTGCATATTGATCCCCTGCAGTTAAGTAATTTAGCCACTATTACTTTCCATGTAGACACAGGGTCTAGCCTTTCGATTGAAATGTTGATTGCTTGTTAGGGCCCATAATGTTTTTGAACCAGATTTCTAGGTAACATTTGATGGAGGGTCCTTCTGATATCTCCGGCAAGCCAAGCACCTGAACGTTACTTCTCCTTGATCAGCCTCTTTAACCTTGTCTTCCCGTATTTTGTTATTTAGCTACACCTGTGATCATTTTATTTTTAATTGTGTTAAGGACACACTCCATACCTGAAACCCATTATTCCATTGCCCCCACTAACAATGATATTTGTTGCAAGGCTTTTCATAGGTGAGTGACATTGATACCAATATGTCAATTTTGTTCTCCATCTATAGTCTGGAGCTATTTATGGCTTTCCTCACATCTATTAGAAAGAGGACGTCTGGTAGAGAAGGATTAGCATTTCCGTGTTCTCCATCCAGGGTTCTGTCCTTGAGACATGGCCGACATTGTGTAAATCTCAACTTTGCTCTGGAAGCTTTGTACATCTCATAGGATTATGTCTTATGTCGTGTCCTAAGAAGGACACAGTTAATAGTTGACAAGCGCCGGCTCGTGATTTTAGGATGCACCCAATCAGAGCGGGCTAC
Source organism: Ambystoma mexicanum (assembly GCF_040938575.1). Lineage (NCBI taxonomy): Eukaryota > Metazoa > Chordata > Amphibia > Caudata > Ambystomatidae > Ambystoma > Ambystoma mexicanum. The sequence continues at coordinate 235,678,978 of NC_090933.1, forward strand.
TGATACACATGTGCAGAATGGTTTTTACCATGCTCGGCAGTTGCATGTGTATTTCTTTGTGCACTATCTCCTCACGCGTCTGGATCCTGCATATTTCCTTCACTCTCTGCCCCCACATACTGGTAGACATGACAATGGTGATGAAGATGGGATTTTTCATGCAGTCCATCAGGAGTTTGACACACCTGCTCGGAGAGTAAGTCTGCAAGAAGATGAGTATTCCAACTAAACACAATCACATAAGCAGGAATTCATAATGTCATATAATGAGCATAATGAGGGAATGCGAGCAATGCAGTAGCATTTCGCCGGCCCGTACCATTTGACATAGACGACCAACAGTCACTCTGTCCACACTGGCAAAGATGGCTTAGGAGCAGGGGAGTTGCTCGGTCTGGAAAAGACCCGGGGCTTAGCTGATGTTGGAACTGTTGGGACTGGGGGCTAGCTAGTCTTTTGGCTGTAGCTCCTGAGATTCTATCCGGGGCTACAACCAAAAGATCAGGGGCTATAGCCCCCTTAGCCCCCCCCTAGCAACGCCCCTGCTTAGGAGGTTTGAGAACTACCTTGCAGACTATGCTGAACATAAGATATCGCATTCCCACTTTCCTGGCAGATAAAATGAACTCTTACAAAGGACTTAAAAGCACTAAACATGAACTTTGACCACAGGGAAATGTGATCATGAGCATTACACTTCATACACCTCGTGTCAAATAGCAGGTGAATTCATGCAACTAGCCTACGCAATCTGGTGGGGCACTGGGAATTCCACATATTTACAAATGAAGTGGCAATTAGACTCAGAATCATTGGAGGATATTTGCCATCTACATTTCGGAAAAAGTTACTCTAAGAACTGCTTCCTCTTGCAACAATAGTGCTGATGGCCAGAACAGAAGGCAGACCAGATGCTCACGCATCCCAAATAGAGACAAGCAAAGGACCCATAAAGGAGCAGATATGCCAGGTCACACAAAGGGGAAAGAGTCAATTTTCCAATGCTAGCTACTCAAAGAGATACTCATCATCAGGACGATGCTACAGATACGGCCTGCCATTTCCCCCTGAAGACAGAATGAAATGCCCTGCGTGGGGACAGAAATCCAGCAACAACAGCAGAGAAAACCACTATGCTGTCGCAACTCACAACCGATTAGATCGCAGGAAACAATTTCACACCGGTCAGGCAAGACCCTTGGACACATAGCTCTGTGCCAGTGAGAAGAGACACAAATGCAAGAAGAGATTCTGTAAGCCATGTTCGACAAGTAACAGGGAGATCTCCATCACCACCACCTTTCAAAGGAACAAATGAGAGGGAATACGGCCACACGATGACTCAGCCAGCTACACCACCTGCTAGTGACGTTGACATCTCGTAGGGGAACATCAAGCTAAATTTGTTATCGACACACGGGCAAGATTAAACATCATGTGTGTGTCTGAATTTCACAAGATGGTTCGCCCGCCACGACTGATGTCGTCAGAACTGAAGGTATTTCAATTTGCTGCAAAAGGCCGGTGATAAATCATGGAAAAGTCTTCACGACATTTTGCTACAAGGGAAAACAGGCATCCACTGAACTCCATGTTCTCCAAGGGGCAGTACCAGGGAGCAATTTACTAGGTCTCCCCACTACGATTCAGATGAGCGTTGAAGCTGAGATTTATACCATGAAACACACCCTACCAGTGACTCTGAGATTCCCATCACTGTCCAAGGAAATCGGCTGCCTCAAAGGAGATCCAGTAACACTCCACATTGATGAATCTATAACTCCTGTGGCGCAACATCCTCAAAGGATACCCATTCGCCTGCGGCCAAAAGTAGAAAAGGAAATACAATGCCTCCTGGATCAAGACATCATCGAACCAGCTAGTTGTCCTCAACCATGGGTTTCCCATAAAAAAAGCAGTGCAGTAGCAGTGCCCAAAAAAAAGGGTGTCTGACAAAATTCACATATGTGTGTGGACATGAGGCAAGCTAATAAAACATTTGGGAGAGAGAGAGATAGAGAGACACCCTGGAATGCACCTAGATGACATGATCAGTCTGCTCAATGGTGCCACAGTATTTTCAAAACTTGACTTGAATAAGTGCTACCACCAAATCAAGGTAGACATGCATTTCAGATACATCACCATGTTGGCCATGCTCATCGCACTATTCTGATATAAAAGACTTTGCTTTGGCATATCATTGGCTGCAGAGATATTTCAGGAAAGCATCCGAACTGTCTGTGATGATATTTTCATATTTGGCGCCACTGTCAAACAACACGATCAGGCTTTGAGACAAGTGTGCAACACACTGATGCAAGCAGGGCTAACTCTTAATCCTGAAAAATGTGTGTTTTCTAAAGTTCATCTAAATTTCTTTGGACACATCTTCTCGCACAAAGGTATGAGTCCTGGCCCGGTGTAGGTAGCAGCCATTTCCATAATCTCGCCACCTGAAGATGTCAGTGACATTAGATAATTCATAGGAATGGCCAGCTACTGTAACAGGCCCAGAGACTGTGCCACCACCAGTGTGCCACTCACTAAATTCACTAAGCAAGGAATGGCATTTTAATGGTCCTGTAAATGTGAGGAGGCATTCCTCTAAACAAGAGAACTATTGCATTGGGGAGCACATGGTGTACTTTGACCCATCTATGAACACAGAACTAACAGTAGATATGATATTTGATATGATAGGTTATTTATAATGCGCTAAATACCCAGAGGTTTCTAAGCGCGGACCAGGGGATCAAACCTGTGTTGCTCTGTGTCGTCTTGCTTCCAAGGCGAACGCGTTGGCCCTGATCTATCCTTCGGTGGATGCCAGCCCAATCGTGTCAGGAGCAATCCTAGCTAGACATAACCCAGGGCGAGAATCTCCAAAGATTACAATAGCGTATGGGAACAAAATCCTGTCCCACTGGGATGTCGTGTCCCGGTAAGGACACAGTTAATAGTGGATGAGTGCTGACTCGTCATGTTGGGCTGCACCCAATGCAGAAGGGGGGCCCCGGGGGAAACGCGAAGTGGCCGTTGGGGCAGAGCACCTCACTGGGGTATTTAAGGGGTCGGGGAAGGTTCGGGAGTCAGGTGATGGTTGGACTTGGCGATTGTCAAGTCCTGTTGCCTGCTCCCGAGCCTTCCCCGAGTCTGCTGGGCCTGGTGGGTCGAGGTTAGAGCAGGTGAGGTAGGGTATTTTTGGGGGGCGGTTATATAGTACTAGTTAAGTAGAAAAAAAAAATTTGTGCCGGCGATTCTCGCCTAGCCGGGGGTAGCGTAAATAAGTTACCCCCCGCTCCTTACCTGAGCTGCCGTCGGCGTTGCCGTGCACGGCAGGGCGGTGGGGTTGTTGGGACGGTTTTGGCCTTCCCGGCCTTCGGTCTTCTGGGGACCCGGGTCGCTGTGTGGGAGCGGGGATTTCCTTGCCGGGCCCATCTCTTGTTTTTCCTCCGGCGCGCAGGAGTTGGGGAGCGCAGGCCTGGGTGGCCGGTATAGTTAAGAGATTCCGTACGGGATCTGGGGACATTTCCTTTGCCCTCTTCCCTCGGCACCGGTCCCTCTTTGCTCGGGTCCTCCTGGCTTTCGGGGGTGGCGGCGGGGGTTGGTTAGCAGAGCCCAGGTGGCTCTGTCTTTGGAGTGTCCCGGTGCGGTGCCAGTCTCCTGTCAGAGGGGGCAGGGCAGGCACCTTAAAGGGGCCGCTCTATTTGTTCTGGTGCGGCTGGTAGTGCGGTGCAGCTCGTGTGCCACCAGGGGGCAGGGTGGGCTGTGCTAAGCGAATTCTTTCGTCTGTCTGGGTTTAAAAAAAAAAAAAAAGGGGAAATGGTGGGATTGTCAGCAGCAGTGGTGGGGGCTCCTGGGTGGGGTGCATTTATCTAGGGAAGAAGGCGAGTTAGCAGAGGGGGGGTTCTCTTTGGGAGGGGGGTATTTTGAGGTGGGGGGGCAAAAATAAATTTTTTTAAAAAAAAGGATAATTGTTAGTTTGGGGTTATTTAACCCCCTTGGGTTATTAGTGTTATAGCGCAATTTCTTCGGGTTCCCTCTGCTAGGGGTAGTTTGTTCCACGGGTAGGTATCGGCTCGGGGGCGTATTTAGCTAGTGAGCGTCAAAGGGCAAAGTTTGGTGCGCTATCAGATTGGTGGTGCACGATGGTGGGCCAAGGAGTTAGCAAGAAGGGGCTGGTTGATGCTAGGGCTCTGAGGAAGGCCCTGGAAATCATCACCAGGGCATCTAAGGCCCAGCTGGAGGGGGCAGTGGGGGAGGTCACGGGTGAGGGGGAGACAAGTGGAGGTAGGCCGCAGCGTAGAGCTGCAGCGAATGGGGCTCTCGCGGCGGTGGTGGCTTGCACCCCCGCGGCGGGGAGAGGGGAGGTGTGGGAATCCAGGGGCAGGAAGATGAGGAGGGAGATAGACAGGAGGGCGTCCGGGGGAGAAATGATTTTGGGTGGGCAGCCATCTAGGGAGGGAGTGGATGATAGCCCTCGGGGAGCTGGGAGTGCTCAAAAGGAGGTGGCTCAAGGGACCTACAGCAGGGCCGGTGAGGGCGCGCAGAAGGGGGTGGCTGGGCAGAAGGGAAGAGGGGGTAAATACCTGCAGAAGAGTACAGGTGGGAGAAGGAGGGAGAGGTCCCCATCAAGGGAGGAGGTTAGGGTGGGGCGCGGAACGCCCCCCCCGGGTAGGAGGAGTGAGGGCGGAGGGCGCTGCGCATCCCCCGCTGGTCAGATGGAGGTAGAGGGTTTTCGAATGGCCCCTCCTCGGGCAGCGCATGGAGAGCCTAGAGGGTGCAGCACGGCCCCTAGCAATGAGGACTCCAGGGTGGAGGTCGGAACGCCTCGCCCGAGAGAAGAGGACCAGGCAGGGGTTTCCGCGGCCCCGCCGAGAAGGCGTCAAAGGAGCGGCGGGGCGGACGCCCCGGGCTCGCAAGAGGAAGATCAACTCGCCTGGGGCACGAGCGCGCACCCACAATGGTATTTGAGGGGTGATGAAGTTGGTTTGGAGGATTATGTGGGGCAATGGGAGGTGGAAGGTTATAGGGGAGTAGGGAAAAGGGGGGAGGAGAGAAGAAGTTGGGGGTGGGATCTGGAAAGGCAGGAGCAGGGGGGTCGGGGGGCAAGAGGGCGGGGGAATTGTTGGCTGGGTCAGTCTGCTGACATGTTTTGTCCCCGCAGTAGGAGCCCTCTAAGAAAAGAGATGAGGAGCATCGGTGTGGACGCCAGACCGCAGACGGCAGGCGTGGAAAGAGGTGAGCGGGAAAGGGAATGGTCGTTGCATGGCAGAGAGGGGTCACAAGAGGGGAGACGGGAAATGAAGGGTCTGGTTTGCAAGGGATGAGGAAAGACGCGGGGGTGCAGGCCATTAGAGCTTTGGTGGTTGAGAAGGGCATTTGCTCAGTGGAGGTCCAAATGGACAAGATGGTGGAGCCATTGGTGCTCGAAGGGCAAACTGGGAAAGAAAAGGAGTTGGAAGTGAAAGGAAAAGAGAGAAAGCTGCCATACATGGGGATAACAAAACCGTTAGGGGCGCACTTGATGGCAGCAACCAGGGAGAAGATTCAGGCGGGGGAATTTGTAGATGTTTTTAAATTGCTCCATAGGGAAGTGAGAGCTAAGGAGGGGTCGAAAGAAGAAGAGAGGGAACTGGCTTCGCGCCCAAGGGTCCCAGTGACTATTGAGAACTGGACGTCGGCATTTATCATTTATGCCAGTGTTTATTGTGAAAAATTCCCGGACCGTTGTGCGGCCCTGCTTAAATATATGGACGTAATTAGGAAGGCTTTCATGAGTTTTGGGGGCTTTGCTTGGGTAAGGTATGATGAGGAATTCAGAGCGAGAATGGCCGAGGACAGTCAGGCGGTCTGGGGGGAGATAGCCATGCATCTTTGGCTGCAATGGATGGCCCCAACGAGGCCTGCCCCGACATTGCACACAGCAAGTGGGCTGCCGGTGCCTTTCTGGCCCTTTCTTGGTCGCCCCGCCCATGAGGGGGCGGGGGGAGGAGGCAGAGGGCAGTCCTCAGCAGCATGTTGGGCGTTTAATAAGGACGGCTGCACAAGGACCCTGTGTAGGTTTAGGCATGAGTGTAGCAAGTGTGGAGGAAAGCACCCTCTGCGCAGTGTTTCCAACAGGGGGGCAGGGGGAGGGGGAGAGGTTCAGGTAGAGGGGTTGTGGGGAAAAGCTTCTACGCCAATTAAGGTGGGGGTGCTGCAGAGATGGTTACAATTTTATCCAGAGAGGGTAGGGGCAAAGATTTTGAGTGAAGGGTTTAGTCAAGGTTTCAGATTGGGGTACCAGGGCCCAAGGGTGCGCCGGTGGGCTGAAAATCTGAAGTCAGCCAAAGAAAATGTTGAGGTGGTAAGACAAAAATTGGACAAAGAAATTGCGGCGGGAAGGATGGTAGGGCCATTTGATGACCTGCCGGGTCATCTAGTTATATCCCCACTGGGGGTGGTGCCCAAGAAAGCCCCGGGGGAGTTTAGATTAATACACCATTTGTCATGGCCGGAGGGCATGTCAGTCAATGATTTCATTGCCCCGGAAGAATGTGGGGTTGTATATGCAAGTGTTGACCAGGCAGTGGAGCTGGTGAGGAAAAAAGGGCGAGGGGCCTTGATGGCCAAATGTGACATCAAGGCGGCGTTCAGGTTATTGCCAGTGCACCCGGAGGATTTTTGGTTGTTAGGTTTGCAGTTTGAGGACCGCATATACATAGACAAAGCCCTGCCAATGGGATGCACATTTCCTGTGCGCTGTTTGAACGATTCAGCTCCTTCTTACAGTGGGCTTTTTCATTTAATTCGGGTTGGGAGAGTGTGCTGCACTATCTGGATGATTTTTTGTTCATTAGCGGGGCGGAAAAAGAAGGGGAGTGCAAGGGAATGCTACAGTTGTTTCAGGAGCTAATGGAGGAGTTGGGTGTGCCATTAGCGGAAGACAAAACAGAAGGGCCTGCGGTGGTGTTGTCATTTCTGGGAATTGAACTGGATTCAGTGGCCATGACCTCACGCTTGCCGCACGACAAGGTGAGCAAATTGGTGGTGCTGCTGGAGAGAGCGGTAGGGGCCAAGAAAATGACGCTGGTTGACATGCAGCGATTGGTAGGGCATCTGAATTTTGCATGCAAGGTGGTGGCCCCGGGACAGACGTTTTGTAGGAACATGGCAAGGGCTATGGCGGGAGCAAAGTGCCCACATCATCGGATAAGAGTATCTGGGGCAGTGAGGGAGGACTGCAGAATTTGGCTGCGTTTTTTGGAACATTTTAACAGGGTGTCAATGTGGTTGCAGGGAGACCCGGTGACATGGGAAGTACAGATATTTTCTGACGCAGCAGGAGCAGGCGGTTTCGGAGTATTTTGGGGAGGAAAATGGTGTGCGGAGAAATGGCCAGATCGGTGGTTGAAGGAGGGAAGGAGTATAGCATTCCTGGAATTTTTCCCATTGCTGGTGGCATTGGAGTTGTGGGGGAAGGATTTGCAGGATAGGAAGCTGAATTTCAATGTTGACAATGAATGCGTGGTTCATGTGGTAAACAGTCAGTCAGCAAGGGATCAGAGGGTGGCAAGACTCATGAGAGAGTTTGTGCTGCGCTGCATGGAATGGAATGTAGTGTTTAAGGCAACACATGTGCCAGGGAAGGATAATGGCATCGCTGATGCATTATCTCGTTTTCAGTGGCAGAGATTCCGTGGATTCGCTCCAGATGCGGATCAGGAGGGGCAGCAAATTCCAGAGGAGCTGTGGAAGATAGGAGGATGAGAGCGCTGGCTTTGGTGGAGGGTTCATTGGCCGGGGCGTCGAAGGAGGCATACAGGAGGGCCTGGGAGGATTTTATTGGAGGGGGAGCGTGTAGTTGGAGGGGTAGTTGGGATGCGGAAGAGAGGAGGAGGGATGATGTCATGAACTTCCTCCTGAGGTGCATGGACAGGGGCTGGTCGAGAGCAACTATAGCAGGGAAGTTAGCAGGGATTGCTTTCTACGGGAAATGGTTCTGGGGTTTTCAGCCAAGTGGGGGGAAATGGCGAGTAGGATGTTGGAAGGTTGGGCAAGGGAGAGTAGGAGGGACAAGGACAAGAGGAGGCCGATATCGGCGGAATTGCTGCACAGGTTGGTTAAAGCAGTGGGGGGAGTTTGCTGGTCAGTATGGGAGGGGGAGCTGTTTGCAACCTGTTTTACGTGGTTATTCTTCGGGGCTTTTCGGGTTTCGGAGTTGGTGGGGGGAAAAGGGGGATCTGGGGGATTGCAGTGGGAGGATGTGCAAATTACTGAAGTTGGCTTGGACATCAACGTTAATTAGTCTAAAATGGACCAAAAGGGGAAGGGATCTTAGGTTGTGTTGGGCCAAGGGAGCAAGGATTTATGCCCAGTGCAGGCAGGCAGGTGGTGGAAGGAGCGGTGTGGGGGTGAGTCAGGCTTGGTGTTTAAGCATGAGGATGGGACACCGGTTTCAGCGGCACAAGTCTTGGGGGTATTGCGGAAGGCTCTGGTAGTGGTAGGAAAAAAGGGAGAGGATTTTGGTACATATTCATTCAGGATGGGCGCAGCATTGGAGGGTAATAGGTTGGGTTTCTCTGAGGATAAGGTGAAAAGTTTGGGGCGTTGGAGGTCTGGGAGCTACAAGGGGTATATCAGGGAGTTTCATAAAGGGGAATTTTGAAGGAGGGTGACAGAAGTTAGTTGACAACAGAGTATGGGGTGAATGTATTACGGTAGTAATTTTGTAATTTCTTTTTAGATGCTGTGCGAAAGGAGGGGGAGTTGGCGCAAGTGTGGATTGTCGGCCATTCAATTGTTAAATGGACTGGGAAAGAAGCGGAGAAAAAGGTTATGGGCAGGCAACTGGGGTGTAGCTATAAGGATGTGGTGGTAACATGGCACGGGTTAGGGGGACTGCGCTGGGACCAATTGCTGCCTATGTTGGCAGGGTTGCGGGAACGCTACGGGGCGCCGGAGGTGTTGATTATTCATGCAGGGGACAATGACCTGGTGAGGGATACGGGGGTGGCTCTGCTAAGGAAAATGAAAAGGGATTTAGTCTGGGTGCAGGAAATGTGGCCCCAAGCAGAGGTGTTGTGGACTAAGTTGTTGCCGCACAGAGGGTGGAGGGGAGCGAGGAGCGAGGGAGCGATAGAGCAGGCTAGAAAAGGGATCAACAGAGAAATGGTGAAGTTTTGTGCCTCTGTGGCGGTGCAGGTGATGGAACATAAGGAAATAGTGTATGAGGGCTTTATGATCTTTAGGGAGGATGGTGTACACTTGTCGATTTATGGGAACAATCATTATCTGGCGGACCTGGGCTCTTGGCTGGGAGATTGGTTAAAGAGTTGGAAGTAAAGTGAAGGGGGTGGGGGGGGGGCAGAAAGAACACCTCGGGGGAGGGTTTTTCTGGTGCCGGGGGCATGGCCCCTTTTGATGTTGGGGGGAGGGAAGCACAATGGGAGAATGACACGGGAAAGGATGGGGTGGTGCTGTTTGCACAAGCGGGCCACCCCGGGGGAACAGGTATTGAGCCTGGAGGGGCATGGCCCCAGGGGGAAAGCGGGACGCCTGGAAAAGGGGTAAGGAGACGGTGGGGTCCAAGGGACAGTTAGGGAGGAAATGGCTTTATCTAAGGTTTTAATTATTGGGGAAAAATGAAAAATGTGTAATTAGTTAATTGGTTGTTTAAATATTTTGTTAGTCTGTAAGGCCATGGAGCCAGGTAAGCGTTTAATTGTAAGCTTTGGCCTGTCACATTAAAGAGACCTTTTCCACTTTTAAATGAGTCTGGGTTTTTGTGCAGTAAGCCAAAAAGGGTTCTACCGTGCTCGGCAGTTACTGGCGCGAATGATAACGGGCTCTGTGTATTACTTTGTGTTCTTCTCCTCACACTCCCAGATCCCGCATATCATTTCCTTCACTCTCTGTCCACCATACTAGGAGACAGGACAGATCACATCCTGAGAGTTTATAAAGCAACTTGGGCCCTGTACTGGGAAAGATAGGATGTGATCTAGATAGCTGGACATTGCTGAAATTATGATCAAAGTCAATTATACTGCAATGGTGCTTTTACCTGAGTTTGGTGCAATGCCATTATTCACTCCCAATTAAACATATGCAGTATTTCTTTGTGAAGTCGGTTTTTTCATTTTTATGGGACTGATTAAAGGGCAGGGTGGGGGATTTCTCTTAAAATATTGCAATGAAGGTTGGAAAAGTGCGGCTAGGAGTTGCTTAATCTTTCAAACTATTTTAAATGTTTGCATATGAAGGCATTTAAGCGATTTATGGACACAAACATGGGGAAACCAATGTGGTATCGCGTGATGAGTCTTTTTACCCTACCTGTGTCATTAAGTTTGAGAGATATTTGTAGCACCGTTTGGGTTTCAAGTTGCTCCTGCATGGGACAAAGGAGCTTCTATGCCCTAGCGTGCTTGTGACCAGGAGAGGGACACGCCGTATGTCACCTGACTCAGAAAAGGGCTATTACCACAGGAATGAAGTCTTTAGTAAGGCTGCGGGTTGGTTGGGGCCCTAATTGTTTTAAGAAAGACAACACGACAGAATATTAGCAGAACGCAAAATCTGTGCGTCAGCCATTTCTTAGCTGTATTAAACATGTGTACAATCTTAATTAAATTCATGGGATTTCTCACAGTGGTGCAGTAATGAAAAAGCAGCAGCATAGCCCTAAACCCAATAGGTTTACAATGTAGAATAAACCCACAGCACTCTCAGCCTCCGCCCTGGCCGCCCTCACGAGCGGCTGGCACCCATACCAGCCCGAAAACAGAAGCAAACCTATTACCCACATGCCTTGAGGCGCTGATGCCAGCCCTACATGGGTGGTCAACACCGAGATGTTCTAAAACTCTACTTTTCACACCTTGAAATGGGCGGAGGATCACGAGCTCGCTCACTGGGGTTATACCTCTGAATGATTGCAACTTGCTTCCCTTGCACTCTTTAAAACAAGCATTGGCAATGCCAACAGTTTGGGCTTTTGTGTAGACATCGGAAAAGGGCACACGCCAGGCAGGTGCAAAATGATGAGAGAACCTGGCCATCTAATAGCAGTGCCTGGCAAATGCCTAATACTTGTACACAAGCCCAAACTGTTGGTTTTGCCAATGCTTGTTTTTAGCAGGACTTATAGTGCTTATAAATCGAGTGGCTGAAGAGAGAACTGGTTAAGATCTTTTTATTACACCAGTTGCAGGTTTACAGCTCCAATTGTAATTAACTCTTAGAAGACTGCTTTGAGAAAAGACTGGCAGGCACTTTGAGTGCAGCGTTTGATGGTAAGGCTTGATTAAATCATGCTCAAAGAGTTCCAATGAGAATGTGTTTTGGATGGGAGGGGCAGGAACTGGGTTAGAAAAGCCATAGCAATTAGCATGACCATGGGCAGTGAATGGGTGAGCAACTAGCTAAACAGCACCGACAAGCTTTGTATCCCATCTCATATTCCATTATTCCCCATCTGTACTCTGATGCAATAGTTTCGTCCTATAGTTGGCACTAAAGCACCACCTATTAACCCAACTAAAAAGGTGGGTCAGCACGCTGGCCACAAGTGCTTCACACGAGTAAATCTTGAACGTCTAGTAAGCAGAACCTTGAGGGGCCTCCTACAATTCCTTGTTAAAGGGACAGGACCACCGATGGCTCCTTCATTCAGCCCAGATTATTCCTACAGCGGGCTGCTAACCCCAGCCTCCATATAAGCAGATGCACCTGGCGTGTACCACCCACACCTTGTTCCCCACTAATGAAATGAGGCAATGCTGTGGTGCTATGTGTATCCCACACTCTATATGCCACCATTAAAATGACGGAATGATTTGGGGGGTCCCACCTTCTGAATTACTTGCACTACTCCTTTTTATCTTTGCAATTTGAGGCGCATCTGAAGCACCCAACCCCTTTAATTAGTTATCATTCCCTACTACGCAATAATGACCCCATTCAGCCTGCTCCACCAAACTTCCAGTTCACTGGGCCACAAGTTCACCTGGGACTAGAGAAGGGTTAAACCCTAAGAAGAAAGCGGCAAGCCAAACAGTTCAGGTCATGTCTGCAGTCTTTGCAGAGGGGCTAACAGCTCATCTGGGGAGGGAGCCCCAGGGGTGTTCCAAAGGAAAACCCTTTAGTCATGGGACATATTCAGGTTTTCTTTAACAGGAACCATCTCATCTATTCTGTGTCCTCTACCCAACTTCCCTCAGAGACCTAGCTAAGCTTTCAGTCCCAACTGTCAAATTCTAGCGAAGTTGCATGACGTACAATTCCGGTCATGTTTGTATTCTGTGTTGAAGGGATTCCAGGCCACGTGAGTGAGGCAGCTCCGAGAGTTTTGCAAATGAAACCCCCTTAGTTCTAGGAGGACATATTAACTTTCCATCACTAGAAACCATCTGCTATATTCTGGTTTCTGTCACCAATTGCCCTCAAAGACCTAGCTATCAGTCCAATCGGTTAAGATTCCTGTAAGCGTCCCCTCTCTCACTGGACCGACCACCTTTGATATGATATGATATGGCATTGTTAACGCGCCTATGCACAAGTGCTTCAAGGCACGATGATTCAAGGGAGGGAAACATTGGGAGGACAAAGAAAGATCCTACTAGCCAGGTGTCATTCAGATCGTGCAAGTGCGTGGGAAGGGGGCAGGGACAGTGCAGTACAAGATGATAACAAAGTAAGTAACGGCCAGCATGTGGCAAGTGCAGTACAAGATGATAACAATAACTAACGGCCAGCGGTGTGCAGTCATAATGTCGAAAAAATAATATCGAATTGCAAAAATGTCTAAACAATAATGTCAACAAAAAAAATGTCAAATTTTTTATTTTTGAATTTACATGTTTTTTTTGGGTTCCGGGGCTAAGTAAAAGGGGTAAAAAATAAAATTCGACAATTTTTCTTTTTCGAATTTTTGTTTTAGACATTATGACTTTCGATATTATTTCATTCGACTTTATGACTATAAACCACATCCAGCATGTGGCAAGTGCAGTACAAGATCATAAAAATAAGTGAGTAGCGGCCAGCACGTGGCAAGTGCATGGGTAAGTGCAGACAAGTGTCAGGGGCTGGTAGGGGGACTGTAGGGATAAAGAAACAGTCCCCAAGTGTGGGGTTTGCCAGGTGGGCAGTGAAGGTGTGAGATAATGGAAGGAGAGGGACCTTTCAATCCAACCAGAATTCCACAAATTCCCTGTACCACAGTGCCCCCTGTGATGATGAATGGGTCATCACAGTTTAGAAAGGCTGACAAGTAGCATCTCAATAAAGTCACAGCAGTGGTTCAGGAAGTCAGGAAATCTAACTTCCCATCACCCAGCACACAGCTCTCAAAGGAAAACATGAACAGGGCACAGAAGATACAAGTTGTCACTGTCTCCAAAATGAGGAGCAGGCTAGATATATTCAAGAGGAACAGTTGCCATCCCAGATGTTGTCAGAACTGCCTGTAAGGTGTGTTACTGTGTGTTGAGGAACCTGTTGGTGAAATATGACACTTACTTCTGAGATAACACGTTCCGAAGGAATGGTCAGAAATATATTTTGGAAACAGGTTGGGACAGCTAAGTAAGTATGGACATTGGATATCATGGGCCTCATTATGAGTCAGCCGGTTCGGTATTAAATTGCTTTTATTCATGTATACCAGTACTTTACCAGACCGGCCGACTACAGGTTTGCCGGTGGGGTACCTGAGTTACCTCCAGCTTAAAGCATTGCCCTACCGGCAAAAACCAACATCATTGCTGGCAACGGAATTGCAGGTGTCGGTAATGACAGCAAATCCCCCCATGGAGGAATTACACTGTCACTCAGGCACTCGTAATCTGGCGGTAATGCCGCCAGAGTGAGTGCCGGAAATGGTAATAGCATTTTCTGGTATCCTAGACGACTTTACTGCAAGGATACCGGCAAGCACATCATGAGGGCCAATATGCTTTCAAGATGCACAGAGTATATTTTGTTGAATCTGAAGCAAAATTGGCCCCTTACCTGAAATGAACCATTTAATTTGATTATTGAAGTTAGGAGGGAGGCACAAGCTATCTCCTGTAACTGCAGCAACTGAGATTTAACTCCGGAAAATAATACAAATTGAATAGAGATGATATAAGTGTATCTATAAGAAGACGAAGATGTAGTTCTAAGAAAGGGAAAACAAAAGTGGCAACAAGACTTTCATGATAAAACCTTACACATGGAAAAAGGCAAAATACATTATACAAATCTCTACAGCCTGTCCAATTTCAACTCACATTCACATTTAACACATTATTACAAAATTCATAAAATAATAGTATAATAGTATAAAAATGGAGAAAAAATAAACAATCATAATTATCCTCTTCTCTCTCACTGTGCATAACCCTTTGCATAACCCTTGCACTCTGGAGACATTGGGCACGTCCTTTTTAGCCGTGGCTGACCAGCTAGCGCCGGCCAAGCTCGGTAAGGCAAGAGCCCATGCGTTCGAACCTCGGTTTTCAGATGAGCTTAGAACATTAAAGCTAGGATGTCGTCAGGCCGAACATAAGTGGAGGGCCAGCTTTACGACCGATACTAGAGCCGCCTTTCGCTTGGCTCTAACAACTTATCAAAAAGCAATATTAGCAGCTAAAAAAACCTTCTTTGGTGGAAAGATTGAGGATTCTGTCAATAAGCCCAAGGCGCTCTTGAGTTAGTGCAGTCTCTCTCAACCCCGACTAAGTCAGACTCCTCCATCGAGCCTTCACAAGCTCTGTGTGAATCTCTCTCCTCCTTTTTTCATTCTAACATTGTTACTATATGTGAGGACATTAAAGCCAACTCTGATGGGACTGTGACTAAGCAATCCTCCCCCGACTTACCCATTCCTAATATGTCATGGGCTTCTTTTCCTGCTGTCTCAGAGCAGGATATTCTGAAAGCTATTCATGGCCTCAAATCAGTCTCTCCTGCAGACATCATCCCTTTGGATGTGCTTAAAGTGGTCTCAAATGATATTATCCCTGATATTACAACAGCGGTTTATCTTTTCAAGAAGGGCTGATTCCGAGGGCCTTGAAACACGCTTGTGTGCTCCCCCTATTGAAGAAGCCCTCATTGGACCCTGCTGTCCTTGCTAATTTCCAACCCATGTCCCTTCTTCTATCCCTTATGAAAGTTCTTGAGGCATTGGTTTCTCCCCTCCTGTCATCTTTTATGGAATCCTGTGGCTATTTTGATATATTTCAGTCTGGCTTTCGTCCTGGAAGAGGCACCGAATCAGTTCTCAATTTCGTATTTGATGATCTTACCCACCTAGTTGTGAGGGCGGTGTGGGAGCTTTGCTCTTACTTGACCTGTCAGCCACGTTCGACGTGGTTGAAAACCTTACTCGGATCTCCCGTTTGTCGAGTGCTGGCCTGGGAGGATAGGTATTGAACTGGTTTGCGGATTTTCTGACTGACCGGTCCCAATCTGTCTTCCTACCCCCTTTCTGCTTGGAGTCTATTGCATTGTTCTGTGGAGTTCTGCAAGGTTCTGCGTTATCTCATATCCTTTTCAAAATTTATATTCACCCTCTACTCCTCCTTATCTTGTCACATGGTTTCTGCTTCCATTCATATGCAGATGATACGCAGATCCTGGTATGTCTGGATCTCTCTCGTCCCGAAATTGCGGCCCGGCTCTAGAACTGTCTCGAGGACCTGGGCGCCTGGATGGCAACCAACTCCCTTAAACTTAATGGCAGTAAAACAGAGGTCCTGGCGGTCAGGACAACCAGCCCCCTAAACTATTGAACCCCTTACTTTTGGCCTATCACTCTCAGCCCGTTTCCCTTGCCTTCTCTTTCAGGGAGAAATCTAGGGGTCAATATTTCATCTTCAATGTCGATGACTGAGCAGGTCGGTGCAGTCTGTAAAGCCTGTCACTTCAAAAAGCATACTCTGAGGAAGGTTCTTCCCTTCATCCCTGGTCATCTTCATGCCCCCGTGGTAGGAGCGCTGGTTCTTAGTACAGTAGATTACTGTAACTCGCTGTACTATGGCCAACCACGCTATTTGCTTAATCACATTCAAATGCTCCAAAACGCAGCAGCTCAAGCAGTACTCCACCCCCCGGCACACACTCATATGGCCCCACTCTTGAAACCACTGCACTGGCTTCCGATCGAACAACGGATTCGGTTTAAATCTTTGTGCCTGGTTCACTGAGCTTCTATAAGGTGGGAGCGGAGTATCTTCAGGAGAAGGTTGTTCACTATGTTCCTGCTCATTCCCTTCACTCACAGGCTGCTCTACTTCTTTCGGTTCCCCGTTTTAAACAAGCCTGAATTGGCGGTCGTGCCTATTCTGTGGCAACCGCTAAAGCATGGAACCAATTGCCTTGGGACCTTCGTGCGATCTCCAACCATCTGGCTTTCAGGCATGCCCTGAAGACTGTTCTTTTTTAATTTTGGTCTGCCCCACCTGCTCCTTTAGCTCCAGGATGCCTTTGGGCGTATGAGCGCTTTATAAGATCATATAACATAACTAATAAAAACTCACCCATTACAACCTGATACCAATCAAATTAATTTGACTTAAAAACTTGAGTACAGCGATTGTAAGTGATATTTCATTACAGCTCGATAAGTGGTTCCAAAATTCACTGGTCTTTAATCATACCACTTTATTTACAAAACTCCCAAATATTGATATTCTCAGTTTATACAATGTAGGACAATGCGTCAGGAGATGATTTAGCATTTGAATAATTTCTGGATGTTGACATTAATTACAGCAATATTGTTTGCCGTTTATTTTTTCACCTATCTTAAGAATCTCTCCTGTAAGGAGTCAATTTAATCTAATTCGCAAAAATGTCGATCTCCAGAAGGTGTTTGGGAATTTACGCAAACAACTGGGAGCCACACTCAGTGGTTTATGAAGCCATGGAAAACAAGTACACAGCCCATTGGTTTTGATGGTTTCACACCAATCACAAAGAAAACGTTTTTTCTTTACTGTTTAGGATTGGCAATCAAACTTGTTTCGGGTTTCACCTATGTAATGCAATATTTTTCCACTTTTCATCATATAATTGATGTTTGTTCCACTTTCCCCTCCACCGTTATATTGCTAAAATCACAAAAAAGTAACCCTTAAATCCGGCGGTCGTGCTATTTCTGCCGGATTTAAAGGTCCGCCAAATCAGGGCTTTGGCGGATTTTTCCCCAGCTCTGAGCTCGGGGGAAATCCGCCGAAAATTCGTGCTATTACTGCCGGCCGGCGGTAAGAGCATGAAAATTCCCCATTGAGCCCAATGGGGAATGGGGCATTCCCGAATGGGCTCAGTGGGGAATGGGGAATTACATTACTGCCAAACCCGTGATCCGGCGCTAATAGTGCCGGGGGGTTTGGCAATAGGGCTAATACCGCTGGCGGTAATACCGCCGGCATTACCGCCCTACTCGTGATGAGGCCCTTAGTCTATAGAATGTTAATGTTTTTCATTTTAACCAACCAATCGTTTTGTGATATGAGGCCTAGTTCACAATGAACCAAAGAAATAGGAGTTCAATTTGGTAAGAGTAAGGCTTTCTTCCAAATATAAATTTCCATTTTGACCATTGAACAATCCTGAATTGAATGACAGATCTCCTGCGCATAAAGCAAAGCGGGAACCATCTTTGCTTTCTAAACACTGATTAAAGGTATTACAGAGAACGTACCACCTGCTTTATTGATATGTTTCATTTGTGACCCCAAAGCTTCCACTTTCTCCCGTAGCCTTTCGAAGTTACGTTTGTTACATGGCACAGCATCTAGTACAAAACCCAAATATGTTAATTGATTAACGGGCTCAATGTGATTCGTACCAACTTTCCAACTGAAGGCAAAATACTGTTTTGCATTACTGGCAAATCTTAACATTGCTGTTTTGTTTGCATTAATTAATTTTGTCAGCGTATTGAACGATGGCACTCATTAGACGCTGAAGGCCTATCTCTGTGTGATCTACCAAAATTACTTCATCCGCTTATGCTAACCAATGGATTTTTACAACATTAATCTTAGGTGCCTCAAAAGAAGAGTTTGCTAGAAAATGCCCCAGGTCTGACACATATAGCTTAAAAAGAAAAGACGCAAGCACACAGCCATGGCGAATACCTCTGTGCTTTGGACATTCTTGTATCAGGCCTCCCTGTTGCTTCAAACTGATCTGTGAATCTGTTCCTGAATGGAGATAAAGTAACATAGCTAGCAGTGATTTGGGAACATTCCACTTGTCTAATTTACTCCAGAGCAAAAACTTGTTTACAGTGTTGAATGCTAAAAAGAAATCAACCCCAGCAGTGTGAACTGGTGGCTTATCTTTGGACCACCCACTTTGCTGTAAATACGCATCTATAATGATGCCATTTAGACTGGTATCAACCTCTTTCCTAAATCCAATTTGGAATTGACTTAATCGCCCTGTCGCTGACGCCCATAGCAATGGTAAAGGTTTTACTGATGTGGTAACTTCTCTTAGTTCATCAAAGGACACTGCCAATTGCTTATTGAGCTGGGGTAGAGAGACACTCTTTGCTAGAGTTGCCATGGGATTGAAGACTCTAATAAACATTATTGGGTTGGCTCTATCCTGACACCATTTTGGAAAGTTGTTTTGGGGCTGATGTCTCTTGACACAATTTTGAAAAGACACGTTTGGAAGATCTTTTACACTGGGGCTAACTAAGCATGATCCAATATGTATCCTTGTGGGAGTAACCATGGAAATGAAGTTGATACTGAAAAAGTGAAAATCTGTTAGGAAAGACTCTACAAGAGCACACAGACAGCAAGAGGCACAGGAGAGACTCTCATTCAAAAGCAGGCACCAACTTGCTACTTTTGAACTTATTTGATGTTGCTTTCTAGGGCTATATGGTTGAAATAACAGTGACTTCTGATTGAACTGTCTAAAACAGGGGCCTGTGGCTCTCCAGGTGTATTGGACTACGACTCCCATGATTCCTCACCTTTAACATAGAAGGTGAGCGGTGATGGCAGCTGCAGTCCAAAACATCTGGGGAGCCAAACGTGGAAGACCCCTGGTGTAAAACATGTAAACAAGTTGGGTGTGGATGCTCGCAAACGCAAATGGGCGGTGTGTACTGCAAGTCTGTGCTGTTATTTTCCCCCTGGAATTTCACCTCCAGTTGAGAGCACACAGCAAGGCATTGTGGGTATGCAGCCTTTAAGTGAAAAGCTTGCATTTTTGCTCCATATGAGATAAATGTCACTGTCTTAAAGGGCAGTGTGTGTCTAGGTAACTACTTACAATATGTTGCACAAGGTGTTCCTTCTTTCATTTAAACTCACCACAGAATGAATGGTGCTTGTTGTTTTTGTATTATTTATGCAGGCAATATAATAATCATATTACTTCTTGGTGGTCTTTTGTGATGTATACAAAAGCTATTCTATGTGTCTGCATTGTGTTCATTTTGGCGCACGTGCCACTTCCCGAGCTATTGCCACATTCATAAACATTAAGTAGGTTTGCCGTGCAGTGCAGCAAGGGCTTATTTACTCGTGTCATACATGCAGAGAGGCATTTTGCAAATATGCACTCACGTGCGCCACATTCCGAACATGCAGTTCCCTTTACAGATCTGGGCCCGGTGGTTTCTTGACTCGGCTGCACTTCTCCAAAAGAGAGGTCACCAAATCTAGTTCTAAATAATGTTTTGTGGGAGGGGCTCCAAATGAGATCGCCCGACATGTATACTCAGCAGCGATATGCATGCCACATTTGGTGACTTTAATAAGTTATTGATCATGCCATGCGCCCAATAAAAGAGCTGATTAGAACATAGAGTAAAAGTCGGTACATATAAGTCAGTGCGATACAGCAGAGGCGAGATATATTAACAGACAGCTCGCCATGTTTGAGAAGGTGACCAGATTAATAAGGAATACTTACATGTGGATGAAATAACAACTCACTAAATCTGTAACAGAAATGAGGCCCACACAAGTCACCTAATGTTAACAAGCATTGGCAATGCCAACGGTTTGGGCTTTTGTGTAGGCATGGGAAAGGCACTTGCTTAGTGCTTCCGTAGTGGTATTAACTGGCCATTGAGGGTAGCAGGTGCAAAATAGTGCGAGGACATGGGCATCTGATAGTAGTGCCTGGCAAATGTCTAACACACATACACACTAGCTAGGGGTGCAGGTGATGCTCCGTGTGACTAGATCATGTGTGGATAGATCATATATGAATAGTCGCATGTGCACATTGTGAAAATGCACAAATCACAATCTCCCTTGTACATGGCTATTCACTGATCATTCGCTTTTCTTTACATTAAGAACACATCCATGACGAATAGGATACCATGAATAAAGTGCACACAAATAATAAATAAGCTGAAGCAGAACGCTCAGTGCAAAATCTCCCAAGTGCAACATGGAGGCAGCAGACAGAGAACTCGAGCTAATATCTCATTATAAGGCAAGTAAGGAATGGCGCAGAGGGATGAGACAGAAAAAGAAAGTTGCAGAAAGGCACGGGAAAAGAAAGCTGCAGAGAGGCACGAGAAAAGAAAGCTGCAGAGAGGCACGAGAAAAGAAAGCTACAGAGAGGCACGAGAAAAGAAAGCTGCAGAGAGGCACGAGAAAAGAAAGCTACAGAGAGGCACGAGAAAAGAAAGCTACAGAGAGGCACGAGAAAAGAAAGCTGCAGAGAAGCACGAGAAAAGAAAGATGCAGAGAGGCGGGAAAAGAAAGCTGCAGAGAGGCACGAGAAAAGAAAGCTGCAGAGAGGCACAAGACGAGAAAAAGCTGCAGAGAGGCACGGGAAAAGAAAGCTGCAGAGATGCACGAGAAAAGAAAGCTGCAGAGAGGCACAAGACGAGAAAAAGCTGCAGAGAGGCACCGGAAAAGAAAGCTGCAGAGATGCACGAGAAAAGAAAGATGCAGAGAGGCACAAGACGAGAAAAGCTACAGAGAGGCACGGGAAAAGAAAGCTGCAGTGAGGCAGGAAAAGAAAACTGCAGAGAGACACGAGAAAAGAAAGCTGCAGAGAGGCAAGTGAAAAGAAAGCCGCAGAGAGGCACGAGAAAAGAAAGCTGCATACAGGCACGAGAAAAGAAAGCTGCAGAGAAGCACGAGAAAAGAAAGATGCAGAGAGGCACGGGAAAAGAAAGCTGCAGAGAGGCACGAGAAAAGAAAGCTGCAGAGAGGCACGAGAAAAGAAAGATGCAGAGAGGCACAAGACGAGAAAAAGCTGCAGAGAGGAACGGGAAAAGAAAGCTGCAGAGAGGCACATGACGAGAAAAAGCTGCAGAGAGGAAAGGGAAAAGAAAGCTGCAGAGAGGCACGAGAAAAGAAAGCTGCAAAGAGACACGAGAAAAGAAAGATGCAGAGAGGCACGAGAAAAGAAAGCTACAGAGAGGCACGAGAAAAGAAAGCTGCAGAGAGGCACGAGAAAAGAAATATGCAGAGAGGCACAAGACGAGAAAAAGCTGCAGAGAGGAACGGAAAAAGAAAGCTGCAGAGAGGCACAAGACGAGAAAAAGCTGCAGAGAGGAACGGGAAAAGAAAGCTGCAGAGAGGCACGAGAAAAGAAAGCTGCAAAGAGACACGAGAAAAGAAAGATGCAGAGAGGCACGAGAAAAGAAAGCTACAGAGAGGCACGAGAAAAGAAAGCTACAGAGAGGCACGAGAAAAGAAAGATGCAGAGAGGCACGAGAAAAGAAAGATGCAGACAGGCACGAGAAAAGAAAGCTGCAGAGAAGCACGAGAAAAGAAAGATGCAGAGAGGCACGGGAAAAGAAAGCTGTAGAGAGACACGAGAAAAGAAAGATGCAGAGAGGCACGAGAAAAGAAAGCTGCAGAGAGGCGGGAAAAGAAAGATGCAGAGAGGCACGAGAAAAGAAAGATGCAGACAGGCACCAGAAAAGAAAGCTGCAGAGAAGCACGAGAAAAGAAAGATGCAGAGAGGCACGGGAAAAGAAAGCTGCGGAGAGACACGAGATAAGAAAGCTGCAGAGAGACACGAGAAAAGAAAGATGCAGAGAGGCACGAGAAAAGAAAGCTGCAGAGAGACACGAGAAAAGAAAGCTGCGGAGAGACACGAGAAAAGAAAAATGTAGACAGGCACGAGAAAAGAAAGCTGCGGAGAGACACGAGAAAAGAAAGATACAGAGAGGCACGAGAAAAGAAAGATGCAGAGAGGCACGGGAAAAGGAAGCTACAGAGAGGCACGAGAAAAGAAAGCTGCGGAGAGACACGAGAAAAAAAAGCTGCGGAGAGACACGAGAAAAGAAAGATGCAGACAGGCACGAGAAAAGAAAGCTGCAGAGAGACACGAGAAAAGAAAGATACAGAGAGGCACGAGAAAAGAAAGATGCAGAAAGGCACGAGAAAAGAAAGGGTGGACCAGTGGCAGCCAAGTAGGGCGAGTGGCTGGCTGCACAGGGGAACCTCAGACAGCAGAACTGGGAAATCATTTAGAGCAGCACGGAGTAAGCATCAATCTTTGGAGACTGGCATCAGCCAGACCACCAAGCTCCAGACCTCTGGGCATGCACCGGGGCAAGCAGATAGCTGAAGTTATCAAACGCCATGATGTCCAGCGGTAGCCAGTGCTGTGCACACAACGGTGATAGTTACTGGAGCGGAGCACCCGCAGCCAGAGCAGCAGGGGGCGTGCATGTGGCTACCCTGTTAAGATATACATCTTGTGAGGGGGCTGTTAGTGCACAGTCGGCACTACATAGTATGTAAATGCAGTGGGGCCGCCTATCAACACCAAGGTCATCACAGAGGATCTGCACATCTGCACCCACAGTTGGAGACTAGCAGTGCCCATTAAATACACAGCAGGAGGGCAGCATCCGGTGCACTTCAGCAGGAGGGCAGCTGCACTGAGTGCACCCAAAACAAGACCGAAGTGTACTCACTGCAGAGGGCAGACACAACCAATGCACGCACAGCAGGGGGTCCCGTGTAACCCAACGAGGGAGGTAGCAGGAGGGCAGCTGTACGCATAGCACCCGAATCAGAGTGGCTAGGCGGGTCTGGCACACCAGCAGCAGTGTGGACAGTAAACAACCACTCTCCAAATAATTCACTTGGAATCTTCTTCCAGGGCACAGGTGGGACCACCCTTTGCATGCCCAGTCTGCACTGTGGTCAGCCGCTTTATGGCGTGCTGGCTCGCCCAACGCTGCATAACGTGATAAGAAATAATAAAGAAGCGATTAGGGCACTCTGATATACCGAATTAGTCAATGTTTGACTTATATTTAAATAAAAACATAGGCCCTGATTCATGGGATTATTTGCGTGTAAAACAGGGATTTGCATTCCATTCTACCCGCAAATTCCTGTTTGACGACTGGCGATTTGCAGACAGAATGGCACGCAAATCCCCGTTTTACACGCAAATAATTCCATGAATCAGTGTAATAATTGCAATAAAAACATGGTGAACATAATTAGTTATACAATAAAAAGAAAATCACACAATTAATTCAAGGTAAGCTTACAGAATAATATAAAAGTGAATAATATCAATTATTATAAGTATTGCAAATTACTTTAGCAATTGAAGAAAAGGTTATACACCAGAGATGCATGGTATCTTCCCCATTCAAAGATGGCTGCTAGATTTGGCTTGTTTCCAGAGTGCTTCCTTAGAGACAGTCATTCAAAATGGGCAGGAACGGATGGAATTAGCCATAGGGATTAGCATGGGTAGGGACAGGGAATCGGAGGGATAAAAAATTCCCTAACAACGCTGTATCCCTCCTCAAATGTCATCTCTACTGTAAAAGCATTACAGACCCTCATTCAAAGCCCCCATTTGAAGTTCTTATGTTAAAGTTCTTCGGTTAATGACAACAGGTTTGGCCTAACGGTAGTGAGTTTAGCGCCACCTAACATGCCAAACTAAAAATACACAGCCAAATGACAAGCACATCAAATACATACACACATAGTACGTGGCCATTACGCATACAAGCACTGTGACTCACTTTGGATGTGGTGGAGGAGGGAGAGTATCATAATCTATTGGCAGAGACATGGTTTTCACCAAAAATTATGATCCGTGTGATGTTTGTCTACATTGATATTAAAATGTGCAAAAACCATGCATAGGGGGTCATTACGACCCCCGGCGTTAAGGGGTTAACGGCGCCGTAAAAGGCTGCGGCGCCGTTAACCCCTTAACGCCTTACTACGAGGTCCCTTTGCGGCTCCCGACCTGAACGGCTGGTCTGGACCAGCCGTTAAAGTAGGGACCCGCAAAGGGACCTTGATGGCAATTACGGTTCCGCAATTTGCGGTACCGTAATTGCCGCCTTCCCCATTCCCATTGAGCCCTATGGGGCAAAAATGGGAATGGGGAAGGGTCATGGAGAAAGGGGGAATCACCGCCCCGCCAACCTTGGAATGGGGTGGTAATTCCCCCTTTTTCCATGGCGGACTCCGGCATGGACCATGGTGCTATAGCACCATGGTTTAGCGCCGGAGTCCTAATGAGGGCCTAGTCTGAATGGCGTTCACCTCCACAAAGATTCACATAATTTGAATGTTATATTTGTGAGATTTACACTGTGAACCACTTCCATTTTTATTGTCTCCAGGCACTCTGGCAGTTCTGAAAGAGAAGGACGTGAGTTAGGTGGGAGAGAGGGAAAATTCAAGATGGCTTTGCTGTTGTGTTGATACGTGCAGACTAGACAATAGCTGAGCTCTGCATGCAGGTCTATTTCTATTGTTTCTGTTGTTTGATGACTATTGGGAGAGTTACCTTCCCTCCTCGAAGTGACTAAGATTCACTTGTGGTACCTTATTCCTATATGATGAACACATGTATATTATTCAATTCTCATGTCTGAGTTGCTCGGTTGGTATGCGTATAGTGTGTTTGAGCATAGAAGTTGAGAATGTTAGGGCCAGGAGGTTAGTGGAGGACCAGGCGGGCAACTCTGAGTAGCCATCCAGTGTGGTTTTGGCATCATCTGATTACGGGTGACCTTTGGAAGACATCTCTATAGTGGAGCCTTCCAGGTAAAGTACTTGTGAGGATATGTCCTGAGGCACATATGAGTGGGCCGGTGTCTCTGGCTGTGATCAGTGGGCCTCGGCTGGTTTTGGAAGAGAGTAACGAAACATACGAAGGAGTGGAAGGCATAGGGAGCAAACGTCAATGTATACCAAGAAAATAATGGGTAAGAATAATTACCAAGTGAAGCTCCAATTGCTTATTTCAGAGTGGGCAGAGTCCTGATGGGTCCCTGGGAAAAACACTGAGCATGCTACCAGGTCAAGGAGTTGTTTCTAGGAGCCAGACATACAAATTGCATAGGGCATCGGAGAGCAGAATCACGATAGGGCGCTAATTGCATTGGGCACTTGGCATAAGGATCCAAATGACACTCAGACGCCAGGGAGCAAGACCGTAGAGGGACAAAATTACAGTGGGGCACGGAGAACCAAATTTATAGTGGGATACATGGGAGCAAGAACGAGTGAGCAGAGTCACTGTGGGGCCCCTGAGAGCTGCATAGTATAAGCAGTGCTTAATCTGTTGGGATGTTTGCCAGGGCTGAGCAGTGGGTCTTATTTCTGGGCACCAAACCATATTGTCTCAGACTCATTTTGACTATGAGATGGTGTTTTCGCAACTGCATCTTTTGAACTGTCAGTAACTCCAAGCTACAAAATAAGCAAGAACAGTGGTCAAGAACAGATGCCTCTGCATCCCAGACCAGCTCATTGTTATCCATGATCCTGATGAGAAACATTGAGGCTGCTGTGCTGGTTATCATTTACTTGAACGACAATGAGCCACAAGAAGACGTGCTGGGCGCTGTTGCTCGCCACGATGGCACACAGTTCCAGCTAGCCCGCATGACCTTGGAGATAATCCACTGTTGTAATAACTGCCAGCAATGCAGACGCAGAGTGGGTGGCCTGGGAATGTGGTGTGGGCTGCAGCCAGGTAGCTGTGGTACTGGGGGCAGCTAACAAGTTCTGCCAGTAGGCACTTATACACAGGCATATATGCCAATGTTAGTGGTCAAGAGTGCTTAAATGTGCACATTCTATGCATGAGTATTTTGTCCAGTGCTGATGTTATTTTTTTTACCCTGGGACTAATTTTGCTTCACTTATAAGAAATTAAGAACTACAAGTTCCAGAATGCAAAGAGAGAAAGCCTGGCAACCATGCTTACGCGTGCAAAGGGGAAATGTGAGAATTATGTGGTCTGACTGGTGTGTGGCACTCGCAGGTGCTGCCCTACTGAGACTGTAAAGGCAGGGACAGTCAGCAGGCACATGCAGGGCCTTGTTCAGGTGGGCACTGCCCCTTTCTCTTCAGGCATGCAGCCAGCATAAAGTGGACTGGTAGGTAGGTTTGATCCAGTCTGCCAACTCACTTAGTATTAAAAACATGCAAGCACATGACTGTGCTCGTTGACAAAGTTGCCAGTGCTGTTGGTGGCTTTGTCATACAAAAGAAAACAACAGGACTGTCCCTCAGCAGCCAGCAGTGCCACCACAGTGGCAAGGCCAGAGGAAAGGCTACTGCTGACGATGGGTGACTGTGGTGAGCGCAGACCTATGGAAGATCTTGTGCAGTGTTTGACAGGCAAGTTCATCTGTTCAGTAATGATTATGTCTGTAGTTGTCCATCGCTCTACCATAGGAAGAAAGCACTTGCTCCATTTTCTGTGAACAATCAAAATGTTCCACTTGCCACCCACAGAATCAGCAGAAAATGAGGATGATTTGTTCAAAGAAGCAGTTAAACATTTGATGCATCATTTCAAGAACAACTGGTATGTTAGGTTGTTTTATGTTACGTTTATTGCCATTCATAAATTAACAACTGCCATGAATAGTGCACTCAGAATCCTCAGCCAATCAGTGGGTAACAGCAATGGGTGGTAGCATGCCACCCTGATGTGGCACGGATGGACTTAAAAAAATGTGGGCCAGCATTTTTTTTTCTTCAAACTAAGCACTGATCAGAGGACTAACTGGCCGTCCTTTGAGCCAGGTCTTCTCTCAGAATTAGAGGACTCGTGTGCAGCCTGCTGCCGCTGCAGAATGCCTTGGATTCTCTGTCCTTTGCATTCCGCATACTGTTTGCACGTTGGTCAGCCAGGCATACACTACTCTCCACAGTGCTTAAGTGGAATAACACAGGATACTCTCACAGAGAAAGTAAATGTGTACAATAGTGACATGTGACTGGTGTGCCTCAACTAAACTCAAATCTTTTGTGGAGGTTGGGTGGAGAAACAAAGAGCTAATGCATCAGGGTGGCTGGATTGTATAACCCAACTCTTCAAGCTATTTATTTTCTGGTAAATGTGGTATTATGAATGTATTATTATTATAATTTTTTTTCCTGCTGGTCAAAAGTAGGCTGATTTGATATATTGTTTAGAAAATGGGGGGAACACACAAACACAAGGACCCACCACTAGGACACAGGGGATCACTCATCTAATATGTTGGCTGATAGGCTCCAGTTGCATTTGTTGGGGGGAAGTGGTGGAGTCTGTGTGCGTGTCACAATCTAAGAGGGAAAATGTCAATATACTGTGGACTGCATAAATGCAAAATCCGTAACAGTGATATAAGGCACAATGCACTGGTAAAGAATACATTCATCATTCAAAAATGTACTCAATCGGGTGCCACGCAATACATTTTACTTTATTCCATGCCTGTGTTTTTGTCGCGCGGTCATGGCTTTCAGATTACACAGAACATTCCCTTTTCAGCCTGCGTTACAAGAAAGAGTAATCACAATTTGACTGATTTGGGCCGTGCTAAAATGGGCGTATCATACAAAAATGCATTTTTTGTCAATTGCGCCACTACAAATAAAACATATGTAATGTTTGCCATGTGACCCCCCCTCCATCAAAAAAATAATAATAATAAACACTAAAGACGTATTTGTACACGGAATTCGAAAAACATTTCGTTTTTCTTCAGTTCACACAGCCTTCTTCCTAGCCAGAAACCGTAGGTGTAAGTGGTATTTAATGGAGTTGTTGACCTTTCCAGAAGCTAGGTCACAATGCTGAAACCTCCTCAGAAGCCTTCCATCTGGCGCCTGCAAGTGATTTGAAGTTACCCAGTAATGGCGCTGCTTCTGCTTCAGGTCAGATGTGAGGCTTACGTGTTACTTACAGCTGAGGTGAAGCTCTCCCACAAGCTTTCAGTTGCTCTTAAAATAGTTTTTTTTTAACATTTCAAAACGTTATGCCTTGGTTCCGACAGCAGTGTTTGGTGTGTAAACGAACGATGTTGCATTTCGGGTTGAAATCGGCTTATGTACCTGCTAAAGTCCCCCTTAATTCGAGGTTTGTGAACATTACTGTTGTGGTTGGTTTTTATGAGTGTGGGCTATTAGGTGTCTCTTACCTATAACCCCAAACTATTGCATTGGAGTGCAGATAGGGAGAAATGGCATATGATGAGGCACACACAGCTTGTAGGTGTTGTTTGGTTATTTGTCAATCCATTGATCGCTCATGAACATGCTATTCCCTATGGCTATTCCCACCCAGTTCTTGAGCCTCTCTGTTCAAAACATCTGCTCATGGAAACTCTTTCAGCTTGCTACATTCAAGCCTTACTATCAAACTTTGCACTCAAAGTGCCTGCCAGTGTTTTTTCAAAGCAGCCTTCTGAGAGTGACTTAATTGGATTTGTGAACGTGGTCTGGTGTAGTAAACATATCTTAACTGCCTTCAGCCACTGGATGTATATGCACTCTCCTTGTCCTTCACTGAAGTCCTGTTAACAACATGCATTGGCAAAGCAAAGCGTTTTGGCTTGTGTATAAGTAGTAGGCGTTTGCCAGACACTGTTATTAGATGCCCAGGTACTGGCACACTTTTTCACTGGTTACCATCAATTGCCACTTATTACCATTATGGCTGTGCCTGGGAAGGGCCTTTCCACTGCCTACACAAAAGCCCAAACTGTTGGCATTGTCAAAGCTTGTTTTGTTTTGCTTTGTTTTGATGTTCAATGTCAGATGTACGGCAACAGACATGGACAAAACTATCAGGTTTTGCTTTACAAGTGGAGAGGAACATGCTGTGATAAAGTCACAGCCTGGCCTTTCAGGAGGGTGGGGGGAGGATCTCTTGGCTAACCCTGCCATGCCACAGGCAGAAAACAGGGCATCATCACACGTACACCACACTATATTTAGGCCATTTAAACACTGGTGTAAACTTTACATCAGAAATTACAGATTTAAAAAAATGGTCAATGGGCCCTTCAATACAGGACGTATGGTTGCAATTTTATGTTTACATATCATTGATATGCTCAACCCCATCGAAAGAACAGTAACATAGCTCATGGCTACGGCAGCAGGGGTTGTCATTGGTGCAGTGTGCACAGAGGCCATGGTGGCTGAGCTTGAGCTCCCACGCAGGTGCACATTCATGAATTTTACAACAAGCAAGATGGCAGACTACCCCTTTGGGGGCATGGTCTGCAGACTGAGAGAGATGTGCAGAATTGAATCATACACATCTGAAGTAACTAAATATTTAAGAGTTGCCCAATCCCTGACAAGCAAACATCACACCCCCATGCAGGTTCTTGGGTGCATCGTGGCCCAAGCGGGAGTGTGGGGGGAACCCATGTGTATACAATGCCATGTAAGGAAGGCAGTCATTTTAGTGTTTGGTGATGGGATGAGATGGAGAGTGCAGTGCAGAAGATGCGAGGAGGAAGGAGAAGGAGATGGCTGGGAAGCATAGTACTGACGAGTAGTGAGGTAACATTAGAGGAGAGAAGGAGGAGGTTGAGAAGACGAGTTGAGAGGAGGAGAGGGTGAACATCAAGGAGGAGGTAAGAGAGAGTGCAGAGAAGAAGATGTGGAATATCATTAGTGGTCCGGAGGGTGCAGCGTCCTGAGGGAGCAAAGCTTCAAGGAACAGGTTGGGAAAAGAAGCAAGAAAGCTGGAGAAAATCAGAGGCAGAAGACTGGGAGAGGAGGTTGGGGAACAGGTGAAGTCAGGACCTGGAGAATCAGAGACAGAGAACGAGGAGAATCCTGTGACAATAAAAGTTGAGTCTGGGACAAGTGCAGAAGAAAAAGTGTTTAATGTATACAGTTCATACAAACCTCAACATATATATATAGAAAAAAACAGACATACAATATAATTCATATACAAAATAACTTACAATGTGTGATGCTGGAAATGCATCGGAGGGACAGGGCCTCCGTATCCTTGTCCTTTACTGCTTTTTATCTTTTTAGGCGTTTTAGACCCTACCTTACGGGGTCTAACTTCAAGGTCCAAACTGATCATAAGCCCCTTAAGTGGCTTTTGAAGATGAAGGGTGAAAACCCGAAACTGCTCAGGT
Organism: Ambystoma mexicanum; assembly: GCF_040938575.1. NCBI lineage: Eukaryota > Metazoa > Chordata > Amphibia > Caudata > Ambystomatidae > Ambystoma > Ambystoma mexicanum. The sequence continues at coordinate 235,709,351 of NC_090933.1, forward strand.
GGTCCATTAGTCTGCAAGGGCTAGACTTTACCATTGAGCACAGACCAGGGAAGAGTCACGATAATGCAGATGGCCTTTCCAGAAGTTATGTTGACCGTCTGGATGAGGGTGCCTATCCCGTGGGAGATTAGGCACCCTAACCTCAGTCTGGGGGGCTGACTGTGATGCTGGAAATGCATCGGAGGGACAGGGCCTCCGTATCCTTGTCCTTTACTGCTTTTTATCGTGTTTTCTGTTGTATTTTCCGCACAGGAGTTCATGTGGGACTCCTGGCGGTGCAGATCTCTCTCTTTTGGTTTGGTGAACAGACCCGTGGGATACCCTTATGGCACCATGGGTAGGGGAACAACCCTGTGCCCCCAGTGTATTCTTTTGGGCACCTGTGTGTGACCCACAGAGCAGGGTACGGGCTGGTGGCAGCTCCATGCTGAAATGACTGGTGCCCTAAGCGTCCTCCATTTTGGGATGCCCAGGCCCTGTCATTGGAATCGGTAGATTCCTGATGGAGACAAAATGGCCCCCATGGCCTCTTGCCTTCCATCACCTGTTACCTTGATATTCCCAAAGTCCCGGGAAGCCCTACCTCTGTCCCTTACCCCTGACTGGCTGTTGGGTGGAAGTTCCGTATATGGTAGTGTGGGGAAGTGCCGACCAGACTGGCTGGAGCCTTCTCAACAACCGTATGTTGTGGGTACGCCTGTGGGTGGGACCTGGGTGAATGGAGTCTGTGACGAATATACATTCTATGTTGTGGCTGTCTAGTATCTGGTGGTTGACACAATGGTTGAGACAGCCCTGCCCGAAACCGGTATGAATGCAGCTTGGAGTGTTGAATGGCTCGGTACTTGTCCCAATACACATAACTTGTTGTGAGTGTCTGGAGAGAAGTGAATGGCCTGAATACCTCGTGTGCCTGATTGGCTGCCTACCTGCATGAATGCCCATAGTCGTGATTGGATGCGTGAGTATGACCCAGCGGAATGAATGGGAGATCAACAGTATATCTGGGGACCTCTCACTGCTAGGAATCGTGTTCGGGAGCTGAAGTCCACTACGACGAGTAACTGGAGTAACTGAAGCTTAACCTTGAGCCCTGCTGGACGAGAAGAATTGCTGTTGCTCTCCTTCACAATCTGAAAGCTGCTGTGCCTCAAGAACCGACACAGAGAGGACCTGATAAGGCGCCCTCTTCCCGAGCTACGAGGGCCCATCGTGCACAGCTGATCTTTGCCTAGGCTCCCTGGTAGACAGACCTTCGACAGGCTGCCGACCCGATACAGGGATTGTTGCAGAACTCCAAGGAGAAGCGCCCAGACTGTTGTCCACCGCTGTCGCCAACCTCCGTCGCCGTCTGGAGCCGCCGCGCTCCCATTGCATAAGAACTTCATTGATCCAACGACGCTCTCGTCCGCATCGTCGCCGCTGTATCCTGCCGGAGAAGGCCTGACCGTTGACGCGCGGAGGAGCATCCACCGGTGGGTTTCCCGCCACCCAAAGACCACAGAGACGCAGACGACTCGACGCCCTTGCTGGGCCACAGTCCTTCAACTCTTTGCAGTCCAGAACTATTGACATCGAGGTGCCTCGCACGCCTCTTCCTTGCAGGACGTTTACGCTTCCCCGTCAACGAGCACCGTTAGGAACGACGCAGCCACTTCAACATCGTAGCTCGGCCTGTTCTCCGTCGGACGTTCGACGACCCGTGGCTCCTGCCTTAAAGGGAGGGCACTCAAGAAGGGTTGTCAACTTCCCTGACGAGGAACGCTTCAACGCCAGGTACTTTGGGGTTGCAGAACTATTGGAAAGTCTAGTGGGAACAATATATGGACTGGGCTTTAATGAGATCTAATAACGTTAGTGGTACCACTTCAGAATTGTACATATTTACCATTGTTGATTTCCGGAGTACAAAGTGAGTTATTGTGATTTTGTATATGACTTTGAATATTAATTATATAAAGACTGTGTTTTAAACCAATACAGTGTGTTGACATTCCTTTGTGGGTGCTTGGGGACTACACTGTACTTAAGAACCAGCTCGCATCACCTCTTGAAAAGCTAGGCCTTGATTGCTCGACTACATCTACCAATACTAGAGAATCTTGGCAGGGGTCTCTGTGTCTCCCCTCTACCATATAGAGAGCAGAAGTACAGACCCCCCCTCCGGTCTTTACAGCTGGTGGCAGCGGTGGGATGCTTATGGTTTTAAGACTCAGTGTATAACCGTGCCACTTACGAAGGATATCTACACTTTGTTAGATTAAGGATTAGTCATGTACAAGATAACTGCATTACAAGCAATGAAATCTATTGCGAATGGTAAATTGACTTGGATGAGCTTAGAGGCTCTCCAGAGTGCTTGTGAAGCCAGGGAGTTAAACTTTGTTAATAAGTCTAGGGCTGAGCTGATAGCTGCCCTGGTGGACTACCAGATCGATTGTGAAACTCTTGAAGGGGGGGATGCAACCAATGAGGACTCTACCCCAGGGGGTTGTCGCCGAATCTGACTCTGGGAATGCCACCCTTCTTGCTGCCTCTGTTCCAAACCCCAGCAGTTCTTTAGAGCTTGAGTTATTAAGGATGACGTTGGCCTTTGAACATTGTAAATTGGAAATAGATGCTGAACTTAAGAAAGAGGAGTTGGCACAGCAAGTAGAGCTCAAAAATCGAGATCTTAAACTCAGAGATAGAGATATTGAATTCAAAGATAAGGACCTTGAACTCAAAGAAAAGGACACTGAATGTCAACAAATTCTGCTAGAGAAAGCTCGAGTGGAGACTTCAGCGAAACCAGTTGAGAGTGTCAGGTCCCCAGCAACCAAGTTTATGAAAGATTTGGTTGGTTTGTATGCGGAGGGTTCTGATATCCTCCAATGGATTGAAGCATCTGAGATGGCTTGTGCAATCCATGATGTTGATAAGATAGATTGGGCTAAGTGTAAGAGAGATTGGGCTAAGTGTTTGTTAAGCAGAGTGCCTCAAACTGGATATGACTGTATTCTGAAGCTGAGTGTGGAAGAAAGGGGTCAGTATGAGTGCATGAAGTCTGCTTTAGTTGCCAAGTTTGGCAAGACGCCTACCCAATATCTTAAACTGTTCAGGGATTTTAAGAAATGAGAGAATGTGTCTTGGATTGACTGGGTGAGTGCTGCGCACATGAACATTATGGGGTGGATTGATGGTTACAAAGTGAAAACGTTTGTTGAATTGTCTCACCTCTTGTTTTTTGAGAATTCTTTGGAAGCCTGTTCACCAGAGCTGCGTCAGTATGTTGCTGACCAGAACATTTTGGACTCCTTTAAGCTGGCTAGGTTGGCTGACAAGTGGGTCTCCCACCGGGTGTCCCCTAAGGACTCCAGTGGGAAGGACAAGGACAAAGAAAAGGGGGCCTCTCAGAAAGCTGATGAGTCCCAAAAGCAATCAGAGTCGGGTAAACCAAAACCTTCCTCTCTGAAGACCCAAAAACCTAGTGGGGATAAGTCTGTTGTGGGTGGGAGTAAGAGTAGTGATTGCCTGCTGCAAAGCAGGGTCCCAGTGGTTCCAATACCGTACCCCGCACTCCTGGCACTTGTTGGGATTGTGGGGCTCTGGACCACCGAAGGGGTGACCCCAAGTGTAAGGGTAAGGCACTTGGAGTCCAGGCTGTCAGCCTGACCTATCCCTACTACGTACCTGAAGTGAAGGCCACTGTCCTCCCCTCATCTACTGGGATCACCTTTGGTGCTCCCGTAGAGATTTCCTTAGTGTCCCTTGGGGCCTGGGACCAGTACGTAGAAGTACTGGCGACTATCCCGCAAAAGACTCGTAGGTTTTTGAGAAGTGGCCTCTTGAAGGGCTAGCCTTCTACTTGTTTGAGAAACACTGGGGCAAGCATGACAGTGGTGGACAGGACCCTGCTCAAGCCAGAGGACTATGTAAGTGCTCCTCTGAGAACCACCATGTTAGCTGGTGGGCCTCCCAAATTATCGCCTGAAGCCTTAGTCAACATTAGGATTGGAGACAAGACAGCAAAGCTTCCGGTCCTGGTTCAGGACAATGTGCCTGTGGACATCTTGTTAGGAAATGATTTGGTCGAGTTGGGGGATGATCTCGGATGGTCTACCCATGGCTGCTGTGGCGGTCACCGGATCACAGGTCACACAGGGTCCGGCTGAGAGCCCGGTATCCTTGCCAACGGGGAAACCCGAGGCACGAAATAAATGGAGGAGTAAGAAGGCCGCCTCTGTGGAGGGAACCCCTGCTCTTCCCGCTGTTCCGACAGCACCCATTGGGATCCATGCTCTGGACGGGCTGGGTCTAGTGGTAAATCCCGTCTCAACTCCTGTGGGAGAAGAGCCAGAAGAATTTCCTGTGGGAGAGGCTCTTAACCCAGAGGATCATCCTGACCTTCAATGCTTGTTAGCTGAAGGGGGACCCTCCCGGCAGACTTCTGTAAGGGACAGAGAGAGTGCTACTCTCTCGAGGGTCTGAGGACACAGGACCTGTCCCAGGCACAAGGAGAAGGTGGTTGCCAGGGCTCTCCTGGGCATTTAGACCCGTGTTGGATTCCCTAAGGAGGTTGTCTCTGATAGAGGATCCAACTTCATGTCGAGTTACATGAAAACCATGTGCAAAGAATGCAGAGTAACTTACAAATTCTCCACCTCTTACCACCCAGACCAACGGTTTGGTTGAGAGATTTAACAAAGCTCTCAGGGGCATGTTGGGTGCTTTGGAAGAGCCCCTCAGGAAGAAGTGGGATCTTCTCCTGCCATGCCTGCTGTTTGCCTACAGAGAGGTACCTCAAGAGGGTGTTGGTTTCATCCCCTTTAAGTTACTCTTTGGACATCCCGTGAGGGGGCCCTTCACCTTGAGCCGAGAAGTTTGGGAGGCCACCCCTCCAGGTCCCACCAAGCAAGTGGGTGACTCTGTGTTAGGCCTCAGACGGAGGATGACACAGATGATGGGTCAGGCAACAGTGAATCTTAAGGCCAGCCAGGAATTGAATAAGTACTGGCATGATCTTAAAGCATCGCAGGTGGATTGGACTCCGGGACAGGAGGTCCTTCTGATGGAGCCTACCAAGCCTCGGGCTTTGGCAGATAAATGGACTGGACCCTTCAGGATAATCTCCAAGATGGGCAAGCTCAATTATCTGGTTGACATGGGAGCCTCGGGGGTCACCCCTCAGGTATTCCATGTCAACAGGCTCAAGCCTTTCCACAGGCGATCCGAAGTCTCATGTCTCTTGCTAGCTTCAGGGCAAGAAGAGGATGAGAGTGAGCCCCTTCCTGGTTTGCTGCATAGCAACCCGCAGGATGGCTCCGTGGAGTACATCTCTCTCTCGATCTGACAGCAGAGCAGCAGAGGGCCTGCAGGGCTTTGCTCCGGCAGTAGACCTCTCTGTTTTATCTGACACCAGGCCTTACATCGTGGTGTAGGAACGAGATTGACACTGGTGACAGTGTGCCTGTCAAAAGCAGGTGCTACCGTATGTCAGATACCATCAAGAACCACATTCAGGCTGAGGTCACAAAGATGTTGGATCTGGGTGTTACTGAACCCTCAACCAGTCCCTGGTCCAGTCCCGTGGTCCTTGTCCCCAGGCAAGTTCCCAGACAGGTACCAAGGATTGGCGGTTCTGTGTGGACTACCGAGGAGTCAATGCCGTCACCAAAGCTGACGCGCACCCACTACCCCGGGCTGATGAGCTTGTGGACACGATAGGTGCTGCCAAATTTGTGAGCACCTTTCACCTTACCTCAGGCTATTGGCAAATAGCTCTGACGGACCATGCCAAGGAAAAGACTGCATTCTCAACACCAGAGGGACTCTACCAGTTTAGTGTCATGCCTTTCGGGTTCAAGAACGCCCCTGCCACTTTCCATAGATTAGTCAACCATGCGCTCAGTGGGCTGGAAGCCTTTTGTGTGGCTTACTTAGACGACATTGCCGTCTACAGTTCCACCTGCGAAGTGGATTTGACTTATCTGGATGAAGTGTTGCAGGCGTTAAAAAGGGCTAACCTCACTATCAAGGCCACCAAGTGTCAGATAGCTCAGGGGAAAGTCACGTATCTTGGTCATGAGGTAGGAGGGGGTCAAATCCAACCTCTACCCAGTAAAGTACAGGACATACATGACTGGGAGACTCCCACTACTCAAACCCAGGTGAGAGCCTTTTTGGGCCTCACTGGGTATTATCGCAATTTCATGGCAGACTATGGAACCATAGTGGCTGCACCCCTGACAGCTCTGACTTCGCCCAAACAACCAAGGAAAGTTAATTGGACGGAAGACTGTCAGAGGGCCTTTGATGGCTTGAAAGGAAGTCTGTGTAGGGCACCCATGTTGTGTGTGCTTGATTACAGCAAACCCTTTATCGTTCGAACTGACACCTGCGACACCGGAATTGGAGCTGTCTTGTCCCAGTTAGATGACAAAGGAAGAGAACATCCGATCATCTTCATCAGTAGACAACTTAAGGGTAGGGAATTTAGGTGGGCCACTGTTGAAAAGGAAGGTTTTAGTATAGTTTGGAGCCTTAGGCGTTTTAGACCCTATATTACTGGGTCTACCTTCAAAGTCCAAACCGATCATAAGCCCCTTAAGTGGCTTATGAAGATGAAGGGTGAAAACCCGAAACTGCTCAGGTGGTCCATTAGTCTGCAAGGGCTAGACTTTACCATTGAGCACAGGGAAGAGTCACAATAATGCAGATGGCCTTTCCAGACGGTATGTTGACCGTCTGGATGAGGGTGCCTATCCTGTGGGAGATTAGGCACCCTAACCTCAGTCTGGGGGGGGTGACTGTGATGCTGGAAATGCAGAAATGCAACGGAGGGACAGGGCCTCCGTATCCTTGTCCTTTACTGATTTTTATCGTGTATTCTGTCGTATTTTCTGCGCAGGAGTTCATGTGGGACTCCTGGCGGTGCAGCTCTCTCACTTTTGGTTTGGTGAACAGACCCGTGGGATACCCTTATGGCACCCATGGGTAGGGGTACAACCCTGTGCTCCTAGTGTTTGTTTTTGGGCACCTGTCTGTGACGCACAGAGTAGGGTATGGGCTGGTGGCAGCTCCGTGCTGAAATGACTGGTGCCCTGAGTGTCCTCCATTTTGGGATGCCCAGGCCCTGTCATTGGAATTGGTAGATTCCTGATGGAGACAAAATGGCCCCCATGGCCTCTTGCCTTCCATCACCTGTTACCTTGATCTTTCCGAAGTCCCAGGAAGCCCTGCCTCTGTCCCTTCCCCCTGACAGGCTGTTGGGTGGAAATTCCGTATATGGTAGTGTGTGGAAGTGCCGACCAGACTGGCTGGAGCCTTCTCAACGACCGTATGTTGTGGGTACGCCTGTGGGTGGGACCTGGGTGAATGGAGTGTGTGACAAATATACATTCTATATTGTGGCTGTCTAGTATCTGGTGGTTGACACAATGGTTGAGACAGCCCCGCCCAAAACCGGTATGAATGCAGCTTGGAGTGTTGAATGGCTCGGTACTTGTCCCAATACACATAACTTGTTGTGAGTGTCTGGAGAAAAGTGAATGGCATGAATACCTTGTGTGCCTGATTGGCTGACTGCCTGCATGAATGCCCATAGTCATGATTGGATGCTTGAGTATGACCCAGCGGAATGAATGGGAGATCAACAGTATATCTGGGGACCTCTCACTGCTAGGAATCGTGTTCGGAAGCTGAAGTCCACTACGACGAGTAACTGGAGTAACTGAAACTTAACCTTGAGCCCTGCTGGACGAGAGGAATTGCTGTTGCTCTCCTTCACAATCTGAAAGCTGCTGTGCCTCAAGAACCGACCCAGAGAGGACCTGGTAAGGCGCCCTCTTCCCGAGCTATGAGGGACCATCGTACACAGCTGATCTTTGCCTATGCTCCCTGGTAGTCAGACCTTCGACAGGCTGCTGACCTGATACGGGGATTGCTGCGGAACTCCAAGGAGAAGAACCCGGACTGTTGTCCACCACTGTCGCCAACCGCCGTCGTCGACTGGAGCCGCCGTGCTCCCATTGCCTAAGAACTTCATTGATCCAAGGACGCTCTCATCCACATCGTCGCTGCTGTATCCTGCCAGAGAAGGCCTGACCGTCGACGCACCAAGGAGCATCCACCGGTGGGTTTCCCACCACCCAAAGACCACAGAGACGCCGACGACTCGACGCCCTTGCTGGGCCACAGTCCTTCAACTCTTTGCAGTCCAGAACTATTGACATCGAGGTGCCCCGCACGCCTCTTCCTTGCAGGACATTTACGCTTCCCCATCAACGAGCACCGCTAGGAACGACGCAGCCACTTCACCGTCGTAGCTCGACCTGTTCTCCGTCGGACGTTCGATGACCTGTGACTCCTGCCTTAAAGGGAGGGCACTCAAGAAGGGTTGTTGATTTCCCCAATGAGGAATGCTACAACACCAGGTACTTTGGGGTTGCAGAACTATTGGAAAGTCTAGTGGGAACAATATATGGACTGGGCTTGTATCTTTCTTCGACAGGTTGCCCAGGTGGGGGGATCTCCACACAGAGCTGTGTTTAATGGTAGTTACCAGTATTCTGCCTATTACTCAACCATCTTGCTTTCCTTCCTCTCTCTACTGCTGGTTTCCTCTTTATTTTGATCTGTGTGTCATTCTGACCGTTTGCACTTTAATGAGATCTAATAATGTTAGTGGTACCACTTCAGAATTGTACATATTTACCATTGTTGATTTCCGGACTACAAAGTGAGTTATCGTGATTGTGTATATGACTTTGAATATTAATTATATAAAGACTGTGTTTTAAACCAATACAGTGTGTTGACTTCCTTTGTGGGTGCTTGGGGACTAAACTGTACTTAAGAACCAGCTCGCATCACCTCTTGAAAAGCTAGGCCTTGATTGCTCGACTACGTTTACCAATACTAGAGAATCTTGGCAGGGGTCTCTGTGTCTCCCCTCTACCATATAGAGAGCGGAAGTACAGACCCCCCCTCCGGTCTACACAATGCACTTATCATAATGTACATATATCATGCTCTTTACATAAAAAAATAATACATACATCATTACAGTTCTTCCAATATAAAATTCTGCTTCCACTAATTCCGAGTCAGTTCAACAAGTTTCCCCGTAGCCACTATGCCACTGCACACATGGTAAAGTGGAATATGTAGTGATTTATTGTCTGTGTTTAAGCAATAGCACCACAATGAGTCACTTTTGATGTTATCTAAATTCATCACAGAAGGTCCCAGCAGTCTCATCTGGAGAGGGCCATGCATCAAGTATTCCATGAGTACATGGTGAGCAGTTTCCATTTTTCCAGCTATGCCACACAAACGGCATATCGTTTCTTCCTCGCCAACGGCAAATTCTGAACCAATAGATACCACACTGGTAGTTTATTCAGTTTTATGTCATTTTATCGACTCCTGTTTTTATGACGGGTGTTTTTACAATGAACTTTTGTGGAAAATATTAATCGAACATTTTTAAAAATGATTTTTGAGGGTTCCCCCTAAGACTCCTGTCCTCTACCTATTTTTGTTATTTCTGACCTCCTTAACCATTTATATGCCCTTTCCCACCACCCCCAAAAAACCCGTCCTAAAAACACCCGTCGTTAAAACGGGTGTCGATGAAAGGACATTGTACCGTTTATTCACACATAACAACAGAATAAATAAATCTGCGCCATGCGGTAGATGGTCATATTGTGAGATACCTCTGTGGTTTTTTGTATTGATTAATTAAATTCTCCATCACTGAGCGATAACTTTTCAAACTCGCTAAATGATTATAGTTGGCTATCCAGTCCCATCTATCTAGTTTATTAACAAACGTTCTCCTTTGTACGTGGAAATCTTCCCATTTTGGTTCCCATTCTATTACCTTAAAGGTCTCGTTCGCCATAATGGTAAATTTGCTTTTAGCTTTGGTGCTAAATTCCCTTCCCAATAATTGTAACAAGGGGCAAAGCGGGGATAGCCTTGATTTCAAATGTAATATAAAACTTTTTTTCAGGGCCATAGCAACCAATTAATGAATACTAAGATCCAACCTTTTTATAATTGTTTTTTTAGAACACACTTAATACCAAAGAGGTTTCTAAGAGCAGACCCAGGATTCGAACCTGTGTCACTCTGTGCCGTCTTGCTTCCAAGACGTGTGTTGCCACCGAGCTATACTACCTGTGCCGACAATTTTGATGGGCACACTAGGGCCCAGTTCTAGGATCCTTCACCAGAATTTGCCCTCTACAATCTTTAGCCATGAGATGTTATCCATGCTCAGAGCCTCCAGCCCATATAGAATGGACGAGCAAAAGCTATGTTTATTTATATAACATCAGAATGCTATATAAACTATAACCAGTGGCTTCTCTGATGCACCTTGAGATCATATTAGTCAGAGCTATGGCTTTTTGTTTTTTGCCAGCAGTGATTGCGGAATAATCACAACTAGTTTTACATTCCAGACCCAAATATTCATAGCAGGCCACAAGCTCAATGTAGTTTCCAGCCACCACCATCCTAGGTATTGTAGCCTGTTTTTGGGCAAAATGCATTACTTTGGTTTTTATCAAAGTTTATTCTTAGCCCATGGGCACCTGCATATCTTTGCAATTTTAACAATGATCTCTTGAGATCAGCAAAGGTATGGTCACAGAAAACCAAATCGTCAGTGTACGACAAGCATGGTACTTTTTCTCCTGCAATATTAGGTGGACAGATGTTCATACGCTGCAATTGTTCAGGCAGGTTGGATATGTATATGTTAAACAGTAAGGGCGCTATGGCACATCCCTGCTTTACGCTTCTTTCAGTCATCACCGGTCGTGTCCAGCCTGACCTGAACAGAACTATTCTCATATAGGCCACGTACAGCAGACAGAAGATATTTCGGGAATGTCAAGGCTTTCATCTTTTCCCACAATATTTCTCAGTAAACTGTATCAAATGCTGCCTGGAAGTCGATCATAGCAATACGCAGACCAGGGTTACCTTTAATTCTTACTGCCCTGGCAAATGAGTCAAAAAGCCACTGACAATGTGCAGTACCAGATGTTGCCCTAAATCCCATTTAGAACTTACCCAGAACATTAGCGGTTTGTACTCATCTTTCTAGCCCATCCAATACTGGAGATGCAAAGATCTTGCCCGAGACATCTAGCATCGCCAGTAGCCGAAAATTCTCAGGCATAGATCTCTTGCCTTTCTTGTAGATGGAAACTAATAAGGATCTGCGTCAAGATGATGGTATGTTGCCCTCCTCACAAACCTTTACAAAACGTACATGCAACAATTTGGCCCAAATCTCTGGAGAGGGTTTCAATGCCGCATTCGAGAGACCATTCCAACCTGGGGCTCTGGAATCATTAAGATTACACATTTCTGTCTCAATCTCATCCAAATCAAAGACTACATTGAGTTTTTCCCTAGGAAGTGTTCCTACTACTGTTGGTGTCTTAGGAGCATTAAATGTATAACCAATATAATTGGCCCATTGTTGGTCCCCTATACCACACGTGACCTGCTTAGTTTGATTAGAAATAAACTTCCACATCTTTTTCAGGTCCTTTGTTTTAACTGGCATTAGCATCCTGGTGGGGGTGCCAGCAAATCAGGTGGCTAGGAATGCAGGCTTGAACCACTGGTGCAGGCCTGTGTTCCATACCACCTGACAGCCGGCTCCGCCGCCACCATCTTCCCCCCACACTCTGTTCCCTTATTTCTTGTATTGTTTCCTCTTTTCCCACACCAACACTTACCTGTTTGTTGTGGCAGCACAGGCCGCCATCACAGCTGCTTCCCCGCTTCTACGGCTGCCATGTAAAGGGAAGAGAGGCTCCGAAGAGCCCTGCCGCCCCATTCCATGGCAGCCATCTTAGAAAAGGATTTAATTCATTGAACGGGATACCTCGCACGTCCCGTTCAATGAATGAAATCCTTTTTTTAGCACTCGGGTTACCGCTTTGGTAACCCGGGGTGGTAATGGCGTTAAGCACCCATTCCAGGGGCTGGAACAGGTGTTAATGTCTCGGGTCCCTCGTTGAAAGCCCTCGCTTCGCCCAGGCTTTTAACTTGGGCCGCCGGGACAGGTGCTTAACAAATATTGCCATTGTGCATTTCTATGTTACAAATTCCATCCCTTCACCATCCCTTCACCCACCTCCTGTATCTATTTTTCACCAGGCAGGATGCTATTAGCACATCCTGGTGGGTGGGGGCATTTTTCTTTATGTATCGCAGCTCTCCTCTCATAGCCCTTTTAGTGTCCCGGATAGTTTTATCCCCAAAAATATTCCCATTGTGAGTAGGCAAAATGGTTTAATTCCCTTTTCGGATGCACACCATAGTCAGGTTTTCTAGAATCCAGGTCTCAATGTCAAGCGGGAGACTTGTTCCAGTAAGGCAGCCTGATTTAAGTTAACATACTTTATAGTTTTCTGTAGGATTTTCTCTGACCCCTGCATTAACTGCCAGATCTCCGATCAATCTTTGTTCATCATGACGATTCCATCCTGACATTGTGAGCGTAAGCATTGCATGGTCACTTTGCGCATTTCCCTTCACTTCAAGCTTCCTCACAAATGCAACTGTAGGCTCATTGCAGAAACACTGGTCTAATGTGGCTACCTTGTCCCTGCTCTTCCATGAGCTTTTACCAGATCTTTCACCAGCCACTCTCCCATTAAACATAAAACAATTCCAGTCATACAAGGTCTCAGTCCATACCACGGCCTCTGATGAGACAGAGTTAATTTCCAATTCAGATGTAGAGTTAACATAGTCAGTTTCTGAAATGTCATGCTTAGAGCAGCACCTATAGTTAAAATCACTGCCGATTATAATCAACTCCTGATCCCCAGAGGCTTCATTACAACTAATTATCCCCACAACAGATTCAACAATATTGTCAGTAATTTGTGAGCCAGGGGGATCATACAAATTCACAATCAAGACAGACAGATCCCTATCCGGTAGGCAAACTCTCACAGCCAACATAGATGAATTATCCTCGCTATATGTAATTCTGGTGGCTTTTATGCTGTTTTTTTACACCAATAATAATGCCCCTATTCTTGGCCATAGCTTGGAATATCTGATATTCATCTATGTGAAGCTCGGAGAGCAACCATCACTCCTGTAATACTCCTGTAATAAAAATAAATATTTTTGTAACAATAGGCTCAGCAAGCCTTCGATGCCTAGAAAATGTGAGAATCTGTACTTATTTCAGGAACTTAAAGTCCAATATCAGTTCTTTGGTGGCTCCTTAAGTTCGCTATTCTTGATCAGCCAGTTCAAGACTCCATTATGTTCTCCTGCAAGGTATTAGAGCAACTCTTACTCCCCACGGTATCATTGATGGACTTCAGACATTCCCACAAATGTCCTGTGGACTGTAGCTGGGGATCAGTAGAAGACACTGATTCCACTGCCACATCCAGCTCATATCCAAGATCGAGCAACATGCTTTTATGTAGCCTCACCATATTAGTAGTCTCAATTGTGGCACAATGTACTCCGCTTAATTGATGTTTGGTATTTCTGATCGGCTCAAAAAACTGAAATCCTGCGAATCCAGGATCATTTGTGGGAGAATCTTGTGCGTTAATTTCAAGAAGTCTGAACGGTTGATATGTGGCTTACACTTTGTGACACCCTGTATGCTCCGCTTGATTGTGAACGCCGGGCCATTATTACTGGCTACAACCTCAGCACTTATGCCCTTATACGATGTCCAACTCATGAAATTTGAACAGGTCATGAACCACTTCTTATACTAGACAGGCTTTTTGCCACTATGTTTTCCCCTCTCTGAGGGTTTATTGTTTTAATAGTTCAGAACAAGTTCTGATGCAACAGAAGTGACTGCCTAATTGGTGATTAAAACATATAGAGAAATTCCAAGCAGTAGTAATCCCTTGCTCCACACGGAGGAGACAAGATCTAATGAACACTGGGCCTCATTATAAGTATGGCGGTAAGGCAACAACAGTGCCGGTAGCGCTGCTGGCACTGTTGCTGCCGTACCGCCATACTACGAGTTCTGCTCGTGGGTGCCTGGTGGCTGTGATGGCACCCATGAGCAGAACTTGACGGTAGCACTGGTACCGTTGTTAACGGTACCATTGCTACTACCCTCCCCATTGAGCCCTATTGGGCGGCGGAAAAAAATGAATACCGGCGGCAGCCATGTCTGTACTGCAGGCACGGATACCGCCAGCCTCGTAATGAGGCCCTGTCTCACCACAGAACCTGTACACTTGTGTCTGGCCTTTTTAACACATTTGTTAGGTACATGTGTATATTTGTTGATTGGGGAAGAGTCTCCTCGCTATCACCTTTAGATAGGCGGCACACCACTGAGCACCTAGGGAGAGAAACTCCGAATAGGGTCAGTGTGTTCTTCTTAGTAGGGACAGCCTGCATATGTGTTTTGTCAGAAAGGTGAGATTCTGTCATTTTGTAAATACTTCTCCTAGTACCGTTTTTTCGGGATAAAACGTATTTCCCTAACAGTAGGAATGCAATGCTAACCGATAAGGTTTACAACTAAGTGCTAGGTGTTTTTGTTTTTTTTGGAACCTATGAGACTGCCACCATGATTTTCAAGAGGTCTTGGCGGATAAACCAGACACTTCTTATGGATTTGTACATCAAACTGACATTCTGCTGCGGAAGACTCTGAACATCAGACCATAGAGACCATCAGATACCAGTCAGAAAGTATTCCAGAAAAGTTGGAGTTCTGTGTTATAGAACTGCCCAAAAGCCATTGGTTATCACATACCTTCTGACTGAGTAAACCTGATGGAACATAGAGGTTCTGTAATGAGTTTAAGAAGGTCGATAAAATATCCACGTTTGATGAGTAACCTATGTCTAGGATTTACAAAATTATCGAAATAATTAGTTGGCCAAGTAATTCTCCACCCCTAGGCCTCACCAATGCATACTGGTAGGTTCTCTTGCCACTGGAAGACGGAGAGAAAATGACTTTCATAAGTCCAATGGGACTGTTTCAGTTTGCATTGGCCTTCACAGGGCACCTGCCACTTTCCAGCGAGTCATGGACTGCGTACTGTAGCCACCCCAAACAGCCACCCCAAAACAATGAGGTACTGTATTTAGATAACAAAGTTATCTGTTGCAGTCACTTGTCTGACCGTATGAGACAACTTTGCCTTGTTACACAAAGCTTTAGGAAGGTTGGGTTGAAGGCCAATCTAGGGAAGTGCCATATGGCATTGGACTCTGTCACATTCCTTGGGTTCAAAGAAGGCAAGGGGATACTTCAACTACAAGCAGCCAAAGTAGAAGTGTAGAGGAGCAGGTGGACACATTATCCCTAACCCCCCCCTCACCGCCGCTATACTGGAACAACCGGAGAAGGGCCCTATACGGGAATCCATGTGTTATGCCTATACTACATCGAGTGTACAAGAGACGATATGTACTCATAAAACTGTATCAATTGTATCCCCGCACTGAAGGAGTGGAAGGATACTCTTTCTAGGAACATAAAAAAAAAACCTGGAGAGGCTACAAGTCATCCAGAATAGTGCTCTCCGTGCAGCCCAATGGATTGCTAAAAGAGACCACATCTCGGAGGCCAGAAAACTAGCCCACTGGCTCCCAATAAAGGAGAGAATCGTGTTCAAAGCTCTGACATTGACACACAAGTGCATCCATCTCACTGCTCCTGTCTACCTCTCGCAAAGAATCCACCCTGTCGCCTCTAGAAGACCAACCAGATCACCCTATACCAACATGCTCTGTGTGCCACTAGTAAAAAGAGCTAGAGCGGGCGGATCCAGCTTCCCATATCTCGCACCTACTCACTGGAATGCCTTATCTCCCACTATCCGAAGTGAGGCCTCCCTCCTCGTTTTCCGCAAAGCAATGAAAACCATCCTCTTCTCATAAAGTCCATCGTAGCGGCATGAATACCAACCATAGGACCCACTGCTTAAGCTGTAATGAGCAATGACCAATCAAATAAGCTGTAATGATATCTATGTCTGTGTTTGTATACAATGTGCCATTTACTGCTACCACTACTGTACCTCTGTAACTAAGCTTATGCAAGTACAGCGCCTCAATGCCCTTGGGCTGCTTGCGCGCTATATAAATATAAATAAATAAATAAATATCATGTGGAGGGATGTCAGCATGCACCACTGGATATCATGTAGTGCTGAGTGAAATTTGAGGAGGGGAGAGTGATGTCATAAAGAAGCTATACGAGGACATACTGAAACTGTATGGAAATACTGAAGAGTAACGATGTAACTGAAGTGATAAGAGAAACGATAAAGTAATATATACAAAAGAAGAACAAAGTAACTTGTTGAACATAAGTGTAAATACGCAGCTACGCGAGGTAGACAAGACACATAGAAGCTTGCTATAGAGGAAAATACAACGTGGCAAGGCCAGCCATGATAGGAAAAGGGGCAACGGCTCGTGTAAGGATTCAATCCAGCTACCTCATGAACAGACTGCAGAGTAAGGAGACCGTATCCAGTTAAAATTTCGAAAACATTTTTTCAAATGCCATTTCGTCGAAATGTATGTTTTTTTTTTGGTTTAGCTAGTAAATATAAAGTGTAAATAAAAAAAAACAGGGGGTTGAGGGAACCCCCCATTAAACCATTAAAAAAATAAAAATAAATTTGAAATCATTTTTTTCGGCATTTTTCTTCTAAATAAAATAGCATTAGAAAAAATGTCATTCAACATATTCACTATAAACTTTAGGAGACTTTGGAGGAATAGCTTTGTGTGCAAAACAAAGAGGAATCTGTGTTGGCCTGGGATAAAAAATAGCTATTTCAAGGATATCTGCAAAGCAGAAATGGAGGCAAACGGATCAGCCATGGACGTGAGACATATTTCTCTTAGATTAAAGAAGAAGAAAACATTTGCAAGAGCCAACATATTGGAAAATTAACAATGAATAAGGCGCAATGACAGCCAGCATAATTAAATCAAATAGCAGTAAATGGGAGGTTGAAACGGACAAATTTGCAGTCTCCTCACACGTGATCCAGAAGTCGAAAACAAAGGCTGTTCATTTACCTGTGGATGAAGATAGTGATGTGCTTACACTCCCTTGAATGTCTCAGAACAGAGAGCAGAGAACAAGATCAACTACAAACCGGAAACATTGGCTCATGGTCAGACTGATGAGAGATGATGGATTAATTGGGAAAGTGGGCAATAATCTGACGTGACTCAAACACCTGGTTTTCATTTTTCTTACATGCAGCTAGCCAAGACGGAAGTCCAGGGTTGGGTGGGAATGCCAATCAATCAGTGGGTACATGGGGCAACCTGCTATACAATGTTGCATAGACCAATATGCTGCCATTGTGTCCGCTATAATCAGTATTATACATATTTAGAGGTAGTTCAAGGCGTGCCTCACGGATAAAACACAGCGAATGAAGTACTAACCTATATGTATTAATCCCTCCCATCGATAGGTTTTACAGTTTGCCACATTGGATGACATCATAGATGACGCATATTGGGGTATAAAACCTTTTTGTAATCAAGTTTGTGTGTAAGTGTGCATGCATCAGTCCGATGTCTGCCAGCTGACCCTACTTTATTAAATTGAGAATAAAGTAGTACTTTTATTCTTGAGACTGTCTGGTTATTTGATCTGAGATATTAGTAATCCCATCTAGCACAAGAGACACTTCAAGGCGCTAGAACACAAAAGTGTTTCAGAAGTTTCTCAAACCTGAAGAAGAGAAGGATCTGGGACTTATCTCATACTACAGAGGATTCATTCCCATTTTCTGAAGCTGGAAGGAACCCTGAAGGGAGCCAAGACAGCCTTTGTGCCATCCACTACTCTTAATTGTGCCAGATTGATAGACCCATTTATTTTAATAACAGATGCATAACAAGTGGGATTTGAGGAGGTAGTCTTCCACGCTAGAAATAGGATTAGGTAACCAAAACTCTTCATTAGACGAAGGTTATGTCCGGGGTGTGCTAAAGCTAGAGTGTTTGACGATTAAGTGGGCCATTGATAAACTCAAATATTATCTTACCGGAAGAAAATATATGTTAGCTTTGGATCAAACCCCCTAACTTGGACTGCTTGCACAAAAGACAATACTCATGGGTCATGCAGTGGTTTTTCACCCTTCAGCCATTCACTTTTTCCGTTGTCCATCAGGATGCTCCCATTCAGATTGATGCATGTTACCTTAACAGGAAACCCTGTGGAGCCCCACAAAGAAGGTTTAGAAGGAGGGGGATATGTGACGAAGTTCCTTGCCTTACCCTTAAAGTGGGTGGGTAGGTAGCCAAGGGGCTGTGTGCCACCATCCAAGTGTGATGCTGGGCCAGAGGGTTTTATGGGGAGGATCCCCCAATTGCCCTTGCTTCGCCACAGGAAGGGGGCAGTGATCTTCATTTCTATAGCACACTAGGCTCTGACTCTTGTAGAACATGTGTACATAGTACTTGAGAAAGTACCAGTAAAACCAAAAGGTCTGTGGGTGTTTTAATACAGGGTCCGTGGTTTCATAAATGTTTACATTGTGTTGACGTGCTCAACCCTATAGAAAGGACAGTAACGGAGCTCCCAGTTACTGAGGCATCGGTTGTCAGAGATATGACATACACAGAGGATGCGGCATACATGGAGTATGCGAAAGAAAGATGACTGACTGGGCGTTCAGAGGCTCAGTCTGTGGAACAAGAAACCTTAAAAGACTCCCAATTCTGGACAAACAATCATAATCACGCATTGATGCAGGTGCTTGAGAGAATCTCTGCCCAGGGTGACCCAGGTTGTGTATAACACAATAATGCAAAGAAGGCGGCTGTAGTTTTGGTGTTTGGAGACGGAGGAATAGAGCATTTGTGTTGAGTTGGAGAGCTTATTAAAGAGTGGAGAGTGGGGGAAGCAGGCTGGAGACAAGAGCAGAGGTGAGAAGCAGGCGTTCAGGAAGAGTAGTACTCAGGTGGTGCAATCTAACAACAGATGAGAGAAGGAGGTGGTTGGGAAAAGGAATTTAGAGGAAAAGAGGAGGAACATGAAAGGGGAGGTGGAAGAGAGCGTGAAGAAGGAGAGGTGGAACACCAGTAGTGGATTCACTAAGGTACAGAGTACACAAGGAGGACGTTAGGAGAAGTAGTGAGGAAAGGTAAAGGACCATCAGAGGCTGAAGACTAGGAGTGGAGGTCAGTAAGTGTGTCTAGTCAGATCTTAGAGAGTCATAGAGAGAGAAGGAGGTGGACTCTATGACAAGGAGGAGTCTGTAATGCATGTAGGAACAAGCATGTTGCATTGTATCGAGGACGAGAGAGTGGATTAGTTGGCAATAGTGCCACACCCCTAAGGCAAGGTGGGCAGTGCCCTATACTAGTTGAAGCTTGAATATGCCTATCACTGCTAGGAGCTGTTAGAATGGATTTCTAAACTCTGGTGGATAGATGTTTAGGGGGCCACTCTTGTTATATGAACAGGGGCCACTTCTGGGAAGATAGCAATACCAAATCACTGTAGCTTGGAGATCAGTCATGGCTAAATATCACGAGGAGTGAGGGTGATCAGGGGTCTCCAATGAGCACACACAGTTAAACACCAAGAATTACAATTAGACAGTGTTATACAAAAATAAACTATTATCATAGGCCCAAATGAATACTCAAATGCAATAGTAAAACACCACACACGCAACACACTATGTGATATATATACACTCACTGGAGCCATTGCGAGAAAATTAGTAACCACCAATACCTGCAAAGGAAAAAGGCGAATAACGTTTATAGCACCAACAGTCTTCAGAGATGGCAACCCTAACTTTATAAGCCAAGTCCTAGAATGAAAGGAGCCATGTGCTCAATGTGCAATGTGCGCTTAAAAGCAGCTGGTCGTGTGTAAAGTTCACAAAGTACTTCTTTGGGAGCAGGAAAGAGCTAGGGAAGAATTCTGAAGGGGTGAAACAGATGTATTTATTTATTTACTTGCACACTTCTAAAGTGCAACATTCACCTGAAGGCATATTGGAACTACCTAAGCAACTATAAGGAGAAACTAAGTCTTCAGGGATCTCCTGTAGGGCATGTTGTCATCCATCCTCCAAAGTGCTAGAGGGAGGGAGTTCCACAAAACAGCAGCAGCAACTGAAAGGGCCTGCCACCAACCCTAGATAGCCAAAAGACGGGGGTCCTCCACCCGAAAGGCTTCTGCTGAACACAGGGAGCGGCGTGGCATATAAAACCAAATCTTTGCTTGCAGATAAACTGATCCTGTCACACGCAGCATGCGAGAAACTAGGCAGAGTGACTTGAACTGCCCTCGTTTCCCCACCGGTAGCCAATGAAGACTGGGGGGCCCAGGGAGTGGATATAGCCACTCAAGCCAAGGAATTCTGTAAAATGTGTAGGCGTCGGATCAGATAGGCAGGCTGTGCAAGGATCAACACATTGCAGTAGCCTAACGAGGATAGCACTAGGGTGGAGACCACCGGATGAGCAGGCAGAAACGGTAGCACCGTGCACAGCATTTTTAACTTAAAGTGTCCCGTCTGAAAAATTGCAGCGACCTGGACAGCCATTGATAAAGAGGAGTTGAGTTTTACCTCCCGATCATTTACGACAGGAACTGGGGTAGGACAAGGACCCAGTAACGAAGGACAGAAAATAGGTGACCAGTGGGCAACTGCATCAGAAGAACCCACCAACAGAATCTATGCATTTTACCCATTCAGTTTCAGCCAATTGGATGACATCCATCCACCTACAGCATCCAAGTACATCCAAAGCCTGACAGCCGTCTTTGGTACCGCCCAATCCAGGTCAACCAGGATCTGCATGTCATCAGCACAGTCATAGCAAGAGAAGCCATGGGATGCAATGAGACCAATAAGAGGCTGGACATAAACTTTAAACAGCAAGACAGAAATAGCAGAGCCCTGGAGAACACCACACGAGAGTGCATCAGGAGAAGAACAGAAAGGAGGGAGAGAAAGAGACTGAGAATGGTCAGATAAGAAAGCAAAAAACCAGGCTAGTACAGCACCCGAGAAGCTGGCCCCAGCAAGGCGGCTCAGCAAGATCACATGATTGGTGGTATCAAAGGTGGCTGACAGGTCAAGCAGAATTACAGCCCGTGTGCTGCCTTGATCATGCAATCGAGCATAATCATCTACCACTGAGACCAGGACCCCCTCAGTGCCATGAGTTAGCCAGATCCCAGATTGCAATGGGTGAAAGAAAAAATATTTCTCCAAGAACGTAGTGAGGAGAGGGAAAACCAGTGATTGAAGCACCTTCATAGAACACGACAACAGAGATAGGCCGCAAATTAGCAAGCACTGAAGGATCCAGCGTGTTTTTTTCTAAAGACGGGAATCACTAGAGCATGTTTGAGAGGGGGGGGAAATAGAGCCAGTTTTCAGAGAGAATCACTAACAGCTAATGCAACAACTGGGGCAAACTGAACTATCACCTTATGTAACCATAGAGGGATAGCATCAATAGGGGAAACTGATTTAAGCCTACCTGAGGCCGCTACAATTTCATCCAAAGGGAACGTAGGAAAAACATCCTAGATCGGGCTAGATGGGACAACTGCTAACTCAGACAGGGGAGGATAACTGGGACATTTGGATGTCCCTACGAATCACAACAATTCTGTTAACAAAGAAGAGTGAGAGGGAGTCACACAGAGATTGCAATGCCGGGACTGCTTCAGGGGGGACAGAGGACAGGGAACGGAGCAATTTAAATAGTTCCCAGGGCAGGTTAAAGCAGTTTTGATTTGAAAATAATAGAAGGCACATTTAGCATCAAACATGGCTTTATGATACTGACTCGAAGTATGCTGGTACATTTATTTGGCTATCAGACAGTAATGAATACACTAAGTGTGCTCTGCCTGCCGACACTGAAAGCGGAGAGCATGGAGGTGGTCACTGAACCAGGCCTGAGAGATCTCTACCCTAGTCTTCAGTGTTTTATGAGGGGCAGCACGGTCAGCAATAGAGGTGAAAGCACGCTCCAACAAGATCAAGAGTAGGCACTCTGCATGTAGGGATTGCAATTGACTCACTATATGTTCCCAAGGAGCAGCCCGCCAATTGTGACCAAGACACTTCCCACCTCCACGGGGTACAGTAGGCGAGGCCAACTTCCATGCGAAAGAAATAAGGAAGTGGTCAGACCAGCAACTTTGGAGAACTGAGTGGACCGAAATCGCTCTCCTTGGAGCAAAAATAAGGTCAACGGTGTTACCCCTCTGATGAGTTAGGCCCATTACCAATTGAGGAAGAGCAAGTTTCTCCAAGAACCTAATAACTGCTACATCAGCTGGGTCATTGAGTCAGGTTCCAAGAGTCACAAGAGGATCTGCTACGATGAACAAAGCTGTTCCCGACTATTGAAGGGCTTTAGGAAGCGGATACTATACAAGCCAAAGCAAAGGCAAAATTAACCTTCAATGTGCAAATGCGTTTTGATGAACAAAGGGCCACTGGTAAGTGACGAATAAACTCATCGCCCTTAGCTCAGTTTTGGTCCAGGCTTGGCAGATCTAGAGGTGGTCGCCAGAGGTTCAATTTCCCGCCCTTGGTTCGGCTTCCAGATGCACAGGTGCTGTTGGTGCCGAAACAAGTCCGGTTTGGGACATGAGCTGTACTTTTGTAGTCGATTGAAGAACGAAGAAAACACTGATGCAGCATCTCTCAGGGTACAGGAACGAATGCAGGAAAACCGCCTTCAGTGACCATCACTGTCGCACAGTGACGCAGGGGCACCCAACTCTCCTGGTATGACACAGCTTCCTATCTCGCGACTCAAATTTTCTGGGCTGACACAATTTGATAGAAGAGTGCTTTGTTGAATAAACTCGGATTCACCAAAGTCTTGGGTCAAAACTACAAACAGCGATGCTCCTGCACAGCAACCAAGGATTAAGCTGGACAGTGCATTGGATGGCCCAGGGAGGCTTCCAAGCAGGGTCACTTGCAGGGTTACCAGGAGACGTTGAGAGTGATTGTTCCCACCACTCCAAAGGTTTGAAGCACCGTCGCAGGTTTTCTGAGCTCTTGCGCAAAGCATGACTCTATCGGCACAGCAATGGAATTCGGGCACCAGCTCTCTTCAGTGTGTCTCAGGATCTTCCGGATCCTTGGTTCAGTCTGAAGGTCGGTTCTGCCTGTTGCTGATCTGCTGGAATTAATGCAGGACCCCTCCTCATACCCACATTCAGGTGAGTGCTCGCACCCAGCCCATCAATGGGAAGATCTGCTCCATGCAGGCACACCAGCATGGTCCAATCAGGGACCACTGGGGTTCTCAAGCTCTCATGCACGCCAGACACTCTGGCACCAGTAGTGTGGATTGGGACCCGACAGTCCCAGCACACTTCCTGGGTACCCACACATGTGACCTGCAGGGACCTGCGAAAGAAGCAGCATTTGCAGCAAAATGCATGCCCAAATAAGGACATCCGGCCATGAAAGAGGAGGGGGAAGGCCTGGGGACAAAATGTCAAAAGGAACAGACAAAATATCTTGTGGTACAACCATGTTGGTCACTAGCCACAGTCATGGGCCAAATGAGGTAAACGCGATATTGCTCTATAAAAAGTTATACAAATAAAAGAAAAAGCTACTGCTGCCACCAGTCTATTCCAAGGCACATTGTACAGTCACCAAAAATTCCTTAGAGGGTGCCTAGGGCAATAAAAACACAGGCCCCATTGCATGGTACTGTAAGATACTTTGCAGAATGATAAAATGTTACCAACAAGTGGCAACAAAGTCGAAAGACTAAGAGTAACAACATTTCTCATTACTGACAGCTTGAAGGACGTGTCAGTTTCCTCATAACAATGATCGAAAGCCCAGTGGAGTGCAGCTTTACGCTGTGCTCCACTGTATAAGGTGAGGTTAGGATACAGAAAGAAATACAATAGGTTTGGGGATACATGGACTATGGAGGAAAAGTTGCTTCTAGAGAAATCTTTTCTAACATGAACTCTGGGCCCTTTTGGTAAATTCCTGCATTGTGGTGCATACCACTGAGCTTCGTAACAAAACCCAAGCAATGTTAGGGTGTTGCAGAACATGTCTTCCATAACAGCTCCACAGAACTGAACAATACAGAATTAAGGACATACAACTGCAAACAGTCCAATTTTGAGTACCTTTTCCAATGCAAGAAATGCCTGAAAGTAAATCTATCGACATGTAAACGTCAGCATGTATTACTCTTCTGTTTGTAACTCTGTTTGATAATCATTTGTATTAACTCTGTTAACATTTGCACGTCATACAGCCTGTTTCTGTAACCAAGAGTCCTCTGGTCGCCCTGTTCCTTGTAATCAAATGTTTCTACAAAATCCCTGTAACAGCGCCTCGATGCCCCCGGGCTGCAAGTGCGCTATACAAAGACAGATAAATAAAATAAATAAATAAATAATACATGGGTAAGATGCCTAGAGGACTAAATGAAAGAATGAACATACATAAACATAGCGTATCAAATCATAAAATAGAAACACCAGTGGATCACCAATTCACACACTACAGAACCTGTTGATTACAGTATTGAAGTACATCCTCATGTATACGAGACCTTGAAGAAGTTGTAAGCTGAAGTACTTGAGCACAACTGTAGACGTTAAGAAACGCATTTGCTGTGTTATTTGACAAAGCTTTCCGCCACCACTGATCACTACCGTAGTCTTTTAAATGTGTAATGATTCATGTTGATATTGTATCTGATATTTTTATTGAACTGTTTTAACTAAGTTTATGGATTTCTCAAGTTCTGAAATAAAGCTGAACTGACTGATATAATGGTTTTATAGCACCAAGACCAGAAAAATGGTGTATTGTGTCCCTACCTGAGGTGACAAACCATGGTCTCTGAAGGAAATGGAAATGGAAAAATGTGGTAGGAAAAGAAAAAGGAAAAGGATAGGAAAACAGACAGATGATCAATTGAGAAGACATGCAGGGGGTGAAGGAAGTGGTTGCGGTGACATATTCCAAAACTATATTCAGTCATGCTTATATCACGTACTGTCCAGTGCTACTCATTGCTCTTTCTTTCCTTTTGTAGTCCAACTGGTACTTTTAAATAATAGAGACTGTATTTGTGTTTTATCACTGTTTATAAAGATGCTTTAGTGAGAACTATATTATTTGAGGGGTGCAGAAATGGGAGTAAAAACCTCGGCGCCTGGAGGTGCCACAAGGACAAGGACTGTCGGACAATGAAGGATCATGTGTTTGTATGCACTAATGGAACGTTACTAACAAATGCATAAGGGAATGGCTAACCACAGGTAACCGCCATCAAACTGGACTTTCAAGAAAGGGATGCTCACGGACCAGTGACTTGCTGTGACCCGGTGCAAGCTCAATTTTGTTTGGATTCATTACTTTTATTTCCCTTTAATTTTCTTTCCTCTGGTATATCACTGTATCCAGGCGAGTCACTGGACACCACCCCTTCTTTTTTATTACACATCTTGATTTCATTCTGTTTTTATTCTGTTAGTTTGGTTTGGTTTCCTTATTTATTTTACTGTTTGTATCCTTGTAGCCATTTTGGCTCGGTGGGAGGTTGCCTGGCGTATGCAGTACACCGGGGCTCGGCTCGGCTGTTACTGGTAACTTTTTCTTTTCTGACCCACACGCTCACTGCAGAGTATTTCTTTGCTGGTTATTCCTCTGCTGGTCACTGAATGCCTTGGAATCGGCTCTTATAATTGAGCCTGCCACTTCTGCTGTGGATATTCATAGACCAGCTACTTGCCGTGACCTTGTGCAAGTTTAACTTTGTTTGGATTTGTTACTGTCACAACTGTCACAATAAGTGTCGGAGCCATCCGTCCCACTTCCCCCCTCCGACTCCTCACCTGTTGAACTGGAATCCGTGGTGTATCTGGGGGCTTCTCGGTATTGATAGAGACTCGATGAAGAATCCCTTCTGTGGTGGGAAGCCACAGCGGCCACCAGTGAGCTGTGGCCACTGCGGCCCCGTCCCCGAAGGCGGGCGAACAGGGGAAAAAGCCAATGGCGTAAAAAAAACCTTTGCTGATGTTGTCGTGCTGGAAGTTGCCTCTGTCAAGTCTGAGGTCCAGAAGCAGTTCGGACCGGTCACTGAGTATACTCCGATAGATCAGAGCACCGGAAATTGGAGGACTAGGATGGGCCCAGGAGAAGAGAAGAAAGGAAGGGAATTGGTTTGAGCGAGAGGGAGCCTGGACGGGAAGCGGACGTAGAGAAGGAGTCCACAGAGAGCAGCGTGAAAGGAACCACGTCGCTTGGCCGAAGCAAGCGAGACAGGGAGAAAAACAAAAGGAACCCCAATAGGGGAAGAAAGAGAAACAGAACCGTTAGAAGAAATCACTAGCATAAAGCAACAAGGAAAGCAAAGCGGTAGCTCAGACGTTGCAACGCGCCGGCAGCCGGGGAGACCCGGAAGTAATACCTCCCCGCTACGAGCGATGTCGCCACGTAGAAACGTGAAAAAGACTAGACCGCCACCTATGCAAGGGCAAGGAAAAACATGTGTCAATCTAATGGCCACTCCATCGGAACTGCCGCCACAACCTCCATGCGGTTGGGCTCATGACAGTTACTTTTATTTCACTTTAATTTTCTTTACATTTAGTGTCTTTTTTATCTCTGTTCCCAGGTGGTAACTGGATGCCAGCCCTTCTTTTTACTACACATCTTAATTTCATTTAGTTTTTATTCTGTTAGTTTGATTTTGGTTTCCTTATTTATATTAGTTACTGTTCGTTTCCCTGTCGCCGATTTGGCTCTGCCGATAGTTGGCCTGGCCTCTGCTGTAGACCGGGGCTCGGTCCGGCTAACTGGCCGAGATGGGGGCATCGGACACCAACTCTCTTTCCGCCTCAATGCCTCACAAATCTCAAATGCCACATCCTGTCCTGCCTCTTTTGAATTCACCATCTCTACTATTGGTATGCCTCACTCGGTCCACATCATCTCCATCTATCGCCCTTCTGGTCCCACTGGGCCATTCTTTGATGACCTTGGGCCACTCCTTGATTCTCTTTCCACTGAACATCACCTCATTCTCATAGATGCCTTTAACCTTCCATCTCCAACCACTTCTCAGAAAACAGAACTTCAGTCTTTTCTTAGTGACCACGCTCTCCACTCAAACCATAACCTTCCTAACCACACAAAGGGTAAATCTTTGGCTCTCTTATTCATCTCCACATCTCTCTCAGCCACTAATACTACTGTCACACCGTCCATATCTGAAACACTAAATTGTTTCTACCACCCTCTGACCTTTCCTCATCACTTGTTTCACCTATTACTAAAAGGAAATGTTAACTTCTGCCATTCCCCATTTCTCTTCTACCTACAGTTCTCACTCTCCTCCTTCACACCAACACTGCCTGCTCCAGCTTCCAATCCGTACTATATATCTCATTTTGCTCTCAATTCCCATTGCTTACTTTCACCCCCAAGTCTCAGCATCCTCAAACATCGGTCACCCATTAATGTGCTCTCTCTGCACAGAAATGCGTCGGTGCTGGGGAAACGGAGGCGTACCCACTCACATGAGGACATGCAACTCTACCTCTCTGCCCTGAACTCTCTCAAGTCCACTCTTAATAGAGCTAAACGGAAATTCTACCTGACCCTCATCCGCTCTCACTCCAACCATCCTCGCTGGCTAAAGGGCACCCTAAACTCACTTCTCACTCTTCCTAAGTCTATGACTACCAACTCCACTCTCACAGCCAATGACCTAGCTGAATACTTTGCTGCAAAATCTACCAAAATTAGAGACGCTCTCCTGACCATCCTCACACTCTCTCCTCCTACATTTTACACTCTACCTACTCTATCATTACCATTACTAATAATAAGTGCTATTTGTATTGATGGAAGCTCCCCCTTCTTGTGCCCCATCAGACCCTCTTGCTCCTCAGCTAGTCATGTCTATTGCCCCTATAGTTTTTTTAAAGTTTATTTTAATTTTGCATTTGGTTAATTCACACCTTAAGCATTGCCTATACAAATTCATAAATAAATAACATATACAATACAATACAATTACAAGCACCCCTGTTAATCAAGCTAGAACACCTGAAGTTCCCTTCAGCCCCAGGAATAAGGTATATTTCCCTTCTACTTTACTGAAGAACATACTTACCTCGTAATTTTCATTCTAATAATTATTTTCTTCCACTAAGTAGATTCACCTTTGATTCGTAGGTTACAGACTTACCAATTTGGGCCATAGAAGACTAGAATTAATTCAATACCAGCCACTTATGCTCATAGATACAACCTCGGATCACCAATGTGAGGTAGGAAATACTGTGTAATCTTGACTGATATAATTAGTAAGAAATACCTGTGGTTTGCTAAATGAGCAAATTACAATCTGCGTATTAGGATTTCTCTTATAGATATCAAGAAACATCATCTTTAAAGTTTAGAAATTGAAGAAAATGTTTGGACAGTAATATACTTTGAGATTCTTTAACATTTACTCCAGAAGAAGGGATGTTTCCCGAAACGCGCTGAGTTTTTATGGATTATCACGTGGGAGAACTAACAGAGACAGTTAAATGTTGTACATAATTGGATATTATGCAACTATGTTGGTTGTAAACTGTATGTATGTTAATAAGAGAATCCTTTTGACAATATTTATGAATAAACAAATATATATCCATATATTTTTTTCTCTGAGAACCTATAGTGATATCAATGCATTGCAGAAATAACTATTCACTTACTTTGTATTTAGTTAAAAGCTGGCCGTAAGGAATTAACAACATCACTATACCTTATTTTTAGATACATCTAACCCCTAATACACCAGTTGAAGTTTTGACAATTGAAGTATCCACATGAATTTTATTTTAAAACTCATAAATTTGTGGACCTACAGGGCTGCAAATATCTATACCTAGAGAACCAGACATATTGACTGTCTGTGGACAGTACCCTCGAGTGTGCAGGGGACGCGAGGGGGCCACACCTTGTGGATACCCTCCCTTTTCCAGTTTTTTCAAACCCACAACCTAGTGTCAGGGTTGTGTTACACAGACCTCAGCACCTCACTACCTACCCTAAAACCAACAAACTGGCTTTCTTCTGAAGAACTTTAGGTGGTCTGGGGGCCTCCGATCAGCAGGGGCCTGCAGACCCAGAATGAGAGATGGAGACAACAGATGTTCCATGGTTGGAGTCTGCAGCTGTTCTGCTGCACGTGCCTGTAGTTGCTCCTTTTATTAGGCACCATCATGGCCCAACCTAAAAGGGCATTACACATTGGTACAAACCCATAGCTTAAAAGGGCAATACACATGGGAGGGTCACACATCACATGAAGCCTCATGAAGCAACTGATTGACGCAGGGTCACTGTAAATACCCCGCCCAAGCTCTTTCTCACTTGGCTTAGTAAAGACGAAACAGTTGAAAATAGTACTGTCTGTGTTGTCCTATATTTCTGAAAACCAATTGGAAACGTTGGTATAAACTTTGGGAAAAACCAGGTCTGGGCTTGGTGTGCAATGTGCCAATTTTAGGCAACCAGATGGGGAAAGCAGCAGGGGTAACACAGGGGACTGTGAATAAGGCTTCATTTTCAATCTAGAGGAAGGGACTGGGGCCATGGGGTCGGGGAACATCACCCCCCAGGTGAAGGAGGCCCTGGAGGAGGTATATGGAGGCTCACCCATGTCCCCCAGTTCATCCCTAGCAATTGCAAGCCATCCAGAAGTGACAGGAAACCCCCACCCACTTATGGAACCTACATCCCATGATGTTCATGAGCAAGTACTGATTTTGTTAAACTGAATTCCATGTAAACACCCTCTGGAAATACCCGCTGTTCGATCAAGGATCAGGGCTGACAAGGGAAAGGTATTTTTGTTTGTTTGAGTGGCTCCCAACCTTCACCACTACTGCTGCAATCTCAACATCCCTAAGAATCACACCCAGTTCAGAGACTGTCTCCATAGAGTGCGCTCCACCACCCAGAAGCTTGTCATTCAAGTTGGTAAGCTACCGTGGGAGCGAGTCCAGCATTTGTGCAGACCATTTGAGCTTAATCTTGAGAAAGGGCGATGAACAGCAACACAGCAAACAGATACAGACACAGCAGGCAAATAAAGTTAAGATGGCTGCCCCCGCTTTCAAAGAGTGGTTCAAAGGGCCGCTTTGCAAGGTACGCACATATTTAAACCAGCAGGGGTTGTGGTAAACCAAACATCTGAAATCCAGTCACAGTGCTTGCCCAATTTGGAATGCTAGCTGGAAATGATCAGTCAATCATAACGCAAAAAGGCAGCAACAGCGGGAGGATGCACAGCAAAGCAGTGAGGGGACTTTTGATACAGAAGAGGTGGAGGCAGATGAGTTTTAGTTTGGTTCTACCGGACCATCTGATAGTTTTTGCCTGTAATAAACCTTTGTTTTACTTTGAAACGGTGCCTTAATTATTTGGCCCACTTGGAATTTTTTGTTGTTTGGGTTTTGGGTTATTCACCCTACATAGCTGGTGACCCTGACGTGATCCCAAACTCTCTGTGATGGTGGGAGCTGCCCCGCCTGGGTCGCGGCGCCTGTCTGCAGTGATCAGTATCACGTGTCACGACCTGAAGAGGTTTGCGGGCAATGTGTTTCCAGAAGGCCTGCCTGTTCATCGGAGCAGGGCACTGCGCCCAGTTGTGCAACCGAATTGATGGGGCTCCTTGGGAGAACATACATATGTAAGTGCCCCTTTGCAGGAGAAAACAACGGGGGGATGATGTATGAAATTGAGGGATTGTAAGTGTGGAGAGAACAGACCATGTTGCGATATATATTGTTTTCGATTCCAGGGGGGATCTTCTCTGATGAGAGGAAAGAGGATGTCCTAACTAGTATAGCCATGATAATAGAAAAGAGTGGACACAGGATCACCTCATTCTAGAGGGAAAGATAGCACTGCAAGTAGAAGTGGGCCTCTCTTGCCTCATTTGGTAAATCTGGGATCCAGCAGGTGTTGAGCCGGCCCCCAGCCAAGGCCCACACTAAGGCCACTGTCTGATCTGTAGCACCTCTCCCTTCTGCTATTTCCATGACCCCTTGCCTCTTGGCATTGTTCACAAATGATTCACACTGACTGGGACTACTGCGCGCTCGACAACAAACAAAATCCTGCTTCTCAATCGCTCTGGTAAGCAACATGGACTGCATTGGTCAGAACCACACACCTCCTTTGGACACTCCGACTGCTTTGGATGCATCCTACTCCTTCCCCTAGTTGCCCAACTGTAAACTCTAATCTGTGCACCAATTGAAATATGCATCTTGATGCGCCTCTTACTGGTTGCTCTCAGCTGTTTTCTTAATGCCATGCTTCAACAAAAAACAAAAAAGAAATCTAAACTTTAAACTCAATTTTGATTCTCAGGTGTGCCTCCCAAATGTGCACCCTCCTTTTTGTACTGCTTTTAGTGCCCTCTGGCAAATTCAAATTTAGGAGTGCTTCCCAACTGTTCCATCCTCCATTTTGTTCTGCTTTTTAGTGCTTTCTGACAAATTCAAATGTAGGTGTCCTTTCCATTTTGCTACAAATCTTTGAATCTGAGCATTTCTAGTGGACTCATTTATTTTGTATGCTTGGTCGCCTGGTGAGATTCTATTGTTGTTTAGTGCCTCCATTCCCTCTGCCCTGCTTCCTCTGATCCCCCCTCTTGTGTCTCTGCCCCATGGTGCTCTCTGTCTCTCCTATCTTTTCTAATTGCTTCTCCATCACTTATTCCTCTTCTCTCACGAAGTCTGGAAGGAAGACATTTAAAAAGGCACTCCCGAGATCCAATCCTGGTCTGCCCATTGCAGACACCTACATCAATTCTTCCCCCAGACAGACTATCACTGACATTCTCTTTGCTGTTCCTTCTTCTGACCTATGGACTCCCCATATGGTTTCTGTCCTTTGCCTTTTTTTTCCTCACCCATTATTGGTGGCACCAGATGGGAAATGCTCTTGGCTCACTTTGCATCCTCCAAGTGCACCATTAATGTCTATCACAATGGCGCAATCTTGGCCCAGGGCTCTCAGCCTACCCTCATCCTTTTTGACAGGCATCTTCCATTACTCTTCAACTCCACCCCCTCTCATGCCATCCCTCCATTACCTTTACCCCCTTCATTCCCCCCAGTGGTGGCACCCCACTCCAGTGCGCCCCCACGCAAATCTTTTAAGCTACACTCAATTTTTGCTCTGCCGTCAAACACTCCTCACACATCTGTCACCTCCTTGAAGACATTGGCCTTGATGTCCTCAATCTAACCGAGTTGTGGTTCAAGTCCCCCTGAGGGCTACAAGATCCTGTCCCATCCCAGGCCCTACCGGCCTGGTGGCGGAGTGGCTCTGATCTTCCCAGAGTGGGTTCTTGCCTCCATTATCCCCACTCAAACCTGCTCATCCTTTGAAAGCCTAGTCTGTAGGCTATCTGTCTCGCCTACCTTCTCTCTTACTCTCGCTGCCATCTACAGGTCCCCTGGATCGACCTCCCTCTTCCTCTCAGAATGGACAGACATGTCCTCCTCTCTTCTTGCCTCCATCCCCAGACTTATCTTCCTTCGGGACTTTAACATATATATCGACTCTCCCGATGTGTCTACTGTACTCTTTAGCGACCTCTGTGACTCTATTACCTTCAATATCCTTCTCCCTGGCCCAACTTTCTCTGCCGGACACACCTTGGATGCCCTCATCTCAACAGATATCCCACTCCATAACCCTCTTACTACCCCTCTCTTGCCTTCCTTGACCCCCATCTCTCCCCATACTCTCCTCCATCTCTCCCATGGCACCAGAGGAGATCTCTAGAGTTGTCCGCTCTATGAAAGTCTCCTCTAAACAGATGCTCCCCTGCTCCTCCAGAACCATCAAGGACAACATTGTTTCTCTTGCTCCAGCTGTGGCTGACCTCTGCAACCAATTCTTTGCCACTGGCTCCTTCCCTCAACCCCTTAATCACTCTCTAGTGCACCCTCTCCTAAAAAAGCCATCTGTGGACCCTTCTTTCCCGCTTAACTACCACCCTTTCTCTATCACCCCTCTTTTGGGCAAACTCATGGAGAAGCTGGTCATCCCCCAAGGGACCCTCCACACTGAAATGGCTGGCTGTCTCCATGACCACAAGTCCAGTTTCAGGACATCCAGAGGCACAGCTACTGCTTTCCTGAACACCCGTAAAGACCTGTTCTCTAACCTGGACTCTAACACTCCATCTGTTCTGATCCTCCTTGATCTTTCTTCTGCCTTTGACAGTCAACCACTCCATCCTCATAAACTGTCTCCATGATACCCTACGAATCAATGACCAGGCACTGGCGTGGCTGACTTCTTTCCTTTCAAACAGACCCTCCCAAGTGCAAATAGGCCCTTTTCTCTCCTCCACCTCACGCTCTACCTGTGGTTTTCCTCAGGGCTCTATCCTATCACCATGGCTCTTCAACATCTACCTGGGCCCTTTGGCCATTTGATCCCCACTTTCTCCCCTCATTGTCAGAGCTATGAAGATGACACACATCTCTCCTTCAAGCTGCCATCTTCTACCTCCTTCCCCTCCCCTCCCATACCAGACTGCTTGACTGCTAATCAGGTATGGTGATCTGCCATAGATCTCTGCATTTATGCCAATAAAATGGAGATCCTTCTCATTTTGGGACGCCTGCTCGTTGTTTGAGCCCACTCTCTGAGCAGCCTCCTCGGGCTCCTCCCCTCCCCCACTTGTGAGGCAAAATACCTTGGGATCACCTTTGACTCCTCTCTCTCTTTCTCTCCAGACATCACAGACCTTGCCAAGAAGTCAGACTTTCAGCTCCAACTCCTCTGGGGCATTCTACCTTTCCTCACCTTCCCCGAGAATCTCAACATCTCCAGAGACCTGGTTCTCTCTAAGATGGACTTCTGCAATAGCCTCTTCCTCAATCTGCCTCTTTCCTCCCTTCGCTCCCTTCAACTAATCCAGAATATAACTGCAATACTTATTCTTGGCCTCATGCCCAGGGACTGCATCTCTCCAGCCCTAAAATATCTCCATTGTCTCCCGGTGACCGCAAGGATCAAATTCAATATGCTTTGTATCATCCACAAGGCTGTCTGGGGCCTGGGTCCTCTCTGCATCAAGCTTTCCCTCCCTAAATACCTCATTGGCAGAGTCCTTTGGTCCTATGGCTTCAACTCTCTGCAGGTTAAACATTTCATCAAGCAAAGTGTGGGAGGTAGATCAATTTCCTCAGCGCGGTTCCTCCCTCTGGAACAGCCTCTGTGCTCCCCTCAGATTTGAGCCAGATCTTCTTAAATAAATTTCAGAAACTTCTTTAGACTTTCCTTTTCTCCTCTTCCTGCCCTCTTCCCCTCCCGTGCATACTCTCCCTCTACTTCTTTGTGTGGGGCCTGGTCCCTTCAGAGCCGTACAGGGGCCGGACCACCCCTCTACCAGTCCCCCCAGCATCCATTGTCAGCACTTGCCCTCTGGCTCCCTTCCCCGGACTAGCTCAAACCTGGCCCGCCCTATCCACTGCCGCACTCATCCTCCCTTCCCTCTCTCTTTCCCCTTGCACTTGCCTTTTCAGCCACCCAAACACTTGCCCACCCCCTCCCTTTGGGCATCCCACTATTGTACTTCTCCATCTACTCCACCTGCACTTACCACCTTGTCTTGCGTTTGCACGGTAGGGTTGCCACAAGGCCAATATAACCGTTTTTGTTGTTCTACTTTCTTCCCTTGCCCCCTCCACCCCCAACTTGTCTTGTGGCACCTGGAAACACTTGTGTATAGCTGCCATACAAATGGCCAATCAAATAAAAATAAATAAATAAAGTAGTGGTCCATTATATAGAGGACCAGGGATCCCTCCGCCTGGCGTAAGGAGGCGTGAGGAGGGAAAATTCCCTTGGCCCAAGGCAAGGGGACAGAGGAAGCATCTACACAATTGTGTAAATAAGTTGGTTTTATAGTTTTATGGTATTTTTTGGTATTGATTGTGGCTTAATGTACATATAGAATTGTTGTGGCATGGTGTGGTGGTTGCCCAATTGTATGAATAGAGGTGTGTGGTTGGGAGTGTCTGTGTGTGAGAGGGAAGAGGTGAACCAGGTGTGGGTTGGGTTGAGGGGACAGTGAGTGGGGGCGTGGGGAGTGTGCAGAGCATTGGAAGAGTGGGGACGAATGGTGCCCCTGGATCGGCATGGTGAGGAATACGCGTTTATTTTTGGTAACGGAAAAAGAGGGAGGAATCATAGGCACCCCACTTGAATACATGTTTTCCACATTTCCACAGTACCAAGAAAAGATTCTCAAATACCATTGCGAGTGGGCTGGTGGTACACGGCACCACGACAGAGAGCTCCCCCTGTTAGCACAAATGCTGCATGTGATTCAGTGGCTAATGCTAGAGACCCATTGGTTATGAAAGTAGAAAATAGGGCATGGAGAGAATTAGAAACGGCACTCCACAGGACAGAGGTGGAGCTGGCTCGATCATCACAGGAGAACGGGGGAGGGATGGAAGGTGACAATAGGCACAAATGAATGAAGAGCAGGTGATATTCTGTTTCAAATTGATAGTATAGGATGTGCACTTAGCTGCGAGTGAAGATAGCCACAATGCTCAGGGGCATCTAGAGGGTCTATCACGTGCTGTCAGCAGTGATTATGACTCGACTTGAACGTCCAGAGACGCAGAGGAGGACGATGAGTGGGCATCAAAGGGGGAACAGGGGAAGTACCAGGAGGATGAGACAGCACCAGCACCGAAACCGAAGCTGGAGAGTTGATGGGGGCCAAGGCTTAGGGCATTACCAGGTGGAATGGCTGTAGCAAAAGGAAAGAGAAGGGGAAGAACTGCACAGGCTAAGTGGGTGGTAACGCAGCTTTCGTTATTACACAAGGGGCTTGGAAGGGCACAATATGTGCCCTGGCCACACATGGACAGAAACAATTTAATGAAGGTGTACCCTCACTCACGGCAGGCAAAAGGGGTATATACACTATACAAACAGACTGCAGGAATTACATTGGCAGTGGGGGACATGAAAAGTTTACTCGCCACGCTGTTAGAACAGGCAGATGACATCTGAAGAAAGGCAGCGTATTCAGGGGTACAGATAATTAATGACAGACATGACAAAGCACAGATTAATGTTTGTCGAGCGAAGAAATGGAACACATTAAGGTCAGCGTATCCACACACCCAATATTAATTTGATTATGGCCCATATCATGAAGGCAGATGAAGACGGTGCATTGTATATAACTCAGATTCAAGAAATGTGGAGGGCAGAGACAGGAGAGCCCTGGGACAAGGATGTAGCAATATTTTATGATGTGCTATGGATGGCCTCCCCAAAGATGTGCAAAAGGATTTAGATAAGGTAGTAGGGACAGAGGTGAAGGGGGGGTTGAGATTCAGGCGATAATAGTGCATCATTGCAGGCGAAGACAGGAGCAGGAAAAGGAAACAGTGGAGCAGACGCAGAAGACTGAAGCTAAGATAGTTCAGAAGAAGCTAGTGAAGCTAAGTGTGGAAGGAGCACTGATTGCCAGCTGTCGTGAAGGGCAGCAGGATGAAAGTCAGGCACTGGAGTGCATGTAGAGGTACCAAGGGTACCCAGATTATAGAAGGGATGCAGGAGGTTATCAGAGGGCAAGAGAAGGTTTCCAGGGATGACGAGAAGGTGGATACAGTGGAATGAAGCTGAGTTTTGGGGGAACGGGACTGTGCTGGGCTTGTGGCAAGATAGGACACTTTGCGCAAGAAAGCAGGAGTATACCAGTATATTCTTATGATCCGTGTGTTTATCCCAATGGGCCAACGTATGCGCTTACATATCTCCCGCCATCAACAGTGGACAGCCACTACATTATCAGTACCTGTCACTGCCACAACAGCAAGCACAGAGCCCAGGTGCAAATCCTGCACCAGCGTATATACAGCAGCAAGCCCCAGAGCCCCAATCTCAGTACTGGGACAAGAAGCCGCTGTCTCAGGGTATGATAACCCATTATAACAGAGCAAGTGTACTGAGGGGGATGTTTTTCCACTGCCGGGGTTGAACACTTCTCCCCAAAGGGACAGCCAACAGAGAGCTCTGACGTGCCCAGTACTCTAAGTCACTGCCGACCTGGAAGAGGAACCCTAAGTAGGAGTGAGGACAGGAAGTAAAACATTCACCTTCATGGTGGACATGGGAAATGGGAGCTACAAAGTCCTGTATTAAGGAAGGTAATGTTCCCTTATTAGGAAAGGTTATGGGCATGCAGGGGTTCTCTGGGGCAATAATGTTGGTTCACTTTACAGAAGACTTACCCATCAAGGTAGGTACCCAAGGGTGGTAGTCCCATTAATATTTTCAAAAGATACCCTAGTGCACTTACTAGGTAGGGAGCTCCTGAGCAAGTTAACAATTACTATTGCATTTACTGGGGATGGTGTAGTGTGTTCAACCCCAGGAATATGTTATGCAAGGACTGCTATGATAATGCAAGCACTTCATAGTGATGGTGCTAGCAGAAGGGTGCCAATACACCCAGATGTGTTCCTATATGGTGTAGCAGTGTTTGTGGGATGGGGGCTAGGAATGAAAGAGGAATTGTGGGGAGTGCCAGAGGAATTTTTGTTCAGGCCAGCAGTCCCTCAAGAGCATGCTCCAGGTACCATCCTTACACTAGATTTAGAGGTGGCACCAATTATAAAGGATGAGGTGTTATTGATAGGGAATGATGAGGAGGGAGGGAAGTGGCGCACAGTGTTGCGTATAGATCCTACATAACTGTTAAAGGGACTGTCTGATGAACAGTTGATTGAATAGGTTGACGATGATGGGGAAATTATTTTTGAAATATATATTCCTTGTCAGGTCTTGGTGCAACACAGAGAAGTTCTGCACACTAAACTTATTGTTAGAGACATACCCAGTCACCTACATGAAAACATGGCAAAAGTATCTAGCAGCTTATGGACCTTATGGATTTTGAAATCAC
Organism: Ambystoma mexicanum; assembly: GCF_040938575.1. Lineage (NCBI taxonomy): Eukaryota > Metazoa > Chordata > Amphibia > Caudata > Ambystomatidae > Ambystoma > Ambystoma mexicanum. Next base: position 235,747,376 of record NC_090933.1, read on the forward strand.
TCTGCCTTAAGAAAGAAATTATTTCTGTAGCAGAAATAATGTCTTTATGAAGGCAGAGTGATGTCCAGGGATCCACCCGCCCCATTGCATGGAAGACCACAGGCTGGAGGCCTCCATGTTATTGGGTGGTGGGAGCCCTAAGACCTCAAAAAGAAATAGGTTATTTTTGAAGTCGCTCTTCCTTCATAAAGAAATTATTTCCGTTATGGTTCGGTCCTTATAGGAAATAATTTCTTTATGAAGTCAGAGTGATCTCTCCAGGACTGAAATCTCTACACTGGCTCCCAGTGGCTGCGAGGATAAAGTTCAAAACCCTCTGCATTGTCCACAAGGCCTTCTGGGGCCTGGGTCCTAAATACCTTCAACTCTCTCTTCCCAAATATCTTCCTCCCCGAGCCCTTCGCTCATCCGCCTCCCACTCCCTCATGGTCAGCCGCTTCTCGAAGCAACGAGCTGGGGGTAGATCTCTCTCCGCGGCAGGGGCCTCCCTCTGGAACAGCCTTCCTGCCTCCCTGAAACTTGAGGAGAACCACCTCCGGTTCCGGAAGCACCTCAAAACCTTCCTCTTTGCTTCTGCTTTCTCTCTCCCTCTCCCCTGCTGAACAGCTAATTAATTCTTCACTAAACTGCACTGATCCTGCAACTGGACCACTCTAAACTGCCTTCGGTCCTGGTCCCAGTCACTGATCCCCTGGGACCCCTCTGCACTACGCGACTGTCTCTGTATCCCTACAGCCCCCCCCCCTTCCCCAGCACTTGTTCTGCACTTACCTTGCACTTGCCACTAGCTGGCCCTTTTTATTTATTACTTACGCCACTTACCTTTACTGCACTTCCCCCCTCCCCTTCCCCTTGCACTTTTCCCCCCTCCCCCACCCCTGCACTTGCGCGATCTGAATGACACCTGGCCTAGTAGGATCGTTTGTTTTGTCTCCCCTTGTTCCTCCCCGCCCTGCCTCGTCGCGCCTTGAAACACCTGTGTATAGGCGCGTTACAAATACCATATCATATCATATCATATCATATCATTTCAAAAAGAAACAATATCTTTTTGAAGTAATAGGGCTCCCTCAACTGCATGACGTGTGCGTGTGTGAGTGCATTGTGAAAGGGTCCACACATAAATGTATGGATGGCTGCCTCGGTGTGCCTGTATGGTGAAAGAGTGCACACTTAAATGTATGGATGGCTGGGTGTGCGTCGCATGTATATGGTGAATATGGTGTGTGTGCGTGTGTTCAGGGTGCAACAAAATCTACATTCTGAGGGGCTGATCCTTCAAATGTTGGGAGAGGCCTAACTTCACAGGCGGTGGGGGAGGGGCAACCTTATTTGTGTGGGGGCATCTAACTTCTTTATGCATTTGAATAAGACTATTCTAGTGCAGCTTCAATTTTACAAGCAGTTAACTCTCTCTCTTTAAGTGTGAAAGCACCCACTTATGAATTGCTGTGAGAATGAAGGGTCTCCTGTTCCCTTTCCACCCTTCCAATCACTTCCCTGGCATGAAAGTACTCAACCCACATCACAATTTAAATTACCTAAAAGATTTGGCATTTGAATGTAGGTACTAAAAGTGAAAGGCTTTACGTGGCACCTACTTCTGTTTAATGCCTTAATTACTTATTGGTAATCCTCATTACTCATAGCCCTATTCTTCCTTGGCCGTGTACTTGTGTATGAGGCAGTACTTGTGTATGAGGTACTATGCTTCATACACAAATACTGGAATGAGGTAGAGGTACATGGAGGTAATGCCTGATTTAGATACCTGGATCTTCATTACTCCTAATCCCACTCTTCCTCATCCCAGTACTTACCTGTGAGGCAAGGAGCCTCAAACGTATGCTCTGGTACAATAAAGAGGGGCATGAAGGTAATTATGGGCCAAGGAGCTGATTTTGGAGTTTGGGGTAGGGCATGGGAGGGAGAGGGGATGTATGGGGGTGGGATTGTGCGATAAATCATGATGGTTGGCTATGTGCAGGCTAAGCAGGCATGATATGTGGTATTAGCCGCTAGAGAGGCATTTTGGTGCAGCCAGTCTAGTTATTCCTCAGTTTGGTATGACTTTTTTTTAACTGTGCATTTCTGATAAAGCGATCCTGCTAAGTGTAATTAATTGGCTACACTGGCATTTGGGTGCTGCCAGTCTAGCCGTTTCTTACTGTGGCATTGTATATTTTTTTGGGCATCTGTGATAAAATGATATGATATAAGTCTATTATAACACACCTGTACACAACTGTTTCTAGGCATGACAAGCAAGGGAGGAAATATAGAGGGAGAACAAGACAAATGATCTTACTAGGCCTTGTGTCATTCAGATCGTGCAAGTGCGAGAATGAAAAATGCAAGGATAAAGGGAGGGGGAAGTTCAAGTTAAAAGAGAGGAGAAAACAGAACACTACTGCTCTGAGTAAATGCAGCCAGGGCAGTGAGGTTCTGGGTAGTGCAAGGAGAACAAGGGACTGTAGAGTTCCAGTTACAGCCCCTAAGTGCGTGGTAGGCCGGAGGCAGTTCAAGGGTGACTGATCAAGAAAGAGCCTGGACTCAGTGAGACTCTGAGGGTAGCCTAGCAACCAGTTTGTACAGCAGACAGGTAGGTCAGGTAGGTCAGCAGGGGAGGGAGAGGGCGAAAGCAAAGGAGAAGAGGAAAGTTTTTAGATGTATCCAGAACATCAGGTGGTCCACTAAAGTTTGAGAGAGTCAGGGAGGCCATTCCGAGGGAGGCATCTGCAGAGGAGAGAGATCTACCCTCCACTCCCTGCCTGGAGAAGCATCTAGCCCTTAGAGAGTTGGAGGTAGATGGGGGAAGGGCTCAAGAAAGAAGGTATTTTGGAAGAGAAAGTTGGATGTAGTGTGGTCCCGACCCCAGAAAGCCGTGTGGACAATGCAAAGGATCTTGAACTTCATTTTTGCAACCACTGGGAGCCAGTGGAGAGATTTCAGGGCTGAAGAGATATGATCCCTGGGCTTGTGGCCAAGGATAAGTCTTGCAGTCCTGCTCTGGATTAGTTGCAGAGGGCAGAGAGTAGAGGAAGGCAGCTTGAGAAAGTGGCTGTTGCAGTAGTGCAGCCTAGAGAGAAACAGAGCTTTGGAAACAGTGAGCTTCTGTGGGAAAGTGTAAAAGGGAAGAGTCACTTTGAGGAGGAGAAGCTGGTAGGTAGTGGGACTTCTTGGCGATGTCTGAGATGCAAGGAGAGAAAGGGCGAGTGAAGAAGAAAGAGAGGGGAATGTTCCAGTGGTGAAAGAGTGATTTCAGAAATCGGCCCACGCTGCAGCAAGGTGTCAATATGGTCCTTGATGGTTCTGGAGGAACAGGGGAGCACCGATTTGGACAACACTTTCATGGATCAGACTTGTCTAGAAACCTTGTCAGGTGTTGTCAGAGAGAAAGAGGAGAAAGGAGGAGGAGAGGTCGAGAGGGCCGGGGAGGGAACAGGAGAGGCAGAGACCGCAACAGGATTGACCAGTTCCGTGCAGATTTTAAAGAGTTTGGCCATGTTGTTAGAGACCACAGAGACCTGGGCTACAATGTGTGCTCTCTTCTTGATGAGTGTTATTGCTTCGACTGGCATTTTTGTGCAACCAGTCTACGTATGTCTAAATGTGGCCTGGCATGCTTTACTGTAATATTATTATGTGTCTACAATGGTCTACTTTGTGCAGCCAGTGGGACATGTTTTCACTGTGGCATGACATTTTTAATCCTGTGCATCGTTGGTGACTTGAATGTATTGGATTGGTGTTACCCTACAAAACAATTGCAAACACTCTGGCTTTTTAGCCAATTTTTCTCAGAAAGTGATATTTATATCTTTCTTCTAGTACAGTGTGCGGCATACCCCTTCAGCAGCGCGTTCATGCATATTGTGCAAGCGTGTTAATCTAGGCCGGCCAGAGTGTAGCAGAACCTGTGATTTGTTGCCAAGTTGGGTGGGGGACCTCACCAGTGCTCGTAGGGGGGCCCCCACATTTTGTGTTACGCCACTAGAAGCAGGGTGCCATATTACCTAGAGTACAGCAATACCCATTATCCAGGGAAGCAGATGAAGGGATTTATGACACTATTTTAGCATTATGGCAGCAAGGCATAATAATATCACATTCCCCTTGTAACCCAGTGATATATCCTGTCAAAAAAGCAAAGGGTGCAAGTTGGAGAATGATACAGGATCTCCGCCCTTTCAATAATATTGTGGAAGAAGAGTTCCCAGTAGTATCGAACAATACACATGACTCCATCAGTATCTTTAATAGAGTATTACATATGGATCTAGGTAACATACACATTCAGAGTGCTATAATTCAGTATGTAGTAACACTGAAGAGCAGTGTAGAAGGCACTCAGTGCCACTATTGACATTGCTTCCAGAAAAGGGATACAAAGTGGACACAAATAAGATGCAGCATTGTCAGAAGGAAGTGGTATACAAAGGGCAAATTATATCCTCAGCAGGAAAAGGGGTAAGCCCAGCGAGAGCAACTTCAGTACAAAATACACCACAACCTACCACTGTGAAAAAATGCAACAGTTCCTAGGATTGTGTAACTATTGAAGAGCTTGGATTTTTGACTACTCCAATTGCATAAAGCCCTTGTTGCAAGGACTTAATGAAGCGCAGAAAACTAAAGGGTCACTCACATGGACAGGAGAAATTATCACATGTTTTCAAGAACTTAAGAGTACTATAAGTAACACTCCAGTGTTAGCAACCCCTGATTACGCAAAGGAATTGTATTTATGTTCGCATTCCAAAGGGGAGGTAATGACAGCAGTGTTGACCCAACAAACATTGATGGGACACAAATATTTAGCATATTACAGTGGGATTCTCGACTCAGTAATGCAAGGTCAGTTCCGTTGTGAGCAAGCGTTTTCAGCTTTAGCAATTGCAAGCTCATCTGCCATAAATATGGGGTGCTCAGTGACATTATATTGAGCATGCCGTTTTTGCCATTCTGGAAAGGTCTAAATCCACTCTCACAACCAACAGGGCATCGGGATATGAGGTCTTACTGTCAAACCCCTCCATTCACATAATAAGGTGATGCACAGTGAGCCATAATACATTCATTGCAATACCGGGGAGGAGGTGCATGACTGTGTTACATATGAGGCCCCAAAGGATGACCTAAGTCATGCAAGGGAGGGTGCGCTTGAAGAGGGGGAGGTACTCTTCATTGATGGGTCAATGAAGATTGATCAGGAGACTGGCCAAAGGCATACAGGTGATGCGGTAGTGCGCCTCGCAGACGTGGAGTACAAAGTAACAGTTAAAAAGAGATTACCAACGCATTATTCCACGCAAGCAGCAGAACTCATTGCACTGATTGAAGCACTAGAAGCATCACAAGGGTGTCTAGTGACAATCTACTCTGATTCGGTGTATGTCACATATACAATGCATTCAGGGATTTCCAGATGGTGAAGGAGAGCGTTCAAGAGGGCCGATGGGGCACCTGTGCAGCATGCAGCACTGTTGGAAAGATTAATATAGGCAAGAAATTGGCTTATTTGACCTTTATTGAGGGAAGTGGGTTTTGCACAATATATGCCTGCTCTAACATATCTGCTGTGGGCAAACTCACCTTGTGTGGGCTGTTTTTGTATTTGAAAATTGCACTTTATCATAGGAAACGACTGTTAAGTATACTTCCCTGATGATGAGTTTTTAAACACCACTCAATGAATTTTACTCACAACTCCTCTCAGCTGCCATCTCCTAGTGTGGTATTTATGATTGTGTGATTTTGTGTCATTTTATTGTGTCATAACCACTATATATCTCTGCATTTTGTAATGTTCTTATGGATTGTTCTTTATGCAAATCCGAAATAAACTTGATGATGATGAGATTAATATATGCCTTATCCTGCCCATCAATATTAGCAGTGGTGAAATGTGCCACCCACACCCAAGACACAGACTTTGTTTCACTTGATAATGATGCTGCAGCTAAGGCCACCAAAGAAGTGGAGTATCTAGAAGACTCAGATGACACAGCATATCCAGAGGTAGCTCAGCCACAATTGCAGCAGTTCCCCTCACTCAGACAATTGAATTACAGCGTCAGGCACTGCAGGAGAAAAAGGGTTTGTGGGATAATTGTGGGGGCTCACTTTCACCAACGGATCTTATCGGTAAACAAAACATTACAGGTAAAGTAGTAAGGCCACAGGAATTGCTTATGATTACCCTTGAGCAACTGCATTACCCGATGCATATGTCTAAACAGTATGTCACAGCGGACATACAGGAGGACTGGATTGTACACAACCTTCAAGAGTACATTTATAATTTTGTAGGGAATTGTACTACCTGTCATCATTACAGCACTGGGCACAGTTTTAGGATGTTGTGTGACACATTGCCCTGTCCAACAGGACCCTTTTGAGAGTGCCACATCGATTAGGTGGACATGATCAACAAGTGGTGAAACTATCAGTATCTTGTTGTTATTGCGTTTCTCGTTGCATTGAGATGGGACCTTGCGCACCACCAGATGCAAAATCAGCAGCCACATTTTTATTACGCAAGGTCTGTCCTTGGTGGGGGATATGTGGTGTCCTAAAGTCAGACAATGGGACACACTTTTTCACAAATTATTTAAAGAGATTACATACCTAGTAGGGATTAAACATAAATTGTGCTTGATTTACCACCCTCTAGCCAACAGAGTTGAGGAGCGCCTTAACGGCTTCTTGAAATAAAAGCTGTTAAAATGATGCCATATGTTAGATAGGAACTGGCTGCATTGTCTCCCTCTGGCTCTGTTCAGCTTGAGAAGCCAGACAGGTAAGGACCGCCACTTTTCCTTGCACATGATAGTGACAGAGAGAAGGTTGCACAAACCACTTACACCTGCACACAATGCATCAGATGCACACAGGTCAGCTGAGATTTTAGGGGAGGGGTTTTTGATGTATTTGAGGGATTCAAGCAAATGTATAAAATGTATCTCTCAATAGCTTGCTCCAAGGAGAGAAGAAACAGCTGTCACACCCAAGGTCGACCCAATGTCTCTACAGGCGCCTCAGCTATATGCAGGAGATTTCATCTACATTTGTTCCTTTGTGAGGAAATGGAACAATAATCATGACCAGGGCCAAACAAGGTTATTTACTGCAGTGTGCATGAAGGAGTTGAAATATTGGGTTCACCTTTCTAATGTGAGAAAAGCAACTGGCACAGCACCCCCTCCTGCAGGACCTCACGAAGATTGACATTAAAAAAGGAATGTGGTTACTTTCATGGTGACATTCCATCGACAGTTGTGCCCCCAAGGGCTACTATGTTTTCTCTTTCCCCACAGCACCCAGGATTCAAATTAATCCAATGAATGTTATATTGTATGTAGGATGCTTCTTTTTCTGTCTTCTTGTTTCCTTTATTATAGTTAATTGTATATGGTGTGTGCATATGAAAGGGGAGTAGTTTTAATAACACAGATGATAGAGAACCATTAACATTAAGCATAGGGATGGCACAAAACAAAAGAGAAACAGAAAACAAACTAGTAAACAGTCTGTTTAAGGGGGTCATTTTAGATACAGTTGCTGATGTGCAGCAACTCAATATAGACAATATTTGGTACAAGCATATGAAAGAAGTGGGAAGGATCAAGTGAAAGGAGAGCTGCTATATTTGCGCCCATATACCCCATGCAACAGACACACCCAAACTGTTTATCCTACAGGAAATGCCATCTCTTATAGCCCAATGTTTAGTACATCTGGCCCTTTGCAGAGTACCAAGCCTGTTCCTGGGACACAGTGTCCAGACAGTCTTAATGGATAGAGATGAAAGCAAGTGTGCGAAGAACAAAGAGCAGGTGCGTTGTAAAATAAGACCACTACTGAAATTGGAAGGTGCGTTGTTCTCCAACGAGAGATGAGTGAAAGGACTTGGGAGCTGTAATGGCATGTGTCAATGAGAAATGTTCTAGCATTTGTTGCACCTAAGTGTCAAAATAAACATGGATTGAACTAACGAGAAGCCTTCTAAAATTTGTAAACATTGACACACTTCCCTTTTTGCTTCAGATCAAATCCCATTGTACTGGTGGGCACAAATGAAAGATGCAATAAGACTTTATTTATTCCTGATCTTACTAGTGTATAAGGTGTGCAGACAATACTCAAATATCCACCTCACTGGAACTTCCACCAGAAATCGAACTAAATTACAATGGATCCAAAATAACGCCATTCGAGATCTCTGCGCCTAAAAAGGTCTGACCACATCTATCAAGGGAAACATAAAGCTCACTGTCTGCCCATTAAGGCATGTATTGAGTTTAAAATCCTCTCAATCACCCACCGCTGCATCCACAATACTGCACCCACTTACCTCACTGCATGCATCTTCAAAAAACAGAATCCCTGCAGTCTGAGATCCTCCTTTTCCTCCTCCCTTATGATGCACAGATTCACCAGACTAAGAGCGAGAGGAGCTGCTTCACATTTATTGCTCCCACTCTTTGGAATGCTCTCCTTCCATCTATCAAAGATGAGCCTTCTTACCTGATCTTCCCTAAAAAACTCAAAGCCATTCTGTTCAACAAATATGCCTAACTGTATACTACTTACCATTGCTGCAACCCTACTAATTATGTAACAACTGTTTATTTTTAATTGCCTTGTTCTAACCAATGTATAATTTAACCCAGCAACTGTTCTACTTCAACTGCTTTTTTCCAACCAATGTAACCTAGTGCCGTGAAAATTCCAGGTTTGGGCGTTATCAACAAATGAAAGAAATTAATACATAAATAAATAAAATCAACTCCTTTGGGGTAAAATGGCAAGCCACCGTCATGCTGCGCACAGTCATGCCTTTAGGGGGAATCAAAAAGATGTCAAGCAGCCGACACAAAAAGCTTCCAAACTAGGTCCACATTTTTTAATGACCTTTTATGGGACTAGAGGGACAGACAGCCCTGTTCGGCTTGAAGGAAAAACTAGTTGGAGGCTTTTTTTGTTGGCCGATTGATGTCTTTTTGATTGCCCTAAAGGCACAACTGTGTGCAGCGTGATGGTGGCTTGCCATTTTACCCCATCGTTTATTTTTACACTGCTGTGTTTTTCCTGGGAGTTGATTATATCTCCATACTTTGAGCTTATCCTTGTGATTGCTTTGGTGTTATTCAGTCTGTGATTTTGTATGCAGACAAGATGACCCACTTGCCATATTCCTTTGAGATTCCATTTTGGTCCTTTGTCCTGATGAGGACAATGGCATATTCAGCCACATGTTGAAACTCGAGAGAAGGACATGCTCTTTAAGTCCTTCCTGAATAGGATCACATTCGATGACAGCAATATTTGTTTTGTCCAGTTTTCTCATCTAGAAGACTTTCCTGATGTTCTAGAGACTGTCATTTGCTCGAGTACTGTGATAGTTTTTCATGCTAGGTGGATCAGTTCTCCTGCGTAATGTTTTTTTATGCTAGTGATGATTTTTTCTTATTTTATTTGTCAGTGATGTACCTTAATTTTTTTTGTTTCTTGCATCATACTTTTTGACGACAAGAATTTGAATGCATATGTGCATTATGCATATGTGTGTTATTTATTGTTGAGATGAACTAAACCTTTCTATTGAATTTATCATTTTTGGAGCCAACACATGATTCCCTATGTGAGCATTTGATTTTAGATAGCCATTTTGGTAGCATCACATATTTACATTGATAACTTGAGGTTCTTTCTTATTCTTTGGTACTTATTTCCCCTGGTGTGAAGATTCCCTTGCTTCTGTTTTTGATTGTCGACTACAACAGGCAAAGTTGCTCCCCCCACCAAACACGTGTACACACAGACTGAGAAGTGTAACTGGGAAATAGAACATAGGATGGTGTGAATAGAACAACCAGTTGGACCTCCATGGACACTGTCTTAACCCCCACCTGATCCATAGAATTATGTGGAGCATTGGGTAGACTTGGTGGGAGATGGTGATGTCATGCCCGCGCCGCTGGCGCACGCATTGGCAACCATCATGGACTAATTGGTACTCATTGATCCTTCTAATACTCTTTGAACAACTCCTATTCACGCCTTGGTCTTTTATTTCCATTTGCTCGACTTTGGTTCTTTCATATTTTATTCAATTAACTACATTTACCATAATGCACCTGGCTACAGTCCTCAATTCCTGGCTATTCTCATTCATCGTTATTGGGACCACAATCCCCAGAAGCCCTAGCGGCCAGTGCTGCTTCCCCCTGCTCAGGACCAGAGAGGGAGGAGGCAGATTGTCTTCAGGTGTGCTGCTCCAGGTGCTGTCAATTATCCTGCCTCAGAACAGGGCAGGGCTGTATATAAGCAGCTGCCTGCAGGAGCACAGTGTCTTGCATCTTGAGATCTCCCTGCTCCTGTTTGCCTTGACCCTCTACTTTGTATGCTGTTCCTGTTGCTACATTATCTTGTTTTGATCCAGTGCCCTTTCCGGGCACCCTGCCTTGCAGCCTGTCTCACTCCGGCTGCCTACAGTTCTTGTCATCTGGGCTCCATGCCTTGCAGCCTGCCTCACTCCAGCTGCCTACAGTCCTTGTCCTCTGGGCTCCCTGCTGTGCAGCCTGCCTCACTCCAGCTGCCTACAGTCCTTGTCCTCTGGGCTCCCGGCCCTGCAGCCTAGCTCACTCCAGCTGCCTACAGTCCTTGTCATCTGGGCTCCCTGCCCTGCAGCCTGACTCACTCCGGCTGCCTACAGTCCTTGTCCTGTGGGCTCCCTGCCTACAGCCTGCCTCACTCCGGCTGCCTACAGCCCTTGTCCTCTGGGCTCCCTACCTTGCAGCCTGCACCTCTTCGCTGCCTACAGCCCTTGTCCTCTGGGCTCCTTCCTTGCAGCCTGCTCCCTCCGCTGCCTACAGCCCGTGTCCTCTGGGCTCCTTCCTTGCAGCCTGTCTCCCTCCGCTGCCTACAGCCCTTGTCCTCTGGGATTCCTGCCTTGCGGCTTGCTACACTCCTCTGCCTTACAGCCTGTTTTACACTTAGCTGCCTACGGCCCTGCTCCTCTGGGCTCCCTACATCGCGGCCCTATTCTTTTGGGCTCTCTGTCTGTCGCCTACTACTTATCTCTCTCTGTCCTGTTCTTCTAGACTCCCTGCCTTGCAGCCTACTACAGTCCTCTGCAGTCCACTACAGTTTGCCTGCACCTAATGCCACTCTTGACTGCAGACCTGCTTCCTACTTTGCAGTCCTTCTGTTTTCCTGACTGCTGCTCCCTTGCTCTCTTCCTTGAGTCCCCTGTACTCCACCTTTGGTTATCTACTTCAGTCTAACTGTCTTTCCTTCTGCTAGATTGCTCATTGACTTCCTTTTCGCTGGATATATCTGTTCTTGTCTTCTCATGTGTCTTATGTAATCCCTTTGTACAGAGTTTGCCTATTGGTTTCCGGCAGGCAACCTCTGCCCCTTCCCTTGTCGTGTTTTCAGTGTTACAGACACCCACTGCTGTTGTTCCCAGCCATGAGCATACAGCGTGGGCCTCTGTTATAGCAATCTGTGCAGAAGGCTGATGTTTCCTAAGGTTCGTGGAACACTCTTTCCCATTTCAGCATACACCCCAAGAGGGAATCCAGTTTGTTTGTACCTTTGTATCTTTTGCCCCTTTTGGCTCACAGCTACAGTTTCCTACTCTTCTTTCTTGTTGAACTTCCTGCTGTGTGTGCTTATCTGCTACCTTACTTCAGCACAGCCACCCAAAACCTACCTCGGTACCCTGTGCCACTCTTGACAGAGTGCCATTCTTGACAGGTGATGCTGCTTTTTGATGTGTACTCCAGAAGAATATGCCCAGATGGGGGAAAGCTCACATCACATGTGCAAGGTTGGGTTACACAAAGATGACATTTATAGAAGGAGGGAAGCAGCAGGGTTAGTTAATGGAGTATTAAATAAAGGGGGGAATGTTGGGATAGGGATGCAAGTGCAGGCAAAGAGATTTAGATTGCGCAAGACATATTAGCAGCAGGCAAGGCATAGTCTTAGCAGTTTTCATTGAGCGTGGCAGAATGCTTATTTATTCACTTCTAGTTAGATTTGACACATATTAGAAACACCATGAAGCTACACCGAATAAGCAACACATGTATTTACAGGTTAAAGATATGGTGATATAGCTTGGATTTAGCGGTAGTGTGCGAGGTTGTGTTCTCCGAGATGTGCTTATTGGTCACTAATAGAGGTAGACACGTGAGATAGAATCAGGGAAACATTGGGACACAAGTGTGTTCCGGGCGCTATGGTAGCAACAGTTCCACCAGGTTGGAATCAGAGGTATGTTACAGGGTGTGCTCGCAAAATGATGAAAACTAGGCCTCACGTGGAGCTGCGGCTCTGGTTAGTTGATTCAGAGATGAGTCCCCCTTCAATCCCCCAGGGAGAAGCTATGCTGGCAAGGTCACCAGCAGTCGAGGTGTGGCGATAACAGTTAGTTGGGCCCAGCTGCAGTGCTCAGCAGCACTGGGAAAGGAATACTGGGCTGAGGAGAAGAAGGGCAGGATGTGTTTTTAAAGGTTAAAATGTAGGTAAATGAAGATTTGGAGCACTACTATCCTCGACTGAAGGCTATTTGAACTGCAGGCGCTGCACACAAGTGGATTAATAAATAAGAGAAATTCAAACCGAAAAGTAGTGCCTGGATAGCATCATCTCTGGAAACCTGGGTTCTCAGAGAGATAAGAGAGGAGGTGTGCTAGGGTCGTACCATGGTTTGTGATGGGAGGAGCAGAAGTGATGCCAATAAATTAATTTACGAGGTCAGCAGGCTGTCTGTACATGCCACAGTGGCTGGTATAATGATGAGACCCATTGTATTATCAAAGCAGAGTTGGCCTCACTCTTCTCACTTTGTTCAGGTTCCGACAGAGGGGTGCACATCACGTGGTGGTCAAGAATATTTATTCAGCAACTAAATGTATTATAGCATCAATGTAGCTGGTAGTCCCAATCAACTCTTAAGTTTCAAGTGACGATGTAGTAAGTCACCTGTTTAGGGAATGTGTTTTAGATAATGTGTGACCAATAGGTATGGATTATAGGGGATAATTAGATTTGTGTATAGTTTTTAGTTAGCCAGTGGGGATTGTGGGATTATGGTATACTCAGTTATATGAATAGTTCTGTTAATTTGAGGTTTTCCGCTATAAAAACATTTAACTTCTTTGGGTGGTGCGAGCTCCAGGTTAATGTGGTTCTACAGGACCGTCTGATACTTTTTGCATGTAATAAACCTTTGTTTTCCTTGAAAACGGCACCTTGATTATTTGGCCTAGTTGGAATTGTTCGGGTTTTAGGCCATTCGCCTTACAAGCACTGTGAGTGACTTTTTTAACACCAGTTAGTAGGAGTGAGGGAAGCACTGACCGTCTACAGTGCCTCAGAAAGCTTGATTGATTTTTCAAAATAATCAACCATGCTCATCCGGTCCTAAATGTTCCTATTGAACCCCATAGCATCATAGCGTTTTGTGTTAAATAATAGAGACGCTTGAACCTTAAGACCTTGTACTTGGGTTGACTGGTGATCCCTCCTCCGTGACATGCCCCAGATTGGCCATATGAACAGCACCAAAGGAGACACTAAAATGTAATTTTGCCAGAGGTGGCAAAAGTGCCAATGCAAGGAATATTTGCATTGGCACTTTTCAGTGAGATAATCTGTGCAATAATGATTGCTTTCTTAGACAGGCATGATCAAGGAGTGTAGCATAAATGCACAAATGCAAAACCCCTTTTGGAAATTTGGAACAAAATAAAATTCAGAACGCAGTTGATGAATTAAATTAAAAACCTTTTTCAATCATCTTTGAAACACTTTCCTTGGTTTAGAGTTAACTCAGAATTCCAAACATGTTAGGAAGTAATAATGTTGATAGTGCTATTAGTTAAAATTGCATTAGGGAAATGAATACAGAACACATGGAACACACAATCAACAAGGAACTTAGATGTTGAAACGTACATGCATATATTGGAGTGCCAACAAAAGTCACCCACTAGAAATGATTGTGACCATTGTTCCATTATAAAAGGGACTGTCTTGTGGTCTTTAGTTTAGAGCACTCTTGGTCGACCAGCAACGTAAACTAGCTCAGCTCTCCAGATAGGCAAGTAAGTACATTGTACGCTAGATCCAAGGGGTTTGCTTTGAATGTACATTTCGCTACGCAAACATAGCATAGTACTTTTGCTAGGCAGGCAATATTAACAGAGCTGGGTCAGTGCATGCCATGAATGTTGTTGTATTTGGGATAACATACTCCCGCCTGAGTTCCTTTATTAGGTCACAGAACTCCGAGGTGACTTGCAATATACTTTGTATGTACAGTAGTGGATATTATATTGCTTGTAATACATGTCATCCCGTTAAACATCTGCACTCTTGCTTAATGTATTGCAGAATATCTTCCAGTAACATACGCATACAATCAATGAATAATCCGTTTGAATTTAAAAAAAAAAACATATAATGTGCTGCAGAAAAATAGTTGAAGCAGTTTAATAAAATGCACCTAAAACGTTTCTGTTTTATGTTTTTAAGCAAGCCATAACATGCAGATGTGTGCTCGCATATGTTAAACTCCAGCTGTGCACAAAATACACATACCACATTAAACAGTAACGTATCAGTTGATGGCTGTAAGGTGTCACAGGAAGCAATTTTACAAGGAAGGTATTTGGAAAGCTTGCACGGTTGTATTCAAGGGCCACAGTAGCAGCTGCCGTTCTACTGTGTGCTGGCTCAAGCAGCAGGAAGTGTAGTGTCACAACTAAAGCATAATAACTGATTACAGAGCACAAGTGATGTCATTTTCTCATTACAAGACCATAGTGATGTCACAACCAGCTTGTGATAATACACGTATGTATAGGCTGTTATCCTTGCAGTTCAGGCTGCAATGTGTTATATATAAGATACAGAGACAATGGCCCTCATTACGAGTTCGGCGGTAACCATGCCGCTATTGGCGGCATGGCTGCCGCTGAAATCGTGTTGGGGTCCGGGTCCTCGGAATGAGGACTTACCGGGCCATTCCGAGTTCGGAAGGCTCGGTAATTCCTCCCTGCAAGGTCCCTGACACGGTCCTTCCCCATTCCCATTTCAGCCCCCATAGGGCTGAATGGGAATGGGAGAGGGAGCAAACAACGGGCCATTACGAGATGGCCCGTTGTTTGCTCCCTCTTCCCCTCGCGGGACCCGGTAAGCACGCCTGGTTTTCCCAGGCGTGCTTACCGTGTCCCGCGAGGGGAACTCGTACTGCGGCGGTACAGAGTGAACGGCGCCAGCACCTTTTACGGCGCCGTTCACTCCGTACCATCCAGGGTCGTAATGAGGCCCAATGCATCTTTTTCCCAAACGTTTTTATTCATTTCAAAACATCATCATCCAAATCAATGAACGGAATGAACATCATTCTGAAATGACCAAGAGTACATATCAATAATCACATTAAAAAAAATTTATTCATAAAAAATAAAAAAATAAAAAAACAACGTGAAAAAGTATACAAAAAATGGAAAACAGCTTGTAATAATTCTCAGGTACACGGACTTTAAAATAATTGAATATGGGTTTCTCCCTACA
Organism: Ambystoma mexicanum; assembly: GCF_040938575.1. Lineage (NCBI taxonomy): Eukaryota > Metazoa > Chordata > Amphibia > Caudata > Ambystomatidae > Ambystoma > Ambystoma mexicanum. Next base: position 235,762,973 of record NC_090933.1, read on the forward strand.
TCATGACCTGTTTACTCCCAACGGTGTCAGCGGCTTCGCTGCTTACAACAAGGCAACATTCCCATCAATGTCGACCCCTTTCAGCCATTATCACAAACACCAACAATGATCATACAGCTCATGTCCGACAGTTCAGTGCATTCAGGGAGGTTTGGCATCAGGTGCACAGAATAGCGGGAGTAAAAGAGCATTCCAAGACTTTCTATTATCAGTGGTCTCCCTCGTCCCCCTCTGTAGGGCTCTGTATCACGCTGCAGTCTCAGCCGTGGGCCACCTCAGCATGTCCTGCCACCAGGTCGAAAACAGACATGCTTTACTCTTTCAAGCCAGGGCTACTCTGCGTTCAGCCAATATGCAGGCCAGGTCCATTAGCATCACCTCATGAAAAGCCTTCTTTGGACTGGGGTAAATACCTAGCAGTGCCGAGAATTAAAGGAAAACTGTGTTGCACCTGTATAGATTATATGTGCAGTCCTAACCTCTCTCTGGATTCAAAAAGTTACCAAAAAGAACATATGTGAGGTCAGGAGTTTTAAGAAGGTGTCCACAGGAAAACCAAGAAAGAAAGTAAGTGTAAAGGCTCAGAAAAATATCAAAGTAGTTAAAGGAAGTCAAATATATGAACAAATTACAGTTTTTAATCAATAAATATTTTAAAAAAAAACAATGAGTGGTTACAAAAATGACACTTACAAGTATATAAATACAATCACAATCAATAATGGTAAAAAATAACAAATATTAGCAAAGTGCTATTGTCACTCCTGTCTAGCCACTTCTAGCCTAACTAATGAGGTAGATGAGGTCTGTAAACACATATCAGATCTCTTGAAAACGTTTTTCTCTAACTACTTCGCTATTATTCTGAGCGTTTACACTTCATTTCTATCTTGGGTTTCCTGTGGACTTATAATTAAAATTCCTGACCTCATGTATGTCCTCTTTGGTACATACCTAGCAAGCATTGATCAGGGATCCATTTAAATCTAGTTACACCAGCTTTCTCCGCTGCCCAGCTAGTCAACCCCCAAAGCTTTGTATTATTGGGCATCTCCACATCATATGTAAAAGATCCGCCATATCAGTTCCACACCATAGACAGTTAGGGGATGCCTGCATATTGAATTTCATCACTCTATGTGGCGTCATATATGTCCTGTGTAGCACATTTAACTGCACGAGTCTATGTCTAGCGTTTCTAGAGACCCTCTTTATGTATATCAATGCGCTGTCCAATTCCTCAGTATCAACACTCTGGTATAGGTCAGCTTCCCATGTCTGCTTTACCCAGAGCGGTTCTTCACATATGCCCGCCAATAAACTGCCATATAGTCTCAACACTGGCTTCCAGCCATCCTCCAACTCGTACATCTGTCTCAGTTTTGACAGCTATACCCAGCCACTTTCCTATAGAAATATCTGTCAGTCTCATATATATCAAAAACTGCCCAGGATACAGCCCATATTCCTCTATTACCACTGGGAAGTTCATTAACATTCCATCTTTAAAAACATCCCCCCGTGTTGCAAGTCCCATATCTTCCCACACCGTAATGTTTTGAAGATCACCTCTGTTCCTGCTTATGGTCCCTGACATGCGGACAGTATGGATCCTGTATTCCAAGTAACCTCAACATCCTATTCCATATCCCCCTGTCAAGAACTAGCAGAGCCGGTATGCATGTTAAGCTGTCCTCCGACACCCACAGGGCCTCTTTTAGCATAACCGGTCTAATGGCTGCCTGCATCAAGTCCGTATCTAATGTTATACCATCTCAAAGCTTCTGAATATAAAGTTTTCATCGCTATGTTATGACTCCCAGGTCCCCAGAGGAAGCTCTGATCATGGAATCCAGTTTTGTAAAGCAATTCCTAGGAACACTGAATGGTACATTAGCAAAATGGTACAGTAACTGGGCCAAAGCCACCATCCTAATCAGCTCCACACGACCCATTACCGACAAAGGTAATTTCCTCCAAAATACCATACACCGCAATATCCCATCATATGCCCTAACTGTATTTTGCATATGTGTATTTTCAATATTATGACATACGTTAACCTCCAGATACCGGAGGGAATCCTTAACCCACCTGATAACCCGCATCAGTAATTCTTCAACTCTTTTCGCACATAACTTAGCCAGTGGGGAAATACATGAGGTATCTCTACTCACCGAAATGCCGGAGAGCTCAGCAAAATGATCTAAGATTTCTCTAACAAGTGGTGAATTAAGTGCAGGTTCTGGTAATTATACAAGCATATAAAGTGCAGAGATTTAAGATGTCTCGTCTCATCCATCATTATTCCAGCCGCTTCAAATTCTGTCCTCAGATACACCGCCAACGGTTCCAATGCCAGTATGTCCAACGTTGCTGACAGTGGGCAGCCTTGTCTGGTGCCCCCATAGCTCCCATGGCTCTGACATGTACCTGCCCATCTGGACTCTAGCCAATGGTGCATTATATATTAAGCGTACCCATCGCAAGAACCCTGCACCTATCCCAAATGCAATGACAATGACTAATCAGACAATTCAATAAAAGGCCAGTGTTCCCAATGAGCCAAGGTCTGTGGTTAGCTGACTTGTGCAGCAAACACCGTCACAGCGCCACCAGTCTTGGTTTGAGAGATCTGCCTATCAATCATGGATCTTGGTTTATGACACAGGTCATATTTACCAAATATGGATCATAACTACAAGCAAACATGGTGCATGTTTTACAGATGCTACCAAACACGAGCCATGACTTAAAGTTTTTTTTTTCTCCAACAAAGATGATATAGTCAAATATTGCAATCAAAACAATAAAAATGAACTGAAAAACAGACCTGGTTGTTTGCAAAATAACGTTTATATGCACGAATCGAACTTTTCCCGTAAATTACAATGAATACTACTGAGTTCGTATATTTGGTCAGTGAAAGTGTTGTTTCCCGCTACAGTCACAAAGTGCAGACTGTTACTTCAAGTGCTTGCCATCTGTTCGTATCGAACAGAAAAATGAAACAAACATTGTGGGTAGGTGGTTGTGTTGTATGGTCAACTGGCCATGTAGCTAGCACGGTTCAGCTGCTGTTACTTGAGACCAATGTTGTGTGTCATGGAAGAAGTAGTTTCACATGATTTTGCTACTATTCACAAGGTTAGAAACAGATATGTGCAATTGTTTGCTTTTAATGACCAAAGTCACTAGCATGTCTACAAAAATGCATGCCTAGTTTTACATAATAAAGGACTTACCTTCACAAGATACCCTTCCCTAATCATTTACAGAAGGTGTGGCGTGGGTGAATTATAAAGAAGCAGGTTAAGTGAACAATGATGCTCCTGTAACCCCACAGCATTTATTGCCATTGAACTTTCTCAGCCTTAAAATAAGTTTTATAATTATTCACTTCCATGATTCAAATCACCAGGTCTTTCCCCTGCTCATAATGATTTCACCAAATGCCTCATGATATACACAATATGTTTCCGGAGCGCTTTCCCTTTTTCATGTGCTATAACTTGACTCACACATATCACTTATTTCATACAATTTTAATTCACCATTATATTAAACATAAAGAATGCCAAACATAGAAAGGCAAGTCCAATTTTTGAAAGAGGCATTTTAAAACACACTCCAGTAATGGATGTTACGCATTTTTTGTATAATTGGCGGTGAAAATAATTAGTGCAATAGAGAGGAAGACGAACATTATCAAGTCTGATTCTAGGAGCGCATTACAGTCAATTCAGAGTGACAGGGGACAGACAAGGAATAATATTGTATAAAATACAATGCAATGACTAATACAAGAAAGGAAGAACTAAGGTTATTAGCGCCCGACGCGGCGCAAACAATAAAAAAACACTTACCTATTGGTCCATTTCCGAGGCTTACCTACTGGTAATCCTGCTCACGTCGCACCGCATTCCTCGCACCGTTCCTCGCCTTTCTTCCATGTTTCTTCAGACCGCCATGGAAAAGGCCATTTTTTTTGTATACCTTTCTTTACATGTGAGTCAATGGCCGCCATGGAAGGTGAGAAGGGACTACGTTTTCCTGTCCGTGGGGGCCATTTTTTAAAACTTTGTAACTTTTTTTCCTTTGGCTGCAAAACGCAACCTGTCTCGCATCCAGAAAATAAAACACCATTTGTACCCTGGTTTAACGGGCTGGGGTATTAACCAAACATTTCACAGTCTACAATTGCCATAGACGTGATGGCCATAAAGTCTATGCAGAGATCATGAGCTGGAGGGCTTGGTGGTTGTACCTTGGCAGGCTGTGTGGGGAGTGGCTGAGTAAGGGGGCCAGTTGCCACAGGTCAGAATTTCCATCTTGGATGGATTTAGTTTCATCAGTAATTTCAAGCAAGTGGCAGCATCTGAGATCGCCCAAATGTTAAATGTTAAATGCGCAGTAGGGAGTGTAATACATCATTGTTTAATTGAATTTAATATTAAACAAAATACACTGGAATGTTCTGCAGCTTATTTCAGCAAATTGTTATGTTACCTTATCATATCGTGTATAGCGCTAAGGACCCACAGGCATTGGAACGCTGATGCATTTCTCTACAGATAGCTTCTTCAATACATGGTAGAACCAACTTAATAGGTATGAAATAAATAAACTAGATTTCAACATTTAAAAAAGAAATCATTGGCAGATCCAGTCGCTGAAGGGGTCACAGTCCTTGCAGTCATCCCTCTCTCCTGGTCCTGATCCTACCTGCAGTCTGTCTACAGTCTCTACTGAAAGGGAGTCTCTACATAAAGTCCTCCCTGCCATGGAGCGGCCGCGGAGCCAATCGCTGAGGGAGTCGCAGTCCTTGCAAGTCCCAACGAGCAGGATGGAATCCTCCCCATTGCTCAATCTGAGGAATCTCCGGTCGGGGGAGGGAGATGGGGGAAAAGACTTCTAAGAAGCTCCAAACCCAGCAACATCTTGAAAAAGGCGCCTAAACCCCCTTCACACTCGCCAAGTTTCCACTCATCCCAATCCTCGCCTGAGCACTGGGCGGCTAACCTTACAAACCCGAGTCCAACCTCGGATCAGAGACATGAACGGGAGATTTCCTTTCTTCTCCCCGAGCCGCCCCCGATTGAGCTTCCCCCACCGCCGAGCTGCCAAAGACTTCAAACCACTTTCGATCCCCTGGGGCCGGATCGCAGCAAAATGCCAGCAACCACAACACCGACATGCAGCACTCACCTCTCAGAGCCGGTGATAAACCCGACAGCTCCAACCGTCCAGCTGCACCCCTTGGGGATGCCGGCCATGCCCGGACACGCGGCCTCCCAATTTCGGCTCGAGCCAGCACTTATAGGCGCGAGCGGCTCCTGTGGCTCGCTGCCGGCATAGGGCCGGTGGGGTCGCAGAGAGCGGACGACCTCGAGCGCGGTCTTCCGAGCACGGGGCTGAGTGTCCCCCGCGTTGGATGCGCCCTGGGGGCTCCGTCCGCGCCCCCCCCAGGGGCGTCTGTAAGGAGTCCCATCTGCACCTCGAGTGCCTCGGGGCCGCCGCCTCTGCTTGCGGAGCCGATGGAGTTCGGGTCGTCGGCGGTGGAGGGGGCGGAGGGCCCAGCTCAGGGATTGACAGAAGCAAGAGCAGAAGAAGCTCTCGTAACCACGGCGCTGATCCACACCTCTCCAGAAAGAGCTCCCCCCACGTCCAGTCCAGGTACTGCGGCTTCAACCATCCACTCAACGGCGAGAGAATTTCGACAACAGAAGGGGAATGGGCAGAGATTGAGGAGGTGAACAGCATTCCCTCCCCTACGCCACCCCATATGCGAGGTCACCCGACATTCAAGCAGAGAGCAAAGCTCACCCGACCTTCAACAAAAAAAAAATCCAAGCAAAAAAACACATCAAAAAACAATGAAACCACCACAAGCCCATCAACGCACAAGTCCACAGTGAACTCCTCGCAACAACAACAACTACACCAAAAAAAAAAAAAAAAAAACATCAAAGCCAGGCCGAATGGCCCCGTGAAGACAGCACACGGCAAAAATCAGCTGGGTATGACGGTGGTAGACTTCTTTAACCGCTTGGGTAAAAGAAAACTTGCCATTGATGCAGAAATCTCGGACGCGGACATTCTTGAAGCAATCACTGATCCAGCGCCTTCCTCCAAACTGAGGAAAACAGAAGGAAGTATGGGCCTCAGGCAGCCCCCACGGACAGAAACCCAGCCGCTTGGCCGAAACAGGGAGAACCAGCCAATCCCGGGTTCACCTCCACTTAGCGCACCAGAGGACGCATCAACAGGCGGCAACGAACGGGGAGGCCCAGCCCCCCAGCTTTTCAGTGAAACTACCCCAATACCCGCAATTGAGAACCCTGGCGATGCAACCCCGAGCACCCTAAGGAACTCCCCGCCCCCCAGTACTCAGCCCGGGAAAACAGACCCGTCAGTGCTCCTCCCTAACTCTAGCATCCAGGGCGCTAAGAACGATTTACCCCCCCTCCAGCACCAAACACCACAGTCCCCGGGCATCCGGGAAAGGCTGGCCCCCGGATCTACACTGCCCATCTCCGGACTTACAAAGATGCCAACCCAGCCAGAACCAAGGCAACGTCGGAAGTCCGCAGCTGGGTTACCGAGGGTAGCATCATGCCAAACATCAGTGGAACCTCTATCTCAGTCAGAGGGGATAAGTCCAAATCCTCGGGCCCCCCTTGACAAAAAACTCCAGGAGGCAGCAAACCAGAAACCGAACAAACATTGCGCCCTCACTCCTCACCAAGTGGCACAACAACTATCGCTGGATGAGATCTTTGCGACACCAATTAAAGCAAGAAGAACCAGCGAGGTGGCTCCACAAAGCAAACTGGAAACTCCTGGCAGGAAACATGATTCCTTAGCTCTCATGTCAGCAATAACAATAGCTCTCACCCCCTTCTGCAAGCTCTAAGAGGCATTGAGCGAGTCACTGAAAGATCAGACCACCCTACTCGCAATAACCCACACCAAATTGCTTTTCCTTGAAGGATATATAACAGCCCTGGAGGTCCGCACAAACGAAAAGACCACACCTGTCTCAGAGTGCTCTTCAGTGCTCACGGGACAGGACAGGCAGGTACCAAAGACCGATTTAAGGACAAACACCGCCTCTCAAACAGAACCCCGTTGCCCACCGAGGGGCTCGGCAGAAAACCTGTCCACAACTTTAAAACAAAAGCAGGAAGGGAACTATGCGCTTTTCAGCGCGCCTACAATCAACCCTAAGCCTACTTCGACGTCAACAAAAGCACTGGCACCAACATCGGATAGCTCAATCCCCATAATGGAAGCCGGCAAGGTCCCGGCGGCAAAGGCAACTCGCTCCCTGGGTATCAAGAACAGTACCACAACCCCTGGGTCCAACCCTGCACAAATTGTATTAACTCTCGGAGCCCCGCCAAGCTCAATCTTGGCAAATGACCGGCCCCCCCAAGAGATGACGGCTAAGAACAAAACACCACCGGACACAGCACCTGCTTCAAGCAATAAACCGCCTGATAACCAGCCCCCCTCAACATCTCCCAAATCGGTCGAAGACTTTTTGAGGGACAAGGTTGCGATGAACATCTCCCAGCACTTGAGCTCAACAGCCGACTCAGACCTTATAGACCTGAAATCTGATGAAGTCTATTCACCCATCCAGCCTCAGACGGTGAGAAACGGTAGCCCGGGACCTCCACACCCCAGGTCGAAACCCCAGGCAAGACCAAACAAAGAGACCCACCCGAAACAGCCCTCCAAACAAAAAACAGTCGCTCCCCGGGCGGAATCGTCAAGAACCCGAGCGAAGAGAACCCGGTCGAGGTCCTGGGAAATTCAAAGAGTCCATAGAAGACCGAAAACAACTCACCCCCTAAACAAACAGTCAGCACAAAGACCAGAACTGCAAACAACGACGTACAAGCTTGAACAGAAAGCCTGGAATAAAGATTTTCAAACTCTGAACAGAAACACCATACTTAGAATCTCCAGTAAAACAAACTCGCTAAAAAACCAGAACCAGGTCAGAAGATCTGGCACTGGTAGAACCGTACCACAAAAAGGCAATAGCTAAAGCATACATACACCTAAAATCGTCCTTCCAGATAAAAGATTTTGAGGAGGTCCAAAGAGAGCTACACAAGCAAGGAATCGGGATATTGGACTGGGTGGAGAACAGAGGTGATGTATCACGGAGGAGAGAAAAGTCCAGAACTCCGCAAACGAGAAGCCAACTAACTCCAAATCGGAGGAGACCTCATTCAGACTCCTACTCACGCACCCCCCGATGGAGAGCAAAGAAAACAGTTTCTCTGGCAAGTCAACATCACATAACTAACCAAGAGAATACTAACTCAGGACCTTTTCGGAGAAACCCACCCCAAAACGCCCTTGAGAACAATGATTCGAGAGAACGAGTTTCAGATCACAACTCCCACATGGAAGCCAGGGCCAAAGAAGTAAGGGTGGTAACAGCAAAGGCGACAGAGCAAAAGCGGCAGCACTACACCCAAGTCAGAGCTCGAGACTTCAAATCCCAGGACGTGCAACCGTCCTCAAAACAAATCAACGACAGAATCAGAGAACACCCTCTGTTACAGGAGGATCAAAACACAAGGACTTCGTTCTGGTCCAGGCTGCCGAATGTTTTTTCACTATCCTCGAAAAAAAAATAGCAACCCGAGGCCCCCGCAGCAGGGCCGGACCGGGCGAACGGAGAAGAATCCCCCGGGGCTGCAGCTAACATCCTCAAACTAGGATCTTGGAACACGTGTGGGTTCAAACATCTGACGCAAAGAGGAGGAATCAACCTAGGGCAGTTTGACATCTTGGCCCTACAAGAAACTTGGCTTACGGAGGATCCAGCTCTTGATGGCTTTGAAATTGTGCTCGCGCCGGCTGCGAAAAGCCGCCTTGGCAGACCATCATCAGGAATTCTCCTGGCGGCCCGAGCGGGCAGCGGAATCAGCATATCAAAAGTTCTAGTAACCTCGAAACATCACCTGGTCGCCACATTGTCATGGGACAATAAACCAGCACGAGATAAACCAAACAAAGACGCGGGTCTGATGGTTATCCTTGGAATCATCGTGGTGTACTGGAACCCTCAAGTATTTTCGGACGGAAAGTTCCTCAAACTGATCGAAACAGCAATCGACTCCCTCCGTGTGGATGAAAATACAGCCCACATAATAATATGCGGAGACTTAAACGCAACCTGCCAGCCAAGAACGGCATGGCCAAGAGCAGCGAACCGAAAGAGCAAATCTGAAGATAGAGGAACCCAATAGAACGACTTGATGGCGTCAAGAGGGCTTCTCAATTTGGCCCAGCTATTTCCCAACCCAAACAGACTCCCAACATGGGAAAGAATTAATAAGTCTGCTACAATAGACTACATCTTCATATCCCCAGAAACTCAGATGGTGATGTCCTCTTTCGACGTGATTGAAACCGAAGCGAGTGACCACAACTTACTTCAAGCCTCCTGGTACTCATTCAGAGGAAAAAACACCTCGACGGGCTACTCGGTCGAAAGCAACAACCAAGGGACCCGCCTCAGACTAACGGAAGAACGCATCGCCCATTTAACATCAAATTATAGAGCAGGCGGTCCATCACCAGACTACCAACCACTCTTAAGCCCCTTCAAAGTCACCTCGAAAGGGACAAAATCCACGGTTGTGACCAAATCCCATAACTTCGACAAACAGGTGGTGGAAAGAAGGGCAGTATTGAGAAGACTAAGAAGGCGGATCAAAACTAACTACTCAGAAGCCATGCAAGAAGAACTGACAGTGGAAACGAAAAAATACAAAGCCTGGATAAAAAACTACCGCATAACCTTATATCAAAATGACTCAGAAGCCATGTTAAAAAAGGGGGCCGGAAAAGACGCCAGAGAATTCTGGAAACTGTTAAACCAAGCGGGCCCTGCATACCAAACAAGCCCTTGCAACGCAGTAAGTGGAGAAAACTGGAAAACTTACTTCACCGATCTGTTTCAGGAACCACCATCAGCATCGTCCTCAATTCAAGCTGAGGCTGAATCAGAGTGGGTCAATGTTTCTGATAAAGAAGACATCCAAGACGCACTCAGAAAACTCAAAGCCTCGCGAGCACCCGGCCCAGACGGGATCACAAACACCGACTTGAAATCCAATGCTGAAAACTGGGTCCCCTTCATCAGCCAGGTGTTCAGCAACTGCTCAACCACTAGAACCATCCCGAGGTCCTGGACTTCCGCCACAGTGGTCCCTATCTACAAAAAGGGAGCGAAGTCAAACCCACAGAACTACCGACCAATTGCACTCCTGGACACAATCGGGAAGATATACGGGTCACTGCTGCTAAAACGATTCCAAAAATGGGCGAGGGCAGCTCCGTGTGCAGACCCATTTCAAGCAGGCTTTAAGAAAAACTCATCCGCCACGGTAAACATTATGCTACTGAGCATTATCAAAAGCAAGACCATTCAATCCACATCGAGAGTCTTTCTCTCGTTTATAGACCTATCGCAAGCATTTGACCTGGTGGATCGAACAAAGCTATGGGAGAAGTTAACAGCATGGGATTGCCCCCCGAGCATCCTCCCCCCAATAAAAGCCCTCCACAAGGCCACCACCATGAGGGTCAAGCTAAACCAGCAGGGCCTACTCTCTGGAGAGATTCCCACCAATCGAGGTGTGAAACAGGGGTGCCCGTTGGCACCAGAACTCTTCATAGCCTTCATTGGTGACCTGAAAGAAATAAACAAGAGTTCCAGATCATTCCCCCCCAAAATAGGCAACGTACCAACAGCACGTTTACTATATGCCGATGACATCACCTTACTGGACAGAACAGAAATCGGTCTCCAGAGACAAATGACGGACCTGGCTGACTACATCAAGCAGGCAAACCTTCTTATAAACAAAGCAAAAACAAAAGTCCTCATACTGGAAAAAAAACCCAGAAGACTGAAGCGCTTCAACTGGAGCCTGGAAAAAGTCAACGTCGAAACAGTGCAAAACTTCAGATACCTGGGAATAATAATAGACAGCACTCCTACAGACTCAGCCATGCAAAAAGACCTTTGGAGGAAAGCCAGACTACTGACCTCCCAAGCCCGTCTTCTGGATAAAAAGTTTGGTCGCTTCTCACTGATACCTATGATAAGGTTCTACAAAGCCAAGGTGATACCTGCCTTGACGTATGGAGCAGAGGCGATGCCAGCCATACCAATGACAATATGGAAAAAACTCGAAGGCTTCTTTTGGAAAGCAGTCCTGATTCTCCGGAACTCCACCCAGATCGAAGCAATCAGGCGTGAACTGGGCCTCTCTTCACTGAGTGCCAAAGTGAACCTAGCGAGCATATTCCTATATAGGAAAACAATCCTTCCTGACGCGCCCCGCCTCTACAACCTAATAGATCTGGAGATCAAAGCAGGCACCTGAAGGCTGATTGTCAAATGGGCCGAGCAGATACAATCGCAGTTGACCGAAATTGGCTGCTCCAACGAAGACCTTATCAAGAACCCCAATAAAATAAAAAAAAAATTGGAAGAAGCAGACTGGATTGACACCCAAGAGCGTGCCAAAGGAAACAAACCACTGGCTCTTTTTCCTCATTCCCCAAAGAAGCTAAATCAAACAACACAACTACTCAGAAGATTCCCAAGCAAACCATTACGGCAATTCCTCTTAAGAGCCCGCTTAAACTTGCTACACACCAACGAAATCCTGTTCTTGAGAGGTCAGTCTCTCTCCAAAACCTGCCGCCTATGCAAAGCTGACACAGAAACAATTAGACATCTGCTACTCCAATGCCCTGGGACTGAACACGCTCATCAAGCCTATCTACTCCCTCTCCTGGAAACCCACGTTGTGAGTGAAGAGGAAATATGGTGGGCTCGTCTAATCAGCAGCCAGAAGACAAACTGGTCTATTGCAGCGGCAAAAATCTTACAAGTCGCCTTAGCGCAGTGCTTACAAGGGGCGTCTGCCAAAGTCACCGTCTAATCAAAGCAAAATCAAGCATTTGTTAAAATCCAGAAAGATGGATAAACACAATAATAAAAAAAAAAAAAAATCTTTTCCCCAGGAATTTTATTCCAAATTGTGAGTCAAACAACAGAGAAACTTTTTCCACCATCACAAGGAGGTTTAAACCATGACAAGCAAAGAGGTTTAGCTTCTACAGAGTGGAGGGGACAGTTTAGACAATAGGCAGCAACTCTGTTAGACAGAACAGTAGGAGCAAGTCCATAAATACAGCTAAAGATCAAAGTGGTCACCTTGAATTCAATGACGGCATTAGTCAGCAGCCAATGAAGGTAATGAAGCACTTATATAACTTGAGCTCTAAATTGGCTGCTAGTAATAATTCTGGCTATGTTATTTTGAAGCGCCGCATGTTTGTGTAGGACGACTTTGGAAAGGCACATAAATATGGTGATACATTATTCTGGTTCAGAGCGCACAATAGCTCTGGCTATATTATCCAGGTTGTCAGGACATAACAAAAGTCTGAATCTCCTGAAATAGCTGCAGATGTGTGTTACTAATAATCTGCTACACCTGAAGATGCATGTCCAGATGAGGGTCAAACACGACCCCAAATGTTTTTACCTGAGAAATGACTGGTGAAGTGCACACGTGGAAACCAAAAGGTGATGGCTGTAAGGTTTGGAATTAATCTTAACCACGAGCACACTACAAAGGGAGAAAGACATATGCAAATCAGACTTGGTCCCAGGGGGCAGTCCATTCCAAACTGCTAGGTCACAGCTCTTCTGCACAAGGCCAAAAGCATCCCCAGGCATGCTTCTGCCTCATTGGGTATCAATATGAGGAGTAGTTTTGGTCTTTAGGCCCAGGAGGCACGGGACCCACATCTGGGCATGTATGTCCCACTCAGGATGACATAAGCAAAACCAAAAGGTGATGGCTGGAAGGTTTAGAATTAATCTTAACCATGGTCACAGCTCTGAGCAGCCCACAGACCATTGAGGAACAACCCTATGTAAATCAGGCTTGGACTCACCCCAAAAGGGCAAACCAGCCTGAACTGCTAGGTCACATCTCTTCTGAACAAGACCATTTGCATCTCCAGACATATTTCAGCCTCATTGGTTCTCATTAGTGAGGAGTAGCTTAAATCTCTAGGCCCAGCAGGCTTGGGACCCACATCTGGGCATACCCGTCCAACTCGGGGTGGGTGGCATAAGCAAAACCAGAGGAGATGGCTGGAATGTTTAGAATTCATCTAAAAGGGCTAGTTCACTCTAAAATGATATTGGCTAAAAAATTGGCCCATAATCAAAAATATATATAAAAAATATTTTTAAACAAAGTTCCTATGTAAAGTTTGGTGCAAATGAGGCTCAAACTCAAACATGTCAAGCACTAGGAGGCATCCATTTTGTGAAATGGATGAGCCTCCTGTGCTTGAGTTAATCTCTGCCCTTTTGACACTAATGAAGCAAAATCCACCTGTTGGTAGCTTTTATTACAGCTGCTTTTGCTTCATTAGTGCTGGAGAGCAGAGAGTGCAGACAGGAAGGCTGCTGCCGGTAAGTGCGCATTATTTTCTTATTCTTTTGAAACCACAGCATTTATAAATACAACGCGGTTGTATTTATAAATGCCATGGTTTTCTTTTTAAGTTTCCCGGGCTCCTACGGCCTGGGGAGCCCGGGAAACTTAAAAAGAAAACCATGGCACTTATAAATACAACTGCGTTGTATTCATGCCTGCCGTGGTTTTGTATCTAAGTCCCAGGAAACTTAGAAAGAAAACCACGGCAATTATAAATACAACCGCATTGTATTCATGACTGTGGTGGCTTCAGCTTTGAGACTTCCCAGCTCCCCAAGCCCGGTGGAGCCCGGGATACTCAAAGCTGAAGCCACCGTAATCATAAATACAACGTTGTTGTTTTCTAACCACGGCAACCATAAATACAAGAATGTTGTATTTATAATTGCTGCGCTTCTCCTTGTGGGCAAGTCCAGGCAATTGTGAATACTTCACCGGCATCCGGCACAGTATTCATTATTCATAATTGCTGTGACTTTCTTTTCTAGTTTCCCACACAAGGGAAACTAGAAAAGAAAGTAGCAGCAATTATGAAAAATTTGCCGGCAGCTCGAGAAGTATTTGTAATTGCTCTGCCTTTCATTTTACGTTTTCTGTGCTTCCCTGGGCTTGGGGAGAACAGAAAACGTAACATTAAAGTGACGGCAGCTTCCTCTACATGTTAAGCTCTGCTCTGGGTGCAGGAAGCAAAAGCTCCCAGTAGGGGGCTTCTGCTGCTTGATTAGTGCCGCCAAAGCAGAGCTTAACATGCACAGAGGAGGCTGCTTGAAATCACAAAATGGATGCCCCCATGTAAACACTTTGAGCCTAATTTGTTAAAAATGTACATTGGAACTTGCTTTAAAAATATTTTTTACATATATTTTTGATTATTGCCCATCCTTTCGGACATTAACATTTTTGAGCGCACTATTCCTTTAACCATGGGCACAGCTCTGAGCAACCCTTCAGACTATCATTTTTCAGACTGCCAAAACACTACAGAAGTGGAAACACTATATGTAAATGAGGCTTGGTCCCAACTCAAAAGGGTCAGTCCAGCTCGAACTGCTAGGTCACATCCCTTCTGCACAAGACCACAAGCATCCCAAGCCATGTGTTGGTGGCATCAGTGAGGAGTAGCTCAGGTCTCTGGGCCCAGCAGGCACAGGACCCCTGCCTGGGCATACCCGTCCAACTCAGTGTGGGTGACATAAGCAAAACCAAAAGGTGATGGCTGGAAAATTTCAAATCAATCTGAACCATGGGCACAGCTCTGAGCACCCTCAAGACCATTGTTGTTCAGGGTGCCAAGCCACTACAGAAGGGAAAAGACACTATGCAAATCAGGCATGGTCCCACTCGAAAGGGGGCAGACCAGCTCGAACTGTTAGGTCACATCCCTTTTGCACAAGACCACAAACATCCCCAGACATGTTTTGGCCTCATTAGATGTCATCAGCGAGGAGTAGCTTGGGTCTCTAAGCCCTGCAGGCTCGAGACCCTGTCTGGGCATACCTATCCCACGGGGGGTGACATAAGCAAAACCATAATGGGATGGCTAGAAGGTTTAGAATTAATCTGAACCATGGGCATGGCACTGAGCAACCCTGCAGACCATCATTTTTCAGCATGCCAAGCCACTACAGATGGAGAAAGATCATGTGCGAATCAGTCTTGGTCCCACCCCAAATGTTGACCAAATCAGAAGCAGGTAAGAGACAGTGTGAATGGCAAGGTGAAATAATGATAAGTTATGTTTTTACTGGTGTTTATACAAAGACAGTTCAAACACATCCAAGATTTAAATACTCTGATGGGTTTAAAGTATACTTTATTCGAGCTGTCAAAAGTTACAATGAGATACAGGAGTTTTTATGTTAGACTGAGTTTCATCACAAGTCCACTGTTTCCTTCTTTGCTATGGCACCATTTTTAATTGTGCCTTGGCCCTCTCCGTCTCCCATCAGATCATGAAGGCCTGTGAATTAGCTCCAGGCCCTGTCTGAAAATGACTCCCCGGCTGCCCCCACTCCAATGGTTGGTACTGCGGTCGGCGTAGGTTCAGGTGAAACCGATTCTTCCGAGGCTCTGGGAGGCCCTTTTGTCCACCATCTCTGTCTCTGTGTTAAGTGCAGTAAATCCCTGTGAGACCCATCCCATGGTAAGTGAGTTTGGGGGGGGGGTGTGTCGCTCAAAGCTTGCATCCTCTGATGCTGGCTTACACCCTCAATTATATTTGTGTTCTGGAGGTAAACATCTCAGGTCACAGTCCCTCTGGATTTGTTTAGGCAGCCACCTCCGGAACCGAGCTCAGCATTCTTTAGGTGCTGAGTGTTTCTGTGGTTCGTTAGGCATCCTCTTGGTGTGTCCCCAGGGCCTCGGTGTAAAGTGGTCATGCCCTGGAGCCCTCGCCAGCAACACTCTGTGAATTTCACAGGCTGATACTTTTGCGGGCAATATCTGACTGTATGTTGGACGGATCATATTCAGGTCTCGTCTGTGGGGCCTCTAGATGCTTATGGAGGGATGACCGATCTCATATGCCACCACTGGAGTGAATAACTGGGGGCTCAGTTCCTGTTTCTTCCCGGTGGTCTCAGAGCGCGATGGCTAGGCAACTTGCATCCGATGCGCCGACTGGTGGCCTCCCTGTTATGGTTTTTTATTAGTCTGAATTAAGCCCTAATGGGTGTCATAATTTAAAACAAAAACACACATTGGTCAGTTTACAGAAAATACCTGATCTTGGCAATATGGAGGGTATGACACAAGACATTGCACAGCGGGGAACACTAGGTTCAGTGCAACAATCCACAAGTCAGGAAGTATTTGGTTAGAGCTTGGCAGAAACTTCTAATAACAAAACACCCCAGTAGATTCCAAACGTGTACTATTCAATGCAAACAATGTCCTTGTTTGAGAGTGGCGTACCGATTCTTTCCGTTGTTGAAGCAAAGGTTAATAGGCGTAATGCCAGAACGCATGACTCCGAGCTACACGCAAAATAAGAACAGTGTTATTCTGGGCCAAATTCAGAGCTGTGTCAAAAACTGAAGGAGAAAACCAGCATTCACCCCTCCAGGTTCAGGCTCCACCATTCTGAGGTGTGTGGAAGGATTGGAGGGTAGCAGTCGCGCTTTTAAGCTGCAAAAGCTCATTGAATTATTTTGTTGTGGGAGCAACAAGTGCACCAGGGTCACTACAGGGATTTCTAAAAAGTCTGCCACGTTTCTTATTTATTAAAGTCTCGTTGAGCCTACAGTAAATTAGAACAGTGTCGTTGCCAACCAGAAAAAGCCTAGCTTTTAATGGAAAAATGTGTGTAGAAATGCTGATGGCACCCCAAAGGTGCCGTATTGTAACTCTTTTTTTAAACATGCAAAAGAATAGTTCTGCAAAGAAGAATGCCCTAAATTAATAATAGTCACTATGGCTGTAGTCAAGCTGTACATTAGGCGCATGCAAAAGCCGAGGCTGATGCCCAGCTGCCAGATTCTAAGTTTAACAGAATGTGGTGCTTTTACGAAAAGTGCTTCTCCTCCATTGAGCAACACTTATCTATTTTTTGCATGCCTCTCAGAATTGTGTCCTCTGTATTTCATGTAAAATAAGAAAAGTGTCAATCCCTGATGGAACAACACTTGTCTTATTTGCTACGCATTCTGTGTCTACATAAATATAGACACATAATATTTAGCAAATATAAAATGGTTGTTCTTTAATGGAACAACATTTTTCTTAGTTTACATGGAGCTCAGAATCAGAGCCAGCCAACATGTGCTACGTTCATATAGACAAAAAATCTGGAGCAAATTAGAAAACTACATTTCCATCGTGGAATGACAATGTTCTTATTTCACCATCAATTCAATACCCAGCCCTGAGTTTCAAATAATCCTATCTGTAACCTTTTTATTTTATTAGGGAAACATGGAAAACTTTGGAGACCCGTCATAAAATGTTTGCTAGAAAACCAGCAGAAATAGTTTATTTTCGTGCAAAAGTGGCTCCATGAATCCTTCAGCCTACTGTGTCATTATTTTTGAATTTTTGCGACCATTTCAGTTGGAAGGGTAACATGTACAGAAACATATGAATGCATCACCGCACATGTCAACAGTGTGGTGACAAGTCCAGCAAGATGCAAATGTGTTGCAGCGATTCTCAACAGTGTGCCCATACATTTGGATAAATACAAACACGGGAGTATCAAGTATTGGAGCCGTGTGGTGGGGGAGGGAGGCGTTATAAAAAGTATTTTTTTTATGGGTGAATCGGGTTCTCCTAATGGTTGGTCAAATATAGGAGCAAGACCTAACCAGCCATCTTCATGGGATTCCATGAACCAAATGCGACAATACCACTATAGTGTAGAGTGGTTGCAGCTGGTGAATTTGAATTTGCAAAGTGAAGGGGTGTAAAGGTTTTCCCTGAACTCACCCGAGCAAGCGCACCTGAAGTAATCTAGTAAAGGTTTGAACTGTATTTGCCCTTAGAATTTATTTTGAATAACAGGTTGAAATCGGATATTTTTCAGCAAAAATGTCAGAAAAACTAGTAACAATTTAGAATTCTCTATCCGTTCTGCGGGCAACACATGAAACACTCCCATGAATGCCAGGTCACCAACTCAATGTACAGAACCATTTTGCAACACGTGTTAATGCTGGCTGTGCCTAAGGGAACCAATGAAGCCTCCTGCAACAATATATGCCATCATTGCCTCCCTATCAAGCAGGGTATTCCCATATCACCTTATGTACTCTGTTCACTCTTTCTCGTTTTCCCTATTCAAAGAAAGTAATGAGGCTGGTCTCAATGATACATTAAAGACCAAAGAAATATCGAGGCTTAGTACCACAAATGAAATACACCAATCACTGTCTGAAAAGATACAAGTATCTTTTATTACTGTACAGTTTACAAAGCAAAACAGATAGCTATCTGGCTCCCAACACCTTGCAGTGTGTACCAGCAGACACAATGAGGAGTGAGAGTGCTGGACATCTAAACACAGACATATTTATACCATTTTTGCAATATTGTCCAGCCTCTCTCCATGTTAATAATTTGAGGGCTAGAATTTGTGCCTAGTTCACATGACAAATGTTACAATATTATACAAAGGATTAAACAGGTCTCCATGTCCATGAACATTCAATCGTACTGTTGGTTCTCGAATTCACAGTCAGCCTTATTCCAAGAGTCACTACAATGCAGTACAGCTAAAGCATACGATCAAAGTTTACTCTTCATTGTTTTCGAGTTTATACGAGGATGAGGCTTGTGAGAGCAGACAACACTTGAATGGCAGTTCGTATGAAGCACAAGGTTTCTTTACATAGGTTAAACAGTAGGCTCTCGGTCAACCTAAACATTAACGAAACTCAAAGGCAGCTCGGCTTGACTGCAAGTCGAAAACACAGTCCACAATTTTAGAACATGGAACATGAGTTAAAATCAAAATGGTGGATGAGTCTTAAAATGGCAGCGAAGTTAACCCAAAATCAGAACTTTGCGAACGCGGTTTTCTGTGTAAAGCGTATGGGCCTAGACCAATATTTATAATAAGGAAGCACTTATATGATTACGGTTTAACAAACCCTCCTTTTGGCCTAAGCCAAGAGCTTCACTCAACCATTCTCTTTACTCAAAACCCCATGTCTCAATGTCCGTACATCCTGAATCACATTCTTCAGAAATATTGATCGCCATTAGATCATTGATAGTGATATCCTTCATTACAAAAACATTAGTCACTTTCTCGGGTGCATGTATTTTCGGTCCCAATGTACCTACAGTTTGCACACAACATCTCCCTAACATTAAACATATGGCAGGAAGACAGTGTATGCAACAACAACAGAATAATAGAATACCAAGGATTACCACTAAGACTGAAAAGAGCTTCCATCACCAAGACCGTAAAAAGTCCCAGAACCAAGCACTAAGATCCCAATTTCCCTCGGGAACACGTACTTCTGTACTTAGGACGTGCAGATTTTGTATTTCCTTGAATATGGTAGAGGAGGAGTCAGGTACAAAAACACAACAGGCAGATCCCACCAATTTACATACTCCACCACGCTCAGCTAGGATGACGTCTAACACCATCCTATTCTGTAGAGCCACTAATCTAATTGCTTTTTGTTCCAATGTCATATTGCATAGTATATCAGTGGTTCTGTTGATGGTTCTTTCCAATACTCTTGCCAGTCTCCTAATATCCTCGGAGTTCATGATCTGTCCCCAAAATGGCACAAAAGGATTTTGCTACATCACCCATGACCTGCAAAGGAGTATCACCCTTCTTGTCCCACCTTGGATGAGCTCTAGAGACCTCACAGGTGCTGGCTACAAATAACCCTTGTACAAGATACCCAAATAACAAGTACCCTGCCAATCCCTAGGTAACCAAGGATAACCTTCATTACCACAGAAAAAAATAAACGGGATCACCTACATACAAAGGTCTGTCCTCACTAGTCATATTCACAATATTGGTACAACCCTCAAAAGTACCCATTGACTGAGAACCATCCCTTTGTATGAGGAAGGAAACAGAGTTGGGGCTATGATTGATAGTGTAAGAAGGAGACATGGCATCCCGGTTGCCTACGAGAGCCATCTTGAAAGAAATCAATGATTGGAAACGTCTAGAAAGTCTATCAGAAAGCCTAATAGGAGCAACATTGAGTTTGCCCCTATTTGCAAAAAGGGAATATCCCAGAGGCGTCAGGACTCGTCTTTCAAATTCATTCAAATTAGTCCCATCAAAGTTCCCAGAGATGCTATCATTCCAATGACCAAAGAATAGTGCCCTTATAGAGGCATAGCATGCAGTAGTCAAAGGAAGATGATGAATATACCAGCCCAACCCTTTTTCCCTGTGCTGTGGCAAATGCAAAGATATCCAGCAATTTATTCTGTTTAGAATCACATGGGTCGCATTCATAATTAATAGAAGTGTATTATTGTAGTAACTCTGTCTGTGTTGGGAATCCCTAGAAGATAGAGTGTGCAGATGCACGAAAGGTGAAGACATGGTGGGAACACTCTCAGTAGGTAACAAAGTCTCAGGTAGACGCACCCCCTCAATATACCAAAACCCAAATGCAAATACAACTGTTAGACCAGTTAACATTATTACAAGAAAACAGTAAGTCCTCATGGACCATGATTTTTGATACTCAATGTCTTTGCTAGCCACAAGACCGATCGGTTGCCTCGTCCAAGTAGACTTAGTGACATTGCTCCAAAAAGTTTGTATCGAAAAGTTTCTGCGACAGACTCTTTAAGTTTGTTCATTGGTGATCTCTTGACCACGTGGTTTATCTTGCGCAGTCCCGGCCACTTACTTATGTTTCAGTGAGAGAGTGTCAAGGGACTAGTTCAACAGTGATTCCTCGTGGGCACAGCCGTGCTGTGTTGTAAGTCTAGTGCCGTGGACATAGATCGTACCTCAAGACTCCAGGTATGGTGTGATCTGCAAACAGAGTGTTGTTGCTTCCTGATGGAAGTGGTGAAACAGAAGCGAGATTGTTCAAGGGTGCAGAAATATCCGAAGAAGAATTCAAAGACAAAGCAGCAGTCTCCCCAGCCCCACAGGCTCAGGAAGAATCTCCAAAACACCTTTGGTGTTGTTCAAGGCAGGCTTATCATCCAAAGCAGAACAGTTTCCTTCTCTTCTTCTTATTCGAGTGGCAGAGGAAAAGGTATTTTCTTGACGTGAGTCGCGTGTTACCAATGTTGTTTTCCTGCTACTCATACAGCGGTCTGTGTGGCCAACAGGACCTGGAACGGTCCTGTCCAATGCGGTGCGAGACAGGATACTCTTTTGAAAGCTTTTGTAAGCACCCATTCCCCAGGTCGAAGTCGATGACCTGGCCCCTCGTATTTAACTGGGAGAGCTTCTCGCATCTGTTGATAAATCAAATACAAGTTTTGAGTTAACTGGTCACAGTATTCATCAAGAAGCAAATGCTCCACGTCTTTCAGTATTTTGGGTTTAGCTATGTTCCAAATGTTAGCTGGCCTCCCCATCACAATCTCGTACGGGGAGAATCCAGTTCTAGTCTGTGGGGTCATCCGCATGGACAGTAAAACTACCGGTAAGGCATCTGGCCATTTCAGGTTACTGCTAGCACAGACTTTAGCTAACTTGTTCTTTAGGATACCATTATGGCGTTCTACAAGTCCGGCACTCTGAGCGTGTTTAGCCGAATGGAACCGTTTATCGATCTGCAATCCTGCGCATACTTGCAGGATAACAGCAGCGATAAAATGTGGACCATTGTCCAACCAGATGACTCTCGGCAAACCAAACCTGGGAAAAACATTCCTTATGCATGTTTTTTTCGCCGTTGTCAGTGCTGTGGCATCTTTTACAGGGAAGGCTTCAACCCACTTGCTAAAGGCACAAATGACAACCAGAACATACTTGTAAGTGTAGCAACGTTCCATTTCGATGAAGTCAAAGGGCCTCATTACGACCCAGGCGTTAAGGGGTTAACAGCGCTGTAAAAGGTGTCAGCGCCGTGAAACCCTTAATGCCTAATTACGAGGTCCCTTTGCGGGTCCCGACCTTAACGGCTGGTTGTACCAGCCGTTAAGGATTGGACCCGCAAAGGGACCTATTTGCTAATTATGGTACCGCAATGTGTGGTACCGTAATTAATGCCCTCCTCATTCCCATTGAGCCCTATGGGGCAAAAATGGGAATGGGGAAGGGCCATGGCGGCATGGGGAATTACCGCCCCACCAACCTTGGAATGGGGTGGTAATTCCCCATTCCCCCATGGCGGACTCTGGCATGGATCATGGTGGTAATAGCACCATGGTTTAGCGCCAGAGTCCTAATGAGGCCCAAAATGTATTACCTCGAAAGGCACGGGGGGGCTAAAACTACCCCTCGGTGTCGCTGTACCCTTCCTCACATTATGCTGTAAGCATACCATACAGTTTTGGACCAAACGCTCAGCAGTTTTTTTAATATTTACATTTACCCAAACAAGTTCTAGTAATTTACAGATTTTCCTAGCACATATATGAATAGGACCATGAGCCATTGTAACCATAGCGGTGACATAAGCATCGGGTAGCATCCATCTTTTTCTTTCATTTTCCACCCAAAAACCTTCCTTATCCAAACTTGCTAAACCCTCAGCCCAGTGTCTAAGTTCTTCTGGAGTGGCATCAGCTTGGATATTTTTTGTTGAATTGATTCCTTCATCTATTGTACAGGTATTTGTAGCTTCTTTCATTATATACATTTCTGAACATAAATCAGTGGCAGTCTGTTTAGCTATCCTGTCAGCAAAAGCGTTTCCTCTCCCTACATCGTCTGTTACGTTCTGATTTGAGGCGCAATTCATGAATGCCAGTTGAGTAGGAAGCACAAGTGCTGAGAGTAGCTGAACTATCAAGGTACCATGTTGGATTTCGGTTACGTGTGAGGTCAATAAACCTCGTTCTGACCATAGTCTACCGAAGTTGTGAACCACCTCAAAGGCATAGTGGCTATCTGTAAATACTTTTACTCTAAGCCCTTCTGAAAGTTCACAAGCTCGAGTCAATGCAATAATCTCTGCGGCCTGCGTAGAGTTATGCGAGATTCTCTTGGTTTCCACAATCATGCTTAATGTAGTGATGGCATAAGCAGCATTGGATGTACCATCCGGAGGTTTGAAGCAGGAGCCATTGCAAAACAGCTCCCCTTGTGGATCTTTCAATGGTGTGTCATTTAAGTCAATTCTGCCTTTGGTTTCTTGCTCTGTGGTATATAGGCAGTCATGTGACATTTTGTCACTGCAAGCAATGTCTTGCGGAAGAGGCAATAATTCAGCCGGATTCGATACGCAACACCTCTTAATTTGAATATGGGGTGCAAATAGGATCAGTTTGTATCTTGTTAATCGTGCAGAAGTAAGGTGTTGCGTTTGCGTTCTGTTTAATAGAACGTCTACGGAGTGGGTACCATCACGGTTAAAGAGTGACCTAAAACCATACCCTCACTTTGTTTTACGGACGCAGCAGCAGCAGCGACAGCTCTCAAACATCTCGGCAAAGCGTATGCAACAGGATCAAGTGTGGAGGAAAAGTAACCGCACAGTCTATTCTTCCGCCATGTTCCTGCGTTAACACAGCCAAAGCACATCCATCACATTCATGCACATACATGCCCAAAACTGGTACTGAACACAGTGTAGCCTTGAGCAGATGAAAAGCGTTCTGGTGTTCCAAGTTCCACGGTAATGGCAAAGAAATGCCCTTCTTTGTCAATGTCAACATTGGTTTTATCACTAGTGAAAAATTAGGTATCCACTGTCTACAGTAAGAAGCCATTCATATCAAGGCTCTGACCTCTTTCTGTGTATTTGGGACAGACATGCTAGAGATGGTTTTTGTCCGTTCAGGTGTCAATCTTCTTCCCTCCTTTGGCAGGCGATAGCCTCGATAGGCGACCTCCTGTCGACAATACTGAAACTTTTTCAATGAAGCCTTATGCCCATGCTTTGCTAGATGAATAAGCAACAACATGGTACCCTCTTTGCAAGCAACCTCTGACTCTGCAGCTAAGAGAAGATCATCACATATTGTAACAATGTACAAGTGGGAGGCAACTCAAGTGTATCGAGCTGCTCTTTCAAAGCCCTACTGTAAATGTTCAGGCTCTCTGTCTACCCTTGTGGCACACGAGTGAATGTAAATGAGCGTCATTCTAAGGTAACCGCGAACAAATATCTACTATCCATGTGTACGAGAATACTAAAGAAGGCATTCCTAAAATCCATCACACTGAAATGAGTAGCAGAAGCTGGGATCATTGTTAATATCGTGGTTACATCAGGCACAATTGGAAATTGTGGAGCAACAATCTTATTGATAGCACGCAAATCAATGATAAAATGGAAAGGAATCACATTATCCCCTTTCTTATACACTGGTAAAATCGGGCTATTGCACAAACTTCCTGCAATTTCCTTGATTACTCCACGATGGACAAAATCAGAAACTATGCTCTTCAGAGCTTGCTCACCATCAACTGAAATCTTATATTGTGGAATACGTGGCAACTTAGCTCCTGGCTTCAAAACTATTTTAACAGGTTCAATTTGCAAAATGCCGACATCATTGTCATCAACCGCCCAAAAACACGCTGGAACTTCACTAAATTCAGGCAGTAAAGGTCTAGTGAAAAACTGTGAGGCAGAATATTGCTGAGGTGAAATCGTCAAACATACTCCACCTGAAGAACAATGAATTACCACATTTAATTCCTTCAACCGATTCAACCCCAACAAATTCTCACTACAATTCATCATTCGAAGAAATGGACAGTAATCCGTGAACGACCCCAGTGACACTGGTACCGGCTGAGAAACCGGACTTACCACTGATGTGCCAGAAAACTCTACAGAAATGTTATTCTTCCCTAACAGTGGAATATCTGGAACCTGTGAATGATCAATGGAACACTTCTGTGCTCCTGTATCTATCAAAAATAGATGCTTTCTATTCCCCACATTCATCTCAGCGTAGGGCCCTTTCTGATTGATGGGAATAGGCACCGTTTCCAGACCCTGCTTCGGGCTGTCCTAACGAAACAATATATCATCAAAGACAAGATCCTCAGAAAGATAGGCAGTTAAAGGATTATCAAAAATATTTCTACCATCTACACTAGGTTGCTGATTATCTTTCAAGAATGACTGTGGATTTTGAGCGGACTGGCTTCTGCCAGGACCCTCTACCCCAGGGCAGCCTCTGGATTGTCTACCCATGATACCATATGTGTTATTCGATCTTTGCTGAAGGATTGGGCATTTTGCTCACCAATGACCCTCTTGTCTGCAATAAGCACATTGGTTTATGTGTACAGGACCCAACTGCGTATTACTTTGTGGAACAAACTGGCCTCTAAACTGTGTACTCCCACCACTAGTTCCTGTAACTATCTGCTGCAACAATACTTTAGTTTTCAGGTCTCGCTTTTTCTTTTCAATCCTCTCTTTTTCATTATTGACTCTATTTTCGTAATACTGAGCCATATGCAATACTTCGGACTGTGATTTAGCTTGCCAAGCACTTTTGGAAGTCATGATTTGTGATTGGATATCAGGCAACAATCCACGCACAAATGTATCCACAAACAGCCTTTTCCCTGACTCATGCTTAAATCCTGTCTGCTAAAATCTGAAAATACTTGTTCGAACCGATTAAAGAATTTGGTTGCACCTTCAGATTTCCCTTGGGTACAAGCAATAGTTTGTCCCAAAAAATCCTTCTCTCGGGAACCAGAGTCTTTAATTTCGTTACTATTCTATCTGGCAAAGTCAGTATCACTTGCAGTGGTCTCTCACCAGCTTTCCTTTCTCCATCTAACCGCACCAAGTTAACCCACGTGTCACCCAGTCCTGCTTGATCGTCTACAGTCCTAATCTGTTTCCATAAAACAGCAGGTACGATCACAGGCAACAACAAGTCTAAAACACCTATGGTGAAAACTGACGAATGCAAGACAGATTCTATTTCTTTAGAAAACCCTGTCAGATTTTTCCAAATGTCTGGAATCGACTGCCTAATAGTGTTCACTTCCTGTCTGGAGAACGGGACATGAACAAATTGTGAAACATAGTAAGCTTCAATAGTAGTGGCTGCTGTATCTGCTGCAACATTAGCAGGAATCTCAACTTTAGGAACAAATGTCAGAGGAACCTCTCTCATAGGCAATTGAGTAGTAGGCAACTCCAAACGTTTGTTAAGCAATAAAGCCAAATCGTGTGCTTAAGTGGTGGAAGCAGTATTGGGAGTGAAGGCTCTCTTATAAATAATCATCAATTCTGCCAGACAACAAATCTTTTTCTTCATACACTAATCCAGCAGGTATTCTACCATTACCTATAACACTTTCCTCTGCATTTCTGGAGCATACTGACTAAACGTATCATATACTTCTATGGGAGATATTGACACATTCGAAATCCATCTAAGCGCATCCCTTGTGCAAATTCGCGTCTCTTCACTCGTTGATTTACAAGGAGGAAGGAACCATTTTTGCACATACAGAGCGTCCAATCTATCACCATCTACTTCATCATTCTGTAACCATTCTAACTCCCTTCTTAACTCAAAAACCCTCTCAACATGCTCATTTACTTTCTCCGCAGTATCCCTTTAATAAGCTAAGACATTCAAATCCCCCAACCCTTGTGGGACATCCATGTCCATCAAATTATTCCACATTACAGCCAAGTGTATTCCCTTCCCCTCAATAAAAACAATCTGTTCGGGAATACTTCCTAGATCAAGAAGTGTAGCTAAGACAGGTGGTTTTTCACCTTTCTCTATACATTTCTTAGCCCATGCATACAATTCTCTCTTCTTATCTTTAGAAACTGTACCACGAGTCACTATTTTTGATTCGGCAATTGCCCCTTCATCTGCTACAAGCGGAGCAGAACCGCTTGGGAAAGAGAGAGTAGACAAATCCTGTACAACAGGTAGTGGAAACACTACCGCTGGCAACAAAGACGGAATCACAGGAATAGTAATAGTCGGTAAAGGCCGAGATACAGAAGGAGAAGCAACAATAGGAAGAGGAGCAACAACTGCCAGTGGAGGAACAACGGGAAGAACAGGGACAGCTACGGGAGGAAGTGCTACAGCGGGAAGAGGTAAAACAGCAGGAAGAGGTACATAAGGAGGTGGTACAGTGGCACCAGACCTACGTTCATTTAAAAGCTTATCAATTAGTTCATCTGAGACATGAAAATCTTTAGACAGATATATTTTCTGTACACCAAGTTGAAAAGCCCTATCCATGTTTCTAACAGACTCGCACTGTTTCTGTTGATCATACAATAATGCCTTTTCTGAATTAGACATACGACGATGTGCATGCTTCTATTTACTCTTAAATTGCTGCATAGCTTATTTTTTCCAATTCTGAATTACATCAAATGTTGCACGTCTAGCTTTTTTCTTTAACAATATAGACTCTAAATACTCTGTACGGCAATCTCAAAACTAACAATGACTGGCCACTGAAATTCGGAAGCATGTCTAGTTTGTCATGCCGCCGACCCCTCCTGTTGCGCCGGTCGGCCAAATTCCAAAGATTGTCTGTCACTGCAGAATAAACCCCTGAAACATGCAGGCAATTTCCCAGGCATGTTAGATCACTGATGTTACCTGGCGTCGTTTGTGCTCATGGGGACAAAACTGCAATCGGGGCACAACTCACCTGATTACAAAGGACTGAGGAAGTCCGATCGGATTACAAAGGACAAAGGATCCTCGTGGTTGATGATTTTGGCAAAACTGCCCGCCTCGATATGTGGACCCTCATCAAGATGCCTTCTTGCTCCGCATGCTCACCGTCCAGGGGTCGAATCGTGCAGTCTTGCGTCTCATACAAAGGGGCCCTCTTTTTCACACTATCCAAACCGGGGCCGATGGCCGCATCTTCTCTTCAACAAGGTGGTATCAATCTTGAAGGTCCCTATTCGGGCGCCATCTGAAAGACCAAAGAAATATCAAGGCTTAGCACCACAAATGAAATACACCAATCACAGGCTGAAAAGATACAAGTATCTTTTATTACTGTACAGTTTACAAAGCAAAACAGATAGCTATCTGGCTCCCAATACCTTGCAGTGTGTACCAGCAGACACAGTGAGGAGTGAGAGTGCTGAACATCTAAACACAGACATATTTATACGATTTTTGCAATATTGTCCAGCCTCTCTCCATGTTAACAATTTGCGGGCTAGAGTTTGTGCCTAGTTCACATGACAAATATTACAATATTATACAAAGGATTAAACAGGTCTCCATGTCCATGAGCATTCAATGGTACTGTTGGTTCTCGAATTCACGGTAAGCCTTATTCCAAGAGTCACTACAATGCAGTACAGCTAAAGCATATGATCAAAGTTTACTCTTCATTATTTCGGTGTTTGTGATGAGGCTTGTGAGCGCAGACAACACTTTAATGGTGGCAGTTCGTATGAAGCACAATGTTTCTTTACATAGGTTAAACAGTCGGGTCTCGGTCAACCTAAACATTAGAAAAACCCAAAGGTCGCTAGGCTAGACTGCAAGTCGAAAACACAGTCCACCATTTTAGAACATGGATCATGAGTTAAAATCAAAATGGTGGATGAGTCTCAAAATGGCGGCAAAGTTAACCCAAATCAGAACTTTGCGAACACGGTTTTCTGCGTAACGCGAAT
This sequence comes from Ambystoma mexicanum, assembly GCF_040938575.1. Classification (NCBI taxonomy): domain Eukaryota; kingdom Metazoa; phylum Chordata; class Amphibia; order Caudata; family Ambystomatidae; genus Ambystoma; species Ambystoma mexicanum. Next base: position 235,791,756 of record NC_090933.1, read on the forward strand.
GGGCTTAGGCCAATATTCATAATAAGGAGGCACTTATATGATTACGGTTTAACAACATGTTATCGTATGTTAAAGGTATTTTATGCTGCATTAAACACCACTGCATTTATGGCGCTGAGACCTTGTCATATAAATTGGGGTATTGTGACCCTGCCAGGCATAGCCAGTCCATAGCAAGGGAGAGTAGTAGGCATCGCATACCAAAAGGGAAAGTAATAATTGGGATATAACGGGCAGGAGGAAAATGAGAATGTGGTAGTGGTGCTGTCATTATGTGAATATATATGTGTAGCTTGTGATGTTGGATAAATAATCATGAAGAAAGAAAAGGAAAATATAATTCCTCATGGAAACAATTATTTTCCTGTGATGGCAGATTTTCCGAGACATCAGACAGAAGTATTTTGGGAGAATTAGTGAAGCATGGATGTGTGATGGACCCCAAAAAATGCTTGCCATTCCCTGTTAACGTGTTGGCCAAAAATGTGTCAGGTAGTGTTGATAGGTGATCCCCGATACCCCAGATATGTAAACTGAGGCCTCCCTGGCCATTTGTCTGATGTGACAGACAAAGAATTGGTTGTGTGAAAGGAGAATGCGGGTCACTCAGAAGGAAAGCTGGGAGAGGGTTTGATCACTATCCTGTAAAGGTCCATACCCTCATGTCCTCCTCGTGAGGGGAAGATGGTTTATGTGGAGGTATGACAGCGCTATAATGTGTAAAGAAGAAGGGGTGTGAGTAATGTGAAAACACCCTTAGTTGAAATTGGGTATCAGGTAATATTATCCCCATAAATGATGTTTCTCATACATATAGTTGCAGATAAACGGCATGAGCAACATTATTTCTGGGGACAATATATGGGGTAAATGGGAGCAGAGAATGGGGGTGTGACTCGCTCCCTTTAAAAAAATATAGGGGTCGCAGGGGTGTCCCCCGCAGGTTCCATATGGTAATATCGCTGCAAAAAAACGCTGCCATTCTTGGATGACATTTTTGTGGGGATATTATCACATGGAACCTGAAATTGCTAGTCACAGAGCTATTCTGGCAGTGATCACGCTGATCCCCGACACGCAGCAAGGACATTTGCCCCAAAGGTCCCCAGTTCAGTTCCCACTCATGTTTGTGCACTACTACTTGCTGAAGGTGTCTGCCAGTCATGTCTGCATCCCCAGCATCTGCCATGCCTTTATGAAAATCCCTCGTTGAGTGCACCAATGTTATATTAAGTTAAATAATATTTGTTCTGCGTCCCACTCCCACTGCTATGCCCTCGAAGCGCTCTGGGATGTGTGGCCATCGGCAGACACTAGTCCGAACATACATGAAAATTAAAGAGAGCATTACACTGCATACTATTATACAAGGTATGATTAATGTGAATATCCGATCATTACCAGAGATTAATAGTTTAGTGGAATTATATATATCAGTGAACATATGACAGTCAGACCAAATGTGGGACTCAGACATATTCTATGGGGCACAGCACTTAAGGTGGAGGGGGAGGTGAGTAGACGTGAGCCTAAATATCCAAAGGGCAACTGTCTGCGGTTGAGGGCTCTGCAATACTTCACATGCAAATTATATGCCCAGTAAATTCTATGCAATCACATGTATATTCCATGCACACTTGGTAGATAATTCAAAGAAACATTGCAATGCTTGTCTACTTCTCCCATCATACTATAAAAACCCTTAGATAAATCAAGAAACATGTCACATTTTCTCAAGTTGTAAATATTTTATGGAAGAGCAAAGGAAGGGAACGTATCATGCAACACACGAGAACAGTCAGGCAGAATAGAAATGTCACACCCCCAGGCAATGGTAACAAAACACGTAAGACGGTGTAACTGCGCACACAATGAATCCACACAAAGTGTGCATCTCAGAATAAATGGTAAAATTCAGTAGGTAATGCCAAGGATAAAAGAAAGGAAATTTGCAAAAGGGGGCGGAGGAGAAAGAAAGAGGCTGGAGGCAATATTGAAAGAGCAGGGCAAACCAGCTCAGCTGCGAGACAGCATCCAGGGCATGTATGGCAGCCAACAACAGAGGGACTGCAGACAGGATCTCACTAGAGCAGCTAGGAGAGGTCAGCTGCCACAATCACATGCAGGGACGAGGAAGCTGCCTTTCACAATAGCAGGACAGATGGAACAGGACAGGAGCTCACTCATGGGGTATGATGTAGGATCTCACTCACACGAGACGAAAGTAGGGAATCGCACTCATAGGGGAGGAGGACGGCGAGGAATCTCACTCACAGGGTATGAGGATGGGGAATCTCACTCACACAGGATGTGGATAAGGGAATCTCACTGACAGGGGAGTAGGATGGAGGGAATGTCATTCACAGACGATGAGGATTAGAGGTCTCACAGGCCAACACTACCACTCTAAAACAAAATTATGTGCTGCCAGTGCTCAAAGAAAACACAACCCCTGTCTATATATATGCCCGCGACGCCGACCTTCATGCAGCAGGTGCCCTCATGTGCATCTCAATATATGCCCGAGCTGCGCCTAGTTCTGCATCATGTCCTTCACAGTGCCCACAAGCTGCACCTATACCCCAAACACACATACATACATCCACATATGTACAAACATGCACACATACGCTCATGCAAACACCCATTAAAACAACCAATTTCTTTAAACATACATTTCTTCTTTTTTGTGAGCCTACAAATTAGGAATGGTTAAACATGTCACGTCTGACATTGGAAAGCATGAGATCGCCTTAAACTGTTCTATACCGCTTAATATGCTCAGGACTTAGCCACTCCCAGAAGACCCTTTGTCATACACCCATCTGCTCGTAGTCATCTTTTGATAAAGGTAGGCTTCAGATAAACAACATTTGACATGAAACAGCAGCAACACCTTGTCAAGTCCTACTTAATGGTGCATGTCCATCTGTATTGTACCAGAATCATTTGCAAGACTAAGAGGTGCTACAGTTGAAGTGTGTTTAGGTGACAATGGGCCTCATTACACGGATGGCGGTGAACCATGGCGCTATTAGCGCCATGGTTCATGCCGGTAAAATACCGGCATCGCCTTGGTGGAAAGGGGAATTACAGCCCTATTCCAAGGTTGGCGGGGCGGTAATTCCCCCTTCCACCATTGCCCTTCCCCATTCCCATTTTTGCCCCATAGGGCTCTATGGGAATGGGGAAGGCACTAATTACGGTACCGCAAATTGTGGTACCGTGATTAGCTCCCTGGTCCCTTTGTGGGTTGGTTTTTACCGCCTGCAAAAAGCAGACGTTAAATTCCCCAACCCGCAAAGGGACCTCGTAGTAAGTCGGTAAGGATTTACCGGTACCGGTAAAATACCGGTACCGGTACACCCTTACCGCCATCCGTGTAATGAGGCCCATGTTTTTGGAAAACTGACTAGAATTTTGGGCCCTGAATTTGTGCAATGTCATAATGCCAACTGGCATATCACCACTTAGCCTAACATCACATATTATGACACAACAAGGCATAACACCAAGTTTAGGAATGTTTGCAGTGATATAAACAAATAAATGTGACCACCTGTGATAATGTTAAAGTGAACAGAATTTCTCAAGCTATTAGGTGGACTGTTCTGCAAGGCATAACAAAAGTCACCGCTCCACACATAACTATAGCACTGAAACAGCACAGGTTACACAATGGAAGGTACATAATCTGAAAAAACATGCTGACACCAAATTTCCCTATGCACTAGAATAACCCATTACAAGTACGGTAATACAACTCTCGACACTCCTTAAACACCAATCTGAAAGACGCCACAGACAATCACACAAAGACAACGTATATCAGCAACCTGTAGCACACATTAGCTACTACTCCAGAAAAAGTACGAACATTTTCAAAAAGTGTACACCAGACAGAAAGCTCTATCCTTACAGATCTGCCCACGTCAACATTGTAACAAAGCAACCTTGCTATGTTCCCTCTGCTCCTGTGTCACTCCCTCACCCTACCTCTTGCAGGTCATAAAGCTCCAGAAATCTGTGAAAACATAAGAGGGTATGCTATATTAGACTCAATAATGTTGCATAATGGGGCATATCAAAGCTTTTCACTCATTCTCCTGTGGGGCAATACTTGGGATGTCCCAAGCAACTTTGGTGACTGGCAGCAACACAAGAGTAAACTAATGTGTGGTCTGGCAGAGTCACTTGGCTATACTAGAAACTCTTGTGCACAGCCAGGTTGGCGAGACTATACATCCACCTTTCAAATCAAGTGATATGGATCTGATGGAGAGTCAGTGCAAAAATAATGCAAACAGAAGAGCATCTGGGGGCACCACTGTGTCCCTAAAATCATTAAATCTACCCAACCCAGGGAGTATTTTCGTATTAGTGTGTACTTAATCACTTTTAATTTATACAATGTTTGCAGTTCAATCACAATGAGATAAAACATTTTGTCCAGGATCACAAACTTTGGTTAAGCAATGAAACAATTATTTAACCCACTCTGCAGTTTAGGCTCTTGACCACATACTGTTGGAGATTTACTTGGTACAAATATTTATGTTTTGGCTTTCAACACTGCACTATTACTGCCCTTTACTATTTACTTTTAAGTTACACAAATCACATAGTAAAGAAACCTAACAAATGTTAAGCCTTATAGAAACTTGTGAAGCCAAAAGGATATCAATGTGGCTTTATTTCCGAATCCTGAATGGAAAGCTAAAAGTCCCAGAATGCGAAAGAATGCAGGTCTAAACATCTCCTGTTTTACACCACTGTACTCTGAGCACCTTACCACATACACTAAAAGAAATAGTGTATTAAAGTGCTCAATGTACAGTGGTGTAAAAAAGGAGATCTTTAGACATGCATTCTTTTACACTCTGGGATGTATAGCTTTCCATTCAGGATGTGGAAATAAAGCCATCATCTGTCTGTCTTCTTCTGCACCCTTTGTTTCACCACAACCTCATCTCCGTTATCGAAGACCTTCATTTTCGCCTTCCTCGCCCAGTCGGGTTGTTCCTTGGCCACTTCCTTCTCTTGGGCATCTGTCTCTCATATGTCGATTTCTGTGATTTCAACCTCTCCTGACTGGGCCTGATTCATTCCTTCCGCTCTGGGTAGTTGTGTTCTTGCAGTGTAGGCCCTCATCCGGTCACCAGGTGGTACCCCCGTCACGTGGTGCGGTGTGTTCCTGTAGTGACGCAAAACAATTGGCACAGAGTCTGCTGTACTGGCATTCCTTTGATTATAGCCTGACGCCTCAGCAGTGTTATCTTCGGGTGTACAAACCTTAGGTTTTTCACACATTTGTAGAACTCCTGGCCATTGAATGGTGGATCATTGTCTGTTTTCATTGTGTGGAGAATGCCCCATTCACTGAAGATCTCGTCGACTACCCCCCACCACCTGGGTGAATGCTGTGGAGGCGGTCCTAATGAAAACCTTGAAAACATGTCCATAATTACCATCAGGTAGTCTAAAATTTCTAACAGACCGTAAAATTCCATTGCAACCCTGGGCAACACCTTCTCAGGAATCACTTGTAGAGTTAGCTGCGGATTGGTCTTGGCCGCACATTGGCATGGGAAGCATTGCCTGACTGTCTGCTCTACCATGGCATCCATGAACGTGAACCACACAGTCATTCTGAACATCTTCTTGGTCGCCTCAACCCCCCGGTGTCCTTCATGCACCAACAACACCAGGCCTCTCAGCAGGGAGGACGGTATCACAAGGTGACACCATCTCAGTAGTATCCCCTGTCCGGTGAGGGATAGCTCTGTATATACTTTTGCCATCGGTTCTATTTCCTGACTGTTAGCACCTTTGTGCCATGGAAGCAGTCGCTTGAAGTCCCTCCACTTGTTGGTGTACGTCAGTTCTCTGGCCATACTGAAAGATGGTTCCCACTGTGACACCTGTGCCAGTTCATCCATTGTCAGTGCCGGTGGCATGGCCTGCTCAATGACATAGCAAAGGTACTCTGTGTCTCCTTCTCTCGGTGCCTGTAACCTAGGGTTTGGATGCCACAAGATGTAGTCGGCTGGGTTGTTCTCCCCTTCTGGTCTTAATCGTATTACTGGAGGCGGATGCCCCACATCTCTATCCTAGATGACATGTTCGTCCTCGGGTTGCCAAACAACGACAGTAGGGCTTGACGGCCAATTACAAGCGTGAACCTCTTTCCAATTACAAAGTGGTCAAAGTACTCTCATGCCCAGAAAGCAGACAAACTTTCTTTCTCCTCCTGCGAGTATGCACTTTCCGTCTGGGATAGAGCGCGGCTGGCATATGAAACTATAAAGCTTGCTGGTGCATCGGGCTGTTCACTTTGGGCAAGGGTGGCCCCCAGCCCAACGGGGCTGACATCAACCATGATCTTGGTGTGTCATGCCGAGTTGAAGTAGGCTAGATGTGTTTTGCTTGTCAGCTCTGTCTTGGTGGTCTCAAATACCTCATTCATACCTCAATACTCATTCACCCAGTACTGCCTAGACTGCCGCATTGCTACAACTGTACCCTGTGACCTTTTTGAGACCCTTTTAGTCGCCTACCATTTCACCCTGTGACCTATGCAAGACCCCTTTAGTCGCCTACCATTGCACCCTGTGACCTATCCGAGACCCCTTGGTAGCTTGCCACTGCATCCTATTACCTATTTAAGACCCTTGGGTCGCCTGCCTAGCACGTTGCTAACTACTCTAAGTCATGCATTTTAGTTCATATTGTGATTCTTGAATATCATGATCCATATCACTAGATGAACCCCTGGCTATAACCAGCCACCCGTAATCTATATTGCGACACCCTAGCCAGACATCCTAGCGAAGTAAGGGAAATAACTTGAACCATTTAACTACTCTAACTACCATGTGTAGAAACCTGACCTCCCTGACCCTCCTAACCACAATCATGGCCTTTGTTACCTACAGCACTAGCCCCTACACAGACAGAAACCTGAGACTTAGGGCAAGACTACCTTGCATTTATGAACCCAAAAGAAATAGCGCAAACAATACTGTTAGATCCCCAACTATACCGACACACTTGGATAAGCAAACTCAAGCCACGAAACCCTCAACTCCGACCCCGAATCCCACTCACTTTCATAAAAAGAAACACCCGAGTTGAAACAAGCACACAGATAAATCTGCAAGCTATCCTATTCCTAAGAATACTTTATCACTTATTGGATCCCTTATCAACGCCAGATCCATGGTAGCCCATGCAACTGAAATTGCTGACATACTAAACAACAGCAGCATCGACCTCCTTGCCGTAACAGAAACTTGGCTCCACGAGGCAGCAGGACCCTCCCTGATGCTAGCTGTACCTGACAATTACCAGATCCACAGAGTAGATAGACCCAATGCTAAAGGCGGTGGCCTAGCCATCATCGCTAAAACTACTTTGCCTATGAGACTCACCACCACACCTCCCTGTGCTTCCTGCAAAGTACTCTCAGCAAAATTGCAACTCTCTAATAACCGCACGCTAACTATTCACTTGATCTATAGGCCCCCAGGTCCCTTGGGAACCTTCGAAGATGACCTTACCACCCTCATAGCTAACAATACCCAAAATCACTTGCAAACGCTGTTGCTGGGCGACTTTCACATTGGCTTCAATGAGCCAGATAATAAAAATGCCCTCTCTATAACAGCTATCCTAAACGACCACGGCCTTACCCAAAAAGTCCTCACCCCCACACATGTTAAAGGTAGAATCCTTGACTGGGTATCTGAACTTAACTGCAACATAGTTATTACTGACATCATCCCTCAACCATGGACCGACCACTATATAATAAATTTCACTGCCACACTTGACCTCCTCAGCCCTAACATTTTCAAAATGATACCACCACTCCCCACCAGAAGTAAAAAAGACATTACTACAGAAAAACTCATCCCCCTCCTCGTGCCTACTATCAATGGCCTGGAGAACAATACTGACCCAGACACCGTAGTAGACACCTTTAATAAAGCTATGTCTCATGCACTAGATACTATTGCACCACCCAAACTACGCAAAGCTAAACATGAAGCCCACCTTAATGCTTGGTTCACACCCCAAATTAAGGACCTTAGAAAGCAGAAACGAAAACTCCAAACTATCTGGCACAATTCGCCTACTGACGACAACAAAGTTAACTTAACCCAATTTACCAAATATTACAAGACAGAAATTATCAATACAAAAAAAATGTATTCAATGACAGAATTACTAATGCCAAATCTAATACCAAGGAACTTTTTGCCATCCTCCGAGAAATGGAATCCCCCATCCAACCAACTGACACGGTCCCCAAGGACAAGATATGGTGCACTAACATACAGAATGCCCTATCGAATAAAATGTCCACCCTCCAGCTTAAAATAACTAATAAAAAGGACGCTCTCTCTCCTACTGATCAACAAGCACCTCTAGTGACTGAACCTAATACTATCCCCCCTTTTAGCTTCAAACCTATCTCCATCATCGACACTGAAAAGTTTATCCTCTCACTGAAGCCTTCCAACTGTAGGGGCGACAGTTGCCCAGCTCAAATAATAAAGGACGCAGCCAGAGATTTAGCCCCGTTTATCTCGAAGCTCATTAACTCCTCTTTCCAATCCAACACAGTGCCAGCTAACCTAAAAGAATCCTGGGTCCTCCCCCTTCTTAAGAAACAAACCCTTGATCCATCCATCCCAACTAATTATAGGCCTATCACCACTGTAACTTTCCTACTAAAAATCATCGATAGAGTAGCCTATCTCCAAATTCAAGATTACTTAGAAGCTAACCATCTACTAGGCTCGCGCCAATCGGGCTTCCGCCCATTCTATGGCACTGAAACAGCCTTGATAGATCTTAAAACTAAAATTGAGGAATTAAAGGATAGTGGGAAAACAGCGCTGCTACTCCTACTGGACTTGTCAGCAGTTTTTGATTTGGTGGATCATGCAGTTTTATGCAACCACCTCAAGCTCGCTGCCAATTTCACAGGGGAAGCTATAGCATGGGTACAATCCTTTCTAGCCAACCGGACCATGAGAGTCTTTTCCACCTCTACCTGTGCCGCTCCCATCCAAATTACATGTGGAGTCCCACAGGGCTCCTGTGTCTCACCCACTATGTACAACATTTTCACCAAGCCATTGTTCGACAAGTTGGACAGACTGGGTGTCACCTACACAAATTATGCAGATGACACCCAGATCCTCATACCCCTTTCGGGCAACTATGAAGTGGACCTGGCTATGGTGAATAAAATATACATCCTCATTCAGGCATGGATGGCCACCCATGGCCTCTGCCTGAACGACGATAAAACTGAAATACTGCTCCTCGGATCAGACCTTAACCTAACTAAACTCACCCCGGACTATGCCTCATTTAACATCAACAATAATACTATTAAGGTTATGCGAGAGGTTAAAACTCTAGGTTTTTACCTCAACTCAGCTCTCACCCTTAAAAAGCAAGTGAACTCCCTCGCCTCTACAACCACTTACACGTGTAAACTCATCTGTGCTGCCAGACCATTCCTGTCCAGTGCCAGCTGCCTCACCTTGGCCAATGCCCTTGTCATGTCCAGACTGGACTATTGCAACGCCCTATACTCAGGTGCAAATAAGTCGGTCATTGACAAACTCCAGAGATTACAAAATAATGCCCTAAGAGCAGCTTTGAATATCCCACGTAGACAGCATATCTCCAAACACCGGACTGAAGCCCACTGGCTAAATATAAAGGACAGAATCCGCCTTAAAACTATTTCTCTCACATCCAAATGCCTCAACAATCAAGCACCCCCCTACCTAGCTGAAAGAATCAACTGGAGACCCTCAAACTGATTGACGAGATCTGCCAACACCTTCTTACTTGAAGTCCCGAGATTCAAACTTACCACAGCGGGTGGATCTAGCTTCCCTGTTAGAGCTGCACAATCATGGAACATACTCCCACCTGACCTCAGATGGCCATTACCCTACACTAGATTTAGATGTAACGCTCTCAAATGGCTGCACAACAATGATATGTAACGATATTCACCCTTATCTAGCTGATCATGCTATACATATGTTAAGACGGTATTCTTCTACGCTTACCCATCTTGATCCTATATGTACTGTATCACTTGTATCATTTGTTGTAAGTTACCCCTGTTTTGTAATAGCCTGTGTCAGGCACTGTAACTAAGTTTCGAGCCTACCTGTATTGTTGCGCCCAGCTTCCCAAGGGCTTGGAGCGCATTATCAAATAAACAAATAAATTAAATAAATTAAATAAATAGATCAAATAAAATAAATAAATAAATACACTCTGACCTTCCTTTGACCACTGGAACGGCTCATCTTTTCACAACAGTTTCCGTAATGGTTCCGTGGAGATTGCATAGCTCGGACGGTACCGGGTACAGTACCCTGCCATCCCCAGAGATGACCTCACATCCGCTACTTGTGCCAGCGCCGGGAGCTCTTTAATGGTGTGTACCTTCTCTGGGTCTGACTGCATTCCCGGTCTTGAAAATATATGGCTTTAGAATCGTAGCCTGGGCTTGCTGATGTTGCACTTTTCATTGTTCAGTGTAAGCCCAGACTTATACAGGATGTCACTCACTGCCATGAGGGCCTGATCATGCTCTTCTTGGGACCTCCCATATACAAGAATATCATCAGAGTAGTTAAATGCCGACCTCACAGGGATCAGCAGCTGCCTGATGGCCTCCTGGAACATTTCTGCCGCCAATGTAGGCGTTTGTAATGAAACAACCCGTCATGGGTGGCGGATGTCGAGATCACCCTGGAATCCGGATGTAATTCCAACTGGTGAAACTCCTGGTTGAGGTCCAGTTTGGAAATTTCGTATCAGAGTTCAGCTGAACAATCATCTCCTCTATTTTTAGCTCTCAATGTCTCTCCCTCTCTATCTCAGTGTTGGCCACTCTCATGTCAATACAGTCTTATTTTATTTTCTTCCTTTGGCACTATGACCAGGGCTGAGAGCCACGGTGTCGGGCCGGTTGCTCTCAATAATAATATAATTGCCCATCAGCTGTTGCAGTTCTCGGGACACTGCCTCCTGTAGGTGGAACCCTACCCTTCTGGGGTGCTGTGGAACGGGCTTGATATTTTTGTTGATGGGTAGCCACACAACAGTGTCTTCCAGCTTTTCTAGTCCTTGAAACAGCTCTGAGAACGTTTGTTTGATCGCCTCTTTACCCATCAGCACCCTGACATGTGAGCAATGTTCTTATTTCCAACTGTCTCCGCACTCCATCGGACAACATCATTGACCTGGAAGTGAATGTCTATCAAACCAAGCTCATTAGCAGTCTGGTAGCTGAGCAAAAACTTTCCATTCACTGGGCTATTCAGCACGTGGATGGTGATATTGGTCATCCTGCCATTGTGTGATAGCGTCCTCTGAAAGTGTCCAAGTGACGGCAGTGGTGTGTTGGTTCTCCACTGACAATTGCGTACCTTGGACTATGTTAGCTCTCTCCTGTGACCTGTTTGTAGGAACTCCTACTCCCCCATGATGTTGATAGTGGCGTACGTGTCTATCAAGAAGCAGTGTGTTGCCTCCCCCATCCCGACCATTACTTTTGGTCTTCCGTTCCCTCTTGCTCACCGTGCATCATATTGACAAATTCGTCAGTTTACTCGGGGTAGGGTTCCTGTGCGTATTCGTCATATTCACTGTAGAAGTCTCCTGGGTACTCATACTGATCCAGGCCATATCCTGCTTACGGCAGCTGGTCTTCGCTCGGGGGCTCTCTTGACTGTGGTCTATCCCCCTAATCATCCTCCTTGGCAGCTGCGGGTAAAATGGTGGTGGCCTCCACTATTGTTGTGTGTTTGGTCTGCCCGGTGTGCGCCGCGCATTGGGCCTCACTTCCGACTGTCAACCTGGTGTCCCTTCTCCAGAGACGGGGTGGAAATGGCCTTCCCCGCCACCCTTCAAGCATTGTTGGCTAACGGCCGGGCACATCCCTGAGTGCTGGAATGACTGGCCACATCAGCAACATAGTCTCTGAGGGTGAGGGCCCATCCGCACCTGCATGTAACCGTCTCTCTGCGGGCCTCTTGATGTGGATGGGCTGAAGCCATGCCCTCTTTCCATGTCCATGCTCCCAGCATCTCCTCCTTTTCATTTCTCTTTTTGGGTGTCTCCATTGTGGTCACCCTGGATTTCAACTCTTTCGTGGACGCTCGCCATCTCTATGACTTCATCGATAGTTAAAGGCTTCTTCACGAGCTGCTTCCACAGAGAAGACGACACACAGCCCTCTCTGACACAAAGTCGGATTGCCTCATTATCTGGGAAATCAAAAAATGTGCAGTGGACCAACTTCTGACGAAGATGGGTGATGACTCCTCCACAGTTTTGTGGGACTTTTGACATTGATCGAATACGTATCTCTCTTAGTCTCTATTGGGCTGTATCACTAGCTTCTTGTTCAAGCTGATATAAGTTCGTCATAGGTGGTCTTCTCCCCAGCTGAGATCGCCTTGGTGATTCTCTTTATCTCCTTGCCAGCAAGGATCATGAAAATGTCTTTTAGGACTGGCGATTTCTCCTCACCTGTGGCTCTGATGAAGTCATCAAAGTCCTCAACACATTCGGTCCACCATGGCCCCTTGTCATGTTGTGGTAGGAGGGTGAACAGGCACAGTTTTCTGAGAAATGCCACCTCTGCCGTGTCTTAGAGCACCAGCCTGTGTCTTCTGCCTGGTCCACCATGATAGCGCCTTGCCAATCACTCTGCGCACCTGGTGGCTATACTTCACTCTCCCTTTCAGGGTAACGTGGCCCGTGGCTCACCAGGTGGCACTTGCCACCTCTTGCCATCCCAGTGCACATGTGCCAGTGTGATCTGCCACTCTGCCAGGTGCCTGGGTCACCAGTGGAAGGCTGCAGTCACAGTTCAATTGCCATGCATCAAGGACCAGTAGTGCAAATATAGGAGTCCACAGTCACACTCATTCAATTTCCTGATGGCTATGCTTGGGGTAGGGTGTTTCCCTGACCCTTCACTTGTTGTGGTGGAGTTTTGGTTTATTTCTTCCTTTTAAATATATATATTAATATATATATTTTCTGAGTTATTCACCATATGTCCACATTAGCTTGCACACGTGGATTGCAGGCTCTGCAGCCTGGATCTGGGTAGTGTAACACTGCTGTGCAGGGCTGTCATGCCTGGGTGAGGCCTCCATGCCGTATTGCATGCTCCACGAGTAGAAACGAGGCCTCTAGGCCTCGCGATGTGCGCACAATGGCGCATGTGGAGCATGCCGGCAGCGCATCCTCGGAGGAGTGCGGGTGAATATTGGGTCACTCTGCCTGCGATTTGGGCTGGATCCCAACGGGGACCCCAGCCGCCATACTGGCCAGGACGCAGTGTTCTCCGCAGAGGGAGCAGGACGCAGTGTTCTGGCCACAGTGGAGATGCGGAGGACACCTCAACTGAGGCGAAACACCATAGGGGTGCCGACAGGACCCAGAGGTGACCTGCTCTGCACAACTTTCCGGAGGACTCAGTGGATAATTCTGCTCACGGAAACCAGCTTGTTTCCCTCTCGATCTTGATGCCAGTTGTTGGAGGACTCATATACGACACACAGGAGGGAGAAACAGAGACGTTTTCAGTTTCAATTTCTTTATTCTCCTTCTCTTCCTCCCGACATGACGTGTCTTTAAAGGGCACGTCTGACTTACAGTTCCCTCTCAACAGCCAATAGGGTGTGAATAACACTAAAGCCAGGCTACAAGAAAAGGTGTGGTTTCCGGAGATGGGCAAAAAGGTCAAAGAAGTGGTAGCTAACTGCCGTTGGTGCCAAGCAACAAGCACAGCGCAAACGCCTCCACCAATTTTATCTCCGACAAGGGTGCGGTGACCATGCCAGGTGTTTAGTATGCATTTCAGCACCATTCAGCAGAATCATTACGGAATTCTGGATGAGTTCTCAGGATAACCACTGGTGAGATTTGTGTACTCTTTGGCATCAGAAACTGTGCTGCCGGTGATTGAATAGGGGTTGCCAGATATAAGGTCGAAAACAAAAGGATTGAATGCCTTTTGATCGTCAGTGAAAGGACCGAAAAAAAGGGTCAACATGTTTTTTTTGTGTTTTTTTTTTTTGGGGGGGTTCCCACCCCAACCCCCGTTTCCAACCCCCGTTTTCTTTATTAAAAACATTTTTTTACCAACCCAAACTAAAAGAAACCAAACAATAAAAAAAAAATGTGATCCTTTGACTGTCGATCAAAAGGTCATTCGATCCTTTATTTTCGATCCTTTGACTGGACACCTTGAATAGGTATGTGTGGCCCATGGCCTTCCATGGTCACTACGCTCTGACAATGGTCCACCCTTCCAAAGTGCTGCATTCAAGAAGTTCATGGATTTCTATGGCGTTCTAACAGATTAATCATCCTGTGCTGACACACTGACAATGTAGACTCAGAAAGGTTTATGCAGACTTTAAACATGTTTTTTAGTATTGCAGCAGAAGAAGGCATGTCAATGGAGAGAGTGCTGACTGTGATTTTAATGGCATACAGGATAACACCGAATTTACCAGATGATGACTCACCAAGGGGGATTAGAGTCCATAAGGGTTCGATGGACACATCACATCTGTACGGTGTGACGGTAACACGAAATTTCAATTGGTTCAAGCAGGGCCTGGAAAATGGTGTGGAATACCAATACCTTAAGGCGTAGTGGAAGAGATGCTCAGGCCAACAAAGGAATGGGTCGTCGTACCCAGTGAGGCAATGATAGAAGGAAATGATGGACTAATGGAGTATGTCATGGATCCATCTGAATTAGATACTGCATAGTACTCTAGCACCATTGTGTAGAATATTAATTGCAGTTGCTTGCTCTGTTCATGGTGGAGTGGATGTTGTAACATTCTGCTGTTACATTATTGCACACGTGACGTGTGGCCCCTAATAAAAGGCCATCTCTTCTGCGAGGTGTGGCCATTGTTTAACACATAACACCAGTGTGCATATGTTACTTGCTTGCTGTCTTCTGGCACACCTTCGCAGGCAGTTCATAGATCAAATATACTTGAAAAATTTGGTCGCAGCCTTAAAAATGCACCGAAGTCTATCACATGCAATCAGTATTCTGGTTGAAAACAGCATCTCAGTGGCCCTTGAAAAAAGAACATAAGAACAAAAAAGGACGCCATTTCACCTAACTCCGAATACAGCTTTTCAATAACAAGTGAACTGCGATTTCAGAACCTCGCAGTTTAGTCATGCTTCGCCGTTCCTTTTGCACTCCCTCCTGTTCGTGATAGAAATAAAGTCAATGAAACGAGGGCTGGTAAATATAAACGTGTTTACTGACAGTTACTTAGTGTGACACATTTGTCTTGGCGTTTAAAATGCACCAGTAGACACTTAGGAAAAACAGGACAGCCCTGTTTAACCAGATGAATTGCAATTCTCCTTCTGGGACGCAGAGGGCAGTGTGTCGTAGTAGACGAATGTGCAAAAGAAACATTTGCTTCCTGAACTGAGGACTCAATTGAAAAGTAATAACTACGTCTGTAACTCGCTACAAATGCGTATCTCAGCGACGGACGTTTTCCAGAAGGTGATAGCCCTTTCTCAGCCTGCCATGCCAATGAATCTCGACCAAAGGTAAATAAATAATGCGACTCAGCTGTTCCCCTCAGTCAACAAAACAACATAACTCACACCTGTCAGGACTCGCTCACAGTGACTTTAAGCCATCAGTGTTTTCTGTAATCATACTGAAGAGTAACACCCTCCATTGCATTTAAATGAGACTAGTAGCTGTCCTGTTTAATTTCTTAGATTTGATATGCCTCGATTGTGCCAGCTTATAGAGGGCTTTGTGTCATTCACGTTTCTGTGTCCGTGCTGTGTCCCTTTCTACTCTGTACCCATAAATGTGTTTTACACGAATTGTCAAAATAGAATTTGGCACATGTAGTGTCCTGTTTTTATGTCCATCCTACCCTTTCCCTTGTCGATCTTCCCGGCCTCGAACGTGGGCTGTGTGTGGTGTGTGTCCCTCCCATGTGTTTTGCCCTTTTAAAATGGGCCATGACTGTGTCATGCCCAAGCTAATAAAAGGAGCCCCTGCACGCATGTGCATCAGAACGGCTGCAGACTCCCTAAGAGGAATGACTGAGTCCATCTCTCATTTAGGCCTGCAGGCCTGCACCGTGTGAGCATGGGCCTGCAGTCCATGATGCCGTGGGGCCCTCGTGCCAGCAAGGTGGCAAAGGTCCGCATGGTCAGGGTATGACCCACCCTGTCCCCACCTAAGACTGGGTGTTCCCCAGCAACCCCCTGAGGTACTGGGCCTCTGGGGTGCTGGTGTCCCATAGCACCCATGGGGGCAGTCTGGATGCCCAGAGCTGGCCCCCATAACAATGACGATGAGGAGGAAGAACCCCCGCGAGGCACCTGCAGGCCCTGCACCATTAGCCTTCAAAGAAAGGTGGGGCTGAACGCCTGCTGCTGCTGCATATAGGGGAGGTAAAGTGGCATCCGCCACCAAGGAAAGGAGATGGTGGGTGCCTGCCCCCCCCGTAGGCGTCACCGTCAGCGGGAGTTTTCGCTGTGCTGGCAGACCCAATCCTAAAGGTGTAGCTGGAGCGCAAGAAGCAGCGCTTGGCTGAAATCCATGAGGAGAAGAAGAGAAAGGATCTTAGGTCTGCGAGACAGCGCTGTGCTGCTCTATGAAAATAAAATGAAAGGGGAGGCTTACCGTGCTCCCTTTGTGAAGCCTGGCCGCCTGCCCCGCATCTCCCGGGCCTGGAGGCGGTGACTGTTTGAAGTGCTCCATGTCGGAGTGAAAAGCCAAATGAAAGGAATGGTTCGGTCAAAATTTTTTATTACCCCTACGGGTCGGCCATGTGTTTTTAAGCATGTCGCTCGATTTAGAAAATTTTCCTATGGACCTTACCCGAGTTTTCGTCCATTAAATGCACGCAAAAACAGGCATCAGGGAGCTGCCATTTTGTAATAATCCTATAATTTCCCCCATCGCCCTGGCTGACCTGCTTTTGCGGCACGAAATCATATCCCCCGCCCCTGAGCCTGTCATCAGCAGGTGCGTACTGCCCGTTTCACAACGCCAAAGCACGTCTCGTGTCAACATTCGCTGCGCTTCAGCTAATGACGTGTCGCCATGGAAATGGCAGGATGCCTCTTTCCTCAATAAGTATAAACAGACCGTTTCACAACACACAGCAGCAGATTTTCGATTCCATTCCTCTCTCTGTGTTACTTTGAGTATTCTGTGACTCGTTTCTGTGCTCTGGTCAGCTACCTTCGTTGCTTGTAGCCCATGTGAACAGATACCAGTACCACCGCTATAAATTATTTTAGTTTGTTTAACACACAATGGCTACAATAATGCCCTACATGTACGAGCCCTAGTATACCGAGGAGGAACTACTGGAAAGGGAAACACGCAAAAACGATGGGTCTTCGGACGGCAGTTGGGAGGAGGATTCAACAGCTGAAGAGCCTGGACCTAGTTGCATGGACGGTGTTTCCACCTGGTGCACATGCAATCGGTGCAAGCTAATGCCAACCGAGAACGAGAACTGCTGCTGCTGTGAAAACTCGGGATGCGTGGCCTACATTTCGGAAGGCGAGCCACGACCGCAATGCATCACCGAGCTGCCAGACTTCAGGGCAGCCTCCCTCACACGGTCCATGTTGAGGATAATGATGGTGCTTATGCACGAACTTCGCGCAACTGTTCGTCCTCATAATCCGAGTAACGAGTAAGTATACTCTGCTTGTCATGCCACTCCTATTTCATGGTCTTCTACTATATCCAAAATTACATATACATATCATTGTAACGCATGAAAGTCGTTCAATAGTGTGCAGTGTCTAGATAGCATTTGTCCGAGCAGAATGCCATTAGTTACAAGAATTGTCATTGACAACAAACGTTTATTAAACTTATCTTGGTCATTTAAAAACAGTTTGTTTCATTCCTTTTCACAGGTGGTACCGGCTGGTGGCCTATCGTTCCTTTACATGGTGGCTCCACGGGAAGCTTGGACACCGCGTTCGAAGAGTGATACCAGCCTGTGCCGTTCGTGCCATAAGAGAAACGTTTCCGAGTGACAGCGGTCAGTACAGGGGATTTTCTCTCGCTGTGCTGCAACCTGACCTGTACAATGTTTAAAGTCTTGTATTTTTGTGTAATCAAAAAGATACAAAATAAAACACAACATATATTTTAACAACGGTTGTTTCGATTTTTTAAATGAATCAAGTGTGTCTCCATTCAAGGATGGACGTCAGACATCTATGCTCGGAATGGGTGAAGGTCAGGTCTGTGTGAAGCAGGGTGGTCACTATCTAAGCTAACATAATATATTCTCAATAATGCATGCACTAAATAACACTTGTTCAAAGTCTTTCAGTCGGTTATGTCTCTATAAAAGTCACACATATATCTATACTATCAATGAACATTGGATTATACAGGCCTTAGGTTAAGGGTCTTGACCACTATAATACACTGTTTGAAGTGTGGGTCTGTGCTCACAAGAATCTCCGGTATGTGGCATTTGTTATTGATAGGCAACGATATACTGCAGTAGGGGTCTAATGTTAGTTGGGGATCTGCTAGGTGGGCATCATGGCATGGTCAGTGGTCTGGCACATGAAGAGAATACCTTGCAGGGACACAGGGTCAGAATGGCAGTAAGTTTCCACTGGCGAGGGTGCGTGGGCAAGGACACGTTTGTGGAGATGAACGAGCTATGTGCTTAGTTCAGGCTGGTTCACATGCAGGACCGTGATCTCAGAGGAAGAGTGATGTGTTACATTTATTAGCTGTTGCAAATACCTCTGGAGTTTTCCAGTCAGAGTGGGAACAAGGGTGGGGGCCATGTGCTCTGCGCAGTGAGGCCTGGTCACCAAGATGGAGTGGAAAGGGGGTACAAAAATGGATGCCCCGTGTCCTGCTCAGTGGTCCCATCTACGCGAATGCCATCCAAAGTTAACATCACATAAGGGCAAGGGGCGAAACCCACTACTGGAGGCACTTGGTACGAGTTTCTACTGAGAAGTAAAGGATGAGAGGGGCCTGATGGCCCCTCGCTCCCACACACTTACCTGCACGCCCCAGGCCCATCCATCCCACCCCCCTCTATCAAAGGCGGTTCGCACCCGGGGATGGGCGCTGGCATGGGGGGCTGTCATGGGCGCAAACGGCCAAGGTGCCAAACAGCATATACACTTCAAAAGGTATCCCACGCCCGGGGGCCATCGCTCACATGGCCTCCTCAGACCCCGTGTCTCCAGGCAGGCCTCCCCTGAGGCAGGCCGCCCCCCTGCAATCCACATTAGTGTGTCTCCATTCAGCAGTCTTCCTGTGCCTTATCTGCACGCCCCAGGCCCATCCATCCCACCCCCTCTATCAAAGGCGGTTCGCACCCGGGGATGAGCGCTGGCATGGGGGGCTGTCAGGGGCGCAAACGGCCAAGGTGCCAACCAGCATGTACACTTCAAAAGGTATCCCACGCCCGGGGGCCATCGCTCACATGGCCTCCTCAGACCCCGTGTCTCCAGGCAGGCCTCCCTGAGGCAGACCGCCGCCCTGCAATCCACATAAGTGTGTCTCCATTCAGCAGTCTTCCTGTGCTTTATCTGCACACCCCAGGCCCATCCATCCCACCCCCGCTATCAAAGGCGGTTCGCACCCGGGGATGAGCGCTGGCATGGGGGGCTGTCACGGGCGCAAACGTCCAAGGTGCCAAACAGCATGTACACTTCAAAAGGTATCCCACGCCCGGGGGCCATCGCTCACATGGCCTCCTCAGACCCCGTGTCTCCAGGCAGACCTCCCTGGAAACCACATAATACCACGACATACACACGTCATTCATTCACAAACACACCCCTGTTTCTAATACTTTATAAACCACTTGATATGTCTCATGAGAACATTTTTGTGCTTTGCAAGTCAACTCCTGAACCTTCTACCTGAGAAGCACTGAGATCTATGCTAATCTGCTCGTCGTCGTGCTATCTGTGACCGCTTCGAGCAAACTCGTCAGTGTGCTACCTGTGGCCATCTACCTGTTCTCCTGCAACATACTGCTCGGCCTGCTGAATCCAACTGTTTGTTGGTCAAGGTAAGGCCATGTATCCTAGTCATATTTCGGTCATTTTTACATTTCTATCTATTTGCGATTACAGTACCCAATAGAGCTATGGTCATTGGTCTCATTGCTATTGACTTGAGTTTCAATTGTCATGCTATCAATAGATCTATTTATGTTCATCTATGTCAATTGTCATCGAATTGCATCCTTCGGGGGTCCATTCTATAATGAAAGCATGTTTCCTTTTCGTGCAAGACAGAACATCCAAGGGACGAGTCACATGTTCAGAGTTTAGTCACATAATTTTAAAAAATTCAGTAACTTATGCAAATACTAAGCCGCACATGATGAACTGGTATAGTTCTGGCGACCAAAACAAACCTTGCATTGAGCATGGTATGGTTCATTTACTTTTTTATGACATCTTTATTCATCAAGGTTTTATAATAATCTTGATATTTACTTTTCAGAATTTTCAACAATGCCTGCCTGTTCGATTAGCGGTTGCCCTTCGAAGACCCATGCTAAATCTGAAGGCACTACAATGCATGTATTCCCGAAAACTGGTGATCGAATAAGAGAATGGGTCAGACATTGCGGATATCCACTGGATGAGCTGGAAAGTAGAGTCCAACAAGTCTTTGAGGACAAGAGGGGTGATCGATACCGCATCTGCAGCCGGCACTTTCCCTCGAACATGTACACCACATCTTGGGTAACAAAGAAGAATAAACGGCGATCGACACGAAAATTGCTCGCAAACGCTATTCCCACTCTATTCGTCCACATTCCGCCACTGGTGAGTCAAGTGTCCGTTTTTACCTTTAGGCCTTGTGGTAGTGTGTAGGTAGCCGAATGGATTCATTGATATTTTAGGTGTTGTTTCCAATTTGTAATACTTTCGACATTGATATGAGTGTATAGCTTTTTGAATAATGACATTTATCAATATATTATTTTTAGATTTCATAACCCACAAACGAAATCTATATATGGGCACAGGGAACTGTGCTATATTGCGCATTACTCAAGTATTCTGTCTCCTTACATGGCAATTTTAAATATTGGCATTTCATTATCAAACAATAATTTACCTTTACAACTTCTTGACTATCCCTTGAATCCGAAGCAAGAACATTCTACTTCCGTGACGTGCTCGCAGTTATCAACCACTTCTAGCGCATATCAGGTAATCATACTTGGCTATTCCACTACAGACTTCTTTTATGCATGTCAAATAATAGTTTTTATGTATCGTGTGATTATTTTACCAATTGTTTGGTTAGTGCTTTCCAATTGATATACACCTTAGTTGTCGTCCCCTGGTGTTTGTTTTCAGTTATAATTAGTGTTATCCATACTAATGCAAGTACTGTCTTTCAGGGAGATGCTGAAGCATCCACCACATTGACAACAGCCCTAGATGTTCTTCAGCAGCACGAGGTATGGATACTGACAGCTCCATCGACCGTGATCATCAGGACTGGAACACTTGTCGTTTGATTGTTCTACACCATGTTTCATTCGTGGTTAGCCATTGATATGTACCTGTGCGGCCGATCCCAAGTGTGTGTTGTGTTTTCAATATTGTAATCCTTACTAATGCAAATACTATGTTTCAGGCAGTTGTTGAAACTTCAACCCACGCACTTGGTGCAGAGCCTGACATTCAAGTAATTCCAGGGGAAGCAGGACCATGCGGATATGAATCGGCGCAACAGCTTTCGGAAGTGCGCACCACATTGACAACAGCCCTAGATATTCTTCAGCAGCACGAGGTATGGATACTGACAGCTCCATCGAGCGTGATCATATAACGTGATTTCCTTTGCTATACTTTCTTCCCTATTAACGCAAGTACTGTGTTTCAGGGAGACGATGGAGCTTCCACTACAATCACAAGATCCCATTTAGATTATGCAGATGTAAAGAAATCGGAGAAATAAGTCGATTAAATACGATCATATTTAAATATTCCTTGATTCTTTTAGACAATGCAACATTTGTGGTTATCTCTTTAGATGTACCTGTGCCGTCGACCCCAAGTGTGTGTTATGTTTACAATATTGAAAACCATACTAACGCAAGTACTGTGTTTCAGGGAGTTGCTGATGCCTCCTCTTCAATACAATCATTCGTGGCAGTCCATGCAGAGCCAGAGGTATGGTTACTGACAGCTCCATCGAACTAGGTCATCAGAGCTCGAATACTTGTCGTTTGATTGTTCCACACAATGTTAAAATCGTGTTTGGCTATTGAGATGTACATGTGTGTTCGTCCTCACATGTGTTTTATGCTAACAATAATTTGATACACAGTAATAAAAATACTATGTTTCAGGGAGTTGATGGAGCCTCATTCCGTGCTGTCTATGCGGATACAGAAAATATAGTCATTGCAGCGCAAGAGGAAGGGGAGACATGCAGATATGTATCAGAGCAACAGCGTGCAGATGTTGAAGGTCGAGTCAAAAAAGTTGCAAAGAAAAGAAACAAAAATAAGGTTAGTTACAAACAGTTCATAACTTTAGAAATGTTTTTGTGCTGGGGACTATTTTATGTTTTTTTCCATTCAATTGTACTATACTTTATCTTGTGTTTAAACAGAACATCTGTCCTCTAGTTACCCGTGGGTCTACGAACTATACATACACAGACAGTGAAGCGAATGAGAGATGTTGCTTGCCAGACCATTTACACTATGGAGGCTATGGAGGAACTATTAATTCAGACGCGGCGTGTTGAGACTCGGGATGCTCATGTCCAATGTACAGAAAATGAAATGAATGTGTCCGGAGAATCCAGCAAAGTTATATTGGACCATTTCAACAGTACGACCGCACCACCTCAACAACATGATACTGGATGTATTGAAGATAGCTCTGAAGTAGTCGCAGATCAATTCACACAATCTACACCTGCCAAAAAATTGCCACCAAAAAAGCTGTCGACATTGTTGTGTTCTCCCATCAATGCTGAAGTATCAGATGTTGAAATGACAGAGAATGAACCAGCAGCAGCATTCACCGACGCATCAGAACTTGATAGCAGCGATATTTCTTTCAAATGTGGTGATATGTCCTCAACGTCACAGGCCGAAACAACTTTGACGCAGGATGACAGTCTAATGAAAGAGGGCAAATACATAGTATTCGACAGTTGTTTGATGGATATTATAAGTATGCTGAAATGTGGGCTTTCCGTCAGAGGGAAAGAATGTGGGAAGCCATTGATTCATGTGACTCGTCAAAAACAAGGCAGTAACATCACAATACATGCCGCCTGTACATTACATCATACGTTTTCATGGTCTGCACAACCGATGCTGGGGAAACTGCCAGCAGGCAATCTACTGTGTGCAGCTGCATTACTTTTTAGTGGCTCCAGTTTTAGAAAGTTAGAGTCTTTCTTTCAGTTTGTGGGACTCCATTTCATTTAAAAAACACAGTACTACAAATACCAACGTGATTATCTGTTTCCGGCCATTAGTGATGCTTGGAAAATTGAACAATTGTCTCTAGCAAGTACATTCGAAGGCAAACGATTCAGGCTAGCTGGCGATGGACAGTGCGACAGCCCTGGATTTTCTGCCAAGTACTGCACCTACCACTTTCAGGACATGGATAGTAAGAAAATTGTGAGTTCGGTGGTCGTGCAGGTAACACAATGTACATCCTCAGTGGCCATGGAGAAACTAGAATTTATAAAATCAGTGGAATATCTGCAATCGAGGGGAATGCACATCGACCTCATAGCCACAGACAGACACTTTTCAATTGCCAAGACAATGAGAGAGCAGTTCCCACATATTAAACATCAATTTGACGTATGGCATCTTGCTAAATCAATCAATAAGAAAATCTCGGCTGCAGGGAAAAAAAAGGTTTGGAAAGTATTTCAGAGTGGTCCCAATCTACCAGCAACCATCTTTGGTGGCGCTCCAAAACGTGTGAAGGGTCAGTGGAAATACTACTTCAAAAATAGCAGTCACTGATGCACCACTGTACCAACGTGCACCGCTGGTCAGAAAACCTACATTTCCACCAATGTGAACATGGCCCTTTGTCCCCAGTGGAGGCACGGAAGAAGAAGTGGTTGAATCCATCTTCACCGACACACAAATCCATTGAGAAGATTGTTTTCGATAAAACTCTATCAAGAGATTTGAGGGGACTGACACAATTCTGTCACACAGGAGGTTTGGAGGTGTTCCACAATATGTGCCTAAAGTACAGGCCAAAGCGCTTGCATTTCAGCATACAGGGCATGAGACATAGGACTCTACTAGCGGTCTTGGCCCATAACGAGAATCTCGTCCGTGAACAATCTAGGACTAAGGGTAATGTACGGATGCCTCGCTACACTAGGGCCTTTTCAAAAAGAAGTAAGCAATGGGTGATCAAACCAGTCTATGAGGAAATGGAGTTCGACTTTGTCAAAAGCCTTATTGTTGCTGTATTAGAGAAGCACAGATATGGAATTTTGAACGTTTCTGTGCAGAGCACTGATCCATTGCCACCCAACATTGCCACTGTGCCATGTCCACCCAAAGGAGAGCTGGTTGTGAAGTACAAATCCCGGTTTAAATAATTGTAATACGATTGTCTTTTTGTAAATAAATGTTATTGTACAGTGTGCATACAAGGTACGCTAACCCTAACCCCTACCTTCACCATCCTGGGTGCCGAACAACCTGGGTGTCATCTTTGAATTCTCTCTCTATTCACCTCATATTGCTGACCTTGTCTATATGTGTATGTGTATGTATATATTTTTGTTGATGTAACTAATTTTTGCAATCTCTTGTAAATGCTGCGCACTGTTAACCGAGGGGAGGCTTGCGTATTGCAAATAATAAAACAAACAAACAATAAATCTCACTTTCAACTCAACTCCTCGGGTACTTTATACTTTCCCTGACCTTCTCCAAAAAATTAAAAGTCTCAATAGTTATGGTTCTTTGGGGCTTCTAAGCTCGCAGACAACGAGGACAAAATTGGGGGCCTTAGAACGCGCCAAGCGAGCCGTTGCAGATGGGAGAGAAGCCAGTTTGCATTTGCACATTGAGGCGCAGTACATAGATGGATTCGAAACTTCAAGTTCTCACAGATGGCTTTACTACGGGATGTTGCAAAGAAAGAATGTATGCTCATTTCTAGTGAAGGTCAGCGGCTTTGATTTTCAGCTCGCGCCCTGAAGAGGCCCACAACTCGCACTGGCAGTATAAGGTTCTATTGTTTTTTGACCTTGAGAGACAGGGACCATGCCAAAAGAACTTCATTTGAAGGGGGGGGTGCCATAACATAAGAGACGATAAGGCAGAACATTCTGAAACTAGACCGAGTTTCATGTTAGTTCAGTATACGAAAAATCGTTGTCAAGAGCACAGTGGGATTTACGGACTGCATTACGCAGAGACACAATGGAAATTGCAAATATAATGTAAGTAACTCTTTAGACGCTTTTATAACGGAATGAAGAATGAATGTATGGATGCATGAATAAATGAATGAATGAAGAGCTTGGAAAACGTTTGTGGGATCGTCCTTGTAGCGGGCACATGGGCATCCAGGTCCACATTCCACACGCATGTAGACAAACAGTCGTTTCTCATTGTGTGCTAACCTCGATTTATTTCGTTACTTTTCGCATTGATTTTAGAGCCGAACATACTCCATTGCACTATCCTTGAAAGCAATTAGTTGCAGCTCGGCCGTAATAAATAAAATGAATAATATTAATAAAGATCGGCTGGCGAGACTAATTATAAATTTTATGTTTTCAAAACAGGTATATCCTTCCCTTTTGCTACTGCCACCAGTTTCAGACACCGGCAGATGGTTTTTTTAACCGCTAGCTGCAGCTTAATGTAAACAACTGCACAATTCTGATGATTTTATGGGACGATCGCCAAGGGCCCATATGCCCTTACGCTGTACTATCCGCTAGAAGCAACATATCAACCTTTACGCTGGCCTAGTGTCTACTTGATGGAACAGCCTTGCGGTTCAACGTGCGACAAAAGTGCTTCTTTTAATGAAAACCAACACCCTGTGTACCATAAAGGAACAGCACGTGACTCACGATAAACTTTTACGGATTTGCGGATATAGATAAAAGAAAATAAATGGCTTTCGGAGTTCATATGGCAATTGCTGAATATTCTATAAACATTTAATGTCAAATAAATGTACTTTACCAAATGTACCGTGTTGCTGTTTGATTTTAAAGTACAGTTTCATATTCCGAATTGTGGCGTGCTGTGTTGTGAGTTGATCTGTGTTGGTTTCCGGGTTCTGTGTGAAGTCGCGTAGAAGACGACTGGGCGCGTTTGCCTACGCAGCACAGAAACGTCACGGAGAGCGGTGGGGAATATGAATGTTTTGATAATGTCAGGCTCAGGGGCGGGGGATATGATTTAGTGCCGCAAAAGCAGGTCAGTCAGGGCGATGGGGGAAATGATAGGATTATCACAAAATGGCAGCTCCCCGATGTATGTTTTCGCGTGCGTTTAATGGACGAAAACTCGGGTAAGATCCATAGGAAATTTTTCTAAAATCGAGCGACTTAGGCTTAAAAACACATTGACCCCTAGGGGCAATAAAAAAATTTGACCGAACCTTTCCCTTAAGCGCTGTAAGTGGGCACCGCCAGAACAAAGTCAATGGCCCCCTGTGGTGCTAACCACAGGGGGCCATAGGTAACCTGTGTCTGGCCAACCAACGTCTTGCGGCCTGCCACCAAGAAGAAGTGTAACGGGCCAGTGAGGGTTGCAGCTCTGCAAGAGTGTTTATGCGTCCTCTTGTACCACAGCAATAAAGTGACACTCCTGCCTGCGGGAGCGTCACCAAGAAAAGTGGGGTGTGTAACATGCTGTCATCCCAAGCCCAGTCAACATCATGTGGCACAGCCTAGACGCCATGCTACCAGTGTCTCGCTGCCTGTCCTTACAAAGGACTAAGTCAATGTGGCCCCTGGTACCTTAAGGTGCGGCTTTACCGGTTTGTTAACTGTACCATCAACTGACCTGGACCCATGGTAATGACCACCCTGAACGGACACTGAAGCAAAGTGAACTGGTCTCCTGCAATCCTGAAGTGCTTGGAGTAGACACAGTAAACATGGGTTTATATGCTGTGAGCCTGCATGTCAATGATGTGCTTAAAATGGTCCCAGTTAAATGGACTTGAAGCTGTGCTCCCATAGTTTGTAGGCATGCTTTAAATAGTGCCAGCAGCTAGCAATGCAGTACTTCAGTGGTGGAAGTCCCACTTACCCCAGGTTAATAAAGGGTTTTGTGCGGGGTGGTAGAACTGCCAACATTCCACTGGCGGTTCGCCGACCACGACTCTAAACCGCTAATCATATTTACAGTCTGGTGATAGGTGTTTTGTGTCTGCAACTACCTATGTTCCTTGGTGCTTATTAGTGGCACATCCTACTAGTTGTCTACCCTGCAAGTCCCAAGTGGTATACGTAATGTTGTTCTGTAATGGGGGAGGGAATCATTTATGTTTCAGTAACATTTGTTTGTTTGTTATGAAAAAGGAGGAGTGTGGTGTGTTACCCTCCCAAGTGTGTTGCCCCTTTAATGGAATGTGTCCTCCCATGTGTATTGCCCTTTTAAGATGGGCCATGACTGTCTAATGGGCCAAACTAATAAAACAAACCCCTGCAGATACGTACAACAGAATGGCTGCAGACTCCCAAAGAGGAATGACATTTAGGCCTGCAGGCCCACACCATGTGAGCACGGGCCTGCAGGCCATGATGCTGCGAGGCCATCGTGCCAGCAAGGTGACAAGGGTCCAAATGGTCAGAGTATGGCCCGCCCTGCCCCCACCTAAGCCCGGGTATTCCCCAGCAACCCCCAGAGGCACTGGGCCTCTAAGGTGCTGGTGTCCCATAGCACCCATGGGGGCCGGCTGGATGCCCATAGCCGGCCCCCACAACACTGTCTCATGAGGGGGGCATGCTCAACTCAGAGCAAGTGTGGGCACCGAATAAAGAGATCTGTAGACACCAGATGTCTGTGCCTTTATTTATTTATTTTTGTTATATTATATATTGCTGACAGGACTTAGCCTGTAAAAACATAACAGCACACTTGAAATGTACCACCTTGTGGCAATTACAGTATGTGTTTCATGCTGTAAAATGGAAAGTCCTAAACAGTGCCTCTGTTTTTAGTTTTGGCTAATAGGTGATGTGAGATAAGACACAAAGCTTGTGAGTGTTGTTTGGTTGTTTCCCATCCATTGTCCATCCATGGCCATGCTAATTCCTACTGTTATTCTCACCCACCCCCTGCACCTTCCCACCCAAATAGTACTCCTCTGGGATCTCTTAGAGTTGGCTCAGTCACGCAGCAACAGCAAACCTTGTGCTTTACATTTTTTAGAGTTAATTTCTTCATTGCAGCTGGCAATAAAAATGTCTTACGAAAGTGTGCCTTCATCTACTTGATTTATAAGCAATGTGTCTGTGCTCACATCCCGTACTTGTACTGAAGTCCTGTTAAAACCAAGCACTGGCAAAGCCAAACGTGTTGGCTTTTGTACAGGTATTAGGTAGGTGTTTGCCTGGCATTATCATCATATGGCCAGGTACTTGCACCATTTGTCAAATGTCATCTTATGGCAAGGTAGTACCATTATGGCAGTGTCTGTCAAATGCTTATACCATTTCTACACAAGAGGCAACATTATTGGTTCACCAAAGCTTGCTTTCTGATGTTTTCCACCTGCTTGATCTGTGTTTTTGATCTTCCTGGAGAGCGCTGATTCCCACAGTTTAAAAGGGTCACCATTTCTGATGTGCACCCCTGGGGACGCTGGGTTCACTTCTTGGAGAAAGTGAATTAAGCAGTTTTTTAAGTGGGTTTACATCTTGTGGCCAGGGACGTCATTTCACCAAAATGCCAGGGGTAGCGGAAGTGACATCACACAACCCTTGACCCCCTGATGACATCACAAGAAGGTACATCACCAAATTACTGTGAATGCAAGCAGACGTCCATGACCAAATGATAATGATGTGTTATTATATAGCACTTACGCATAAGTGCTTTATGTAGAAAAAATATACACCCAATATCACCCAACCTTTGTTGGTACTCATTTATCGACCTCAGAAGGATGAAAGGCTGATTTGAGGCGTTTAAGAAGAGACTAAATCAGTGACTCACCCCCTGAAGTGTGCGTGAAATAAACCTTTGATGAGTCTAGATATTATTGTATAGAATTCCAGAAAGACACATTATTTGGTATTCCTATTCTTTCTTATTTTGGGTCAGTGCTGAAAGTGTTAGACTTGTGGCACACCTGTTCTTATTTTTCTTCTTTTTTTTTAAGGGGCCTGAACAAGAAAGGCAGCCACTCGCGGAAGCAAAGAGCCACATGGTGCTGGCCACAGCCCTGGAGCTTGCATTACAAAAAACAAAAAAAAAACGTTTTTTTTATTTTTTGTTTTTTTAGAGGTCGCAAGGGAGACTACAGAGGTCACAAGGGAGACCTCAAAGGTCGCAATTGCGACCTCTGGCGACCCCTAAATGACGTCCCTGCTTGTGGCCGCGGCAAACCGAGTCACATAACAATATTTGAGGCAAGGCATAAGAAGTGTCTGGTACAGCATAAGAAACACGAGTAGTAACTAAGGAACATTTAATTATTTATTTAACAATCTAGGTTATTAATTGAGCGTGGACCTAGATTCGAGAAGTACTGCAGTGCTGTACATCAGAGGTTGATGGGATTACATGGTAGGGAGCAAAGTTACAACAAGGCCATATTACAATACAGATAAGCAACAGTGGTAGAAATTAGGGGTGGGATGTGGCCAGATGGGGGTGTGATTGGGGTGTTTAGGTGTGTGACTAAGGTTCAAGTTGAAGCAGGTGGTCTTGAGCTCCTTTCTAAATGACAAGAGCTTGGCATTGAGTCTAATGTTGAAGGGCATGAGGTTCCACAGGCTGTGGGGATTAATCTAGAACGAATGTGTCCTGTTTTTTTTTCTTCATTTTTGCAGTTTTGCCACTCTAATCTGACCAGGTGCAGGTTCTTTGTGGGGCATTTTGGCTGCCAGAGATGGTGACATTTTTGGCCAGGTAGGAGGGAGAGTGCAAGATGGCAACTTTGTAAATGATGCAGCTGTTCTTGAAAGTGATGTTCTTGTGGCGGCAACCAATGTAGTTCAATGAGTGTAGGCGTAATGTGATCAAATTTGTTGAGGTCTTTCATGAGGCTTCTCATTGAAAAGACATGTGAATTATGTAACTAAAGGCATGGCCTAATAGACTCAGGGCCTCATCATGATTTTGGCTTGAGCCCTTCAAAGCAGCTGTAACGTTTTAACGCCACATTTAATGGCTGGGAAATCACGAGTTGGGTGGAAAATGGCATTTTTACTTCCAACTTTTTGCTGGAGGTAAAAATTACAATTTTTGGGCTATATTCGGCACTATTACCGCTGGCGCAATGGACCCAATGGGGATTTCCCGCCCTCCCCCACGCAACTCGTGATCCAGCGCAAATTGCGACGGACCAGGTTGCAGTAGCGCTATTAGCGTTGGGCGGTACCGCCGATATGCCGCCCAACTCGTAATGAGGCCCCAATCTAGTTTTCATGCCTTGCATGAAATGGAGTAGATCTATTTTAAAAAGTGTGCTACATAAAATATCATTAATCAGCAAACAATTGACTAGCATACAAAAACTCTACCAAAAATGATACACATCAACAAAGGTAAATGCCATAATTCCTTAGTTCTTTTTAACCAAATACATGCTTCTTATGTATCACGTTTTTTAAATCCTTCCAATGGTTAGACCTCAATATAATAATATGTCGCAAATTCAAACAGTGTATTCTCAATATTATATTTTACCTTCAGAACATTCTAACTCCAAATGTCTGAGACAGGGGATGTGATTCTGAACATGGGTGGTAGCAGTATTGTCACTCATCATCTTTTCATTGACGGTCCTCAGAGGGGAAATCTTCTCAGGAAGCCCTGGCAGAGCCCTTGGCCTGGGAAACTTTTGAACACTGCAGGGGCTATGCCACAGCAACCCCCTGCTCAATAAAAGCCCTGGGATAAATATGCACTGTGTATTTTACCCAGGTGAGTTGTCATGCCTGGTTGACTTCTCATGGAATTTGCTGGGAGTTCATGCAATTGTACTTGAATCTTGTGCCTACCAGCTTCCCTTTAAAAATCCAGTGAAAAAGTCCTGCAGCCATGCAGTATCATCGTGGAATTATGTGTGTGAAAGAGAGGTGGCTTTTTATGATCCTTGATCACCTGTCTGGGATTTTCATTGGTTGAGCGATTAAGGGGCATTTCTGGTCCTTGTGACTGGAATGTCTGCAAGAAGAATTAATCTACACTCGTGCCTTGTCTCCTTGAAAAATACAGCAGACTGTAAATGTAAGAACTAACAATGAGTGGGGGAACCCCAGAATGCCTAACTGAATGCAACCCTCTCAATGGGCTTTACAGCCTTCACCTTAGCCTCAATTCACCATGTATACTGCTGTTATTTTGAAGAGCAAGATGATCTCAAGTGCCGAATCCCAACACAGAGCGTAGTAGACCCTCCTAGACCCTCTTTTAAATCTCTTCCTGGAACCCAGGGGAACAAGACTTTGAACCATCCAAAGTGAGAACTGGACCAGTGCTTACTTCACATGTCTTGACTGGACCAGTGGAGCTGAAGTCTCAACCTTTCTAGCTTCCGCTGACTGTAAATTCTAGTCAAGGACATTACCCTGCTGCCAGGAGAGAGGACCAACCAAGGAATGAGATACCCTGCAGCTACCAGAGATAGGGGCCTGTGGCGTTATCACAAGTCCATGGTTGGCCTGCAAGGACATTAGCACATTGTGGCACCACATTCCCTGAAAGACTATTTTAACATTCAGGGTCACCGTTTTGGGGGCCTGCATCAATGTTGAAATGTAAGTTCTGCATTGCACTGAAGAACAACACTTTTTTTCAAAATATTTTAATTGCCATTTTAATTGCAAACACAAATTCCTCTCCCTCAACCTTCCCCCTGACAACGGTTCTTCCCCTTGAACCATAATAATACATGCTCTCATGGCAACTCTAATATCTTCCATCTCCTCGGGCATAGCACCACTCTTGAGTCACTACGGAGGAATGATAGCACCAAGTCCCAATCGGACCCACATCTTTGTAGATCTCCTTGCAAGGAGTAGGTCACACACTCCAAGGCCACAAATTGCAAGACCTTGGCCAACCAGTCATGCTCATTAGGGATTGATCCAGATTTCCACTT
This sequence comes from Ambystoma mexicanum, assembly GCF_040938575.1. NCBI lineage: Eukaryota > Metazoa > Chordata > Amphibia > Caudata > Ambystomatidae > Ambystoma > Ambystoma mexicanum. The sequence goes on from NC_090933.1 coordinate 235,824,186, forward strand.
TTGTGTCACCATTAGTAGCGCTGCTATGCTGAGGATCACGTAGGCCTTCTTCTGGGCTCTAGTTGGCAAGGACTCCAGTATGCCCCCCATCCCCAGCATGGCCTCCTTAATGCCTCCATGGGCCTGTATGCCAAACATGCCTGAGATCGCCTTTCTTGTATATACCCAGAACGGCATCAGCCTCCCACATGACCACCAAATGTGGCCCCAAGTGCCCAGGTAGTCACAGCATCTATCTGAAATCGCTGGGTAGCATCTATGAAGCCTTGTCGTGTGAGGTGCCACTGGACCATGATCTTGATCCTGTAAGGAAGGTATGGTATCGAAGTAAGACAAAGTGACCACAGGTCAAGGGTGTTTATTGAACATTCAAACGAGTGTGATAAACACCTATCTAAACCTAAATCTAAGATGGGAGCCAGCTACAACCATCAAATAATAAATAAAATTCTGTCAAAATAAAGGGGCCTATACTAAAAAAATATATTGCCAATCCTTACCGCTAATTTACAAATAGTTTGGGAGAATGTTCATGAAAAAGAAAGAAGTGTTCACAAAATGATAAATCAGGATATTCGGGGCGCTGGCTTCCCTTCCCCACATTTTCAGCATGGGGCAAGGCAATTCACTAGAGCCAAGCCCACACACTGGCTTTCTTGACACAAGGAAACAGTTCCAATTCCAGTATAAGGGCCTTCTGTGCTCAAGTCTCTTTTCCATCAAAGTCTATTGATTCGAAGGGCCTGATGTACAAAACAAAAATAGAATGTTATTTTCTTCTTCTACTGATATGATTTGGCTGTCTCTCCCTGGATCCCCCTGAGCCGGGCTCAGCTACCTATATTTTATGAATTTCAAAAGTATTCCTTCTCCGGTGACTCACGGTTCACCCCGGATCCCCCTCAGCCAACCTCAGATCTCTTTATTCCTTCTTGGGTGATGTCACAGTTCACACCGGATCCACCTCTGTCGGGTTCAGTTCCCTTTATTAATTCTCAGGTGATTCACGGTTCACCCTGGATTCCCTACAGCCAGGCTCAGATCCCTTCTTTGTATCCAATTAGTCTTCCACAGTCGGGCTCAGACCAATTGCAGTTCACTCTACATTTATCGAAGACTTTCGAATGTGCACAGGGTTTAACTTGACCCGTTGTAGGACCACTTTGATATAAAGTTCCTTTTTACAATATAGTTACCATTCAGTTGGATAGCTAACAGAGTCCTTCAAATGAGCGCCCATGTGGCGCCAGACAACTCTGTGCTAGGTATTTTATTTTGTCTTTCAAAGTACATTCATTTTCCACTTGTTCGTGTCTCTCATCATATGCACTTCAAACACTGTCCTTTGTGGATTTCTGTATACAATGTTGCCACTTGCAACTTTGTTTCAAACATAAGCTGATTTCATATTGTTTTCTCCGACTCACCAGCTGTGCTGCTTTTACTGGCACAGCTTTCTTGCAGGAGCGAAGGACAGTACCATGGCAGCAATCACTACTCCCAGCCTGGGTTATCAACACAGAAGCGACCCGGATACCTTTGATGCACAGTGTAGGACAGATCAGTGTCAGTTCCTGTCTTAGGCTTCTCACTCTCCAAGGCTCATGAAAGTAACGGTCTCTAGAGGTCAAGGACACGTCCCTCCTTGCAACCCTCTCCGGTCTCGCCACCTTTCCCCTTGTGTTAAATCGCCATCTTGGAACTGCTGCTTCCTTGTGTGCTTTTCCTGGCTCCGAGTGTGCTTTTGTGCCCTGCCTTTTATCTGTGTGGGGAAGTGGGATGGGAGTCAGGTGTTTGTAATGATTAGTAATAGCCTGACCTTGCCTGATCAGGGTGTTGGGACATGTCACGTATATGACAGCTCTGGTGTTAGTCCTTTGTCGCTCACAATGAACTGTCTGTGAGAAAGTATTTGTGTCGGGAAAGAGAGGGGTTGAGCTTCTAGGTATCCTACCTGGTAGGATGGGGAAAGGGTGTTACAGGAAATGGGATACTGCGTGTCACCCTTCGGTGTCCCACTTTCACTCCCTGAAGACCCCTCATCCAGGTGATCCTCCCGCACTGGTTGAACCCCAGGAACTGGATCCAAAAGCAATGGCTGTTTCCTGGCCACCTGGATGACAGATCCCCGGGGACTGGCATGTGTGACACCTTCAGATTTCACACAATCCACATTTCCCTAATTTGCACCACCCTGGTGAAGCAGGGAATATCCATCCACAGCTGCTCCCATTGCTCCCTTTCAATTTCCTACCCCACTGTGTCCTCCCAATATTTCATGTAGGTCAATTTCCCTGCTTCTTCATGGCACGAAAATACCCTATAAATGTCTGCAATGATATGAGCTTTCCCAGTGTTGCTTGTTATGTATTTCTCAAAGAAGGTGAGTTCCCTTGTTGCCGCCTTTACTACCCCATGGTATTTTACCCAACGCCTTACTTGGGAATATCTAAACCTCTCTCGTTCCCCCAACTTAACTTCTCTTTTACATTGTTCATACGTTTTAACCTCCCCTCCACCCGTCAAGTCCCTTAACACCCGCCACCCCACCTTTTCCCATCTCCCAAAGGCACCGTCCTACCTTCCTGGGGTGAATAGTGGGTTGCTAAATATTGATGGAAAGGTCGTCAAGCGCACTTTCATGACCAGGATATCCCAAACCTCACCCACCAGGGTTGTGATCCGACTCTTGTGCATATTCTCTGTCCTATCTGCCTTAGTGCACCATAACAACCCGTCCAACGGCCTTCCGACAACCGCCTTATCCATCATCCCCCATACCTTTTCTTGGTCTGTCCTAAACCACTCCTGTACAACTGTAACCTGCCCAGCTAAGTAATAAAGATATAAATTTGGAGCGCCAAGGCCTCTCTTATGGGTGGGTGTCGTTAACAGCCCCATAGACAATCAGAGCTTTTTATCATTCCAAACAAACTTGCTTGCCAACCCCTGGAGTTCCCTAAAGAAGTGAAATGGGACCTTAATGGGAAGAGCCTGAAAGTAATAGAGGATCTTAGGAAGGATCACCATCTTCAAGATGTTTATTATCCTCAACCATTAGATCGAAAGAGGCCCCCATTCCCCCAATAGCTGATTAACTTTCTTCAGGAGAGGTGAATAGTTTGCTTTGTACATTTCCCCCAGTGACCCCGTAAACTGGGTTCCCAAGTAGCAGATACTCCCGGTGGCCCAAGCATAGGGGCACCCCTCTTTCAGCCCTGCCACCCGATCCCAGGTTATAGTCGGGTTGAGCATCTCAGATTTATGATCATCGATTTTTAAGCCCACCACCTGACCAAACTTCTCCAGTTACTTCCCTATCCTCTGCAACATAGTCTCTGGATTCGTAACTGCTAACAATGTGTCGTTCATAAAGGCGATCATCTTGTGGGACCCTCTGCCGAAGTTAATCCCCATTATTTCTGGGGTTTCCCCAATAAAGGAGAGTAGGGGCTCTAAATGGATTGTGTATAGGAACGGGGAGAGTGGGCATCCTTGTTTTGTGCCCTGGGATATCGTTATACTCTCTGAGAACTGGCTATTTTTTGCAACACAGAGTGTCGGATCCCTATAGTTAGCCCTCACCATGTTTATGAACCTTTCCGCAGCCCTTTGGACTCCATAGTGTGGAAGAGACGTAAACACTCCACACAGTCAAAGGCTTTCTCCGCGTCTAAAGCCAGAACCGCTGCAGGAGTGACGATCAGGGTAGCTTTCTCTTTGAGGTGGCATACCATATGCGTATTGTCCAAAGCTTGCCTATATTTGATGAATCTCGATTAGTCCACCCCAATGAACTTCTGGAGTAGCCTCTCTAGTTGGGTCATCAATATCTTGGTGTATAATTTTGCATCCAAATTAATTATGGAAATGGGGCAATATGACCCGCATAGCTCAGAGTCTTTATTGGGGTTCTAAAGCAGAACCACTTTGGCCTCCTCCATGGACTAGGCAATACTCCTGGTCTTCCCAAAGGAGTTGAACAAGGGCACCATAATCAGTATCAGGACTTCCCGAAACGCTTTATAGAAACTGGCCAAGTAGCCATCCAACCCTGGGGCTTTCTTCTTTGGCAACGACCGATCGAGGCACTCAGCTCCTCTGGAGTGATTTCCCCCTCTTAACTCCTCCCTTTCCTCCCGGGAAAGTCATTTTCAAAGAGGACCTCGCCAAGTATTCTCTTTGGGACCCGTCCTCTGGTGAGTCTGTTGCATACAGACTACAGTAAAATTCCCTGAAGGCGTCCAGGATGTGCTCATTCGAGGTGGATTCCCACTGTTGCCCGGACCTGATCATTTTTATAGTCATGGACCCCTCCTTCTTCATTAACTGTCTAGCCAGTAACCTGTCCGCTTTGTTAGCTTTAATGTAATATTTCTGATGGAGTTATAGGAGTGATTGCTCTGCCCTCTTAGTTTGGAGGACGTCCAGTTGGCCCCAAGCCAAGATAACCCAAGATAACCCCCCTCCCTGCTGCCGCCCTCCCCCGGGTGGTAAATATCAACTGCCTGAGCACCCACTATAATATCAGCACAGCAGAGTCCCCTGCACAGGCGCTAGCTGGAATGTCCCTCCTCTCCCGGGTTCCCTGGATCAAGACATCTCCGGGTCTCTCAGAGCCTGTTGTTTAGCTCCTTTCTTTGAGAACTGTGGCCATTCCCAGTTCCTCCTTTTGAGCGGGTCACCCCTCGCTCTTTGCTCGCCCCTTGCAGGTCCCTCCTCTTCCATCCATAGGGTCGTCAAACCCTCCCTGCACATGGTAATTCGATGTTGCTTCCCTTCCCATTCGAAGGGTAGGCCAAAGGGAAAGGTCCACTTGTATCGTATTTCCACTCGGGTTAGAGCCTGCACCACTGGCCCCATCAATCTCTGCTTTGTCAGGGTTATTTTGGCCACGTCCTGGAATACCTGAATTTCCGACCCATTGTTTTTAATCACTTTAGCATTCCTAGCGGTGGCAGGACCCTCTCCTATCCATATTGGTGTAAAGCAATCACAGTGTCCCTGGGTCTGGCTCCAGGCTCTCCTCTCCTAGGGTGCAATCTATGAATGAAATCCAGTTCTATAACAGGCCAATCATCCTCTCCAAGAAGGTCCATGAATACCCTTTGTGCTATCAGTCATAGGTCCTTGTCTGCCACCACCTCGCCTAGGCCTTTAATTCTTATAATGGACATCCTCGAGCAATTTTAAAGGTCCTCACTCTGGGTCTCCAGAGTTTGTGTAGCCATAGCAAGCTGTTCTACCACCTCATCTATTTTCGAGTATCCTTCACTTCCTCCCATTTTCCGTTGCATCTACCCACTCTTCCAGCTTTCTACATATCCCCTTTCACCTCCTGCAGGGTGTGGGAGAGTTCCCCCTCATCAGGCTCAGCTGGGTCTGAAATGTGTCTGCGATCTTCCCATCAAGGTCCTCAAAATACTGGTGGAGGACCTCTTGTGTCACCACCTTTTCATTATACAGTGGGGGGCCCCTAGTATCACATGGTTCCCTCTGGTCCGAGGGCCCCTGGTCACCCGAGGTCGGAGCATCCTCCTCCCTGTGCCATAGTCTCTGTAGAATTCCCTCTTGTGTCTTCTTCCCTGATTTAGGAGCCGTCAGAAGATCCTTTCCCCTTGGTTTTTGACATGTTGTGTCGCACCGACGTGTCAGGGGGGATTCAGGGCCCCTCCTCTCTTTCAGCACCTTTGCCTCTCACCTCAGGCCCCTTTGCCGCTGGGCCCCAGTCGCATGGCTCACGCCGTGCCTCATCACTAAGGTCCTGTTGACAAGCACCCCAGTTGTGGCTGTCTGATTCTTCTCTGTCTCCTCACATGGTTCCCCCCCTCCACTGTGGGGGCCCTGCTACTGGGCACCAGACACCTTTGCTTCGTGAACCCTAATCCCCCTACTGTTTTCAGGTTACTATGGTTGCAGTGACAGAGGGGGGATGGGCACCCCCAGTGCACTTCGTCCCAGCGTTAATGCAAGGGTTTAGGAGCTTTAATTTTGCTCACCTCGATCAGGAGACCCCGGCGGTCCTTTATGTTGTTTGTTCCTTCCTTCTTCATCTGATGTGGGGGAGGCAGGATCTGGCACCCTTTCCCTCCCAATGTTGATGGTCGCTGTTGGGCCAGGCAGCCTCTGCACTCCGCTGCCTCTGCTCTCGCTCGCCTAGGCCACTACAACCAACTTGCTAAGCCCTGACCGCACAGCTCGCCCCCTCCTCCGATGAGCTGCAACAAGGCCATTCTCACTCTGCTTGTGACCCGACTCATGGCCCTGCTTCCACCAGGGTGTGGGGGCCAACTGCATCCTGGTCCGCTCTTCTTATCCCCTCGCAGGGCCTCCGGGAGTCCAGTGGCTTCCGTGTCTGCCAGCTGCAGGGGTCACCATCGATGAGTCCCTTGTGCTTTCCGATGCCTGGCAGTTGGGCAGCTAGACCCACCCCAGGCCCGCTCCACACTGCGGGCAGGCTGTTCCCGCTGCTCCTAGCTACATGCCATTTCAGGTGTTGACAGAGACACCCCCGGTCCCATCCATCTCTCACTTCTCCCGCTTCACATCATCCCCTGTTTCCACTTTGGAGTCCCCGCTCGGGGTGGGCTCTTATGTTCTTTCTTTATTGTCTTAGGCCCCGGGGGCGAGAGCGCACTTAAAGGGATGGTCTAGAAAAATGTTTTATTTAATAAATAGATAGGCAACATTAAAAAAAAATACTAGCATTCTCTTTTTTAAAACTTCATATGTAAATTTTTGAGCTATTCAAGCTCAAAATTCGCAAAAGCAAGCACATGGGCGCATCCATTTTGTGAAATGGAGGCCCTCCTGTGCTGGCTTTTGCTTTTGCGGCACTAATGAAGGAAAAGCCAGTCAGCTGTAGTAAACAAAAGCTACCGCTGGGTGGCTTTCCCTTCATTAGTTCTGTAGGCAGAGGACGGGGACCGAAGACCAGAGCAGGAAAGCTGCAGCTGAATCTCGGTAAGTGCTATTTATTTATTTTTTTTAAATAAGCACTAGCTGCGTTTTTTTTTTCTAAGTTTTCCGGGCTGGAGGAGCCCGGAAAACTAAGAAATAAAACCGCAGCTTTAAAAACATTGTATTTATGTTTGCGGTCGCTTTTGAAGCGACCGCAAACATAAATACAACGTTATTGTGTTGGAAAACGCTGCGGTTTTTCTTTCCAAGTTTCTCAGGCTCCTCCGGCTCGGAGGAGCCTGAGAAACTCGGAAAGAAAAAACGCAGCATTTTCCAACACAACCGCATGTGTTTCTGCCTGCTGTGGCTATCACTTTGAGTCTCCGGTGCTCCCAGGGGAGCACTGGACACCCAAAGTGAAAGCCACAGCAGGCAGAAACACAACGCGGTTTTGTTTACATGCTGCGTAGTGTTTCTACCTACAGTTGATTTCCCATTTGGGGCTCTCGGGCTCCCCGTGGGGAGCCCGAGCACCCCAAATGGGAAAGCAGATTCAGGCAGAAACAACGCGGTTGTGTTGGAAAACGCTGCGGTTTTTCTTTCCGAGTTTCTCAGGCTCCTCGGGCTCGGAGGAGCCTGAGAAACTCGGAAAGAAAAACCGCAGGGTTTCCCAACACAACCGCGTGTGTTTCTGCCTGCTGTGGCTATCACTTTGGGTCTCCGGTGCTCCAGCAACGGAGACCCAAAGTGAAAGCCACAGCAGGCAGAAACACAACACGGTTTTGTTTACATGCCGCGTAGTGTTTCTACCTACAGCTGATTTCCCATTTGGGGCTCTCGGGCTCCCCGTGGGGAGCCCGAGAGCCCCAAATGGGAAAGCAGATTCAGGCAGAAACAACACGGTTGTGTTGGAAAACGCTGCGGTTTTTCTTTCCGAGTTTCTCAGCTTGGAAAGAAAAACCGCAGCGTTTTCCAACCCAATAATGTTGTATTTATGTTTGCGGTCGCTTTTGAAGCGACCGCAAACATAAATACAACGTTTTTAAAGCTGCGGTTTTATTTCTAAGTTTTCCGGGCTCCTCCAGCCCGGAAAACTTAGAAAAAAAAACACAGCTAGTGCTTATTTTTAAAAAAAAATTAAATAGCACTTACCGAGATTCAGCTGCAGCTTTCCTGCTCTGGTCTCCGGTCCCCATCCTCCGCCTACAGCACTAATGAAGGGAAAGCCACCCAGCGGTAGCTTTTGTTTACTACAGCTGGCTGGCTTTTCCTTCATTAGTGCCGCAAAAGCAAAAGCCAGCACAGGAGGGCCTCCATTTCACAAAATGGATGCGCCCATGTGCTTGCTTTTGCGAATTTTGAGCTTGAATAGCTCAAACTTTTACATAGGAAGTTTTAAAAAAGAGAATGCTAGTATTTTTTTTTTTATGTTGCCTATCTATTTTTTAAATAAAATGTTTTACTAGACCATCCCTTTAACAAGCATCTCTCCCCTCTGCGGCCTTCTTGGAATACCAAGAACAACAACAACACTTTTGTGGCCCCTCAGCTGCCCTGATGCCTGCTAGGACCCTTCAGCCAACTCCTTCCCAAAACATTGATCCTAATTGCAATGAAGACCAACACCACCAAGGCCAGTCGAATTTGGATAAAGCAACTACAACTGCCCCTATCCTTACAAATGCTGAAGTTCACTTGGTCATTCACCTACAAAAGCCAACATCCACCCACTGGAAAGATCACAAGCGTCTTAGTTTTTGAGCCAAACTTGGCTTTGTTCCCTGCAATCTTTTGTTCGGGTATCACATTTTTGTGGGTATACTGTAAAGTACTGGACTGAAAGGGACACATCCTTGCAGAAACACATGATAGCAGGAAATCACAACCTTTTAATTTACCATAGACCCGGACGTTAAAGAGGTTCATCACCTATTCCAGCTGGTGGTCCAATCGATGAGCCTCTGGTTCACTCTAACCGAAGAAACCAAGCTTACCCTTTGCAACAGATAAATGGTCAACTGTCAATGGTCTTTGAAAATCAGCCTTCCATCGTATATGGATATTTGTGTCTCAGTGAGCGCACAGACCTGCAGTGATGCCACGATTGAGTGTAGCCCTAACGGTTAGGTCCTTGCACACAGACATTTTTTTTCTTCGAAGAACAAGTCTTTTCCTTGTTGATTACAATCCTTTGGGAACAGAGGAGACCATAGGTATATCACTAATACGTCTGCCTGGACATTTATTTTTTTCTCTGTTATAACCTAGCAACTTGTATTTCCCTCCACTCCTCTCCACGCATGATACCTTCACCTAGATTTTTCGATCATGTCTGGAATTTATTTTAGTTTTGCAAAACAGAGTGGTCAATAAGGATTGTTGCTAAAAACACTTGTTATGCTGTTAGGAGTGTGTGCAGCACTATATGCAGTATATAGTATATAAGGATACCTTCTGGGCAATATTAAAAAGGGGATACATTGTAAGGGAATTTGGGGTTATTTTGAGGGGATCTAGAGACTCTTCCTTCAGGACATATTTTTTATAAAAATCGCAACAGTATTCACATGTAGGGCACCTTTATGTTCTCCTTTCATATTATAGACATTTGTAAGGGGGTCACTCCAAATTACTTTTTACAAAGGAGACAAATATTATTTTGACCCATTACTGGCCTATGTTGCTGGTCACATTATCTTGTAAGTTAGGCACTTGTTATGGTAAGCTCGGCACACTCCTCCAAACAGCTTTTGAACAAAGGATAACGTTTTGCATTTTTAAACATTGTGAAAAGGTATGGGGGGAAATTCATAGAATTTCGCGCACAAGTGGCGCACGCGGCTGGTGCACAGTGTGCGCATGTGAATGTCTGCGCCAGCCGCATGCGCTAAAATCGATTTCCGCGCACAGCGTATTCATGGATTTTAGCCTCCAAAACCAGACGTGGCGCAGAGTGGCGCAGCGACCCTGAAGCACCGCCAGTTACGCCCCCAAGAACGCCCTCGCGCAAGGAAAAGCCATCAAAATCCCCAATCCAGCGCAAAGGGCTGCGCTAACGCTGGACCAGTTTACAGGGCTGCCAAACAGCATATGCCAAGCGGGGTACGTGTATAACTGGGTTTCGCGTGAAGTTTCACACGCGATTGGAGCAGGGTACTTGTATTACGGGGTTCGCGGGAAGTTTGACACGCGAAAGGGCCTGTGCGAGTGGGGTATGTGTATAACTGGGGTTCGCTGGAAGTTTCACACGCAATTTCAGAAGGGTACGTGTATTACGGGGATTCGCGGGAAGTCTCACACGCGATTGGATCTGGGTACGTGTATTTCGGGGGTGCGTGGGAAGTCTCACACGCGATTGGAGTAGGGTACGTGTATTACGGGGTTTGCGGGAAGTTTTACACACGAAAGGGCCTGTGCAAGTGGGGTACGTGTATAACTGGGGTTCGCTGGAAGTTTCACATGCCATTTCAGCAGGGTACGTGTATTACGGGGGTTCGCGGGAAGTCTCACACGTGATTGGATCCGGGTACGTGTATTTCGGGGGTGCGTGGGATGTTTCACATGCAAAAGGGCCTGTGCGAGTGGGGTACGTGTATTCCTGGGGTTCGTGTGAAGTTTTACACGCGAAAGGGCCTTGTGCGAGTGGGGTGCGTGTATTCCTGGGGTTCGCATAAAGTTTTACACGCGAAAGGGCCCTGTGCGAGTGGGGTACGTGTATTCCTGGGGTTCGCATGAAGTTTTACACGTGAAAGGGCAACGCCCGTGCGTGATACGTCACAGACGCGCTTACGCGCTAAGGGCCTTTGGTCCAATGAAATCGCGTATGTGTGCTGACTCGCGTACGCGCTAAGGGCCTTTCCTCAAATTACACGCTGAAGTGCAATTTTTTCATGTGCAAAATCGCTCCGTATCAAGCTGGCCACGCATACACACACAGAAGACCATGCTCCTGCCCTGAAGGCTATTTTCCTGCCCTCCAGAGCCCCGAGCACGCTCCCACCTGCCATCTGCTGCTGCCTGACTGTCTGCTGCCCACGTGCCCTGCTATTTGGTGCCTGCACATCAGCCAACTGCAGTGGTCCAGTTGCTGTGTCCACCCCTGCTGGGTCAGAAGACTGTCATGCTCACCTGATTCCCACGGAGGCGCAGGTCTGGCTTCGAGTGCTGATGCTTCTTCTATGGTGAAGCGCAGGGCTCTGAAGATGGACTCTCTGGCTCGCAGGAATATTCCCCTTAGGGTCTGGAAGGATGAGTTCTCCATCCTGCTTCTGATGCAGGGGCGCGTTGAAACCCAGTTACTTCACTGGATTGAGGTTTGATGGGAGTTCAAATAAGCTTGACTATTCAGGTAAGGCGCTGTAAGAGTTCTGTAGCAAGTTCAAAAGTTCAAGCTTAATAATAATGTTCATTGTCTTATTGCAGCAAGCGCTAACGCTTATGTCTTTTTCCCCTTAGGGGCCGGGGTTCGGAATGCCAGAGATATGGCGCCGACCCGAAGTGAAACGTGCAGTTCCAGTAAATGACAGGTAAGTTCTGGATGAGCGTTCGGGTAATGTCTTTGCATTCGCTCATTCAATGTCTTTGTCTTTTTTCCCCATAGGGGCCGGGGTCCGGAATGCCAGGAAGCGGCAGGACCCAAAATGAAATGGGAATGACCCAACAGGTAAGTCTTAGAAGGAAACTGAGCTTTTCCTATTCCCTTCCTTCTCTCACCTTGTGTTCTTGTCTTTTTCTCTCTAGGCTCTGGGAAGTGGCTGCAGATCCGGATGATCGCTGCTGAAGATGGAGGTGCCCAGGAAAGGTGAGTGAAATGCAGCGCTGCAGCGATCGAAGCAAAATGCTTTTAAAATGATGTCTTCCCTTTCAGGATTGTCGGAGTGATGTCTCCGTGATGCAGCTTTAGCAGGTAAGGTCTTCTTTCTCTCCAATTCTCTCTTAGCAGGTGACCCAGGATGCTGACAGGCGTGGCTGAAGTCCAGATGCAGGAGCTGACACGGTGAGCGTCCAGCTGCGAGGCGCAGAACAACGCGAAGCGTGAGTTGCGGATCGGGCGTGGTTTAAATAGATTTGGAAGAAGTTCCAGGTATGTATCCTTCCACCGATCAGGTATGTATCCTTCCCCGACCACACCCAGGGGAAAGCAGTCCCACAGGTAAAGTAGTTCCATTCAGGCCTCAAGAGGGCCTGGATGTAGCAGCATGGTCTGCATCAGGTAAGTGCACATTAAAACACTTGAACACTTGTCTAGCTTTATGAGCCTGGCGCCTAAGGCGCCAGGACAGGGGTCCAACATGAGCCTGGCGCCTAAGGCGCCAGGACTGTGTCCAAAGGGCCCCAGCTTGGGCCCGCTGGCACTTCCCTGGGGGGAATGATGCCTGCCTCTGGGGTTGCTGGGTCGGACCTGGCTCCTTAGAGGTAGGCATCATGACAGTACCCCCCCTCAAGGCCCCTCCCAAGGTTGTTCCCTCCGGGGGTCTTGGCTTGTTCGGAAATCTTCGATGGAACCTTTGTATTAATCGAGGTGCGTGAACATGGTTACTAGGCTCCCACAATCTCTCCTGAGGTCCATATCCCTTCCAGTCAACAAGATAGAAGAGTTTGGACTTTAACACCTTGGAGTCTAAAATGTCTTTAACTTCGAATTCTAATTCCCCATCAATTTGAAATGGGTCTGGAGGCTTGGACAGTCGGGTCCCTGGTTGTACTGGCTTCAGAAGTGATGCATGAAAAACTGGATGAATACGCATGTTAGACGGTAAATCCAGTTTAAAGGCCACGGGATTGATTATAGCCTTGATGGGATAAGGTCCTATGAATCTGGGATTGAAGGTTCGCGGGCCCTTGAGGGGTAAATGTTTCGTTGCTAGCCATACCTGGTCTCCTACTTGGTAAGGAGGAGTTTTACTTCGGTGCAAATCAGCGTTTTCTTTATACTTTTTCTTGGCTTGCTGTAGATGAGTTGCAGCTTCTTTGAAGGCTTGGGTTATTGTGGAATGCAGATGATTTACTGCGGGCATTTCCAGGGTCAGAGGTGGATCTAGATCAGAGGTCCGAGGATGGTGACCATACAAAGTATAAAAAGGAGTTTGTCCGGTTCCAGAATGCACTGAATTGTTGTATGCATATTGTGCGATCCAAAGGATGTCTTTCCAATTTAACTCGGATTGGTGTAACATGCACCGAAGATATTGCTCGAGAGTCTGATAGGTTCTCTCGGTTTGTCCGTCGGTCTGGGGGTGGTGGCTGGTGGATAACCGCACATCTATTTGTGCTAGTTGGCAACACTTCTTCCAAAAATGGGAGATAAATTGACTTCCACGATCCGAGACTAATATGGAAGGGAAACCATGTATGCGAACTATATTCTCCAGAAATTCCTTGGCCAAGGTGGAAGCTGAAGGCAAACCTTTTAAAGGGATAAAGTGGGACATTTTGGAGAATAGATCCACAATTACAAGGATAGTGTTGCAACCAGCACAAGGAGGCAGGTCTGTTATAAAGTCCATTGACAAGGTGTGCCATGGTGCCGGTGGAATATCCAAGGGTTGAAGTAGGCCGGCTGGCCTTTTCTTTTGACCCTTGTTTTGGGCGCAAATTCCGCAAGACAATACAAAAGACTTTATGTCTTTTCTCCAAGAAGGCCACCAGAAGTGGCGTTTGATTTTCTCCTCCGTTTTAGTGATACCAGGGTGTCCTTCCATTAATGATTCATGATGATGGGCAATAACAAGTTCTTGCAATTCTTTACTAGGCAGAAACAACCGCTCCTGGAAGTAGGGTAAGTCATCCTTAACGGTGTAATGAGGACCCTTTTGACTCCATTCCAGTAAGGCTGAAGAGTCTAGAAGTTGTTTTACTTGCGTTTGGATGTCCTCAATAGTTTGCAATGAAGTTAGGCTTAAGATTCTTTGTTCAGGTATGATTGGCACAGGTTCTAAACTCAAATTGCGTTCTTCCATGCCAATCCGGGATAAGGCGTCCGCTTTACCATTCTTGCAGCCAGGGCGATAGGTAATTACAAAATCAAATTCCGCAAAGAATAGAGCCCATCGGAGTTGTCGTGAAGATTGAGCTTTGGCCGTCTTTAAATACTGTAAATTTCTGTGGTCCGTAATTACGGTGATGGTGTGTCTTGCCCCGAGAAGGTAGTGACGCCAAGCCTTGAAAGCAGATTTAATAGCCAGTAACTCTTTGTCGGTAATTGCGTAGTTGATTTCAGGAGGAGAAAATTTCCTGGACCAAAAGGCCACAGGGTGTAGTTGGTTAGTTTCTGGGTCTCTTTGCGACAGGACAGCTCCCATGGCCGAACTGGATGCGTCGGTTTCCACAATGTAAGGGAGATCTGGGTGCGGGTGCTTCAATATAGGTGCAGAGGTGAATTTGGTTTTCAGGTCCTGAAAGGCTTGTTTGGCCTCAAGAGTCCATTCAAAGCGTTTGTTTTTCTTTAGGAGAGCTGTGATGGGTTGGACTGTTCGGGAAAATTCCGGGATGAATCTTCGATAGAAATTGGCGAAGTCGAGCATGCTCTGAACTCCCTTCACCGAGCTAGGAGATGGCCATTTGAGGATGGCGTCCACCTTTCGCGAGTCCATTCGGACTCCTTGAGGTGTCAGGATGAATCCGAGAAACTCCACTTCTGTGGTATGAAAAACGCATTTTTCGAGCTTTGCAAATAGTCTGTGCTGGCGCAATTTCTCAAGAACTGCCCTAACATGTTTTCTGTGATCGGATTCTGAAGAAGAGTACACCAGGATGTCGTCAATATAAACAACGACACAGACATCGATAAGTTCCCAAAGAACATCATTCATAAAGTACTGAAAGGCGGCAGGTGCATTGCACAAACCGAAGGGCATCACCTGATATTCGAAGAGCCCAAATTTGGTGCGGAATGCAGTCTTCCATTCGTCGCCTTCTTTTATACGCACCAGGTGATAAGCTCCTCGGAGATCTAACTTGGTGTACACACAAGCGTCTTTCACCTGGTCGATAAGCTCAGGGATCAAGGGCAGAGGATAACGATTCTTAATCGTTATTTGATTTAGGGCGCGATAGTCTATACATGTTCTAAGGTCGCCCTCTTTTTTCGGCACGAAGAACAGAGCTGAGGAGACAGGAGACTTGGACGGGCGAATAAAACCATTGGCTAGGTACTGATCTAAATACTGACGCAAATGTAGGTTCTCGGGTTCCGTAAGAGCATAAATCCTACTACAAAGTAGTTGAGCATTGGGTACCAGATCGATTTGGCAATCATAAGACCGATGGGGAGGTAACGTGTTAGCCTGTTCTTTCTGAAAAACGTCTTGGAATTCTTGGTATTCTGACGGTAGCTGTACAGGGGTGGAAGTTGCTGAGGCTAGACCCATAACTGAATTTCTTGGGTAACAAGTTGGTTCACAATCAGGAAAACTTATCTTCTTTGCTCGCCAGTCAATTCTGGGATTATGTGTTTCTAACCAAGGAATTCCAAGAATTACTTGAAATTGTGGGGCCTTGATCACATCAAACACGATTGCTTCCCGATGTCCATCCTGACCCACCAGTATCATTTCAACAGTGGAATGCGTTACAGGCCCTGAGGCTATTTCGGTCCCATCTACTGTAGTAATGACATCTTGGGTTACTTTCGGGCGGAGAGGGAGCTTAATCCTGGAAGCCAATTCACGGTCTATGTAATTTCCAATAGCTCCACTGTCGATGTATGCTTTTATAGCATGCAACAGCTGAGGCTGTTTTGGGTCCACAAGCACCATTGGCATGACAAAATGCGAGGTCAAAGAGTTTGTTTTCAAGCTCGGCAAGCGGACCCCTACGCTTGTCGGGCTAGGTCGTTTCCCGAATCAGGTGTCAAAAAATCGTTATCAGTGGCTCCAACCACCTTCTTAGGTGGTTTAACCGGACAATTTCGAAGAAAGTGACCGGAAGTCCCGCAATACAGACAAAGTTGCATTTGCCGCCTTCTTTCTCGTTCCTTCTGCGTTAATGGTCCTTTAACACCGCCGATTTGCATAGGTTCGGATACGTCGGTACTCTTGGATTTAGCGTGGGTTTTGATCGGTACTTGGGTTTCGTGCTTGAACCGATCTGCTTTTCTATTTTGAAGTCTGTGATCAAGTTGAACCACCAAGTCTATGTAGTCTGCGCAGACCTGGGGTGGATCTACTATCTGAGCTAGAACATCCTTAAGCTCTCCGCGCAGGCCTCGATGAAACAATGTGATCCTTTTGTTTTCTGGCCATCCAGTTTCCACAACCAGTCTATTAAAGGTGGCAACGTAGGACAGGATATCCTGATTACCTTGTCGTAAGGATAGCAGTTCGTTATCAAGGGCCTGTCCTTGAGAGTGTCGAGCAAACAATCTTTCCATGCTGGCCTGGAAACCCTGAAAATTCTGGAGAATGGGATCATCCTGATTTACCAATGGAATAGACCAATCGGCAGCACTGCCACTGAGGTAAGATAGTATAAAGGCTACCTTGGTCTGGTCGTTAGGGGAGGCCCCGGGTCTGCATAGAAAGTGTAAACGACATTGGTTCATAAAGACGGCATATTTCTTGGGATCCCCCGCAAAACGTTCAGGCGGGGCCAATGGCATGTGTCCAGGTAGATTGATTTGTACCGGGTTATTCAAACCCATTGATGTGGAAGTACCTCCGGAATTAGGTAAAGGAGTGTGCCCTGCCTGGGCCTGCAATAACCTTTTGGCCAAGTCATCTGTTCTTTCCTTGGATAGGATCAGTTCTCTTTTGAGAGTGTTAGTCTCCTGGCGGGCTGAGTGCACTTCTGCCCGTAATTCCCCCAAAAGCTGGGCCAGCTGATCTGTCTCGGAAGTCTCCATAGCGCCCGGGTTGGAAATTGTGGGTAGGCTTCGTGTTCTGTCAAGCTCACCTGATTCCCACGGAGGCGCAGGTCTGGCTTCGAGTGCTGATGCTTCTTCTATGGTGAAGCGCAGGGCTCTGAAGATGGACTCTCTGGCTCGCAGGAATATTCCCCTTAGGGTCTGGAAGGATGAGTTCTCCATCCTGCTTCTGATGCAGGGGCGCGTTGAAACCCAGTTACTTCACTGGATTGAGGTTTGATGGGAGTTCAAATAAGCTTGACTATTCAGGTAAGGCGCTGTAAGAGTTCTGTAGCAAGTTCAAAAGTTCAAGCTTAATAATAATGTTCATTGTCTTATTGCAGCAAGCGCTAACGCTTATGTCTTTTTCCCCTTAGGGGCCGGGGTTCGGAATGGCAGAGATATGGCGCCGACCCGAAGTGAAACGTGCAGTTCCAGTAAATGACAGGTAAGTTCTGGATGAGCGTTCGGGTAATGTCTTTGCATTCGCTCATTCAATGTCTTTGTCTTTTTTCCCCATAGGGGCCGGGGTCCGGAATGCCAGGAAGCGGCAGGACCCGAAATGAAATGGGAATGACCCAACAGGTAAGTCTTAGAAGGAAACTGAGCTTTTCCTATTCCCTTCCTTCTCTCACCTTGTGTTCTTGTCTTTTTCTCTCTAGGCTCTGGGAAGTGGCTGCGGATCCGGATGATCGCTGCTGAAGATGGAGGTGCCCAGGAAAGGTGAGTGAAATGCAGCGCTGCAGCGATCGAAGCGAAATGCTTTTAAAATGATGTCTTCCCTTTCAGGATTGTCGGAGTGATGTCTCCGTGATGCAGCTTTAGCAGGTAAGGTCTTCTTTCTCTCCAATTCTCTCTTAGCAGGTGACCCAGGTTGCTGACAGGCGTGGCTGAAGTCCAGATGCAGGAGCTGACACGGTGAGCGCCCAGCTGCGAGGCGCAGAACAACGCGAAGCGTGAGTTGCGGATCGGGCGTGGTTTAAATAGCTTTGGAAGAAGTTCCAGGTATGTATCCTTCCACCGATCAGGTATGTATCCTTCCCCGACCACACCCAGGGGAAAGCAGTCCCACAGGTAAAGTAGTTCCATTCAGGCCTCAAGAGGGCCTGGATGTAGCAGCATGGTCTGCATCAGGTAAGTGCACATTAAAACACTTGAACACTTGTCTAGCTTTATGAGCCTGGCGCCTAGGGCGCCAGGACAGGGGTCCAACATGAGCCTGGCGCCTTAGGCGCCAGGACTGTGTCCAAAGGGCCCCAGCTTGGGCCCGCTGGCACTTCCCTGGGGGGAATGATGCCTGCCTCTGGGGTTGCTTGGTCAGACCTGGCTCCTTAGAGGTAGGCATCATGACAAAGACTCCCGACTGGGATACCATCGCTCCACAGCCCAGCCCCAGGACCCAGTCGCCCACCCACTCCTGCCTCTGGGGTTGCCATGTCGGGTACATCTCCATCTGGCACCACTGGCAACCCCCAGCCAGAGAGGCAGAGGACCACCAGCTTCACTGCCACCAAAGTTGGTGTCCTGGTGGAGTATGTCCTGGGGCATTATGATGCCCTCTTCGGAACATCACGCGCCAACAAGGAAGGACGGGAGAGGATCTGGGATGACGTTGTGGTTGCCATCAACACGGAGCGGGGCATGAGTGGGACATGAGTGGGAGCCTGCTGGCAGGTGCCCTGCACTGCTGGGGGGTGGGGGTGCAGGGGGACATGAGTGGGGGCCTGCTGGCAGGTGCCCTGCACTGCTGGGTGGTGGGGGTGCAGGGGGACCTGAGTGGGGGCCTGCTGGCAGGTGCCCTGCACTGCTGGGGGGTGGGGGTGCACGGGGACATGAGTGGGGGCCTGCTGGCAGGTGCCCTGCACTGCTGGGGGATGGGGGTGCAGGGGAACATGAGTGGGGGCCTGCTGGCAGGTACCCTGCACTGCTGGGGCGTGGGGGTGCAGGGGGACATGAGTGGGGGCCTGCTGGCAGGTGCCCTGCACTGCTGGGTGGTGGGGGTTCAGGGGGACATGAGTGGGGGCCTGCTGGCAGGTGCCCTGCACTGCTGGGGGGTGGGGGTGCAAAGGGACATTAGTGCGACAGGAGTGGGGGCCTGCTGGCAGGTGCCCTGCACTGCTGGGGGGTGGGGTGCAAAGGGACATGAGTGGGACATGAGTGGGGGCCTGCTGGCAGGTGCCCTGCACTGCTGGGGGGTGGGGGTGCAGGGGGACATGAGTGGGGGCCTGCTGGCAGGTGCCCTGCACTGCGGGGGGGTGGGGGTGCCAAGGGTCATGTGTGGGACATGAGTGGGGGCCTGCTGGCAGGTGCCCTTCACGTGTAAAACTTCCAGCGCACCCCCGAAATACACATACCCTGCTGAAATGGCATGTGAGACTTCCCGCAAACCCCAGTAATACACATACCGCGCTCGCACAGGGCCCTTTCGCGTGAAAAACTTCCCGCGAACCCCAGGAATATGGGCCCTGTGCGAGTGGGGTACGTGTATTCCTGGGGTTCGCTGGGAAGTTTTATACGCGAAAGGGCCCTGTGCGAGCGGGGTACGTGTATTTCGGGGGTGCGCGGGAAGTTTTACACGCGAAAGGGCCCTGTGCGAGCGGGTTACGTGTATTTTGGGGGTGCACGGGAAGTTTCACATGAGATTTTGCTGTCATAGTGGTGTACTGAATTTCGGGGGTGCGCGGGGAGTCCTACACGTGAATTGGCAGTGTGGGTCCTCCCAGGTGTTCCCTCTACACCCCCCATGACCCCTGCAGGCAGCCCACACCACAGGGGACTACCCTGCACCCTTGGTCATGTCCCGCAGGCAGCCCATCTACCATGGGCATGCCCCCCAGCCAAGCCACATGTCAGCTTGCACTACTGATCACCCACTCATTTCCCTTTGCTCCCCCACTCCCCAGCAGTGCAGGGCACCTGCCAGCAGGCCCCCACTCATATCCCACTCATGTCCCTTTGCACCCCCACCCCCCAGCAGTGCAGGGCATCTGCCAGCAGGCCCCCACTCATTTCCCCTTGCACCCCCACCCCCCAGCAGTGCGTGCAGAGCACCTGCCAGCAGGCCCCCACTCATGTCCCACTTATGTCCCCCTGCGCCCCCATCCCCCAGCAGTGCAGGGCACCTGCCAGCAGGCCCCCACTCATGTCCCGCTCATGTCCCCACCTACACGAAATAAAGATGCACAGTCATGGCCCACTTCTACACCAAAAAATACCACATCACGCCACCCCATTCTTGAGACGCAATGATTTCCCAATCCACCCCACACTGACATGCCTATCTCAAGACACAAACCAAAACTCAACTATGTACATCAACACATGTCCATCACACACATACACTGGTTGGCATTGCCTGTGTAAACCCACAATTTCACATGCATCAACCCAATGAGCAAATCCCACACATGGAACTAAAATATGAAAATGTATTATGTACATAAATAAATAAATGAAATGAAAGCATACCAAAATATCAAACATGAAATGAAAAGCATGTGAAAAAGATGAAAGAATGAAAATGAAAAGCAATCCAAAAAAATTTGAAAGAAAAACTCCCCCTCCACCAACGCAAATCCAAAAAAAGGTAAAAAAAGATATCCATTGTTTCATGTTCATAATGATGAATAAAAATACGAAAGCAATCCATAGTCCAACTATTTACAATACATTGTCCTGAAAAAAAAACATTACTCCATGTCCATAATGAAAAAAAAAATCCAAATGAATCCATGATGTAACTATATACAATCCATTGTCCAAAATAAAAATCCATTAATCCATGTGCAAAAATCCAATAAAAAAACCAATCCATTGTCCAACGATGTAAAGGGTCCATGAACCCAACTAAACAAATGAAATCTACCTAAGAAACTACCTAAAAATATAACTATATACAAATGTGTGTGGCATTGTCCATTGACCACAAATAAAAGCTAAACGAAAAGGAAACCTAACTCTAAAAACTATTTACAATGGCAGCGGGCTAGTCCGACGGCTCACTTTTGGATGTCCCGGGCCAATGCATCATCGAACTCCTGCTGAATGTCCTGGAGGCGGGCCTCTGTCCTGGCCCCGAGGTCTCGCAGGGAGGCACTCATGGCCTTTTCCAACTCCCTGTGAGTTGCCTCGAGGCACTCTGCCCGCCTCAGGGCCCTCCACATGGAGTTCTCCGCCCTGACCATCGTGAGCCGTGTCTCTTCTGCCCGCTGCCGCTCCGCATCTATAGCATGGCCTAACCGCTGCCACACAGAAGATACTTCCAGTACTGGGTCCTCCTGCTCTCTGGCCGATGCCTGCCCCTCCGATGACGAAGTCCCTGAGCCATCATGGCTCCCACCTTATTGCTGCTGCTGCTGTGCCTCTGCCTGTGCCCTGGCTCTTGCTGCCTGCACATCCTCCTCCGGCTGGGGTGCAGTTGTTGATGTGGCCACCCCTGCTGGACGTCCGACTCCCAACTGTGGCAGGGATGTGTCCTCCAACAGCCTGGCCGCAGGGTCAGAGGCAGCTCCACAGGGTACCCAGGTGATACATGGGTGGGAAGATGGCATGGAGTACGACTGGCGCATAGGGGGTTCAGTTGAGGAGGGGGTCGGAACAAGGTCCAGAAAATGGAGGTGTCCCAGTAGGTCAACGCGGTCAACGAGTCATTCGAGAAGACGTGCAGTCTCCTCATGAAAAGACTGTAGGTCACCTCGCATGGCCCGTTGACGCAACGTTACCCCACCCGGGACAGGATGAACCCGGTCCCAGATAGCCACGTCCGCAGGGAGAGGAAGGCCAGTTGTTGTAAGCGGATCCCCTCCCTGAAAACGGGTCTGGACATAGGCATCCCTGCTGGTGCGGGATGATGCAGTCACAGGATCGGGGACAGGATTACACAGGCACCTCCGCGCTGGCCTGCGCTGCCTCCTGTCCCTGCCCCTGCCCTGCACCACTAGCACCAGTGGAATCCCCACCTCCAGACCCCGTGTCTGTCCCTTGCACGGCCTCCTCCTCCACCAAACCCCCCACCAACCTGGATGACTCCGTGCCATCTTCCTCCGTCGCACCCTGTGGGGTCTCAGCTGCCCCTTCTGCTGCTGAGGAGTCCAACTCCGACCTCTGCCTCTTGGACCTTCCCTCGGCAGCTGCGGCCTGGGACGTGGCACCGGACTCCTCACTCCCCGACAAGATGACAACCTGGGAGGGGAGCCGGGCCTTGCGTCTCCGGCTGGCGGGATGATCCCTGCCGCTGTGCTTCACAGCACCTTCTCCGCCCTCTTCTTCAGTTGACGCTGCAGACAGGGAGAGATAAAACACAGGGCACTGTACAATGGACTGATACACACATGACAGTTGCACATGAGTGGCATTGTTTAACTACAGACACGGCATCACACTCCACGACACACATGTCATTTTAACTCACACACATGAACATTTCAACAGCAATATTGCACCAGGAAGCACCATCCATACACATACAACAGCATGAACAGCCAAAGGTGAGCCTGACATCACATGAAACACAAGGAGTGCACTAGACATGCACGCACACCACCACACTTACATGCATGTCTACATCTCCTCCAACTGTTGCAGTGATGAGATCGCCATATATGTCACATCTGCCATTCATCCTTCTACATATCAGTGTCACGTGCATCCATGTTGCATCACAGTTGAACACTTGTCAGATACACATACATGCACATGTACACAGTGCAGATACATGCATTATGAACCACCATCCATGCCACAACCATGCCAATGTACATACACAAAAATTCAAACATGTGTGCTCCCACACCTGCATTTGCCCAGCATGCTTACCAACACATACACCATCAATGTGTCTCACAACTGAGAGGACTCAAATGTGGCAGCCTCATGCCCATGTTCATACACATCCCTACATGGCCCTATATAAACACATGTGCAACCTGCACACTACTGGCACACCACGACACGCACAGCGTACTGTCAACATGCATGTACACTTACCACTCGACTCCAGACGGGTCTGCCTCTCAAGGATCTGGACGTAGAGCGCTGGGCATATGCGTTTCAGGACCCTTATTTGATGGTTCGACAGCTGGCCCCGGCGCCCCTTGGCATCCGCTGCCTTAGCGAAGCACCGGGCCTTGTTGAGGGTCCTGGACCAGAAGTCCTCCCAGCGCTTCTTGACATGATGTAAGTCGCAAACTGCCACCCCCTCTGCGTTGATAGCATTCACGATGTCCATCCAGATCCTGGTCCGTCCTTCATTGTCGGCGCACAAACTTCCAAAGAGGGCATCATACTGCCCCAGGACTTGCTCCACCAGGACACCAACTTCGGTGGCAGTGAAGCTGTTGGCCCTCTGCCTCTCTGGCTGGGGGTTGCCAGTGCTGCCAGATGGTGTTGTGCTGGACATGGCAACCCCAGAGGCAGGAGTGGGTGGGCAACTGGGTCCTGGGGCTGGGCTGTGGAGCGATGGAATCCCAGTCGGGAGTCTTCGGTTCCAGCAGGGGTGGTCACAGCAACTACACCCCTGGCTGACGTGCAGGCAGCAAATGGCAGGGCACGTGGGCAGCAGGCAGTCAGGCAGCAGCAGATGGCAGGTGGGAGCGTGCTCGGGGCTCTGGGGGGCAGTAATTCGGCCTTCTGGGTAGGAGCGTGGTCTGCCGTGTGTTTTCACGTGGCCAGCTTGATACGGAGTGATTTGGCACGTGAAAAAATTGCGCGTCATTGTGTAATTCGAGGAAAGGGCCTTAGCGCGTAAGCGCGTCAGCACACGCACGTGATTTCATTGGATCAAAAGTCCTTAACGCGTAAGCGCGTAAGTTACATTACACGCACGGGCGTTTCCCTCATAGCATGTAATGACAGAGCACACGTGGAAAAACTGCACGTACGAGTGTCAGCGCCTTAGCGCGTAAGCACGTAAGTTATATTACGCGCACGGGCGTTTCCCTCATAGCATGTGATGACAGAGCACACGTGGAAAAACTGCACGTCCGAGTGTCATCGCGTGTAATTGGAGGAAAGCGCCCACGTACACGTGTATCTGACATGTACGTGTGGGCCGGTTTAAAAGCTACGTGTAGGACGCCATTTCCTTGTATGTGCTTTTCGTGGAGAGTGAGTGGGTGAAATCTGTACTTCTTGTCGGTTCACACGCGATTACTTCACAGCGTTTCTAGTTCGTACTCCCTGTTACCTCTGACAGCTCTTTTCTGAATTTTTGTTGGGCCTGTTTCCACAAACAGAGTTCACTTCACCTTTTGTCCTGTCTCCTCAGACAGCGTACAATTCTTCTTTTGGCGGGGGTGTTGCCAACGCGCACACACGCGTATTTTTCACGTTCTTTTTCCAGGCAGACTATCCATGCAAGCCAATGTGAATCCCCAATATTATGGAGGGATAATAACTGTCCTGGTGCTGATTTCCATGTTGGGGAGGAGGATTCAACTCAAACACACTCTCGAGCAGACTTTTGTAACTCCATACCACAGTCCTTTGCTCTACCCACGCCTAGAGCAATCAAATCAATTCCTGCTGACGTATTTCTACAGCACTCACAATGATCCAACCAGCTCTCACTGCCATAAACACCTCTATGATGAGTCGGTGCAAACTCTTTGAGCTACTCGATACAAAGGTCTCACAACAATCAAAACAATTTGATGATTTAACGAAGTGGTTATCGGCTTATTTTTCTTCCTCACAATCTAAGAGTTTGCTTGCGCCAACTGATATGTATGCAGTGAATAATTCAGCGGCATGCGTAAATGTGGTTGTTGATGATATTGTTCATAACCTGGAGATGACTTCAGTGTCGTGTGCTTTACCGCTGATCTCTGGCATAATACGTCCCATAACAAGTTCGTGCTCTACCCTGAATAATGAGGGAAAGATTGCTTCCATGGCCCATCTCTCTCGGTGTTAAAGCAACAAAATGCTGTTTTGTTTGGCTCAGCTCATGATAAACCTAATGAAGTACCATCAGTTCCCTCAGCATACGGTTTGACATCCTTACCAACTAAATCTTCAAATTATCAAGGTTGTGAACCTTCTGCAATGCCTAATATAACACATTTTTAGTCTGCCTGTGCCTAAAGTGCCTGCACCTATACCAGATGCTTTACTGACACAACATGTGTTTGAGAATTTTAAACAAAAGGTAGACGAATATCTGGCCACCAATATGGCCAAGAAGCAAAATTTTGTGCTGCCAGGGGTAGCCTCTGTGAGTGGCCAAAAACTGCAAACCTCCTTATATGAAGAACAGCATTCACAGGAAGATATAGGTGATGCTCATCGTAACACAAGCACCGACATTTCAAAATTAAAATGGATGCCACAGAAACCTAATTTGCACTCAGTTTCACGCCATTTACATCCACGCAGAGCTCAGTTTCATACCTTCATTTTAAAATGCCGAGATGGGAATTTTCCATCCTATGACTTGAATCGCCTGAGTGTTTTGAACATATTTGGAGATGTTCCTGAGCCATGTAATGTATCAACACGGGACATTGACCAAATAGAATTCATCTCGGACTTAACACGCACAATTGTGAGACTATGGCTCCCATCGGGACTAGTGCGGGTTTCCATTTGGAGATGCAGGATGCAATTGTTTGATATGGCTTTCCTTTTAGAAGAGGACCCAGCATGTGTCCATCCTAAAAATCAAAACACGCAGGTAAAACTGAACATCTATCAAGTAGTGAATCTGGACAATGTTGGTGCACAAAGTGTTTCCACTCAACAATATTAACCATCAACTTGCCCTACCTCGGCCACTTTTGAAATAGCAAGTTGGAATACGAGGGGCAATTCTCACTTACAATCTTCCATTGCCAAGTTGTCTAACTCTTGCCAAGTCATAGCATTGCAGGAAACCTGGCTGACTTCCTGCCCACTATGGGATCGCTATGAGATCACCTTGCTTCCTGCGCTTCCCAGTGGAGGCAGACCAACCTCAGGGCTCCTTGTGGCAGTCCAAATCTCTAGTGGTCTGCGTGTTAAGCCGTGGTCCTTTGTTGGGGCTCAGATCCAACTAGTCCAGGTGATTAGTCACATGCAGGTAATAGCATTTATCAATATTTACAGGAATACTGAAGTCATGTCAAATGACATGTTTTATGATGGTCTAATTGAGATCCTAGATATGATTTTGATGGACCATACAATCTCAGGTACCATCATTGCGGGTGATCTCAATATGGACTGCTGGAGGCCCTCTGGCTGTATGAAGGACGCTTGGAGATGGAACAACCTTATGCAGGACCGTAATGTTCATATGCTCAACGGCTCCATCGAATGAGATATACCTCCCCAACATACGTGGCAGCGTGGGTCTAGCACTAGTACAATTGATTATATCTATATGAGTGCTGGATTGTTCAAAAATGTAAACAAATTGCTCATCAGTGATCAACCCCAGAGTGATCATAGATTGTTACTTGTACAATCCTCTTGGAATTCTGCAATAACGAAAGGCAAATTAAATTTCCATACAGAGGCGATAGTTAACGCCTCAAGAAATCGTCTCCGGTGGAATTCGGGTACATTAATCAATTTGCAAAATAGTGTGGATTACAATATAATGCAACAGCACACTAGACAATACTCAGATCTTTTAAAACCATTCAGGAAGACTATTACTGTTTTGCAGCATAACCAAATAAGACATCCACACATTTATTTTGTATGCGGAAATTCATTGTATTAAAGCAGAATTCAAAACCCTTAGGAACAAATTAGCAGCATCAGAAGATCCACTTCGTTGGCAACATCTAAAAACAGCCAAATGCCGATATAAAAACTGGCTAAAGAGTATTAAGGTGACTCAATTCCAACGGGATAATGAAGCAATGCAACATGCCATGGCCAACAAAAACTCTGCCACTATGTGGCAGTTACTGAATGATTGTAGATGTCAGCTCCAGGGAGATGCACAAATCAATGGCGTCCAAGAATCAACCTGGACTTCCCATTTTTCCTCCTTGTATGCTGACCCAGTTTTCTCTAAAATGATATATACACCTATATCTGCCTCCTCATGGCAATTACAATTCTCGATAGAAAGCATTCATACTATCATCATGCGTGCAAGCTCTTCTAGGACGATGGGTCCAGATGGACTTTCGAACTTTATGTTCAAAAGCCATCCAGATGAATGGGCTAACATCATCAACTCCATCTTTGAGGCAATATTAACTTCATGCACCATCCCCCTATCCTGGAAAACCTCTATAATCGTTCCCATTTTCAAGAAGGGGGATCGTAGTGTGCCAGCCAATTATCGGCCAATCGCCTTACTAGATGCGCCATGAAAAATGTTCGCCAAACTAATTTTATGCAAATTTAATTCCTGGACTTTACAAGCCCAGCTCCGAGATCCTAATCAAACAGGATTTGTTGCTGGCATGGGCACCAATATTAATCTATTTGCCCTGAATTCAGTCAAATTGCAATCTCACATGTCCAAACCACAGGTTTTTTTTTTGCTTTTGTTGACCTCAATGCCGCCTTCGACTCGGTGAATCGAGTACTTCTGCTTTCTAAACTCTGCAAAGATAACTGTCCGACCACACTGTATGATGTCATTCACTCACTGCACTCCCAAACTTCCATCAGAGTTAGGCTAACATTATACAGACTATTATCCGGCCAAATGAATACATTCAGGGGTCTTAAGCAAGGTTGTCTCTTAGCTTCATCAATTTTTAACTACTTCATTCACAATGTTAGATCGGCTTTGACAGATGTGATATCAGACTCTCCAAAACTCAATGATCAACTCATCCAAACTCTTATGTATGCAGATGATATAGCTCTTATTTCAAGAACACAACTAGGTCTGCAGCGCTTGCTCAACGCGTTCTATATTTATATTCAAAGAAACGAGTTGAAAATAAATTTAAGTAAAACACAAATTGTTGCTTACTCGCTCAAGCGCCAAGGCCCTTCATCATTTGTCTGGACCTTTGATCGATCACCAATACAAATGGTTCCTCAGTATACCTATCTTGGTATATTGTTTGAGGGCCCGTATCACGCAAAAGGCCATATAGCACGATTAGAGGCAAAACTTAAAGCATCTATTTCACAAGCCAGAATAATAATGTTCAAATATGGGAAATTTTCAATCAAGCCTGCACTATTTTTTTGGAACATGAAAACAATTCCAGCACTTTTATATGGTCTGGAAACACTAAATACTAATTCACTGTTTCTGTTTGCCAAATGGGAAGCAAAATATTGGCGGCGCATCTTACATCTTCCGAATTGTATACCTGCCACATGGATAATGTATGAATTGCGTTTGGTTTCAATGCATGCCATATACCAGTGGCGCTTGTGTGCGCTTTTTAGGAAATGTTTAATTTTGACTCCCTTAAATGTCTTGTTGAAAACCTTGACAAACTATATATTTGCTACTAATCACGCATTCATCAGACAATGGCTCACAAAGGTCTATCTCATACTAAATTTGGCAGATGTGTCTTTAGATCTATTAATACAGAACCCTGACAAAGCAAAATTAAAACTGTTTGAGCTTGACTGGATAACAACCAGAACACTGTGTCTTTCGTACCACAATATGGAAGAAGCCCGGTTTCCACATAAAAAACTACGAACCTTACCCTCTTATTTGGTCTGGTGCCCCTCACTTAAACTGCGTAATGGTATCCTATGATTATGCTTTAACTTGTGGAACACCAGGAATTTGCAAGCCAAGCAGAAACAACTAGCTATAAATGACAATTTCTGAGGTTTTTGTTTGTTGAAGGACACTGGTACATATTATCACGGAATGCTGTGCTTTACAGCCATTGCGTGAAATACAGTATACAAGGCATTGTAAATATCTGTGCCTAACCAATCAGGGTTTATGTTGGTCTCTAATTTTGGGTGCCTGTTATTTACCTTTACAAATTGCAACTGTTAATTTTTTTATATCTTTAGAACTGGAGGCTACTGAGAACGAAACCCATTGATGTTGACTAAATATGCCTACTCAGGTATCTAATCAATTTTCTTTCAAAACAAATAATGATTTTTTTTAAATAGCAAAAATTTCTTTTCAAAGGTAATGCACATAAACCGTTTGTTGATCCTATCATACATTGATCAAATGAGAACATACCAAGCCTATTGTAAAATTCTTTTGTGACCTTCATAGAATGAAATGCTATTTTATGTTAATGTAAATAATATGTTTATGAGTTTGTATTGTTATGTATATAGTCTTTGTCTTTTATATTTGAAAGGTTGATTTGATTCAACTAATACAAATAAATAAATGGGGTGATCTGGAAATCACTTTGAGGTGCAAGGAGTTTCGATGGATCCTTGATTTTTTTCTTCACACAACCCATGGGTTTGAATAAAGATGAGAAGATGGCACACCTTTTGGGAGAATTACATATTCCATGGTACAATACTGCATGTTGTGTAGTTTTAGAAAAAATGTATGTGGTTATCTAGGTTATTTGGGCATAAACGGTGCATACGTGTTGGGCACTGGTCAACTACAACAGAAACGGCTCATGTTTTGCCAACTAAGGGTGCAAAAGACATAGTTTGTTTTTGACTACCTTCCAGTGGACCCACATTGTTATATCAATAATGTCTAATCGATCAAGATGTGCATGGAAATCCTCCAACTCTTTCTGCATTGATGATTGGGGGAGGAATTGCTAACTTTGTCTACCTATGAGACAGCTATTTTCAGAAACAAAGGTGAAATGGACGAGGAGTTCAATGAGATCAGTATGCTATTCCTGCATGTGTACGGCTGATGCACTTATAGGATGAGAACTTTGTAGCTATTTCCATTAGATGATACTCATACCCTGCTACTCTTTCTGCAGTGTCCTGCTGTAAGGTTATTTAGTCTGTGTGTTTTCATAATACATGATGTGTTTTTTTCTTATTTTTCTCTCTCTTCTCTCTTCTTCCGTGCACTTATTTCAGCTGTTGCAAATCAGATGGGGCACGGTTGTTGTTATACCTTTTGACTAAACTAGTTGCATTAGTTTGTTTGCATGCTACATTTTGCCTTTATGTTATTGGTGTATTCAAAATAAAAATGTAAAACAGAAGATTTGCGCATTGAAGTCTCCTTGTACATATAATTATTTTATTGATAGAGTAAGAAGTGATATTTTGGGTATCATAGGTCTGTGGTGAAATATAGAGTACTAAAATAGATGAAATATAAGTGCCTTGCCCACCTAAGGTGTACATGTCAGCATGTGTTGATTACAAAAGGCACTCGGTTTGTGCATGAAGGAAGTATATGACGTGCTGTGTTTCTGACAAATTGTCCATTGCAAAGCAATCAAAACATACACAAGTAAAATAGCACCACATGTTAGATGGTGAAATTACAACAATAAATATATATAATTAGTTATTATGTTTATTTCATGTCTCTCTGTCAGTATTCATGGTGAGTGATATACATAATATTGAAAATAAGGCATGCTCAAAAGAAATGCCATAGAAATGTTTCCACAGTATGAATGAAATATGTTAAACTAGCAAAAAGTACCCATTGTCCGTACATGTTATGTGGCCAAAGATGACAATACTCTCCTCAATTATTGAAAATCAATGATAGTGTAGGCCTCTGTTCCCATTCGCTTATTGCTTGGTATGCCTTGCACTCTGAAGTAAACTGCACTGAGAATGGGCGTGTGTGGCTGGCTGACATACCCCGGAGCAGATGTTGGGGGAGGCCAGAGTTGGTGTGCTGCAGCATACTGGGACCTACTGTGCTCACTCCCTCATCCTGGCGTGGTGCAGTTCATTGCGATGCATTGAGGTGCAACTGTCCCAGAAACCATGCATTTTGGGGTTGAGGACTGGTCCTTATACGACCACATCAATGTTTTGATGATTTCAGGCAACCATTTTATGCGTGAAGGTGCTGAAGTCCACGGAAAGGGGTGGGGTCTCCAAATGTTATGTAGCCACTCATGTCCGGAGGGTCCTAACAGGTAACTATGCACAATTTGGTGCAGATTGGTCAAACGGTGTGCAGTTGTATAAGGAACAATGCTTTGCCAAGCCACAAACCCACAAACAAAATCTGACTTGTGCTGAAATCCGGGAACAGGGTAGGGTGTCCAAATGTTATGAAGTCACTCATGTCCGGAGGGTCTTAACAGGTAACTTTGCAACATTTGGTGCAGATTGGTGAAACAGTGTGGAATTGTATAAGGAACATCGCTTGGCCCCAAACCCAGCCACCCACAAATTTTCATTTTTATAAACATAGGTCACGCAATCCGGCAGTGTGCTCTTGGGTTTTTAAAATGTCGCTTTAGAATAATTTTTTAAACGTGTTTTCAAGAGTCGCGCTCTCATAATTAGGGGACCTTCAATGAAGTGTAGCACCACACTTTCACGGTATGAAAAAACATTGAGCGTTGTAACCAAACAAATCAGTTTGTTATGTCACGGCCTGGTAAGAGCATGCTATCTGTTTGAAGCAGCGTCTCCGCGTTGGCATTTACATCATGCAAGAGAAACACGTTTGTGAGAAGGGAAGAAGATTGTATTTGAAATAAGACGTTTTGAATGATTCTCTAAATACATTATTGTAGAACCCCAATAACAGCTTGAAATATTGAATTCAATGATGCCGCCGGAATCTGCTCTCTTGGAATATTCACTAGATCAGCTGATTTATCACAAAAACAGAGGGTCAGGGCAGCACGAATTTGGTTTGAAAACAGAAAATTAGGCTAATTAGTAATACTGGGTGAATTTTTTGAAAAATTACTGCCACATATGTATGTGTCACCCCATTGAAATTGACCCACAAATATTTGCGCATGTCTTGAGAATCCCACATCCCACAACAGGGTAGCATGTGAGTTGGTTGTCCGCACCCACCCAACCCACGCTCTTTGGTTTTCTGTTTCTCCTGTGGGTTGAAAAAAGAAAAATGCTACAGTACCTTCCAACGGTCTACCAAAGCCCCCCAGAGAAAAGCATTGTTTTCTTTTTGTTTACATCCTCCACGGCTTGCTCTTTAAGTAGTGCTTTTTTCCATTTCCAGCGTGGGCCAGAATGGATCCCCGCCCTTTGCAACAGAAAGAAAACATACTGATTGGCTTGGCATGTGTGGACTCCTGGACCTTCTGTCCTCACAAAAGAAGAAAAGATGCTTAATTACTATGCTGTGGCATATCCAGACCAATCAAGTCATGGGACCTGTTTTCTTTTTTCATTTAAAAAAACTGTTTTAAAAAAGGGACAATAAAATAATAGTTCATGACTCTACAGTGTATGGGAGCTGCCTTCGACTGCAAGAGCCGCTGGGCAAACATGTTCAGCCATGCTGGGTGATTCACTTGAACTCGAAATCCCCAGGCAATTATTTCCAGTTTGTGCTGAAATAGTTAACCAGAACAGTTAACCACACTTAGATACCCCAGAGGTTGTTATCCCAGACACAAATAACAGTAAAAGAGACCACATAAATGGCAGCAGTGCGCGGTACATGAACAGTTAACAGGAATTAAAAAAACCCAGATAAACTACAATTGTTCCTAGGGTTCAATCATTCATTAAATTACACCATACTAGTGTGGCGATATGTCCCGAGGTGGCGGGCCCACACTGCGGGTAACGGCCCGGCACCCAAGTTAAGGGCGTGAGCCAAGTTAATGGTTTTAAAAAAAATGGAAAGAATTTTCTTTTTTGTGCACGGGATGCCTCACAACATCCATTTGATGGAGAGAAAATACTCTACCAACATGGCCGCCATGGATTAGGAACTCAGGGCTCCATATGGAGCCCCTCATCCATTTCCATGACAGCCAAAGCACGGACGGGAGCAGCAGCAGCTGCGCTGATGGGACTCGATGCTGCTGCAAAATGGTAGGTGGGATTGGGGGGAGGGATTTTTTTAAAAGCGGGGTCGGGTGAGGGCAAGATGGCGGGTGAAGAAGCCAGCCATTAGGCCAAATAGAATGCATTCTTTCACTGGTAGTGTCAGCCCGCGCTCCTAGCCACCTGATTGGCTGGCTAACCTCCCAGGGTGCTAATGAAGATGCACTAATTATCACCCTATTTCAAACAGACCATGTCAAAAAAGAGATTTTGAGTTGGTAAAAACGTTTTTGTATTCTGCAGCACTAATGGCAAACTAATTTTCTTTGTTACAGTTGCTCAATTTTTTTTATGTAATGCACGCACTTCAATCCATAAAGAAGTGAGCAAACGCACAGTAAACCATAAAATATAGCCAGTGGGCACGTAACCAAGACACTCTCCACATTTAAATAATTAATTCAAGTGTTCAATCCACAACACACTCAACTGCATTACACATTCAGGCTCAATGCCTTAATTCCTTCCACTAGACATACACATAGAATATTTCATTATCAACATATTTCTTGAAATTCATGTGCAGCAGAAACTTTATTTTTCTCTTATTCACAGAATACACTTATTTAGGTATCTGAATTCCTTTTACAGGACCAACATTTTTCGACAATATTCTGATTATTTCAAAGACCTGGCTTCTTCTTGGCAAGCATTAAATCTTGGTTAGGCATGGCATCCAGGGCATGAGTTCCAATGTTTACTACAATGCTGCAGTCATGCGAATTCATGGTAGTTCTTTCAAATGTATGGAAATTGAATACGTTGCTATGGATACATATTCAGTTTTATAGCACTGGTTTTGTATCAATGCAACAGTGAATTAAGCAAGTATATATAAAGATCTGTAAGAGAAATACAAATGTTTTCTTGTTGTGCTGATCCACTATAGGTGACATGGTGGCAGAGGATCAATCATTATGAAAGTAGATTCACATTGTAATAGAGGATATTCAGCATCTTAATTAAGCCTGGGTGAACTTTACCACTAGAACAATCAAATCTCCTGAATGTTGGGTCATTTGACTAGGTCGAACTTCAGACAAACATTTAAGAAGTTAGACCAAGTTTTACTGTATTGCATATAATGGGACACATGTGGTAAGAGTTTGTTTTTGGCCTTGGGCAGCTTTCAGAGAGATGGGTTGCTGCTGCAGGCAGGCTTAGAACATGTAGGGAAGGGTTAATTAATTAGAGTGCATTTGGAGTAGTTGAGTAGGAAGAAGGGAAGGGACAGGTAGTAAGTGGCTAGACACTAGGTTAGAGAGTTAGATTTAGGGCATGTTTTGTTTACTCAGCGCTGTGTGACGATCAGTGATCTGAGGTGGGTGAACAACACAAGTGGCATCTGGTGAGTTTAGGAAGTGGGAATTCGTGAGAGTGAGAGCAACTTGGGTCACTGGAATGACACACACACACATGGCTTTGGAATGTGTGTGACACCTATAGAAGTCTGGAGGAAATAGGAGATGCAAGACATTCTGTATCTAGGTGACTGTGGTAGGAGACAAAAATGTATGTCCAGCTTGCACTTCACACTTCGAAGGAGCCGCAGAAGCAGAGAATTCCTTATCCTGTCTGAGAATAAAGCTTGTCTGATTTTTGTTCAAGGGTGTTGCAGTGATTGATGGTGGCGAGAGATACCAGCCAGTGCCCGTCTCTTAAAATGAGTGAACAAGGCATGTGCTATCGGGTGACACCTGGGAGGAGGAGCAGAAGGAGAGGATCCCTGAGGACAGCATGAGTGTGACTCACACTTGTGTTTGTTGTGGGAGTAAATAGTAGAGATTCAGGTAGGTGAGAGATACCGATCAGTGTCTGTCTGCTGCACAGAGTGGACCAGACATATGTCATTTGGTAACACTTGGGATGAGGAGAAGAAGGAGCATATAATCCCTGAAGGCAGCTTGGGTGAAACTCCTGCTTGCGTAATTTTTGGGGGCAAAATCAACAGAGGAGTAGAGTAAAGTAGTGTAGAGTAGAGTAAAGTAAAGTCAATTAGATGATGTGGTTCACATTAGATGTGGTTCATCTACTGCATCTACTGGTGTTCAGCATCTATTTTGTGGTTCACACAAAAGATGCTGTGCTCAGGGATGTGGGAGATGCTAGTCAATTCTCTGTCTCTTGTATTATGTGGATAAGACAAAAGCATCATTGACGCTTCGGCTGAGCAAAGAATCCCTGACCGTAGCTTGCATGAGACCCATCTGATGTTTGTCAGAGGATGTAGCAGAGATGCCGGAAATGTGGCGGGAGATGTCAAACAGTGAGTACACTTTATTTTGGGACAACATGCCAACACTTAATGAGCCAGGGGGAGGTAGGGTGAGGCATGCTGCTAATGGTCATTTTACATCAGCAGCTGTGCTGGCTGCATGCACTTGGAATGCTAGAGCTTCACAAGGCCAAGATATCACCGAACTCATGTTCCACACCCCCATCTTAAGTTGATCTGGAGTATATGCACCATTATAACTACATACACAGGTTTTGCACTACAATAATGAACATCCACTGTCACCAATAGAAGAGATTGCACTTTTAGTTCCATACACTATTTCATGGTCTGAGGAGGCGAGCAATGCAGATAGTATCTACTGAAGATCTGTTAATACCAACACACAGTGCACATTGCAGTTGAAGAGCAGGAAGAGATTGAACATTCCAAATCTTGAGTATAAGTCAGAAATTAATGATGATGATGAAGTCTTGGGTTACGGTCAAGATAACGATTATGATCCATCGGAGTCCAGCAAGGAACTTGCATTTCTTCGGAAAGCAGTGATACAGAGGAGAAGGGATATGACCCCATAATTAAAGGGGCTGCAATAGTCGTTGGATTTTACCCTCACCTGTGTGCAGTCCCTTCAAAAAAACGTTCTCCTGATCACAAAGTACATGACATCATTATATGCCAGCTAGAAAAGCACTGCCATCAACAGCGCCAGCACCATCACATCAAGATGAGCCTAGCCTATCTGTTGTTAGCCCACAAGGAAAGTAAACCACATGGCAATACTTCACACAAAATAAATACTAACCAAATATGTTCACTTGCACACTCTGACAGGAATCAGTGGGGCTCATTCCAAGCTGGCCGGAATGGTAAATGTGCTGGTAATAATGTTTACTGGCACTTTTACCAGACCGCCCAAGTAAGGGTGTGCAGAAACACAGTTGCCCGGAATCACCTGCACCTGTATCAATGCATCTGGAATTACTGACGGCGGTATTACCGGCACTGAAAATATCAGATGGTAATACTGGCACAATAGTAACGCCAGCACATCCCGAGCCTGGATTTGCCTGTGTAACCGGCAGATATTTGCTGGTATTATTGTCAAAAGCTAGGCAGCGAAACCTCCATCTGAAAGCAGGTGGTAAATGCATTCAGGTGTGGGAAATGAGGCCACAAGTGCACCCAATGCACCCAGGTTCACCCATTCACCCTGGAAGAGTAAAAAAGGCCACACCTTCCACAAACACTTCCTTACACCACCATGCACCACTGATCGCAGTTAGCATCCACATGCAGCTGCTCCAAGCCAACATAGAGCTGCAGTGGCTGGAGGACCACTAAAGGGAACACAAGGCCATTGAGAGGAGGAGGGGGAGGGGGAAGATTGTGAGAAGGAGACGGCATGCTAGGCGTGTGCCCATACACCATGTAAGGACCACACTTGGACCCTCACTGACATGCAAATCCTCACCCTGTACTGCCTCGACAGGGAGAGCATTGCATATGTCTTCAACCTGATCCAGGAAGACATATGGAGCAGGATCGGCATCAGGACAGCCATACCACTGCTGATAAACCTCGTTTCAATCCTGCACTTCCTTGCCACGGGCATGTTCCAGCACACTGTGAGCCAGCAGCATAGCATTTCACAGCCTGCATTCTCCAAACTGCTGGGTCATTTGGGACATAAATAAAGATTGTATGTGATTGCACGAATGCCCAATGTGGTGGCAGCCTTGGATTACATGCATGTTGAGCTGGTGGCAACTCAGGGCTCAGAGGAATTCTACAGTAACTGGAAGCACTTCCATTCACTTAAAGTCCAGGTCACCTGTGATGCCAACCTCACGATCACCCAGTGCTGTCCCTCATTCCCTGGATCAACCGATCCTGCGGGACAGCATTCTGTCAGGGATATACTACAATTGAGCAAAGAAAGTCCTAATTTTTCTCAAATCTTTGGACCCAGAAACACAATTAAGTCTTGACATGACTAGCTTATAATGAAAACAGAAAGGGCAAACACAGTGATATTTGGTTTGAACAACACCCCTCACTCTACAATACTAACCTCACCTTTGACCTTTGCATGAACAATTAGCTAATTTAGAAAGTTTGAGATAAAATTTGGACATAGATATGTGTCGCTATGATGCTTGTATTTTATATGCTTTTAGTTTTTCTAAAATTATGTGTATATTGATTAAAATATGAATATGTCTTTCTAGTACCTTGTGTATCTCTGTCTGAATTATGACGGTCCTGTGTACTCGGCATGCATGGACAAGCACAATCTGAATGTGTGAAGAGTGGGTAGCCGTAGTGAGGAATTGGTTTTCTAACTATATGTCCCGGCCCTCATCCACGTGGCCCACAAAAAATGAGGACTTTCTTTGCTCACTTGGAGTATATCTAGTTTTGGACAACCTGCCTGGTTGGTAGAGCAGTAATTAAAAATGGAGATTGCAAACATTGTCTCATTCTCTGATGATCAATATCTAAAATTCTTAGGACTGCCATCTATACGAGGACAGCCAACAGCGGGAGCAGAAAATGTGCCCCCAACTAATACAAATGATTTAGACTTATTGACACAACAATACAAAAAACTAATTCAGACTAAATCGCACGGGCAACTAATGGTTGAATAGTTAAAAGTAGGTGTAATCCCAGAGGACCTACAGGTGAAAAATATCCCTCGGGTCTTCCTGGATAACCCAAAATTGGTGACCAATTTTAGCGGGGTGGGTAACAAATGCTCCCACGACTGGGGGATCCTGGTTATAGCCATGGCAGAGGAGGAGGCTAAGAAACAAAAGGAAGATTTGCTTGCCCTTGAAAAGAAAATCCATGATGAATCCAGCATCCCTGATATAAAAGCACTTCTAGAGAAGATCAGTGAAGAGATGGTTATGTTTAAAACCTTCACCATCATCAAGAAAGTCTGGAAATTAAAAAAAAGATAACCAGAACTATAAAGAGGAGACAACATACCCCTATTTAGTCCCCGGTTTCTACCAACAAGTTCATTTGAACCAAGGGAACTATTGAGGTATGTATAACACCAGAACATACAACAACAAAACATTTGTCACATTTTCCAACTCGTCGAACAGCAGCGACTCTGACTCAAACGCTGGCTCCTGTACCAGTAATAGAGGTGGAAACCAGCAAAGGGGTCAATTTTTTCAGGGAAAGGGAAGATGAGGCAAGACCCGACAGCCAGGCAACCATGGCATGTGGACGTGCCAATGGCAGGCCCGCCTCAAAATTGGTGATACCAATTTTCAACCTTAGTCACCACATTTTGATACCTATTGAAATCGGCCTGCTAAGCAGAGGACTCACCTTTGTACTCACTACAAAGCAGATCATTTTCAAACTGAAATTGAAATGCAGAACTTTTTCCGCATTCTAAGACTCAAAAAATACTTTTTCTGAGATACACAAGAAAATGAATCTAGAAAAAAGAACATCTCAGGCTTAAAACCACCCTCGTATTTCACCCCTCCATCCACAATGTTCTCACCTGAAATTATCGCGTTTGAAAACCAAATTTTGTGAGAAGTCAACTACCTTTTCATTACTAAAAACCACTATAGGGACAATTTGTCTAAAGCAGAAAGAGAGGTATTAAAAAACCTGGAAGCCAACACTGCCTTTTTGGTAAAACCAGCTGATAAAGGAGGGAGAATTGTCCTTTGGGCAAGGTCCCCCTACAAGACAGAGGTCCAAAAGCAATTATATGATAGGATGTTCTACAAATGCCTCACTACCAATCCTACTCCTATAATTCTGGAGGAGATTGAAAGTTAAATGACCCATGCACTAAATGAGGTATGGATTGATGAGGACCAAAAGTCCTTTTTGGTAAAACATAACCCTGTGACAGTGGCATTTTACTGCCCCCCGAAAGTTCACAAACATGCCACTAAACCACCGGGACACCCTATGGTGTCCGCCATTGGGTCAGTGTTTGAACCCCTGTCCATCTATGCTGACATTTTTCTGAGGCCATTTGTAGAAAAGATGCGATCGTACGTCCAAGATGCCATCTGTATGATAAAAATGTTGGATAGTCTCGAAATAGCTGCTGAAGATGTCTTAGTAACTTTAGACGTGGAATCTTTATATACTAGTATTCCACAAACAAAATGTATCCAGATAATGCATACCTATCTGAAAAAAAGAAGCAATCTAATGGTGCCCTCTGACTTTATTGCAGATTGCATCAAGGTTGCTCTAACTAACAACTTTTTCCTCTTAGAAAGAATGTATTATCAACAATAGCCTGGCACAAGCATGGGTGCTACCTTTGCTCCCGACCTCGCAAACCTCTTTATGGACGAATTAGAGAACAGATCAATATATGCCAAAAATAATCCATTCATGGATTCAATAAAATCATGGCATCACTATATTGACGACATCCTTATGCTCTGGGGTGGTGGAATGGAAAAGCTGAATTAATTCCTTTTATGATTGAACCAACAAGAACCATCTATTAATTTCACTACGACCATTAATAAGGATAGAATAGCCTTTCTTGATCTAGAAATATACAGGTCGGAGAACAACAAACTAGGCACAACACTGTACAAAAAGCCAAAAGACAAAAATACCCTGTTGGCATTTGACAGTTTCCACCCGCTGAGTCTACGTGAGAGCTTGCTGTATGGCCAGTTCTTGCGAATTAGACAAAACTGTAGCACGAAAGACGAATATGAGGTACACAGTAAAAATCTATCTGCAAGATTGAAAGAACGGGGCTACCCTGTTCATACCACTCGCAGGTCACATAAACGAGCCTGTCATGCAAATTGAGCAGACTGTTTAACAAAACAGACTAAAATCAAGGAGGACAAAGTAACATGTGTCACCTCTTTTTCACCTATTAGCAATGACCTACGAAAAAGCATTCTTAAAAACTGGGGGTTTATTAATACTGAAAACTTCAAATTCAACAAACCGCATTTTGCGTTCAAACGCATGCCCAACCTACGAGATAAATTAGTTCACACATATCCATTGAACAAAGAAAAACAGCCCACCCAAACCACTCTGTGGAATCTACCACCGGTCATCGGCCACTTCAAATGTGGCAATTGCTCAATTTGTGACCTCACCAGTAATATGAAAGAGATAAATCTGAAGGGACGTCTCTGGCAGTTAAATACATTCACAAACTGCCAAACAAATGGGGCCGTATATGGTATAAAGTGCCCATGTGGGTTGCTGTATATTGGAAAAACGAAAAGACCAATTTGTCAAAGGATCTGCGAGCACCGCTTGTGTGTTAAAAACACAGTAGCAGATAAGCCCTTAGTGGCACATTACAAACAGGTGAAACATTCCATGAAGACATATACTGGTTCATTATAAAGACAGTCCCTACTCACCCTGGAGGAGGTGACAGAGATTTAAAACTGAGAAAACATGAACAAATGTGGATCTTTGACCTCAATTTGGTCAAATAAGGGTTAAATGTTACCATTGAGTGGGGTTTGTTCATTCATTAGCATTGTGAGAGCTAAAAATAAACACTCAGTAGGTTGAGGATATGTACATATGTCTTAATAAAATCTTTGACAAGTTTAGAACACCACATCAATATTAGATCTTATTGTGGAATTAGATGCCTTTAGAATAACTGCCTTTGAATCAGGCGCTTTAGGTCGTCCGGAGGCGATAAGAATACATGAATAAAGAGTGGAAGTAGTACCAAATAATGTTCTGTGTAGGAAATTGGAATTATAAAAGAAACATGTGTAATAAATCAAACTTTTCTTTCAATAAAAAGAAAGAGTTTTTCATCAGTAATTCGCAAGCCAGGGGAAACTCTGTACATTGAAGCATAATGAACGCTAAATGAAAAAACAGAGATGTACGCATTATATGTGAAGTAATAATGTGAATTTAAGACACCTAAGAGGGCGCCCGTGAATGCACCATTATTTGATAAAAGAAGCGGTGAAACGCTGCTTTAAAAATGTATATAATGCGTGGTTAGCAAACACGTGGTTGCTGCCCGATACATCCGGCAACAGTGAATGAAGCGACACAGTAGCGCGAAGTAAGTACCCATGTTGCGGAAAACTATCAATGTGTCTTTGAGAAAGAACATTACAACGGGGAACTAATTTCGTATAAGTATATGTTCCCCAATAGAATTGCCTGTGATATTCAGCCGCATTGAACATTGACGGAATACCACACCTAAGAGGCTTGATATGAATTCTCTCCAGGCTTAGAAGAAAGATGGCCATTTAGAATGTTGTCCTGTCTAGGTGACAGAAACGTGGCACTCTACGAGAGAGGAAGGACACAACCCTTTATCTTCAGTAAGTGCAATACTGAGGTCTGCGTAACTGACAAGTGAAGAAATACAGCATTATCGGGAAGGTGTTGTCATTGATACACAACTTTCTCTTTTGAATTACACCATGTGCTGTTGCAGTGAACAAAGAGGAGACATGAGATGTAAAACGGGGATGCTGAGGGCACGTTTAGGAGACCAGCAGTTACTTAATACACCACTGTAGATGAAAACAATGGAACTAAGGTAATAGATAATTGATTGTCACAGCTGGAACAAATGTGATATAACATAAAATCAAGAATATCACTGTATTAGCTAAAACATTAGTTTGATTATACATGTATCTGTGATCCAATAAGATGAACAGTAGAAAGACCACTGCATGCCCAGATCATTAAAATAGACATGGTAAAATGAATTAACAACTACGTGCTCAAGGAAAAGCACAAAAATAGAAATAATACGTGGTGAACCAATTGCCATTTGAATAACAGTTGGAGGGAGATAAGAGAATCAAGCCCCCCTGTATTGAAACCTTTGTTTCAATATGTTAAAGTGATTAAAAACATAAACACCTTTTTCACATTCCTCTCCAGTAGTGTGCAATAACAACCACTGATGGGGGACTTTCAGAAAAACGACATCTAAAACACGTCTTCTCACACGACAACAGAGATAATACACAGGTACAGGTTTTGTTTTTAACATAGACGGGGTAATTCATGGAATAAATGTGCGCCGA
The DNA here is from genome assembly GCF_040938575.1 of Ambystoma mexicanum. Classification (NCBI taxonomy): domain Eukaryota; kingdom Metazoa; phylum Chordata; class Amphibia; order Caudata; family Ambystomatidae; genus Ambystoma; species Ambystoma mexicanum. The sequence continues at coordinate 235,866,112 of NC_090933.1, forward strand.
AAAGGGGAGCGCAAGCGTGAAAATCGCAGCGCATGCGTGCCAAAGCCCCACACGCAGCCGTTGATCGATTCATGGAATGTGCTGCGCTAATAAAACCTGGGACGTGCACCAAATCTGTGGGTGCCGCACGCGGGCGCACACTTGACTAAATGGCATGCGCTGCGCGCACAGGGAAAGCGCACATAGCGTAGCGCACACAAGAAAAGTGGGCGTAACATGCGGAATGGGGAACAACGTGTGAAAATGCGGGCGTTACGGGGGCAGTACAGGAGGTAAATGCTTGCAACGCCCACACACGCGCTAACAACACGCATAAATGGAATCGAACAGGGGAAAGGCGTGCGCCAAAAAAGATGCGCTAATCCGGAAACACATACGCCAGCAGGAAGCAGGCGTAAGTGGCCCTGTGCAGCATAAAAGTGCGCGCAAACAACAAACAAGCTCAGACGCTACGATGAATATACCGTTCTTCGCAGCAGTGGTCGTGGGACACCGCAGGAGGAGGAGGATAGCCAGGCCCCGCATTTCTTTTACCCAGGACCAGCCTTTTTGGGATGGCTGATGACCAGATGTACGGGAGGTACAGGTTTCCACCACACAGAATCCTAGACCTGATGAGGGAGTGGGAGGATGACCTCACATCACCCACCCTGTGCTTGCAAGCAATGAGCCCCTTGGAAAAGGTGCTCAATGTACTGTACTTCTTGGCTACTGGTTCATTTCAGCAGACAAGTGCCACAGTGGGGGCGTGTCACAGGCCACGCAGTCACGCTGCCTACACCAGGTGTTGGCCATCATGACTGCACGCCCCTCAGTCCGCAGGCACATATACATGCCCCGAACACCTGCAGAAAGGCAGGCTGTTGTCCAGCAATTTTACGGGGTGGCATACTTCCCCAAAGTCCTAGGTGCCATTGATTGCACCCATGTGACTCTACGTCCACCCAGGGCCACTGAGCATATCTATCGGAACCGCAAGCACTGGCATTCCATCAACATGCAGTTTGTATGTGATGCCAAGGGAATCATCACTTCAGTATATGCCAACTATCCAGGATCCAGCCATGATAGTTTCATATTCAGAATGTCACCCCTAAACCGGGACCTGGAAGCTGGCCGGTATGGCGACACATGGCTAATAGGTGAGTATAAATGCCTCTGCACATGCATGCATGTCACAAACTGAGAAATGTGAAAAGCCCACTAATGACAACCATTATCACCTCCCCAGGGGACAGTGCCTACCCTCTGAGCACCTACATGATGACGCCAATTAAGAACCCCACCAAATCACCCGAGGTAAGATACAACACAGCCCATATTGCAACCCGGGGCAAATGGAGCGCACATTCGGAGTGCTCAAGTCACGCTTTCGCTCCCTTGACCGCTCTGGTGGGCCGCTGCTATATGCGCCCCCAGTAGTGTGCAGGATCATAGTGGCAGCATGTGTCCTGCACAATGTTGCAACCCAGCGTGGTGTGCCAGTGGATATGGTGGTGCCCCCACATCCCCAACCACATGCACGGCTGCTGTGCATGTGAGGTGAAAGGGCACATGGTGAGGCAGCCCGGATCCAGCTTGTGGCAAATTACTTCACCTAAAATCCCACAGCTTCGGAGTGCACACAGGCCTGGCACATACCAGCTCGCAATCATTGATGATGACAAAAGGGACAGTCAACTGTCACAACCATACCAGCCTGAGATTGTTCACCTGGACATGCTACATTGTGTGCATCCCTAGCTATTCAAAGACACCCAATGCTGTGTCACAAAAAGGCACAAATTCATGCAGCATGAAGGACTAGCCCCTTGCAAAATACCACATCAAAATTGTGGCATGTCACTCAATACCTCCCCAACACACCATGGCATGGCATGCAATGTGAAAGCAACCAAATGAATGCACAACACATGACACAAGTGTCACAAAGTGCACTGTCCTAAATTGAAACAGGCCACAGGCAATTTGCTCTCAATAATGAATACAAAAACAACACACATGAACAAATACTTACCAGCAATAGAAAACATCAGTACATGGTAAAACAGTGGCAATATATCACAATAAAAAACAAAAGTAGTGCAAGTGTCACAACCTGACTAAGGCAGCACATCGACCCTTTCCAACTGCAGATTTTTGCTGAAAGGTAAATGTATCAGTGAACTGCATACAACATGAACTGCATCTGCAAAGTAGATGGGCTTGTTAAGACATGAAGACGGTACATGTATATAAGGAAAAAGTCATGGATGTAGAACCATACATGAATCCACCATGCAGTGGAGATTTCTACAACAATACCCACTAGGGATGTATACACATTTTGACTACAGACTGTCCACACAACTTATGGGAGCCCAATGTCACTGTGTAAGTTACTGTCACTTGGTCACACCCTTTGCAAGCCCATGGAAAGGGAAAGCAGGAGGGGTGTGTGTGTCACGAACCCAAGCATCTAACCCAAAGACAGGACAAGCCTGCATGTGCCCAGCTGGAATATACAGTGGATGCATACGGGAGCCACACAAAGCACCACACTGTTAAAATAAAATGGCCATGTGTGGACCAGGGGGAACGAGGTACAGGGTGCACGCAAACACCCACATGCGTGGATGTTGAGAAAAAACAAAAATACCTCCATGGGCTCATGGCCTGCATGGCTACGCTACAGTGGGAGAACTGCCGTCCCTGTCATCACCCTGTGGTGGTACATCAGAAGGTGGCCGTGATATGGGAGGCAGACCATGCAAAGCCCTGGCGTGCTCCTCCATGGCAGCAAGCATGCGGGTGTGAAAGGCTTGGTTCTGCAGGATGATGGTACAGAGATCCCCACGCAGCACCTCACGGGTAGCACGCATTTCTGCCGGCATGGCCTCGCGTGATGCCCGGATCTCCTGACGGGTTGACAGAGCTCAGCTGAGAGTGTACGTATCAGCTGCTCCAGCTGCTGCTCTGCCCTTGTACTCCGGGACACCTCATGTTCACCCAGAGTATCTCTGAGGGACCTGTGTTCTAACCTGAGGGCTTCCCTGTGGGCCTGTGACTCTACAGATATGGCTGTGCTCAGAGTCTCCACTCCAGCCCGTCGGTCCCTGTCAGACGCCAACATGTCCTCCATGTGTGAGTGGCAAATGGAGTCAGTTGCCTGCTGCTGGAGCTCCATTTGCCTTTCAGGGGGGAGAATGGAAGTGGCCATCCTATCCATTGCCTGAGCCATCATTTCACACAATGCCCCTGTTGTGCTGCTATACTGTACATGGAGTTCTCCCACACAGTATTGCCTGGTAGCGCATGGCCACCTCGTTAGCGGGCACCACAGCTGTTTGGGTCAAGGTGATGTGCATCTTGCTGTGCTGGCACTGCCTGAGGCTGCAGGACTGCATTCCTCCTTTGATCTGCTGGCCCAGGAACAGGTGCAAATATTGTGGCGTGTGATCCTGCATCCGTAGCCACCACCGGCGGACTTTCCAACACTGAAAACCCCATAGAGGGGTCTAAGCCCGGTGCAGGTGGGTTGGACAGAACAGTATCCCTGCCAGAAACACTCACCTGCGACGGCACATATGTCTCAATGCCCGATTCAGCATCTGATTCATAGAGGTCTCCGGAGGTGTGCCCAGAGACACCCGTGGACAGTATGGCCTGTATGAGTAATGGGTTTTCACCCACCACCCCACGTCCTCCACTGGTGCCCGGTTGTGGCAGTGAGTCCTCCTGGGTCTGCCCCATCTCCTCCTCCTCAACAGCATCAAGTGCCTCATCATCTGCAAAAACATGAAAGATGACAAATGGAAACAGGCATGGGCACCATATCACACACACTTAGGCATGACGAGGCAGAGATCCAGTACCTAAATGACACATGTCCCACATGACAATAACTCTGGCATGCATGCACTGTCAATGAGTTGGAAGGGGAGGCAAAAAGCACACACTGATGACTGCAAGATGGAAAACCAACACATGTGCTGCATGCTGGACAGCAGTCGCATCACACATTAGCCTGTGAGTGGCATGAACAATCCACATACATCACACATACCAGCACACAGACGGCACGTACCATAGCTATGGCAGATTTGACAGATGGTAGCAAATCAGTACTATGACCCATCCATGTGAGATGGACATCATGAAATAAAACATGTAAAAAAGAGTGAGAAAACAGGCATGTGCCACACGCTGCAACAAAGCCAGTGTTCACTGATGCAGTGATGGCAGGCACACGGATACATCAATGGTTGGTCACTTCGACATGAGAGGATACAATTGTCATGTTCAACATTCAACCAGGGCCCCAAAATGATAGTGTGCAGGCCATGTGTAGGTGCACATTACTCAATCAGCCTGATTTTACAAATCCTTCCCCTAATAAGTCAATAAATGAGGGCCATTGTGTTGAGTAATCTATGACAGAAGTATGTCACATTTGGGACAGTAGGCCACAAAAATGTCTTGTAAATATGCTAATCATTTCATCAATCAGGCTGAATGAAGAGGAAAACAATATGAACAATGTTGTGGCAAGGGGTCAGCTGAAGGCCAAGTGGATTAATCATGTGCAAAAAGTGAACTGTGGTCAGAAGGGATACTGTGAAACGGAAACACAAGGCCGGGGAATGGTTTTGAGGGACCACATGGGTGACCCATAGCAGTCATGACTAGACAGCCTCACCTGGCACTCAATCAGAACACATCACCCAAGCAACATATACATGGATTGCACACACTTGCATGGTCACTCACCGGACATTGCTTCAAGATCTGGTAGGTTTCCCACGCCTTGGATTTGATCCACTGTGATGAATGTTCCAGTGACAGACTCATGTTCAGTGAGTTGTTCCTCCTCTGGTGGAGACCCACCACCAGTCACCAGAGTAGAGGCATGATTTGAAGCCAGCTTGTCCTTTGCTCTGTGTTTCAGGTCATTCCAGCGCTTAGAGCAATCATCAGCCTTGCGCTTCACAAATCCAAGGAAACTAATGTGGTCCGCGATGGTCTGCCAGTGGGCCCTACGTTGAGCATTCGTAGTCTTGCACCCTGCAGTCACCACCATTTCGCGGCCATGGGCCGACACATAGCCCACAAGTGCATCTAGTTCTGCATCATTCAAACTAGGCTTCCTTGATGTGCCGGCGTGGGTACCCATGTCTGGCCTGTACTGCAAGAGCACCCTTGTTCCTCTTGGAAGGTGGTCCAGACCCTGAGTGGCTTACGCCGCTCTGGTTGGTAGGGACAGAAGCGCAGGTGGACTGGGCACTGAAAGTTGCCAAAGGCATGATGACCAAAGGTCTCACTGCAGGCATTGGCTGCTGGGTGACATTGGCAGGACCAACCTCGGTGTGATGGACTTGGACTGACACTGTCCTGGCTGGGAGACTCAGAGCTGGGGTGGATTGAGCTGCAGCTGCCCCTGCAGCCTCCTGACCCTGGCTACCTGGGGCAGCAGATGACATTGCTGCCCCAGAGCCACGTGGCCTGGTGACAGCAACTTTCACCGACATACGTGGCTTAGACTTGGTGACACGGAAGTCAGCCTAGGAGTCATCCTGTGCCGGTTCTGTTGACAATATGGGCCGGTTTAACAAGGGCTGAGCTTGGATGGTGTCAGCTACATCTCCCCGAGCCATTGGGGGGGGGCATAGGTGTTCCTGATTGGTACTCCACACACTGGCCTCTTGGGCCACCCTGCACATTCTGGCCAAGTCCCCTACCGTGCCCACCTCTTTGTGGTCGGCCACGTTTGCCTCCCTTACTGCTTGGTCGCCTCCCAACCATGGCGCTGATGTTGTTGTGCATATGGGAGTTGCAGTAAACAATTGTCCTGGGCAATTTGGGTGAAAGGGGTAGGCTACTAGATGGAATTCCTACCCTAGTGCTCTAGCAAGGCTGTCTGTGACCCCTGTGGGAAGATGGCAGGTCATGCAATGCTCAGGCATCCCGAAAACAATATTTAATGTGCACGCAACCCCTGGTAGAGCACGTGCGTGGAAAAACGAACCTGCACTACGCTGTGGCACCCAGAAACACAAAAATAAGCGTACGCGTGGTACACGCAGCCTACAATGACCTCTGAACAGGTACGCGATACACGGGGCAACCACAGTTGGAAAATACGTGCGCGACTCACCGTCTGCCTGGAAAAAGAACGTGAAAAAGATGCACGTGTGCGCATTGTTAACACCCCCGCCAAAAGAAGAATTGAACGCTGTCTGAGTAAACAGGGAGTACGAACTGGAACCGTTGTGAAGTTATCGCGTGTGTACTGACAAGAAGTACAAGAATCACCCGCTCGCTCTCCGCGCTCCGGCTCGCGGTGGGCTGGTGGGCCTCTGCGCCGCTTCTACTGCGTGACCCCCCTCGGGTATGAAATGCAAGGTAAGGCTTGTACTTATCTCTGCCTTTGTACGCGGGGCCTGGGGTTTGCAGGCATCGGGCGGAATCGCCCTGCGTAAGCTTGCCTCCGGAGCTCCTGAGAACACGTCTTTCCAGGACGCCGGTCAGTATTGCGAGCGGCTCCCCACGGGCGCGGCTCGCGCATGCGCGCTGGTGCGGGCGCGGTCAGGGGAGTGGCAGTCTTCCTCCGAGCAGGCCCCAGCGGCGAGCGGCCTGCTGGGAAATGAAGTTCTCGGGCTGTTCTCCATCCCTGGACCACGGTCCTACAGAAAGGGTGGAGAACACGCCTGGAGTACTTGGTGGGGCTCTTTCTGGTTGCTTGCCCGCCCCCCAGGTTAACCACAAGGGCATTTACCCCCAGACCAACCCCAGCCCTGACAGTACTATCTTCAGCGACCACCGTAATCTGCAGTTCTTAAAATCAGCTAAAGCCCTTAGTCCCAGACAACTCAGATGGGCAATGCAGTTCTCGGAATATGATTTTGTGATAACTTACCGTCCTGGAGCAGAAAATCGAAAAGCAGATATACTTTCAAGATACCCTGAACCAAGCTTCGACCCATCAGAGACAAGAAAAGAAGAGCCCAGACCCATGGTGGACCCGGATTGTGTCATTGGGAGTGTAACTGTCGATTCTATGTTTGACAATATCAGGGCAGCTATGTCGGCTCAGCAACTGGCTCAATGGGAAATGCAAGATGAAGACCAGTCGGTGAAAGAAGGACTACCGTTCTACAAAACCACGCTATTTCTACCTACAGCACCACTACGTCAACAAGCAATACAATGGTGCCACGATTCCCCATTTGTAGGCCATCCTGGAACAACCAAGACCATAGAACTGGTGAAACGTCATTTTTGGTGGCCAACCATTTGTAAAGACGTCCGGCGATACGTAATCGCATGTGAAGTGTGTCTCAGAAACAAATCCGATCACCAAAAGCCAACTGGACCCCTACAACCACTACCTACGCCACCTACCCCATGGCATACTGTGTCGATGGATTTGATTGTTGAACTACCTCAGAGTAACGGCTTTACAGCAGTTTTGGTTGTGGTAGACTATCTAACCAAGATGGTGCACTTCATACCCTGCAAAGGAACCCCATCAGCAAGCACACTGGCCAACCTGTTTTCACAACATGTAATTCGTTTGCATGGATTACCATACGGAATTGTCTCAGACCGAGGACGGCAATTTACATCAAGGTTTTGGCAAGCGTTCTGCAAATCAGTTGGGATTGACGTGCGTTTGTCCACGGGCTATCACCCGGAAACTGATGGTCAGACGGAGAGACTAAATCAGACTCTAGAACAATATCTTAGATGTCTCACCCAAGGAAAAGAGGAGGACTGGGCGGACGTCATCTGGCTCGCCGAACTCGCATACAATAATGCAGTGCATTCCTCTACCAAAACAACACCATTCTACAGCCTGTATGGTTACCACCCTCGCTTTCAACCAGTACCCCAAGATAACATACCCGAAGTGCCTGCAGTAGTGGAAAAGCAGAAAAAACTAAAAGAGATCTGGCAAGTCGTCCAACGCAATCTGATCGCAGCCAAGCAAGCCTACAAGCATCACGCGGACAAGAAAAGACGAACCAGTCCCATGTACCACGTCGGGGACAAGGTATGGCTCTCTACACGAAACATTCATCTACAAGGCTCACGCAAATTCATCCCCCGCTTCATAGGGCCATTTTCAATCGAGTCACTGGTTGGTTCAGTGGCTGTTAAGTTGACACTTCCCCCGCACATGAAAATACACCCAGTGTTCCATATTGCCTTGGTAAAACCGGCCCCTGCCTTTATGAGAACTAGGAAACCTCCACCCATTATGGTAGATGGCCACCCCGAATTTGAGGTCAACGCTATCCTGGACTCAAGTGTTCGACACAAGAAATTATGTTATCTGGTGGACTGGGTGGGGTATGGTCCCGAAGAAAGATCTTGGGAGCCCGCTGAAAATATCCATGCTCCTCGACTCCTCCGCCAGTTTCATCTTCGATACCCTAGTAAACCAGGGCCTGCTGGAGGGAGGGGGAGTACTGTCAGGGCTGGGGTTGGTCTGGGGGTAAATGCCCTTGTGGTTAACCTGGGGGGCGGGCAAGCAACCAGAAAGCGCCCCACCAAGTACTCCAGGTGTGTTCTCCACTCTTTCTGTAGGACCGTGGTCCAGCGATGGAGAACAGCCCGAGAACTTCATTTCCCAGCAGGCCGCTCGCCGCTGGGGCCTGCTCGGAGGAAGACTGCCACGCCTCTGACCGCGCCCGCACCAGCGCGCATGCGCGAGCCGCGCCCGTGGGGAGCCGCTCGCAATACTGACCGGCGTCCTGGAAAGACGTGTTCTCAGGAGCTCCGGAGGCAAGCTTACGCGGGGTGATTCCGCCCAATGCCTGCAAACCCCAGGCCCCGCGTACAAAGGCAGAGATAAGTACAACCCTTACCTTGCATTTCATACCCGAGGGGGGTCACGCAGTAGAAGCGGCGCAGAGGCCCACCAGCCCACCGCGAGCCGGAGCGCAAAACTCCTGCAGGGAACGCTAGAAGTTAAAATCACGCTTGAGACTCGAATTAACAACGCCCGCATGTTTATTTGATTAACAGTAAAGTCGCATGACTCCGGACCGGCGCTTCTCGCCGTGCAGGGTATTCTGAACCTACTAACCAATCACGCGCACAGCGCGCACAGATATTGACTCTCGTTTTGCTCTTGCAGAGAGACAGGAAATCGGGGAGAAGTACGTGGCCAATCAACACGAAAAGGCCAGAAAACTCATGCTGAAATCAAAGCTAAGTACCTTATTGCTTTGGGCAAGTCCTATTTGGTACTGCATGAAGTGAATGCAGGTTTGGGAGGGCAGTTGGGCAATTGCACAGATGCTGCATGAAGTAATGCATTTTTGGAATTCCGCATGTTGTAATGTGGGGTAATCTGCAGTCGATGTGTTACTTGTGATGTCCTGGTTAGGGGCTCCAGTGCAAAAGCCCGAGGTGAACTCAAGCATTCAGTAAAAGAGTGAGAGGTGAGAGCAGGAGTGCATGGGCGGAGTTTTATGGAACAGGAGCCGAGGAGCATGTAACCCTGACATCCCCCTTCCCATCCAGAACCTCTACCTAAACCTTTTTCCGGTGTTCCTAACTTCCTTACCTATCCAACCAACGGACCCTAACCCTCTTTCCCCAAAGGGTCAAGGTTTCCTGTGCTGTCTATCTCCAGGTACTGCGACCTAACGGGGAGGGAGGCATTTTAGCTGCGTTTGTGCTGCCTCTACGCCTGGAAGGAGCAAGGTGTGACAGCCAGTTGGTATCCTGGTGGAGCAAGTCCTGGGGCAGTATGATGCCCTCTTTGGAAGTTTGTGCGCCGACAATGAAGGACGGAAGAGGATCTTTTTGGACATTGTGACTGCCATCAAGGAGGAGGGGGTGGCAGTCCACGACATTCAACACGTCCGGAAGCGCTGGGAGGACTTCAGGTCCAGGACCCTCAACAAGCCCCGGTGCCTCTTGAAAGCAGCGGATGCCAAGGGGTGCCGGGTCTGCCTAACCAACAACCAAATGAGGGTCCTGGAACGTATACGCCCAGCGCTCTACCTCCAGGTCCTTGAGAGGCAGACCCGTCTGGAGTCGAGAGGTAAGTGTAGATGTGTACTGATTGGACGCTGTGCATGTTGAGGTGTGGCAGGAGTGTGCAGGTTGTACAAATGTCTGTCTAGGGCCATGTATGCATGTGTATGTACAGGGAAATGAGCCTGCTGCATATGAGTCCTCTCATGTGTGAGACACATCTATGGTGTATGTCTTGGTAAGCATGCTTGGCAAATGCAGGTGTGGGTGCATACATTTTTGAAATTCTGTGTATGTACTGTGGCATGGTTGTGGTGTCACACATGGATGCTGCTTCCACCTGCATGTATCTGCACTATGTACATTTGCATGGGTGTGTGTTTGACAAGTGTGCAACTGTGATACACCATGGATGCATGTGACACTGACATGTAGGAGGCTGATTGCCAGATGTGACATGGATGGGGATGTTATCACAGCGACAGGTGGTGGAGATGTACAAATGCATGTATGTCTGGTGGCGTGTGTGCATTTGTTCTGCACTCCCCGTGGTGCATGTGACGTCAGGCTCACCTTCGGCTGCTCATGCTGTTGTTTGTATATGGATGGTGCTGCCTGGTGCAACACTCCTGTTGATGTGCTCATGTGTGTGAGTTGAAATGACATGTGTGTTGGGGAGTGTGATGCCATGTTTGAAGTTTGACACTGCCACTCATGTACAACTGTCATGTGGGTATCAGGCCATTGTACAGTGCCCTGATGCCTGTGTTCTATCTCTCCCTGTCTGCAGCGTCAACTGATGAAGAGGGCGGAGATGGTGCTGTGGAGCAAAGCGGCAGGGATCGCACCGCCAGCCGGAGATGCAAGGCCCAGCTCCCCTCCCATGTTATCATCTCGTCGGGGAGTGAAGAGTCTGGTGCCGCGTCTGTGGCCGTAGCTGCCGAGGGTAGGTCCAAGAGGCAGAGGTCGGAGGTGGACTCCTCGGCAGCAGAAGGGGCAGCTGAGACCCCACAGGGTCCAATGGAGGAAAATGGCACGGAGTCATCCAGGTTGGTGGGGGGATTTGTTGAGGAGGAGGCCGTGGAAGGGACACACACAGGGTCTGGAGGGGGGATTCCACTGGTGCTAGTGGTGAAGTCTAGGGGCAGGGGCAGGAGCCAGCACAGGCCGCCGCAGAGGTGCCTGTGTGTAATCCTGTCCACGATCCTGTAACTGCATCATCACGCATCAGCAGGGATGCCTACATCCAGACCCGTTTTCAGGGAGGGGATGAGCGCACAACAACTGGCCTTCCTCTCCCTGCGGACGTGGCAATCTGGGACCGGGTTGAGCCTGTCCTGGCTGGGATGGCGTTGCGTCAACAGGGCATGCGAGGTGACCTGCAGTGTTTTCGTGAAGACACTGCACGTCATCTCGGATGCCTCTTTGACCATGTCGACCTACTGGGACGGGTCACCAGGACTGGATTCCTCCGTCTGCTGGACCTTCTTCCGACCCCTTCCTCAGCTGAACCCCCTATGCACCAGTCGTACTCCGTGCCATCTTCCGGCCCATGTATCACCTGGTACAACTGCACCCCAGCAGGAGGACGTGCAGGCATCGAGAGCCAGGGCACAGGCACAGCAGCAGCAGGCTCAAGGTGGGAGCGATGATGGCTCGGGGCCATCAACATCAGAGGGGCAAGCATCGGCCGGAGGGCAGGAGGATCCTGGATTGGGAGTGTCTTCCATGTGGCAGCGGTTGGGCCAGCACATAGATGCGGAGCGACGGTGGGCGGAAGAGGCACGGCTCACTATGGTCAGGGCGGAGAACTCCATGCGCAGGGTGCTGAGGCGGACCGAGTGCCTCTAGGCAATTCACAGCGAGATGGAGTTGGACATGGCGTTATCCCTCCGAAACCTCGGGGCCATGGAACAGACCCGCCTCCAGGACATAGAACAGGAGTTTGATGATGCCCTGGCCCGGGAAATTGGCAAGTGAGCCATAGTACTTGCCCGCCGCCATTGTATATAGTTAGTTAGTGTTAGGTTTCATTTATGTTTTTCTTTCATTTGGAGCGATTGGACTATGCCCCACCTTTTTGTAGATAGTTCTTCGTTAGGTAGTTGTTTCTGTAGGTTTCATTTCAGTGGTTGGGCTCATGGACCCTGGATTTCTTATTTGTATATAGTTGAACAGTGGATTTATCATCATTTTATTTTATTTTTCACCATGGAGCAATGAATTTTACTTATTTCTTTCCCTTTGGATTTGCTTTGTTGGACGGTGACTTTGGACACATTTTCATTCGGATTCTGATTTCATTTTTTTTTCATTTTGGAACATGCTGCATTTTATTTCTTATTTCCATTATTGTGTGTTTTCATTTAATTCAATTCATTTTGTGTTGAATACATTTTTGTTTCATACTTCAATTTGTGGTATTCTCTCATTGATTTCATGCATGTCACAATGGGTTTTCACATTCACTGGCACCCATTGTGTGTGTGTGTGTGTGACGGACATGTGTTGATGTACATACATGCCATTTGGGTTGTTTCATGTAATGGGCATTTCAATGTGGGGTGGATGTAATACTTGGTTGGTTCTTTGGGGAGGGGTGGTGTGCGGTGGGATTTGGGTTGCCATGAGGGCCATGATTGTGGATCATGATGACGTGTTGGGGGGACATGAGTCGGGGCCTGCTAGCAGGTGCCCCTCACTGCCGGGTTGGTGGGGGTGCAGGGGGAAATGAGTCGGGGCCTGCTGGCAGGTGCTTGTCACTGCTGGGTGGGTGTGGGTGCAGGGGGACATGAGTCGGGGCCTGCTGGCAGGTGCCCCTCACTGCCGGGTGGGTAGGGGTGCAGGGGGAAATGAGTCGGGGCCTGCTGGCAGGTGCCTGTCATTGCTGGGTGGGTGGGGGTGCAGGGGGACATGAGTCGGGGCCTACTGGCAGGTGCCCCTCACTGCTGGGTGGGTCGGTGTGCAGGGGTACATGAGTCAGGGCCTGCTGGCAGGTGCCCCTCACTGCCGGGTGGGTGGGGGTGCAGGGGGAGATGTGTCGGGGCCTGCTGGCAGGTGCCTGTCACTGCCGGGTGGGTGAGGGTGCAGGGGGACATGAGTCGGGGCCTGCTGACAGGTTCCTGTCACTGCTGGGTGGGTGTGCAGGGGGACATGAGTCGGGGCCTGTTGGCAGGTACCCTCACTGCCGGGTGAGTGGGGGTGCTGGAGGACATGAGTTGGGGCCTGCTGGCAGGTGCCTGTCACTGCTGGGTGGGTGGGGGTGCAGGGGGACATGAGTCGGGGCCTGCTGGCAGGTGCCTCTAACTGCCGGGTGGGTGGGTGTGCAGGGGGACCTGAGTCGGGGCCTGCTGGCAGGTACCTGTCACTGCTGGGTGGGTGAGGGTGCAGGGGGGCATGAGTCGGGGCCTGCTGGCAGGTGCCTGTCACTGCTGGGTGGGTGGAGGTGCAGGGGGACATGAGTCGGGGCCTGCTGGCAGGTGCCTTTCACTGCCGCGTGGGTGACGGCTCAGGGGACATGAGTCGAGGCCGGCTGGCAGGTGCCCCTCACTGCTGGATGGGGTGGGGGTGCAGGGGGACATGAGTTGGGGCCTGCTGGCAGGTGCCTCTCACTGCCGGGTGGGTGGGGGCGCAGGGGGACATGAGTCGGGGCCTGCTGGCAGGTGCCTGTCACTGCTGGGTGGGTGGGGGTGCAGGGGGACATGAGTGGTGCTCACTGGTGCATTGTGACATGTGGGCTGGCTGGGGGGCATGCCCAGGGTGGATGGGCTACCTGTGGGGCATGACCAAGGTTGATGGGCTGCCTGCGGGGAATGGCCTGGGGTGCAGGGTAGTCCCCTGTGGTGTGGGCTGTCTGCAGGGCCTGGGGAGGGGGGAGAGGGCACACCTGGGAGGACCCACACTGCCAATTTGCGTGTGATACTTCCTGCGCAGCCCCAAGATACACGTACCCCGCTCGCCCAAGGCCTATCAGCTGTGATTCTCCCCACGCACCCCTCAGGATACACGTACCCCGCTCACCCAGCAAAATCACATGTAATACTCCCACGCACCCCCAAAATACATGTACCCCGCTCGAACAAGGCCTATCGCGTGTGATTCTCCCCTACGCACCTCTCAGAATACACGTACCCCGCTCGCCCAGCTAAATCGCATGTGAAACTGCAAGCGAACCCCTCAGAATACACGTATCCCGCATGCCCAGTAAAATCGCATGTAATACTCTCCGCGCACCTCCAAAATACACGGTCCCCACTCACACAAGGCCTATCGCGTGTGATACTCCACGCGCACCCCTCAGAATACACGTACCCCACTCGCACAAGGCCCATCGTGTTTGATACTCCCCGCGCACCCCCAAGATACACGTACCCCGCTCGCCCAGCTTAATCGTGTGTAATACTCCCCACGCACCCCCAAAATACACGTACCCCACTCGCACAAGGCCTATCGCATGTGATACTCCCCGCGCAACCCTCAGAATACACGTACCCCGCTCGCACAAAGCCTATCGCGTGTGATACTCCCCGCGCACCCCTCAGAATACATGTACCCCGCTCGCACAAGGCCTATCGTGTGTGATTCTCCCCACGCACCCCTCAGAATACACATACCCCGCTCGCCCAGCGAAATCGCCTGTGAAACTGCACGTGCACCCCTCAGAATACACGTACCCCGCTCGCACAAGGCCTATCGCGTGTGATACTCCCCACGTACCCCCAAGATACATGTACCCCACTCGCACAAGGCCTATCGCGTGTGATACTCCCCACGCACCCCTCAGAATACACGTATCCCGCTCGCACAAGGCCTATCGCGTTTGATACTCCCCACGTATCCCCAAGATACATGTACCCTGCTCGCACAAGGCCTATCGCGTGTGATACTCCCCAGGCACCCCCAAGGTACACGTACCCCACTCGCCCAGCGAAATTACGTGTAATAATCCCCGTGCACCCCCAAAATACACATACCCCGCTCGCACAAGGCCTATCGCGTGTGATACTCCCTGCGCACCACTCAGAATACACGTACCCCGCTCGCCGAAGGCCTATCGCGTGTGAAACCTCCCGCGCACTCCCCAAATGCATTGTCCCGGCCCTGTGAACTGGTGCAGGGTTAGCACGGCCCTTTGCGCTTCATTGGGGATTTCAATGCCTTATCCTTGCGCAAGGGGCGTTCTTGGAGGCGTAACTGGCGCTGCAGGATGTTCTCTGCGCCAGCGCTCAAAATGGCTTTGAGTTTCCATGAATACGCGGTGCGCCAGAATGCTGTTTAGCGCACATGGCTGGCACACGCTGGCGCACGCAGCCTCTCTACGCTGCTCAAGTGCACTGCCTCTGCGCTGAAATCTATGAATTACCCTGAGAATGTTTCGGTTTTTTACAGCATCCAACGCAAAGTACATCATGTACCATCAAAACACGTCAAAGTCCATTACGTGTGTTTAATGAGAAGTGTCCTGAAGACGGGTCTAAGAGAGTCTACAATATAGATCTGTTCAGTAGTATACTCGAATCTTTGGACCCAAAAACACGATTAAGTGTTGACATGACTAGCTTATAATGAAAACTGAGAGGGCAAACACAGTGATATTTGATTTGACCAACCTCCCTCACTCTCCAACACTAACCTCACTGTCTACCTTTGCATGAACAATTAGCTATTTTAGAAAGGTTGAGATAAAATTTGGACATAGATATGTGTCGCTATGATGCTTGTATTTTATATGTTTTTAGTTTTGCTAAAATGCTGTGTACATTGAATAAAAGATGAATATGTCTTTCAAGTACCTTGTGTATCTCTGTCTAAATTATATATGACAATCCTGTGTACTCGGCATGCATGGACAAGCACAATCTGAACGTGTGAAGAGTGGGTAGCCGTAGTGTGGAATTGGTTTTCTAAGCCTTCATGGAGAGGCATAGAGGCCAACGTACCTGGCCATTGGGTCAGTACATGTTCCATCACACTAACCTTGCTGTACAAGTTGCATGCAGAGAGTCACCCACACATAGAGACTGCATGCCCTGACAAGGCCGCATACATGCGGGACCCACCCGCACACCCAACACTTGACAGATTTCGATCCAGCAGAGTAGGACATGAGTGACGATGCAGCAGTGAATGGCCAGCAGTTTTTGTCGCCGGTAATACTGGTGTTCTGGTATTTCGGTTTCCGACGGGGGTATGTGCGCACACCCGCAGACTCATCCTACGGCAGTAATTACGGCAATCTCCCCAGCAGAAATGGTAATACCGGCACACCAGTATTTTCACAATTCTTCTGGCAGAATCGGAATTAGCCCCAGAGTGCCGAGGGAAGGCTGAGATCAACTTAGGTACCAAATCCATACGGTCCTATCTACTGCATCACAACGTGCTCACATGGGAAGAATTCAAAAGATCTGAAGTAAGTGCCTCCCCAGACCATCAGAAAAGCAGAAAACCACCACTACTTACACGACTACCCCTGAAAATACTAGTGCTTTATAACCCTATATGACCCTGTTTTCAGAAATAAAAGAACACATGCACACTTGGGTGCTTCGTGGGAATCACAACACAAGGAGTAAGCGGAGGAACAGACCCTCTGCCTGTGATTTTTAATGTTTATATGATTTAATGATACTATCTACAGAAACAGGAAATGTTCATTTTGTCTAGAAAACTAGAAAAATGTAATCTGTTTGTATACACATGTGCAATGCTTAAGTCATGAGAACACATCTCGAAGAGTATTTTTTTTTTTTCAAATACCGAAGAAGAGTATTTTCTTTTAATGTACCAATAAAGACAAATTGAAATTGGTCAATAATACAGAACTCCAAGGATGCTATTTTCATTGATTGAAGTTAAAATATATTGTAATGGCTACTCATGTTGCTAAAAGTTGGGCACAGGTCTATGTAAAATGTTTGATTGAACCTGCTGTACCCAATATTAAGCGACTCCCTTATGTAAGGTATAACTCTTTGGGGCACCAAGCCCTAGTGATGCATACCAGCAATCCCCCATTGCCTCCGGCCAGTGTTGTGGAATCATTTGAGCTTGGAAATATTATCACAAGTCATATGATAGACAGCAATGCTATTTTGGCATAGTGTTTGAAATAGATCTATTTCCCTAATTCGTTATGCAACACCCTGTACTACAGTGACTTATGGGAAAATACAGCCACTGCTGGGAAGTTCCTGGCTACCTTTTTCTCTCTTGCAAAGTGGTAAAAAAGTTTTACAATGGGATTATGGCTATGTGCTGGGATGAGTCCTACACATTCCATGTGCCAAAACATCAATTACACTATGGACATGTGGACCATTGTTCAGAGCATTGACTACTTTGCACTCCCATCCCATTGGGTGGCATTTTCTTCCACTACCAGCCAGGAGGGAGTCCCTGGGAAATGCAATGGGGCATTAGGTGTTTTCAGTTTGGCATCAGGCAATATTGTGCATGCAAGTGTTTCAGGGCGGAAACCACAGGGGAACTGGAATCTGGGAGATGGCAGAGTGGGTGTAGACACAGTAGATAAGGTCCAGCTGCATTTGCGCTTTTTTGCAGCAGACAACGGATCACATGTACTTTCTGCCTTAAAAAATGGGAAGACAATGCACATCTGTTGCGTTGCATATGCCTGTGGTCATACTCTTTAAGAACAATTGTCAGCTTGTGAAAGAAATGGTAGCTGTCGTCCTAGAAGATCAACTCACATTTCAATGAGGCTTACCATGTCAAACATGCACGGTTCTAACTGCAGGAGCACCACCACCTGAAGACTCAGTGGCCGCCCATTGGAACTGTGCATGTTGGAGAGGCACAGCAGAGCTCGAGCTGGAGTGTTGTTCACACTTCGACAGAGTTAGCTGCTGCCTAATGTTTGCTCTGCTCTACATCCTTGCAAGTGGTTGGTCCAATACATTCATCGACGAGATTCTCCCGTCTGTGTCCCTGCTGAGCCTAACCTATCCCAGATGATGAGGGCCAGTGCCTTCGCAGTTGATGCAAATGCATCACAGATCAGCTGCCTTCACCCATTGCATTGGGGAGTTGGATTTAAAGGTAACATTCCATATCGGTAACGGATTCACATTTCGAAGTAAAAGTGCCTTCTTTTCATGTACATATCTTGATGTTTTTTTTTTTTTAAAACTTTTATTTTTTCCGGCAGAGGTTCACAAGGCACATACATCAAGGCAACACATTTGTATGACATATTATACTTGAGCAACACAGTAATCATAATACAGTAGACATAGCAATAGCACCAGGGCGAGTCCTAGGCAGAGGATATAGGGTCTCATGGTGTAGGGGGTGTCCCTTGTGAGGCAGGGGGCAAGTCAGTTGTGGGTGTAGTTTCACTTTGGTTGTTAAGATAGGTGTTAAATTCAACCCAGATGTTCTTGGGGCGGGAGTGGGCTGGGAGCGTGGACAGGTATTCCTCCTCGCAGTTTCGTGACCAGGTAGGCAAATTCAGCCATTTCTTAAAGGGCGGAGGGGAGGAACTTTTCCTACTCTGGAGTATGCATTTCTTGGCTATCATACAGCTTATGTTCAAAAATGTGGCCAGACGTCTAGTGTCCTCCGTTTTCCAGACTCCGAAAAGGACTGCTAAGGGATCAGGGTCGACCGCCGATTCGATAATCTCGGTGAGTATATTTAGGATGCTATCCCAGAAGTCAGACAGTCTATTACAGGACCAAAACATATGTAGATGGTCAGCTCCCTCTACTCCACAGCGCGGGCAGGGGTGCACCATGGTGCGAGTGAACTTCGAAGTCCTGTGCGGGGTATAGTAAAGCCTATTTAGGAGTTTGTATTGCATGGCCCGGTGACGGAAATTGAGAGAGACCTTTTGGGTGTGTAGGCACATTTCCTCCCAGACCCCATCGGGTATTTCTAGGACCAGTTCAGTTGCCCAATCGTCGCGTGCCCTGAGCACTGGGATCGGGGGGATGTCTTGTAGGATCTTATACAATGAGGAGATGACGCCGCGAGCGCCGCCCGAGTTAGTGATGTATGCGATCGCCGGATTATCAGGGGGCTCATCTGGAAATGAGGGCCATCTGGTGCGGAACACAGCTCGGAGCCTATAGTATTGGAGGGTCTCTAGAGCGGATCTGGTGTGCCCCTGTTTCCATGTTTGAGGATCAATGAACCTGCCTTCCGGATAGAAGTCCGATAATGCCTGGTACCCCAATGTGCCCCAGTGACGGGCAAGAGCAGTATCATGCGTGGGTTCCAGGCCCGGGAACGCCCAAACCGGGAGCCATTTATAGTAAGGGAAAGGGTCGGATGTCAGACACAACAGGCGTGCCCAGGCATATAGGGTCGCGCTGATAGGATCTATGGCGGAGTCAGACGTATAGTGCTGATGCAGTATGAGGGCCATTATGTTAGTGCCGGCGGCTGCCAGTCGTTCCAATTTAACATGTGGGCGGGCAGGAGAACCGGGGTACCAATGAGTGGCGTGTTGGGCCTGGGCCGCAATCCAATATAGCAGCAGGTCCGGAGCAGAGATTCCCCCTTGTTTGTATGGAAGCACCATATCGGTCCACTTCTTGCGTACAGCACTGGAGTGCCATAAGAACTGTGCGCATAGTGCATGTAGTTTAGAGAAATATTCCGTCCCAGGCCACACGGGTATGTTGTTGAAAGTATAGAGGAGCTTAGGCAGCAAAATCATTTTAATGAGGGAGAGACGACCTGTCATGGATACTGGGAGGGTGCGCCACCGTAAGAGCTTGGCCTCGACTAACTGTGCTACAGCTGAGTAATTATTGGCGAGCAGGGTGGATTTGGTTAGGGATATTTGAACACCCAGATATTTAACACCATCCGGAGACCAACAGAGGGGATATTCGGTGGTGGGTTGTGTGGTGGATTTAGTGAGAGGGAAGATCTCAGACTTCAAGTAGTTAATTGTAAACCCGGAGTGGGTGCCAATGCGAGTGATATCCCTCAGAATAGGGTCAAGATGGGCCGAGGGTTCCCTGATATACAGCAGAACATCATCAGCGTATAGAGAGATGATTTCAGGATCATCGACCAGTCTTATTCCTTTGCGGGCGTGGCGTGAACGGACATAGTCCGCCATCGGCTCTATCACTAGTGCAAAAGGGATCGGGGAGAAGGGGCAACCCTGTCGGGTGCCCCTGGAAAGTGTGAAGAGGTCAGATGTCAGTGAGTTAGCTCTTACTCTTGCAATAGGGGAAGTGTATAGTAACTTGATGAACCCGATCATGTTCGGGCCTACGCCCATAGTTTCAAGTACCAGCCACATATAGTTCCAGGAGACCATGTCAAAGGCTTTTTGAGCGTCCAGAGTGACTGCTACAGCCTGGACGTCCTGGTCTATACGGGACATGACGTTGAACAACCTTCTGATATTGTGAGAGGTAGACCTACCAGGGACGAAGCCTGCCTGGTCCTCGTGAACCAAGTGCGTCATGATGGGCAGAAAGCGGTTCGCTATGATCTTAGCAAAGATCTTTGTGTCAAGGTTCATAAGGGAAAGAGGTCTATAAGACCCACATTCATCATCAGGTTTACCAGGTTTGAGCAGCACCGTGATGACTGCTTCACGCATGGAAGGGGGAAGGATGGAGACGCGTAGTGCTTCGTCCCAAACCTCGAGCAGCCTAGGGGCCAGAATAGCGATGTGCTCTTGGAAAAACTCAGTGGTAAGCCCGTCAGGACCCGGGGCCTTACCTTTGGGTAGGTCTGAAATGGCCGTCACTATCTCGTCCAATGTAATCGGGAAGTCCAGTTGGTCCTGGGTATGAGAGGATATCTCAGTGGTGGGGATCTGGTCAAGGAGCTCGCGCATGTGTTGTTCAGTGTGTTCGGCAGGTTGGGAGTAGAGGGATCTATAAAATTCTGCAAATATGTCTAATATACGTTGGTCCGCCCATTGTGGGTTGCCATGTTGATCTTTGATGGAGGTAATCTGCGTCAGGCCAGATTCCCTTTTTACCAGTGTTGCCAGTGTTCTCCCGGGTCTGTCCCCCTCCCCATACTTCCTGGCGGCCTGTGGGCGGCTAAAGTATTGGACTTCGTTGGTAGCAAGTGAGTTATATATCTGAAGTTCATCACTGATTTGGGCAAGTGTACCGGGGTCAGCAGCCGTGGAGCATTGCAGCTCCAGTTGTTTCAGCTTTGCTTCAGAGCGCCCGAGGGCAGCTCTTATTGCTTTCAGAAGCCCAGCCTCTCGGGAGATAGACATTCCCCTAATATAAACTTTAAAGGCATCCCATCGCACTGCGGCTGATGTATCTTGAAGAGAGTTGGACTCAAAGAAAGATTCAATGTCAGCTAATATTTCAGCCTTGAAGACAATGTCTTTGAGGGCCTCGGATTTAAAACGCCAGGTGCTAAACGTCGGGATGGGCATCCCCAGTTCCACCGAGACTGTGATTGGGGCATGGTCTGATAGTGTGCGAGGCAGGATCCACGAGCCCCCAACTCTGCCCATATTTTCCCCTGACACCAGGAACAGGTCTATCCTAGACGAGCTGTCATGCACAGACGAGTAGTAGGTGTACTCCCGCCGCTGGGGGTGCAGTGTCCTCCAGACGTCACAGATGTTCAGTGTTTGTATATGGCTGCGTAACTGACGAGCAGCACTGGACAGAGGTCTGGTGGCAGTTCCCGCTCTGTCCAGGACAGTGTCCAGAATAAGGTTCAGATCTCCTCCCCATATAATTGGTACTCCCGCGAAGCCCAGCAGTACGGTGGCCACAGCGTCAAAGAATTCAGGAGAGTCTATGTTTGGGCAGTAAGTGTTGACTAGAAGATACTCTTTATTAACCAGAGTGCAGTGTAATATAACATACCGTCCCTCAGGATCTATGTAGCTTTTATGCAATATAAATTTGATTGATTTGTGGATCATGGTAAGTACGCCCCTAGCCTGGGAGGAGTAAGAGGTGAAGAATCTGGCGGTGCCCCATGATGGGGCCATGGTCTGTGGGATGTGACCATTGCAGTGTGTCTCCTGTAGAAATAGTACCCTACAGTTATGCCTATTAGCATAGGCCATGATTTTGCGGGCCTTGCTGTGATTACTTAATCCCCGGATGTTCCAGGACATTATAACGGTAGACATCTCATTGGTAAATATCTAATCGCACAATGCACGCCTCAGTGAACATCCCATGTCCAGTGACAGTGTGAGCCCAAGGAGTTGGGATTGACAATGCACTTGCTGCCCTTCAGTACGCGCGCCGCGAAACCTCGTGTGCCTTTTTGAAATAACACCCCATTCCCGCCCGCCACCCTCACCACCGATCCAAGATTAGTAGTGTGAACATCACCCTCCCCGAACTGTGCGCAGCTGAGCCATCCCCAACTTGGCTCAGACAGTCCAAAAGCCCAACAGGGGCTAACCCACAACAGAGGTGTATCCAAGAACAATGCAATCGCAGTGGGGTGCGCCGTTGCCGTGCAGGCACGCTTGGAACCAGATGGTTCCGTTACAAGACGAGCAGTGTCGGCGGTCACGCAATGTATGGTCCCGCTTGTTTAGGTGGGAGACAGGGATCAATACATGCGTCATAGCAATTCGGTTACAATACAAACATTTACAGCAGTCTCGTGGTGGTTGCCCCCCTCATCGCCAATGGGACACAAGGGCTGTCGCAGAGGCATCAGAGCATTGCAATGTAAGTAACAAGTGGCGATGATCATTAAGGGCAGGCTGGATCAAAAATGAGTTGGCCCCATGGAGTGTGTCGCCGAGGTGACCATTGTAGTGAGCATACCAGAACTATGTATAATAATGAGTACTGACTCCAGATTAGTAGGGGGTGCCAGCATTGCTCAGTGTGATCCCTAGGCCTCATGTAAACAGAGCACCTGAAAGGCACGGGGCACGGCTGTGCCTTAATGGGATGAGTTGACACCACGCAGCCGTCCATTTAAGCATAGCAAAGGCAGCATGTGCAAGTCGGGGCATGCCACTGCATCGGGCGGATTACTGGGTCGGACCCCAGAGCCCAAGGGCGCCCCCCCCAGTCAGTCAGGGCCAAAGGCCGCAGCGGTTGGTCAGCCCCAGAGTCCAGCAGAAAGGGGTGACCAGCACCTGCCCTCGGGAGCCAGGCCGCAACATAAATGCATGCAGTAGCAAACCACAACATCACAGTGAACAGAATCATGCTGCCAGTAACATATCACCCACCAAGGATCAGCAAAGTCAGTAAGATCCGTTGGGCCACACAGTGCGTGCTCAGATGCCACCAGCTTGGTCGTCCTCCGGATTGTGGAGCGGTATTTGCATCTCGATGAATTTTACCGCCTCCTCTGGAACGGTGAAGAAGTATAATTTGTCGTTATGGGTAATCTTAAGCCGTGCGGGAAACAGGATGGCATATGGGACGTTGCGCTCCCTGAGCAGTTTCTTGACGCCAAGAAATTGACGTCTCTCCTGTTGCACCGCCACAGAGAAGTCCGGGAAGATTCTAATGGTATGGGCCCCCATTCGTAGGTTACCCTTCTCCCGCGACAGGCGGAGGATGAGGTCCCTGTCGCGGTAGTTGAGAATCTTGGCTATTATGGGCCTAGGGCTGTCGCCCGGTTTGGGTCGTGGTGATAGGGCCCGGTGAGCTCGCTCCACCGTGAAATATGGGGAGAGGGCCGGGTTGTCCAACAGGTCCTTAAGCAATTTCTCCACGGCGTCTTCCATCCGGCCTTTGAGAGCATTCTCGGGGACCCCGATGATGCGCAGATTGTTCCTGCGGGAACGTGATTCCAGATCATCGCATTTCGCCCTTACACTCCTCATGTCACGCGACAAGGAGGCCACAGTGTCTTGGAGCGTGTGTATGGCATCTTCATTGGTGGAGATTCTATTTTCGGCCTCCGTGATTCTAGATCCTGCCTGATCTACACGAGTTTTAAGTGAGGCAACGTTTGCATTGATGTCGTCAAGCTTTTCGTGAAATGAGGCGAAGTTTTTGGCCATCGATTCCATTAGAGTGGTAAGATCTGGTGCCACAACCCCAGGAATAGTGTCATTATCAAGCTCCTCTCGCGGGGGCGACATGGGGGCTGCTTCAGCTCGAGGAATCGCCTTAGCGAATTTATCGATGGTACCCCCTTTGGCAGTTCCTCTGGAGCGGCCCGACATTGCAAGAAATAGGGGCCTGGGTGCTGAGTGGTCGCGCCGTGGGGGGAGATGGCGATGAGGAGGAAGCAAGCCTCTGTGCAGTGGAGGGTCCGCAGCAGGTGTAACAGTGTAACAGTGTCAGCAGATTAAACTAGGCGTAATGGGGGCAGCCAGTTCTTATGTGATATGCAGCTAACCGACCATCCAGTTGGTTAAGTCATGGAGGGGTCCCAACCTCAGGGGGCCCAACTGCATAGCCACCGGGAGGCCCTTGTTGACGTGAGCAGCTCAATGGGTTACAGCCCCATGGGGATCGAAGTCGTTATCAGGCAGTCCGGGGGGGGCGGCTCCTCACCTGTAGGCCGCGGTTCCAAGCGGGAAGAACTCAGTACAGGAGCGCCGCCGTGCACCGCGCGGCCCAGCAGAGTCGGAGTGCCCGCACGTGGGGCACCCGCAGGCAGTCAAAGTGGGATCCACGCCACGGGTCCAGAGAGCAAGGGGGGGCCGCGCAGGCCTCCGCAGCGACCCGGCACACTCCCCTCAATCGGCGCAGGGTCGGAGCGCCCCACCGGCAGGGCGAGCAGCCGCCACACGCCACACGCGAGGGGCGGGAGTCCCCGGCAGCCCGGGTCCAGTCGAGAAGGCTGCGGGTATGAAGCGGGCGAGTTTCCGGATCAAGTGGTGGGTCTGGAAGCACAAGTTCCGGGGCATCAAGCGGAGGCTCCAGAGGCCGGCTCGCAGCGGTCACCGCGACAGCCCACGGGCCCAGAGTCGGCCACAACAAGGCACAGCGCAGTAGTCAGTTGGGGGGCCTTAGGGGGTCCGATTCGCTTCGGGATTAGATGTGCAGATAGCCTAGGAAGGGGGCCAGATGAGACAGAAAGATTATGGCAGGAACCGCCGATGTTGCCGGATAATCAGCGGCCAGGCACGGAGCTCCAGAGCTAAGCAGCCATTTTGTAGGCTGCTCAACAGCGCCCCCCTACATATCTTGATGTTTGAGTGGGATGACATGAAACAAACATTACAAGGAAGATACACTAGGAAAATAGGTAAGAATGCTTTACTTCAGCGCTTGCAACACCAATTGGATAATGGACGCAGGAAGCAGGAAGCAGCCAGCCCAAATTAACCACAACAGGAATGTTAAGCTCAAGACTGATGGCATAAATGGCCAGTACATCACTGGTACATGTTGAAAGCGTTGTGAGCAGTGCAGGCAAAGCCTATAGGGAAGAGATGCTGTGGGACACCCATTTTGACCACCAACGGGTCATCACAAGAATAGGCAGCACACCTTTAGCCTTGCAGACACTTGATGCCGAGCCACTGGTCATTTCACCTGTGGGAAGGGGTGCTTCCTCAGTAGAGCACTGGCACAGCAAGCGGTCATTCTGCTACTGGCTTTTCTGCAACTTGCTATTAAATCACAGAACTTCCTCTCTAGGAGTGTGCAGTTCAAGAGAGTTTCTATCGCAGTTGGGTCTATTGTCTATAGCCACAGGAGAAACCACTCAGTGTGCCATATTGAACAATGGACATTTATAAAAATTAACATTCAATAATTCCGCTGTGGAAAAGTAAGGAATGCTGTCTACTCACCAGCTTGAATGATGATGATGATGATTTGTTATCCAGGTCCTGTTAGACATCAAATGGTGCAGCAGGGTTGTTTCGTGCTGTTTGTGTGTGTGGTTAGCACACAAGATGCTGCTGCAGTAGCTGAAAGGCCCTGACAAGTTGCTGTCTTGCAGATGCAATTGCCTTCTGTGCCAGCATAGATTTTGAGCCCTAATATTGTCACAAACACAAGCACCGCTTGTCAAATGTTCTCAGGCTCTCCCACACAGCATCTCCCATATGGTGCATCTACTACTTGAAGTGTATAGGCTGTTTGTTACAGCGCAGTCACACCTTAAAGGCTGTGGCTTCTCCCCCAGGGCCGAGCCTTCTCCTTAACGCTTTCAGGCTCTTCCACAGGTCAGAAGGTCAGAGCCACCCCTTAAGGCTCTTGGGCTCTCCCACACAATGCAGTCACTTCTTAACGTTTCTAGGCCCCTCCACAGAGTGCTGCCACATCTTAAAGTTCATAGGCTCTTCCACAGAGGCCAGCCATCTCGTAAAGTTGCCGGGATCTCCCACATAACACTGCCAATTTCCCATGTGGAGAGAATTCCTGAAAGCACAGCCCCTCCCCAATGACTGCCTCATTCCTTCCCCCATGCACAGTGACCTACAGGAGGGAAGGAGGGTGCTGCGGTAAATGCTTCTCCAGGTTAGCCACAGCTACTGTGGAGTCCAGCCCCCCTCCCCTGGCATAGAGGCAGCCGGCAATGGAAGAAATGGTGGATGCATGCCTCTTTTAGATCATACATGGGGCAGGTCACCAAATGAAGGAATTGGTAAAACTCACAAACAACCAAAAGTTGGTGACTGGAGAATGGAAAACTCATAATTATTGGGCGAAGGAAACAGGGGGACAAAGAAAAGCTAACTGTCTCTCATAGAATCTCCCATTGGCCCAAGTTAATGGTGATGAGCCGCCTATCTAACAAAAGTGGTAGGAAAAGCATATCCAAATGAATGGTTCTTCCTCCTTAAATTGCTCTCAAAAACATTTTCAGTCACATAGTATCTTTGAAACAACTGAAAAACATTTTTTGTTTTTTTTATATATGGTGCTGATTGTGTGTAAATAGTGACACCAATGAAACACAACCCAAAAGAAAAATAATTAAGAAAACTAATAAGGTTTTAAAATGAAAGACCACTATCACAGGAAATCCTAACTTTATTTATCCCAGATCTATGCGGTCTGTGCTACATGCACGTTAAAAGCTCTTTAAAGAAGACACAGCAGGTGGCCACCAGGGGGCGCGCAGATGAGGACCTCTCCTGCGTGAGCTCCCATCCCGAGGTCCCCAAAGGCGAAACGAGCCCCCGCTTTTGGACCCCCCGGAGTTGGAAATTGTGGAGGAGGCGTGGGAAGGTCGCCCCCACCTGTGGCAGAAAACCCGAGGGAAAACGGACTTCCCTTAGATATCCATCGGTAAACTCTGAGCCGGCCTCGGCCCTGCCCAGACTTCGACACAGTCAGCTGTGTGCCCGTGCTCCGTGGCCCGGAAGCTGCCTTCCCTACGTTCCCGCACCGCTGCCCGCGGAGGATAAATGCGAGAGTCCGCCGAGTGACACGGCAGCACCCTTCAACGGAAGAAGCGGTGTGAGCCCTCGGAGAGGTGCGGCGCCAGGCTCCCTGGGAGGACCGCGGTCCCGCCTTTTGAACTTGGAGGCTCGATTCCGGAGAGGTATGCGGCCTGGTGGCCGATGGGTGAGGCGCTGCCGCTCCCCCGAGAGACAGTAGTAGAAGTAAGTGCCTCCCATTGACCCTCTTCCTGCTACCTGCACTCTTACGGCGGTCTTCCCCTAGCACTACAGCGGCCTCGACTGCGACCTCGCCCGTCGCTCACGACTTGGACCGGGTCCCTACAGGATCGATGGCCTGATCCATTGCACCACGCTCGGGACCGGTCGCGTATGGCGCGCGAAAACACAAGCCCCGTTTCACGTGGTCCCAAGACCCTCACCACCCAGGCTGCACCCATCCCAAGCTTTGCGGAGGTTACTGGCCCAAACAGCGGAAGGTAGATAAGTGGGGACTGGCGCCCCCCTACCGTACAAGCTTTGCGATATTTACCCCAGGGGGCACGGTAACAACCCACCGCGCTAGTATCGGCGGTCCCACGTGAGGGCTGCACAAACGATCTGGAGGAGCCTGCCCTGGTCCCCCAGAGTGCACGGGGACTCTGATCTCCCCTAAGACAATCTCACGGCACCGGCTACACTAAAAATGACTTCTCCCGCACAAACTGCGAGCCACCACGAAGAAATGGTCGTCTAATAGCCCGGAGCTGCCCCTGATACGGCCCACGGCTGCCATTACGATTGGACTACCTCGTCTAGGCTCCATTAAAAGATTGCCTTATACCACAGAGGGAAAGGCCCCCTGAGGCGGTTTCACCCGCTTGAAAAACATAACAGAGGCATCACAAAGGGAAGGGGCGTGTGCCTCCTCTGTGGCAACGAATATCCTAACATCTCCGTCGTCCAAGGCCTAGTACAGAAATAACAGGTGGATGAACCTCCAACAGAAACTGTCCGTCTACGCTTACAGTTCCCCACCCCGACCCGGCGATAACCCCAACATGGCGACCCCACCAACTCCTGCCACTGACAGTGATACAGCTGCTACCAAAGGAGACATTGCAGGATTGCTTGCAGAAATAAGGAACATGGGGGCCAACATTGGGGGGAAAATTGACAAACTCACGCAGCGCCTCGACAGTATAGAGGACAGGGTCGAGGGAGTTGAGAACAATCAGGCCTCCATTGACGTTCTCGAAACGCAGCTGACTCTCAGAATAACTGAGCTGGAATGGAGAGAGGAGGAGTGTAAACTCAAGATGGACGATTTGGAAAATCGGGAAAGGAGGAATAACTTGCGCTTTTTCGGGATTCCGGAGAAAGAGGGGGAAACGGAAGAGGACCTGCAATCAACCTTACATGACATCATCAAGCTCCTTGTCGCCGACGATAATATTGACAAACCCAAGACAGAGCGCATTCACAGAGCGGGGGGGGCCGCCTGGAGGCCCGCGATCTGTCCTGGCGCGATTCCACAGTTACCAGGACAGGATGAGAGTGTTGGAAAAGGCGAGGAGCGGAGGCACCATCACTTTGAGTGGAGCTCAAATAACCATCTACCAGGACCTTTCCTCCCTGACCTTGGCCTTGAGAAAGATGTGCAAACCACTTACCACATGGCTCAAATCCCGCGACACGCGCTACAGATGGGGATACCCCTTCTCTCTTTCCTTTGAGCATGAGGGCACGAGAATCAGACTAAACTCTGAACAGGACATAAAGGCTTGCATTGCAGATCTACTAGGCCCGCACGACCAGGAGGGTTCTCATGACCAGCCCCCCAGGAACGAGGGGAATGGCAGACACAGGGTCCGGAGGGGGAAGGTGAAAGGCTCGAGAAAATATCGTAGGGGAAATGGCTCCCCGGAAGGGGGCAGTTGACACTGGACGGAAATGGTATAATCCAATTGAATTGAACGCTAACATGAGGGATTTAAGGGAGAATGTTGGGGGATTGTGTTTATCTCTCCCGCTTACAATGCATCAATATGCACACTCTGGGGGAGAGGTTGTAGGGGGCTCATTAGTAATTCTTTGATGTTTATTGTGTAAGGGGGCCGTGAGGTAACGGTCTCCACTGGTGGTTCGGTTTCGGGCCAGTGCTTCCAACTGGACCCAATCGGACGCCACCGAACTCAGGGAGGGAGAGGAGGGGGTGGGCGGGGAGGAGAGATAGGGATGCGTGTCACACTAAAGATACAATTTAGAGCCCTACAAGGGAAAGTGGTTGCATGGTTGTTTGAATATCAAGGGGAGCGGTTGAAATGGTCAATGAGTTCATACGGGCACACAGACAGCTCTTGTCATGACCGATGATTCATGCTTCAGGGGTGCCATAAGGGTGGGAATGCTGAATGTTAAAGGTCTTAATTCACCCACTAAGAGATCACTTGTCCTTAGAGAATTCTGTAGGTCAAAAATGGATATACTTTTTTTACAAGAGACCAAGTACATGAGAGGTGAGGAAAGAGTAATCCTGGGAAGACGATCTGGGTTGGAGTTCTGGGGCTCTGGGCCACTGAAGAAGGGAAGGGTGGGAATACTCATCAAAAAGGGGATAGACTGTAAGGCCACGAAGGTCTGGTCAGATGTGGAGGGGCGAGCCCTCCTGGTTGCAGGGACCATTGGGAGGTGTCTATCACCATA
The DNA here is from genome assembly GCF_040938575.1 of Ambystoma mexicanum. Classification (NCBI taxonomy): domain Eukaryota; kingdom Metazoa; phylum Chordata; class Amphibia; order Caudata; family Ambystomatidae; genus Ambystoma; species Ambystoma mexicanum. Next base: position 235,896,032 of record NC_090933.1, read on the forward strand.
GCCACGATTTACTCCCCCAATGTAGGGCAGCTCAGGTTCCTTTCCAAGACGATCCCCAAAATCATGCTAGAGGCGACGGGGCATGTAGTCCTTGGTGGAGACTTCAACTTGTGGGCTGACCCTGAGGTAGATTGGCATCCTGGTAACCCTGAAACGCGGGACAAATTTGGTGGAGATCACGCCCAATTCAAAACACTGATGGAATTGTATGACCTGGTTGATGTGTGGCGATGCATGCACCCTATGGGGAGGGAGTACACCTTTTTCTCAGCGCCGCACAACACGCTCACTCGCATTGATTACCTCTATTCCTCAAGAGAGCTATATGACACGGCCTCACATTCTGAGATCACGACGATCTCATGGTCGGACAACGATATGGTGATCGTTGACTTAGTTTGGGGGTCCCTGCCCGTTAGATGCGGACGATGGAGGTGCAATGAGACGTTATGGAAGGATCCCGTTTTCAAGCTAGAGATGGAGACTGAAATTGAAGAATATTTTCGACTAAATGACACTGGGGAGGTTTCCAAACAGGGAGTCTGGGAAGCTGGTAAGGCAACGTGGAGGGGAATTCTCATGAGAGAGGGTGCCAACAAAAAAAGAGAGAGGTCTTTGATTGAAAATAAACTCTGCAAGGAAATTACCCAACTGGAGAGGGTCGTGAGGGAGTTTCCAGATCCGAGCCCACCTCCCCTTTCTCCTCACCTGAATCCTCCGAGGTACGTACACAAGGATCAGTCTCAACCTTGCCTGGCTTCCCCTTAGTCCTTGGAACCTTGCTTTTCTGTGTTCTGGTCTTCTTTTCGTGAAGATAAGGTCTGGCCCCTCCGGAGGCCACCTTGACAGAAGAGTGGACCTATCACCGGGGAACCCCAGGGGGCCAGCCTCAGTTCTAGGGAAAAAGCCCGAAGGCGGAAAAAACCCTAGTCCATAGATGGGTTCGGAAGGTAGGTCCTTTAGATGGCACAAATCTATAATTTGCAGTTCCAAGATGTCAGGGGTGATGACGTAGTCAGTGTAGCTGAAGGCAGGAATCCAAGAGACAAAAGCCAAGGTACGGAGTAAAGGGGTAGCAGACCCAGTGAATAGGGTAGGAAAGGGAAGGTATAGAAAAGAAAAGGATAAAGAAGTTAGAAGCAACAGGGAAAGGACTACTGTACCAAATCAGGGAGAAGGCAACTGGAATGTCTCAAGTAGTCAGAAGCAGCGCTAACGCACCACGGCGAAACAGAAAGGAACAACTCGCCAGAAGGTATTACGCAGAGAAGGTAGAAAAAGGTAGAAAAGTAACAAAGGCTTTAAGAATCGCCGAGGCGACTAGCACAGCGCTTCCGTGTCTGTGAAAGAAAGAAATTACCAGTCCGAAGGGCTGAAGGAACAGCCGATAGCAAGTCCAGTAAGGAAGCTCCTGTTCCCGGACGCGGAACACAGTGCGAGAAGCACCCTCGCGGCCGGAGTACCAGGTTGAAGTAAGGTAGGTTGAAGTTTAGAGCAATGTAAGAAATAGGGAAGCGGTACCGCAGCAGATGTAAAAGCGGCACTCGAGAGCGTAGAGCAGAACTGTAGCGAGCACGGAGCCAATAGAAAGGTAATGAATAGGGATAAAGGGAAGGAACAAGGAGAAATGAGGACTAGGAGGTATACACAGGATGGCGATAATCCAAAGTCGGAGCGTTGAGAGAGTGAAACAACAGATACAACGCGCCGAAAAGTGGGCGGAGCCGGATTATATAAGCTCCAGCGTCATGTTGGGCGCCATGTTGGGTGAGGACGAGACCGATCACCGTCGGAACCGCCAGCGATACCAATGTTTCCAATCTTGGGTCCTGACAGGGAGGGGGACGTTATTGACTCCGAAAAAGTTGTAGAAGCCAAGAAAAAGAGAGAAGAGTTGCGCCTTTTAGAACATGAACAAGTAGCCCGTAAACTCCTCTTGAAGCAAAAATTTTACGAGAAGGGGGACAAAGCAGACGCGCTGTTGGCGGCCAGTTTACGTGCCCAACAGGCAGAACGCAGGGTGCAGGAAATATGCGACGGAGGACTCGGCTCGGAAACAAATCGATCCTCTATCCCGGAAGTCTTTGCAGACTATTATGAAGCTCTGTACACTCCGGAGGAGGACCCGGATATATCTGGCATTCGATCCTATCTAGAGGATATCGACATGCCCACACTGACACGCACTGAATCAGAAACCATAGATGCCCCTATATCGGGGGAAGAGATTCAAGAAGCCATTAAGAGACTCACGTTAGGCAAATCCCCGGGAGAAGATGGGTATACGGCAGGTTTCTACAAGACATTCGCCCCACAACTCACGCCCTTTCTTGTTGATCTATTCAATCAAATCCTAGAAACGGGGAACCCCCTGGACTCATTTTCCAAGGCACTCATAGCGGTTATCCCGAAAGAGGGAAAAGACCCTAAAAAATGTGGATCGTACCGTCCCATTTCTTTGATTAACATAGACGCCAAAATATACTCTAGGGTCCTAGCGGCTAGGATTGAATCCTTTTTGCCCCACCTTATTCACCCCGACCAAGTAGGTTTTATACTTGGCCGTCAGGGCGCAGATACCATGCGCAAGACATTACATTTAGTGCATGCCTCTCTCAGCCTAAACACTGACCCTGCACTGCTTTCCATCGACGCAGAAAAAGCGTTCGACAGGGTAGAGTGCGACTTCCTATTGGAGGTTCTTCAGAAATTCGGATTGGGCCCAAACCTTCGGAAAGGAATTCAGGCAATTTACTCGTCACCTAGAGCCTCGGTATTTGTGAACGGGGAATACTCGAGGTGGTTTCGACTGGCGCGGGGCACCAGACAGGGATGCCCCCTGTCAGCCATTCTCTTTGCCCTATCGCTTGAGCCGTTGGCACACAATATCAGAAGGGACGTTGGCATAGAAGGGATCCACCTAGGACTCACAGAATACAAGTTGTATGCCGATACTCTTACACGTGGTCAACCCTGAGATCTCTGTCCCCCGAGCCATCCCCCGAGCCATCCCCTGAGCCATCTCCCTCTTAGAAGACTACGGTCGCCTATCGGGGTTTCAGATCAACCGCGCCAAATCCACGCTCTTCCCCCTTCAGGGAGATGCAGAAGCAAATGTCGCAAAATACTCCTCCCTGGGACTGACGATCGAGCATAATACAATGCAATACTTGGGGATTAGATTCCCTATACGAAGCGAATTTCCCCCAGCTTCTTATCAAACTTCGTGCAGATCTGGCCAGGTGGGATAAATTGACAATCTCCATAAAAATGACCTGTCTCCCGAGGTTTCTCTATCCCTTTCAGATGCTCCCTATCAAAATACCCAAACAATACTTTACACAGGTTAAGAGGGAGATCCTGAAATTCTTGTGGCAGGGAAAAAAGGCCAGGATCGCCTATACCACGTTGACTCTGCCCAAAGATAAAGGTGGGGTGGGCCTCCCTGACCTCAAAGTATACTATGCTGCAGCTCAGCTACGAGTGTTTGTCCCTCATCTACGCAGCCACAAAGAGCCACAGTGGATAGCAATGGACAATCACTACTTAGACCCAGCGACACTTGGAGAATGGATATGGGCTCCGAGGAAGACGGTGTTAAGGAAAACGAGGGAACACCCACTTTTTGCCACTATATGGGATATATGGAGGGAGGGTCCAGGAATGAAGGGAATCACAACATGGGAGTCCCCATTGAGTCACCTATGGTCTCCGGGCATCAACAACCACATCCCTAATGTTGACAGATTTCAGGCATGGTATGAGGCGGGCCTGGAGAGGGTGGGTCAGCTTCTCCGCAGTGACTCTTTTATTGCTCTCCCAGAACCAACTGAAGCTCTAAACATCGGAGTGCTGTCCACTTTCCACTACTTACAAATCAAAGGGGTACTGACACAAGCAGCATGGGTGGAAGAATTGAGTCGAGAGCTCACCTCCTTTGAGAAAATGCTAGACTCTAAGACCGATAGGAAGGGCCTAATTTCCCTCATGTATAAACTCATTCTCGAGAGGGGTAGTGGGTCCACGCATAAACTCAGAAAGCGATGGGAGACCGATATGGGGACAGAAATAGAGGATGACGAGTGGGACAAAATGTGTGTTATGGGTACACGTACCTCCATATCATGTCAATATAAGCTCCACTCCATTAAACTTTTGCACCGCTGGCAATATGACCCGTATAAATTATCCAAGATGTACCAATCCTCCTCCCCTACCTGTTGGCGTGACTTTGGGCAGGTAGCTGACTATTGGCACATGTGGTGGGGATGCCCCAAGATTAAGATTTTCTGGGATGAGGTCCTGGGGTGGATCAGACACATGGACAGGATCCATAGAACTGCTGACCCACATCTGGTCTTGTTTAGCCTCGAGAGAATGGACGATGAATGGATGAGGGTCCGGGGCCTAAACCCCCATCTGTTACTGGCAGCGCGGGCCCTAATTGGGACTAACTGGAAATCGTCCACGACCCCGACTAAGAAGGAGTGGGTTAATGTGGTACTGAACATATGTACCATGGAGAAAATCACTGCATCCCTACATGGTAGGGTGACACAATGTGAGCTCCTATGGTCGGAATTCTTAAGTACACACACATCTAACAAACACACACCACCGGACGATGAGGTGCCCCCACCCTGATGGAGACGTACCTGACCCTCTATTTCCCGTGTATGGTCTCCCTCCACCCGGCTCAGACCTTCTTCCGCTTCTTTGCCAAGGACGCCACTCACAGGACCAAAATATGTCCCCCCCATGGCGACCCCTTGAATGCATCTTACTACATAAATCTCAGCCCCTGAAGATATGCCCTTTACCACGACACCTCAATCCCTACGCGACACGACTCTCATTCCCAGGGGGGAGGGCAGGGGGAGGGGGAGTGGTGTTTATATATGTGAGGAATGAGAAAGGTTCTGATGTTTTTTTTTTTTGCTGAATGTTCTTACTGTCTGAGGATTATTAGTAGTAAGCACCATTTACTGATGTTAACACGAGATGTGAAAAAGCGTGTTGCTAATATGTATCTCTTACGCTCACATATGTAACCTTTTCTCTGTTCTTACTTAATGCGAGAATTGTTAATGTAGAAAACCCAATAAAAACGAATTAAAAAAAAAAGAAGACACAGCAGATCAAGATGCAAATGCTCAAAGGATCTGAAAAATCGCAGAACAGACATTAATTCCACAGTATTCCTGGGAATATGTCTACCGGTTTCAGTGACCTTATCCAAATCTGGTCACCTTCCTCAGGACAATATTCAAACACTAGTTCATACAACACCAACATATACCTTCATCAGGGTATAGAATAGTACTTTCCAGCCATAAAAAGACAGCAGTGAAACATTCAAACAGGATGAGTGTCTGCGAGTTTCAACATAGAAAAAGTAAAATTACGTCTCAACATAACACTCCGCTATGTTACATTCTTCTCTACTGTAGAGTTTTTTTTAAAGAGAAGCTGAAACTGCTTTCTACCTGCAAATCAGATAGACATTTAAATCATCATGGAGGAAGAAGTCTCCGGTACATCAAGATGATTTAAAGGCTCACTCACGAGCAATAAAGGCTCACCTTCGAGTTGGACAGTGTAAACACACACATTGGCCGGTCAAAGAGAGAAAACACAGAGGACCGAACGGCATCGTTCTTAAACGAGCCCTAAACGGACACATGATGGCTATGCAATATAGGAGGATTGTGTCATATTGCATTTGTCCTTCTGTCTGCATTCCTCATCACCCTGCAACATGGATTCTACCCTAATATAGGCATACCCAGTGGCGTGCTGCCTCCCAACCTATGTATAAGCCAGCCCCAGAACCAGGGACCTACTGCCGGCCTCAGCCACTCGCACTGATTTTGCAGGCTTGGCGAATACATGGTTGTATACTGCCTGCCACAGCATTCCCAATGAGATTGTGATGCACCCTGGATCTGGGAGGTTCTAGCACCTGTCTCCTCACCATCGCTGGAGGCTTTGGTCATGGCAGCCAAAGCACTAGTGAGCACAGTGAACGTGGGGGACTCATTCACTCTGTAAATGCCTTCGTGCTGTTGGCAGAAATGTGGTTATGCACGGCCATCATCCCCAAGGGGAGGAGCTTGCCTTTCTACCCGACCTCACTACTTCCCACAGCCATCCATCCTGCAAGACGTCCCCTTCCCCTTTCACTGTCTTCAGAATTGGCCACAACCAAGACCATGATGAGTGATTGGAGTAGAGGTCTTTGCCCCCTACAAGTGGGACTCGTGTGGGACTCGTGTGTCTGCTTTGCCCCCTCAGCAATAGAAGGCACAAGCCAAGTCTACTTCTCCACCACCTCCTTGTCCTCCTCCACGTTCTCCTCCCCATCAGGTATGCTCACTGGCCGCTGCAGCACCACCAAAGGCGGATGCTCCCCCTTATTCTCTTCCCCAACAAGAGGTGCATCCTGAAGGACCTCCCTCTCCTCTACCCCTTTGCCCTGTTGGGTGGAGACCACTTCCTCTTCAGCAGTGTCCCAAATCCAGACCGGAACTATGCTGCTGCACCCCTCCTCCAGGGTGCTTGCAGAAACCATCCCTCCTTCCATACGAGGAGTATGCATGCCCCCCTGCTCCACCACAGGCCCTACATACATAGGGACCTCCTCCTATGGCCCTATGCGCCGCAGGGGCAAAATCTCATCTATTATGTGTATTTGTTATGTGTCATTTGAAATGGCTATGTGATTCATGTTGGGTTGAGAAAACGTTCACTGTGGTGTAAATATTTCAATATGACATTGAGATGTTTACCTATATTGCACTTAGTCTATGGGCCTCATTAGGAGTATGGAGGTAGTCATGCCCCTATTTGTGGCTTGGCTACCTCCAAACTCGGGTCCGGGTTTGCTTGTTGGATGTTTATTAGAGTAGTCTCTGCTGCATCATGTGTTTCTGGAAGTTTTGTGGGTTTTGCACTATTTGGCCCAACATCAAGATGAGTTGCAATGTCCAAGATGTTCGACAGGATTCATTGTTAAAGTAGATGGTTTGAATTGTGTATGTGTATGTGGTAGAGTTATTTGCAGTGCATGGTTTTACTGCTTGCAGTGAATGGCGTTATAAATCGAAAGTAGCTCTCTTTAGTTTGGCATGCATACAAATCATGCTATACAACTAAGGAGGGCTAATTTCGACTAATTTGTTCACATGGGAAGAAATAAGAAAGGAAGATATGTGGAGAGTAATTTGTTGTGAATATGTTGCTTGTTTGATTTTTGGGGAGTAATTTGCACCGAATTAGTTATTTACAGGCATGCTTTTCGATTTCTAAATATGTTTGGATTTTGAGCGCACTCATAGTTTAAAATATCAAGGACTAAGTGAGTTGCACATTAATAAATAAATATATAACAAATAATATGTAAACCATGACTATTTAAAATAAGGAACAGAAACAAGGAAATTGGTTATGGTTACATTTCAAAGATCATTTATTTGTTGTGACTGAGAGAAAAAAACATGGAGGTGAGATTTATTGGGAGTGTTTTTGCTATGGGCCTCATTACGAGGACCGCGGTAACCCTGCCAGAGCTTCCGGCGGGTTGCCGCCAGACTCGTCTCAGTTTTCTGGCTCCTGACTTCCTGGTGCCACCGGGACATTACAAGTCCTGGCGGATTGGGAATTAAGGCACTGGAAAATGTTAGTCCCCATTTCCCTGGAGCCCCATAGGATTCCATGGGAGTGGGGTCACAGAAGAACAGGCACTGTTGTTAACAGTGATTCCGTGAAAACTATGCGGGCAGGTGCTGTTACGCCCGGCACGTCAGACCTGCCGGGCTCAATGGCCCCTTCCTGCAGAGTTGTACTGCGTCGGTCCAGAAATGGGTGCCGGTATTGTGTGACCAGCACCCATAATTCCAGACCACCACACCTGTAATGAGGCCAAGTTTACTGATAGATTATACATTTTCAGGTTTTCCTTTTTCTGTTCTTGATTGAGGTCTTGAATATCTTTTTAACCATCTTTCTACTAATATTAATAGTTTGAAGAAGTTCATTTATTTTGTAAAGGATGTCTTTCATTTCAGCTTCTTTTGCTGTATTCTGTTTCTGGTAGAAAAGTCTGTTTTTTATTTCAATGACTTCTTCATCTGTTTTGTATGCAGAAAGGTTGTAATTAATATTTGTACTAGTATGTTTAATATCTATTACGTGCATGACAACTCTCCTGTTAGGGAGGGAGACTTCCTATTTCTTTTAAAGAAAAATGCTGTTATTTTTCAAAGACGTGTACTTTCTCAATATTAAAATCTCCCTCACCCCAACCCAAGTCAATGGGCAATTTGAATTATTCTGTTTTCCATCTAAAACTCTCCCTACTTGTGTTCTTAAATGTTGGCATGTATGCTATTTGTACCAGAGGGAGCTCCTTGTCACTTAGCCCCTTATCGTCACACAGCCCCCAAAACCCCCATTGATAGCATGTCCCACTCCTGAAACAACACCGACCCGCCCACCCACTTACTGGTGTTGCTGCTCTGGCCATTTCCTTCCTGATGGCTGCCATATTTGTCATGTTATCATTTACCATGGTGGCCATCTAAATTAGTAGTTTGTTAAAGGGAAATTCAGCTTCCATGCAATTCACTGCTCCAACTCCCATTAAATAAAAACAACTATTAGCATCTTAAACTGAATCTGAGGGGGGGGGGGGAATAGTGTTAAGCAACACTCTGTGGAGTGGACACAGTCAGTAACAGCCCAGAGCCCTCAAGAGGTCCTTAGTGCATTTGGGCCTACCAGGTTGGTGGGCTTTTACTTGCCCTCTCTGCCACACATTCTGTTAGTAAAAACTATACTGATATGTTAGAATATGCACCAATGGTTGGATATAATATGTGGTAGGTTAGGGTCCTTTTGTAGTGTTTTAATATGGACTGGAAATGTTGTATGTTTTGGAGAGGCCTTTCTCTTTACCTTCAGGTCAGTAATTTGGACAGGAATCAGCTACCAGCCACACAATCACTGCCTCTGGTGCAGGCTCTAATGTTCAAAAGATTTTCATAAGCGTGTTGTTTTGGTCTGCGATTTCTTCCAATTTTGACTTTAAGGAAAGATGTGGTTATGCTACACCGTACACATTGTTGCATCTTGCAACTCCTTGAACTCTGCGATCTGGCTGAGTGGGACACGCACTTCACCAATAAACCTGTGATGGCTCATAAGTATGGCGAGGTGGATAGACCAGGTAGGGCTCTAGCTAGAGCAGTGGAGGTGGAGTTCCACGGAGGAGTCATAGAAGGGATACAGAAACCTGATGGGGCCAGCCCTACTGAAAGTGCTCCATATGCAACGAATTTGCAAGCTTCTAAAGAAAACTTTATACGAATGATGATATCAAATCAATGGCTGATAAAGAGTTTCCTTTCACAGATTTGACCGTTATGATGGAGTCAATGGCCAGAAATGTTGCGTCCTTCCATGAAAAATTAGATTACATTAACGCGAATGTCGCATCACTCAAAGCCAAACTGGACCATCACGGTACGAGAATCACTGAAGCTGAAACCAGGATAGGCACCAGTGAGGACAACATAGCCACGCTACAGGACACAGTGACCACGCTGGCCCGTGATATGAAGTCAGTCAAAGCCAAATGTGATGATCTCGAATCCAGAGCCCATAGGAACAATGTACGCATTATTGGGGTCCCGGAAAATGTGCTTAAGGGTCGGCTCGAACTGGCAACAGAAAATCTTCTTAAGGAACTTCTGGGCAATCCCGACATGTCCCCTTTTTTTACTGTTGAGAGAGCTCACAGAGCGCTGACTCTGCGCCCCAAACCAGGGGATTTCCCAAGGCCCATTATTGCGAAAATCCTAAGCTTTAAAGACTGCGACCAGATTCTCCGACTGGCGCGGGAAAGGGGAGAGCTCAGACTGGAGTCACAGGTGATCGGAATATTTCTGGATTTTTCAAATGGAGTGCAACAAGAGCGCCGCCAATTCCTTGGAGTTAAACAATTGCTCAGAGAAAGGAATATTCCTTATGCCATATTATTCCCTGCGCGCCTGAAGTTCACATTCAACAACAAACTGTACTTCTTTACGGTACCGGCGGAGGTGGTAAAATTCATAGAAGCACATATCCCCTTGCACACTTCCTGCTGTTCACATGAAAATCAGTCCCATAGGGGTACACGCTGCTGTGCTAACGTAAAACTGGCTTATGTACCCTGCTTATCCCTGTTGTTCACCAACGATAAAATTGCACTGTTCTTGTGTCCCGTATCCTCCAAGTGTCCTACTCACATGCGAATTGGGAGTCTCTCTGGACATTGGCCTTACCTACAGTTGACCCTGTTGCCTTATTTGCCGTGTTACACGGCTCTGGCTATACACATGTCACATAGCATTTTGGGGATACACACCAGTTAGCCAGTGCAAAACTGAATTGTTTATCTTGATCATATTTACTGTATATTAGTGTTCAAACTGCAACGCTCCAATGTTTCATATGAAGATCTCTGTTTCCCACTTAGAGATGCAGGGGCAGGCACTATACGACTGCTAACACTGCTTGTTTTGTAACGGAAGCATCTGGTACCAAGCGTGCTAGTGCACGCCAATGGCGCACCCCACTGCGATTGCACTGTTCTTAGATACACCTTTGTTGTGGGTTAGCCCCAGTTGGGCTTTCGTAAAGGTTGGGCCAAGTTGGGGATTGCTCAGCTGTGTAAAGGTAAGGGTGGGTGATGTTCACACTACTAATCTCGGGTTGGTGGTGAGGGAAGTGGGAGGGAATGGGGTGTTATTCAAAAAAGGCACACGAGGTTGCACGGCACGCGCATTAAAGGGTCACAAGCGCACTTTCAATTCCAATTTTGGACACTCACACAATCGCTGGATCAGGGATGTTCACTAAACATGTATTACGGGATTATATGTATTAGATGTCAGTCACTGAAATGCCTCCCGTCATAATGTCCTGGAATGTCCGGGGATTAAGCAATCATACCAATGCCCGTAAAATCATGGCCTATGCTAATAGGCATGGCTGTAAAATACTATTTCTACAGCAAACACACTCCAATGGACATATGCCAAAGACCATGGTCCCGTCATGGGGCCCCGCTAAATACTTCACTTCCTACTCCATCCAATCCAGGGGCGTCCTCACGATGGTCCATAAATCTATTAAATTTGTATTACACAAAAGCTACATAGACCCTGATGGACGCTATGTCATACTATACTGCACGCTGGTCAACAAGGAGTATCTGCTTGTTAACACCTACTGCCTACAGTTTTTTGACACTGTAACCACCATACTGCAAGGCTACGTAGGAATTCAGGTTATAGGGGGGGGACTTGAATCTTATTCTAGACACTGTTCTGGACAGAACTGGTACTGCTGCCCGATCCCTGTCCAGTGCTGCACACAGGTTACATGGCCACATTAGGACACTTGACATCTGTGATGTCTGGAGGACGACGGCGGGAATATACTTATTACTCGTCGGTGCACGATAGCTCATCCAGGATAGACCTGTTCTTTGTGTCAAGTGAAATCATGGGCAGGGTGGAGGGGTCCTGGATCTTACCTTGCACATTGTCAGACAACACCGCAATAACATTATCTGTGGAGCTGGGAACACCTGTCCCGACATTCAGTACCTGGCGCTTTAAATCCGAAGCCCTCAAAGATATTGTGTTCAAGGCTGAAATACTGGCTGACATCGAGTCTTTCTTTGAGCACAACTCTCTCCAGGCCACGTCAGCTGCTTTTAGGTGGGACGCCTTCAAAGTGTATATTAGGGGGATGTCTATCTCCCGGGAAGCTGGAGTACTGAAAGAAATCAGAGCCGCTCTCGGTCGCTCCGAAGCCAAACTGAGGCAATTGAAGTTGCAATGCTCCACTGGCGCTGACCCCGCCATACTCGCCGAAATCAGGGAAGATCTCCAGACATACAATGCACTTGCTACCAACGAAGTCCAATACTTTAGCCGCCCCGCAGGCCACCCGGAAATATGGTGAGGGGGATAGGACAGGGAAAACATTAGTGACACTTTTAAGAAGGGAATCTGGGCGGACCCAGATTTCCTCCATCAAAGACGAGCATGGTAACGCACAGTGGGAAGACCAACAAATCTTAGACATATTCACCAAGTTTTACAGGTCCCTTTACTCCCAGCCTGCTGAACACACTGAGCAACACATGCATGAGCTTCTTGACCAGATCCCCACCACAGTTATTTCCCCCCCCCCTACCCGGGACCAACTAGACTCCCCAATCACATTGGACAAGATAGTTACGGCCATCTCAGACTTGCCTAAAGGTAAGGCGCCGGGCCCTGACGGGCTCACCACCAAATTCTATCAAGAACACATCGCCATATTAGCCCCCAGGCTGCTTGAGGTTTGGGACGAATCACTCCGTGCTTCTATTCTTCCCCCCTCCATGCGTGAAGCTGTCATCATGGTATTGCTCAAGCCTGGTAAGCCCGACGACGAATGTGGGTCATATAGACCTCTCTCTCTCATTAACCTTGATACAAAAATCTTTGCCAAAATCATAGCGAATCGTTTTCTGGCCATCATGACACATTTGGTCCATGAGAACCAGGCAGGCTTCGTCCCTGGGAGGTCCACCGCCCATAATATCAGGAGGTTGTTTAATGTAATGTCCCGTATTGACCAGGACGCGCAGGCTGTGGCAGTCATGCTCGATGCTCAGAAGGCCTTCGATATGGTCTCTTGGAGATATATGTGGCTGGTGCTGGAGACAATGGGCGTCGGCCCAAACATGATTGGGTTCATTAAATTACTATACACTTCCCCTGTGGCGCGAGTACGAGCTAATTCATTGACATCTGATCTGTTCACACTTTTCAGGGGTACCCAACAGGGATGCCCCTTCTCCCCGATTCTTTTTGCCCTAGTAATAGAGCCAATGGCAGACTATGTCTGTGCATGCCACGCCCGCAAGGGAATAAGACTGAAAGATGACCCCGAAATTATATCCTTATATGCGGATGATGTACTACTATACATCAGAGATCCCACCACCCATCTCGACCCAATAGACATCACTCGCATTGGCACCCACTCCGGATTCACAATCAACTACTCAAAGTCTGAGATGTTCCTGGTCACTAGATCTACCCAACAACCCACCACCGAATACCCTCTGCGCTAGTCCCTGCATGGTGTCAGATATTTGGGTGTTCAGATATCCCTAACCAAATCCACCTTGCTTGCCGATAATTATCTGGCTGTAGCACAGACAGTTGAGACTAAAATCTTACGGTGGCGTACACTCCCATTATCTAGGGCTGGTCGGCTTTCCCTCATTAAAATGATTCTACTTCCCAAGCTCCTTTACACTTTCAGTAACATACCCGTATGGCCTGGGAGGGAATACTTTGCCAAACTACACACACCATGTGCACAGTTCCTATGGCACTCTGGTGCGGTGCGCAAGAAGTGGACTGACATGGTACTTCCATACAAACAAGGGGGATTCACGGCTCCTGATCTGATACATTATTGGACTGCGGCCCAGGCCCAGCACGCCACTCATTGGTACCCTGGCTCTCCTGCGCGTCCGCATGTCAAATTGGAGGGGCTGGCTGCTGCTGGCGTCAACATAATGTCCCTTATACTGCACCAGCATTACACACCTGACTCTCCTATTGATCCAATCAATACGGCCCTTCAAGCCTGGACATGCTTGCTACACCCGACGATTGAGTCCTCTCCATACTATAAATGGCTCCCTGTGTGGGCCTTCCCCGGTCTGGAACCCACGCATGACACTGCTTTGGCCCGACACTGGGGGGCTTTGGGATACCAGGCACTGTCTGACTTCTATCCCGATGGCAGGTTTATTGACCCCCAGACATGGAAACCAGGGCACACACCAGAGCACACCAGATCCGCCTTAGAGACCCTCCAATATTACAGACTCCGGGCTGCGTTTCTCACCAAATGACCCTCCTTTCCATACGAGCCCCCAGATAATCCGGCGATCTTATACATTGCCAACTCGGCGGCGCCCGTGGTGTCGTCTCCTCACTATATAAGATCCTACAGGATGCTGTCCCGACTCATGCTCTTAGGGCACGCGATAAATGGGCAGCTGAACTGGGCCTGGAAATATCCAACCAGGTCTGGGAGAAAATGTGCCTACACACCCAAAAGGTCTCCCTCAACTTCCGCTACCGCGCCATGCAGTACAAACTTCGAAACAGGCTTTATTACACCCCACATAGGACTTTGAGGTTTACCCACACCACTGTGCACCCCTGTCCCCGTTGCGGGGTGGAAGAAGCAGATCACTTACAGATGTTCTGGACCTGTAACAAACTGCATGAATTTTGGGAAAGCATCTTAGAAACACTCAATGTAATTGCTGAAACTGTAATTGATCCTGATCCTCTAGCAGTCCTGTTTGGAGCATGGAGAACGGATGAAACTAGACGTATGGCTAAATTTCTGAACATAAGTTGTATGATAGCTAAAAAGTGTATACTCCAGAGTTGGAACAGCTCCTCCCCCCCCCGCCCCGGTCTTTCAGAAATGGCTGTGCTTGCTCACTTGGTCACGAAACTGTGAGGAAGAATACCTGACCATGCTCCCCGCCCACTCTCTCCCCAAGAACATTTGGGTTGAATTCGACACTTATCTTAACAATCAAAGTGAAGGTACACCTGGGTCTGGCTTATCACCTGCCCCATCAGGAACTACTCCATCATGAACTCCTATATCCTCTCCTCTCATGTGATGTTCTGTTGACATTGCTGTGATTAATGTATTGTGATCAATGTGTTGCTCCTGAGTATACCTGCTATGTACATTCTGTGCCTTGATGTATGTTCCTACTGTGAACTTCTGCCGTCAAAAATAAACTTTTTTTTTTTTAAAAAAAGGCCCCCAAGTCATTTTTTGCAGACAACCTGGAGGCCTACCTCCCAACTTTAACTGGCAAACTGGAATTCTGGTCCATACTGCCAAACTCGCTATATGGCCGACTATTGCAACTGAAAATGATAGTATGTCCAAAGCTGCATTATTATTTTCCTAATATTCTGCTTTGGCCTGGTAGACCCTTCTTTAACATATTTGGTTGTTGCTACTAAATTCCTGTAGGGGTCTGTAAAGGATAGAATGACATGGGTGGGTCTTGCCAGACTTTACGCACAATGGGGGCTAGCGGCCCCAGACTTTGCACTGTACTACTTGGTAGCACAGGCTCAGTTTGCTGCATACTGGTACTCCTCACCTTCCCCGTTTCGGCATGTGGAAATTGAAACATTTTGCACCCACCTATTATGCCTTCGCACAGTGATATTTGGGAAGCAGTATACTGATACTTGTACATTGGACCCAGTCAGGTCTACGGTCAGTGAGATTATTTAAACGCCTAGTAGTAAACGAACCCTCAGGCATCTGAGCGCTGCTTATTATTACCCAGGATGTGTGGTGCTCATTTATCGACCTCGGTAGGATGAAAGGCTGAGTTTGGCCTTGCCGGATACGAACCTGTGTCAGCAGACTCTGCACAGATGTCAAAACGAGCGCTCTTCTCGCTGTGCTATCGGACCGGCTATAGCCACTGTTGCGGGGATTCCCAGATATTAAGCCAAATCAGGGCAAGAGAATACAAGCTAAGTGAGACCCTCTAGGAAAGCTCACTATGGAAGATATCTACCTCGAGGGCAGATTTGTTACACTCCCAGATTGCACTGCTAAATTAGGAAATAACCCGATTGTGACATTGCAATATTTCCGAATGTCTGCTGCCTTTAGACAAGCATGGCCGACGTGTCCGAATGTGCCGGAAACACATGGTATCGACACTATATAGCAAGGTGCAGCAGTCCCTTGAAATTACACCCTAAGGCTTGGGTCAATGGGAGGAAGACTTGGGACAAGAGATACCAGATGACCAATGGGCGAGGTAATGTCTTCTGACAAAAGAAGTGTCTCTTAACACTAGGTACCAGTTAATTCAATTCAAGGTCCTTAACAGGTTGCACTACACTATGATTTCCCACTTCACTCATCCTACCAATGACGCCAGCGCGGAGTGCTGCAGGGCACCTGCAGTCTTCCTACACATGTTCTGGGCTTGCCCTGTGATACTAGAATTCTGGTCTGAAGTTGATAATGTGCTGGCAAAAATGACAGAAATACCTCTGACGATGGCACCAACCAAATATGTACTAGGGGATATTGGCAAAACCACAGTGGAGAACCGTAGACTGTTGCTAAGAAATCTATATTACAAACCTGGAAATCGTGGTTGGCCCCTACTAGGGATATATGGCTGAAAGAGTTAATCCTACTATAAAGAAAGGGAAGAAGGTCATATTGCCTCTGTTGAGGCATCTTTGAGGTCCAAGAATATATGGGGAGGGTACCACACCTATCTATATAACATAGAAACTGCTGACGGTGCTACTGCTCGATATGCGCGGGTAGATGTTGATAAGGGGTGCGTTGGGCAGAGGGCGGCGACTGAAACCGGTCTGGTCACTCTGTCGTGGGGAACCGCTCTGTGGAATGTGTAGAACATGTGAAGTATTATGCAGAACCTTATGCCATGAAGAGAAGTGTGCCTTGTCGAAATCTACTTAATGTGTACAACCTGTAAGTATTGTGGGTGGGGTGGGCGTTGATGGTGGTATTCTTGTTCGAATTTATGTAATGGCAGAGATATTAAAATGCTAATTAAAAAAGTTTTAAAAAGAAGATGAAGGCAAATGGCATGGTGCTTATTTTGCGATGAAGCATGTTATATGAGAGAAGTGGCTTGTATTAGATGAGTATCTTCATATCAGAAAGCCAGAAGATGATATCAGGTTAATGGGCAGGTCATTATTCTAATCTGAAGTGCCATAAATCAGAATGTGGAGAAAGGGTACATGTTAATCTTATAGCAGGATGCCAATCAACTGGCAAATCGTGTGTAAAAATGTGCATTGAATTCTTTTCGTAGATGGTCTAGAAGCCAATAGAAAGATCTGGTGAGACCTACCTTTTATGGCAGCCCTACCATAATTAGGAAGAGCGGTTTACAGCCACTTAAGAGGGCGTGTAACCAACAAAACAGGCTATTGGATTATTGTGTTCATATTGGAAAGCTAAAAGATATTATTTAAAGGATTGTGCCTGTGGGCTTCACTGAGAAAAGTTTCAGGTAACTTTGCAGGGCCTTATTTCAAGCCTGAAGTGCCATTATTGAGAGTAGATTTCTTATGGCAAACTACATGTTAAAAGGCACAATTCGAACCGGAAAATTGTGTGTGAAAAGGAAGAGTTCATTTTTATCCGAGAAGCTCTATAAAGTGAATGAAAAAATCTAGCCAACCCTTGCTTTTGTGGGAAGACTAGCTAAAGTAGGAAGAATTGTTACTGCCAGCTTAGACGGTGTGAAAAGAAATTATATTCGATTTTCATGTTTATATTAGAAAGATGTGAAGATTGTGTGAGGGAGTGTTACTGTTACAAGTACAAGGTAAATGGTTTGGTCCTTAGTTGACTTTGCGGTACCCCAAGTGGGAGCAGCGTTTTTTTTGTGGCAAGGTATTTCTAAAAAATTCCATGTAAAAATGTCCCAGCAAAAATGTCTCCTGACAAAAAAGTCGCTGTTTTTTACATTGAACATGTGAAACCCATCACCACACATAATGTCACCTTTTATAATGTTGCCAGTGACTTTTCCTGGTGACATTATGTATGGGCACATAATGTATGGGGACTTAATTACCTGATAGCTTTTTAAAAGGTACATGGTAGCCTTTTATCAGAAGAACTGTAAAGGGGGATTAAGATCTGATGAGCCCGCCTCTTCCGGGTAGAGTAGTAGAAGTAGGGAGAGTGGTTTACAGCAAGCTCACATCCTTTAATGAAAAGGAAGCACATGCATTGTTCTGCTTATATATGAAAGGTAGTAGATGCCATCTGTTCATCCTGTGATTGGCTTCACTCTTAACAGTATTAGGCAAATGTTGAGGTCTCTATTTTAGTGACAATTACCCCAAGGCAGAGTAGTAGAGTGTGTATGCCACACTATGTGAAGAAAGGCATGTTTTATTATTCTTATACTGCAAGGTGTGCTCATTTGCAACGCGCTTTCCTTGGAAGCAAGGCGACTGAGCAACACAGGCACGATTCCCTGGTCCGCGCTAAGAAACCTCGGTGTATTAAGCGCATAATAAATAACCAATTATACATTATTATAATGATATCTCATGAAGTCTGCCTTTCAAGACAATTAGAATAGCGGTTTATAGCCCTTTAAGATGGTGTGTTCAAGATGTTAGATTATAATGGTCATATTTGAGAGATAGTAGCTGGTATCTTCGTGTGTGTGTGTGTGTGTGTGTGTGAATTGACTTCATTATTAAAATCACCAGGCAAATATTTATTTATTTTTTATTTATTTGCATTTATAAAGCGCACAGCGGCCCTGAGGCATCGTGGCGCTGTTACAGAGTACTTAGCTTGGAGCATTAACAGACAGAGATGCATACATTATATATACAATTAACAGAGGCGAAACAGAGGACATATGCGCTTGTTATGCTGTTGCTAGGGTTACAGTTGAACAGCAAATTTATGATGGTTGGTTAGATCACCTAGCAGAAAAGGGAAGTTCTAACATTTTACAGAAGGTAGAGTATGCTCTTTCATTCCTTAGTGTAATAGGCAGGGCATTCCAGTTTTTAGGTGCCAAGTATCACCATTTTTATTTTAGTAGGAAGTTCCCTTAGAAATATTGGATTTTTTTGGCAACATTATTTGTAAATAGGTGCTTGATATTCAGTCCAGAAATAAAAATAATGTTGCTCTTGTTTGTTTATTATTTTTTGTATTGCGCACCAGACCCTTGGGTATAAGGGCACATCGCATAAGACAACTTTAAGCTTAGTTACACAATGAGAAAATACAATACAGTGCATATGATTTATACAAGTCAAGCAATATCCGTCAAACACAGATATATAGTTATGCAGACATCAAGGTTTCATAAAAAGCAGCAGAACGTAGTCGGAAAAAAAATGGACAAATGGCATTTACAATGGCTAGTCAAACTGTACATTTAAACTCACAGGTAGGTGGATACTTAGCTACAATTATTTACAAGGTGGCAGAGAAGATCAATTGTAGTTGTCAGAAAGCGGACACCTTCGTTTTGATTGCTTGATAGAATGGGTTTTATCTGATTGATAGTTTTTTCTTTGTATTTTCAAAATCTTTGCAGAACGTGCCCTCCTGCATTAGAAGAAGCACAGCTACTATCTGCAGGCAAGTAGGGCTTCATGTATTAAGCATGTTTAAGGTTTTGACACAAGTCCTGAGGATTGGTAAATGAGTTGGTTGTAAAAGAGAGTGCAAAGGTTGAGGTAGAATTTAATTGTTGTGAAGTGTAAGTCATCATCAATAAATGTACAGTAGCTCACAACATTGAGCATATTAACAAAATACTAAAAGGAGGCTTCCAATTCGTTTTTTACCAGAAAGTTTTCACTCATTTGTAAAAAAACTGTAAAACAAAACTGCATTTTTTGTGTGCTTTATACAGAAGTTGAAATTGGAAAGTATAATAGAGAAAGCCTTCTGTACTAGCAAAGGTTAATTTTGATTTTGAATCAAATACATTATTAAACAAGTTACTTGGTGAGCTCTTGCAGAATTGTCGGCCTATGGAGAGAGTGACTCAAAGGGTTTTATGTACATTGGTTGGTGGCAAGTGACGTCATACCTCGCATACTTTTTGCTTTAGTTCAAAAGCGTGGCGCTAATACCTTAACGGTTTCAAAGCGCTCTTTTATCTACCAAAAAAAAAGGAACAAACTGCTGCAAGAGATGGGGAAAGCACTGCCACCCCTTTTTCTTTCTACTCGTTGGGCAGCGAATCATGCTTAATTCTCGAACAGAAAGGTCTTTAAATTATTTCTGAACTGCAGCAGGTCAGGAATTTCTCTGATGTCCTGGGGAAAACTGTTGCACAGTTTACTCCCTATCAGTGCCCCCAATCTCCCAAATGATTTAGCTCTCTGGTGTCTGGGAATACGAATGGACAAACGGAGCAAAGATCTCAGTGTTGTGTCAGCATGATACCAGGCAAGCCGTTTCTTTAGATATATCAGGGGTAAGCGGTGTAGGGATTTTTGGATCAGGGTAAAAATCTTAAAATTTAATCTGGTCTGGACAGGAAGCCAATGTTCGTGGTATCTGACATTATGTATGAGCCAGACGGCCATATTCTGAAGTCTTTGGAGGTGGGTAATCTTCTGCTTGTCTATGCCCAAATAAGGGGAATTATAGTAGTTTAGTTTAGCACCTCTGATGGCCCTGGCTAGAGTGCCACAATCATAGGTCGACAGCACAAGGTTCAGTTGTCACAAAATTCTCAAATGAAAAAATGTGGAGTTCATCAGCTGGTCGATTTGTCGTTCAATAGATAATCAGGAGTCAACATAAACTCCCCAGGATTATTCTCTGGTGATCAACTCAACCGAAAAATTGGACGTTCACAATTCCACGAAATTGGGAAATTGTTTGAGCAGAATTCATGATGGCAGGATTAGCAAAATCTCTGTTTTTGAATTATTTAGTCCTAGCCAGTTAAACATTCACTCAGAGATGTCTTGGAAGACTGACACATGGACTCTGTTAAGTTATGATACTGAGAAATGTTTCAACAAAGAAACTTACCAACAAAGTGCAAAAGGTATTTTAAAATGTCTGTGTTAGGAGAGGGTACGATGGTAAAGTTGGCCTCATCTGTGAATGAGAAGAAACATACTAGAATGAAACTGACATGCATGTTGACTCTGATTGTCACTCTCATGCAGAGTAGAACCCAATGTGGAACTGGAAGTGTTCATCATTGTGAAATGTTTGCCAGGATTTATGTACAGCTTTGAGCCCTTCCTTTGCTCCTTTTACAAAATGAACAACATAAAAAGCAGATCAGTTTACTAGTTTGCAGGCTCACACTTTGACTTGTGCGACCAAAGGAAATGGTACTTGTCAGTTCCATCACATTCGTATGTTGGCATCACACAATACGCGGGTGCACCTCCTACTTGTGAATTTCTGCTTTCGCAAGGCACTATCTCTTTCTCTTTCCCTATTGATCAAAGCGCCAACTGGAGGAAGTGAAGAGACAGGTGTTTGAAAAGGAAATGCAGATGTCATGCTTTCCAACGAGGCCATTATAGAAAGGTTTAGAAGGAGGAATGATCATCTTTGGTTCTGTTGCCAGTGAAAAGCGGTCTGCACAAGCAGAGTTGATTCCGAAAGAGAAGATGCCTGGAAGGCCTACTCGCATATTTGCTTGGGGAGGATCTATTTGTCCTCACTGAAGATTAAACAATGTGTAACTATTGTTTTAATAGCTTAACACAGGGTTCATTTCCTGCTACAAACATTTGGAACAGTATGGAGTTTTGTGTTCTTCCTCCATCCCTTAAGAACATGAACATGTTTGAAATGATTGCTGTGCAGACAGTTCATCCATTTCAGGTTAAAGTGAGGCTTGAGACAAAGTCTTCCAAGCTTCCTCACAAAGAGTTTGTAAAGGCTTTAAGGGGAACACATTATATTTGCCACTTGAACTGGATGTAAATGTGTTGAATCCTGGTGTCAGAAGATTCTTCTTTTAGTGGGAGTGAGTGGTGTTGCAAAAAAGACACAAAACAGTGACATCCACTTACAAAACCTTAGTACAGTGAAAGTACAGAGATTGCAATTCCTATGGTTGCTGTGTACAAAACTATGATAAGAGGACAGGTTAAGTGTCTGCTAAAACTGAAGCTAGTTATCTTCATGAGCACCACACCATTCATCCATTGAATTTTTGTGGGGCTATGGAAAAGTATATTCAACTTTACGAAATGCAACAAATGAAAGGTGCACGAGAACATCTGAGGGAGAAAAATGTAGAAGCTCAACGTTTGCCAATGCTTTTTCCTACTGGAAGGGGCGGTTGAGTGAATCACTGCCCCATACATATTTCTGGATCTGAATACCATTGTGCAAGGATGTATTCTGAATGACGTCCCAGGTGAGAAGATGGAGGTTTGTACCCGCAATTTACTTGTTCCAATTCTGTTTAGGGAAGTGCAGGCGGCTATCTCAGCATTGAAGCTGGGACAGAGGGCAGTACCTGATTTCCTGCTTTCAGATTATTGTAGGACACACAGTGAAATATGGGCTCCTGTAATGATTGAGGCATTTGATGCAATAATTGCTCATGGTGCATGCCCAAAAAATTTGAAGCTGGTTAACATTTGTCCTATGTTTAAAAAACGAGACAAATTGTGACTAAGTAGTCATAGACCATTCTCCTTGCTTGATAACACCTTTACAAACTTTGACAATTTAATTGAGTAGATATAACAAAGTTGTGTAGATAATAACAACATTGACATTGACAGTTAATCTTTATTCGGAAAAATAAAATCCACAAAAGATGCAACCATAATATACATACAACACAATAAAAGTAGTCATTCGATAAAAAGAAAAAATAATATAATAACTACATTTTGGCCCCCACACAATTGGTCTTTAGAAAATCTAGGAAACGGGGCATCAAACATTGAATTTGTATTTGATTGCTGCGAATTCAATAATCAATATCTGCTTAAGATCATAACACCGGGGGACATGTGGAGAGTCATTGTTGTGATAAATGGAAACAATTGTGCCTTGGTATGGTCTAGCAAAGACGGGTTAGTGACTGCAATCACACCTGTGAGACAGGGGTGGGACAGAAAAGGCTTTGTCCTGGCCCACCGCCTCTATTCAATTTATTTATACATTCTCTTCATGAATTTGTATGCAGGACTATGGCAGATGTTTCCCATATTACTGGCTGTAAGATATCAGTTCTGTCATATGTGGATGATAGTGTATTGCTTGCCAGGATTGATGTCTGTCTCAGATATTATTTGATGCTTATTCAAAATACATGATAAATCTGGACTTAAAATGTAAAGAAATCAGTTCTCCTGATCTTTAGCAAAGGGCATGTGAAACATATAGGAGGCTTCTTCTACGAGGGGCAGAAAATAGAGAGCCTCAGCTTTCTTTTGAGCATCAGATGTTTCAGATATCTGACAAATGTCACACATGTAAAACATACAAGCAAATAAAATGGAGTGGAAATCAGGGGTATTTTTTCCTTTGCGGCCAAATACAAAAAGTAGCCTATAAACTATATGTTGCGTGCATTCGAACCTAAGGGCAAAACTGTGGCCCAATGTGGTATGGGAATTTGGGGTAAATAGAAAGCTGAAAGCACATTTTCCTAAAGGATGTCTGGACTACCTGATTTGATTGCAAATTTGCAAGATACTCTGAAATGGGCAAGCCATACATGGAAGCGAAAATAAAGCCAGCTGCTGCAATGCTTTTGCTAGGAGCCACCACAAATACCAAGATCATGTTAACTAACTCACTACTTAGGAATGTGCCTAACTCGCATAGCTCACACACAATTCCATGACTGAAATATGTCCAAAATCAGCTAGAGTGCATACCTCAATTTCAATTGCCTTATGGAGTGATGAAAAAAGTGATGCATCTTAGCGTAGTTGAATATCTTTTAGCAGGCATTACATATCAACGAGAAGAAATAGAATTGTGTAAACCTCTTAATCTGGCAATTCTGGCCATTTCAAATGATGAAAAGCCCCAACGCAATCTAGTTACTTGGTATCACTTCACAAACTCTATTATTTCACATACTGTCATATGCCAAGTGCACATACGTATGCATGCACAGACACACACACACACACACACATAGACATGAATGTGTGTGTGCGTATATATATATTCAAAGGATAAACTTTAGTTAACGATCAGTAAAGGTAAGAATCTTATCACAACCAAACCCCTGAAATTCAATGCTTTGGGGAACTCAGGACCACCTTAACTCGGGGCGTATTTCTGGTGATCTCCCCTATAATACTATATCCCCCATAATGCCATTCTCTTTCTTCATCTGAGCGTGGAGAGCGGTCGCCGGTGGCCCTAGGGGAACAGCAGGCCTGGGAAGCTCTGCCTGGGCCTCCGTGAGTGTTTTGAAAATAATATTGAAAAATTTGCTTTTCGCGCTCTGAGCGCGGTGTTTGGCCTGCTCCTGCTCCCCCCTCCCACTTCCTGGTCCTCCTCTCCCTCCCCGCCTCCCTGCCCGCCCACACCCCCCCTTCCTCTCCCTCTGCCTATAACCTCCCCCCTCCTGGGCAGCCCTCTGCCCGGCAGCCCCCGCGGCTAAGGGCCCCAGGCCAAGAGCGACTCCTACAGTGCGGCTCCCTGTGTGTCTGCAGGTGTCCGCAGGGGACGGCAGGCGCCAGTCCCACCTGTTCTCCGTTCCCCGGCCCACCCCTCCTACTCCTGGTTCCATCCGCATGGGGCCTTGCCTCACTGTATTCACAGTTGAGGTAAACTAGGGTGTTATCCTCCCCTCGCAGGATTCTCAAACTTAGGTGGCCCGGTACCTAATACGCATTACTGTTTGCTCTGAACTGTGGTAAACTAGGGTGTTTTTTCTCCCCTCGCAGGATTCTCAAACTTAGGTGGCCCGGTACCTAATACGCTTTACTGTTTGTTTGCTCTAATTTGTGGTAACTTGTGCTTGCCGCTCACTTCCTGTCTGCGTGCTCTCGTTTCGTCTGTCTCCCCCCCTTCCCTCCTACTCCATGGTGCTCTCTGTCTCGCCTATCTTCTCTAACTGCTTCTCCATTGACTATCCTGCTCTCCTCACTAAATCTGGTAGGAAAAAGTTTAAAAAGGACATCCTGGTCTCCAACACAGGCCTCCCTGTCGCTGACACCTACACTAGTGCCTGCTCTAAGGAAACTCTCACTGACATCCTCTTTTTCGTGCCTTCGCCTGACCTATGGACCCTTCATATGGTCTCTGTGCTCTCTCCTTTCTCCTCCTCTCCCATTAATGGTGGCACCCGTTGGGATGTCCTCTTGGCCCCCTTCCGCTCCTCTAAGGCCATCATTAATGTCTACGCTAATGGGACCATCTTGGTCCAAGGCCCTCAGGCCAACCTTCTCCTCTTTGATAGACGCTTCCCACACCTCATCAACTTCCTCTCCTCTCCTGCTGTCCCCCCTCCTCTATCCTTGGCTACCTTGCCTCTACCCTCCCTCCCTGCCCCCTCTCATGCTCCTTCTTCACCTCCTTCTTCACCTCCTTCTTCAACACCTCCGCAGGGCGTACCTCTGATCTGTACCCCTCCCCGGAAGTTCTTCAAGGAGGGCAACCTTCTCCACATTGCCACTCTAAATTCTCGCTCTGCCATCAAGCACTCCTCTGATATCTGTCACCTTCTTGAGGAACTGGACCTCGACGTCCTCTGTCTCACTGAGACATGGTTCACAGCCAGCTCTGCCACCAGCTTTGATACACTCCTACCTGACGGTTACAAGATCCTCTCCATGCCCAGGCCTAACCGTGCAGGGGGTGGTGTTGCCCTTATCTTCCCTGAGTGGATTCCTGCCACTGTCACTCCTACGCAGACCTACTCCTCTTTTGAATGTCTTGTCTGCCGACTCTCTTTCTCTCCTAGCCATTCCCTTACCGTGGCTACTATCTATCGGCCACCTGGTCAAATTTCCTCCTTCCTCTCTGAGTGGGCTGACCTCTCCTCCTCACTCCTGTCCTCAACCACTCAACTCCTCTTTCTTGGCGACTTCAACATCCACCTTGATGCCTCCAGTCCCCCCACTGCTCTCTTTCATGACCTCTGCGACTCTCTCTCACTCTCTATTCTCCCGTCTGGGCCTACTCACTCTGCTGGGCACACTCTTGATGCTCTGATCTCTTCTGACCTTCCCCTCTCCGTCCCTCTCTCCACTCCTCTCTCCTGGAGTGATCACTTTCTCCTATCCTCCCACCTCACCCTCCCTACCCCACAGGCAAAGCCACCCTCTTCACTGCCACCCACCTTCTCGGTCATCCGACCCATGAAGCGTGTGTCAGTTGAGGCTTTCGCTGCTACCTTCTCGCCCCCCCCTGCTCCTTCGGCTGACTCCCACCCTGACACAGCCCTCTCCATGCTCCACTCTGCTATATCTGTTACTCTTGATATCCTTGCCCCCGTCATGAGAATCCGCCTGAAGCCCAAAGCCAAATGTAACTCCTGGTATGACTCGGATCTCGCCACCCTAAAACGCAAGTGCAGGGTTGCAGAGAGGAAATGGCGTGCTTCATGTTCATCCTCTGACAAACCGGCCTGCCGCCTGCTCCAAAGGCAGTATCGGCTCTCCGTTCTCACCAAGAAGAGAGCCCTTATCCAAGCCCGCATCTCTGCGGCATCTAACAACTCCGCCGAACTCTTTAAAATCTGCAAGGAGCTGGCCAACCCTGTTGCAGTCTCTACCTCTCCTGTCACCTCCCAGGCCCTCTGCACTGCATTGGCCTCTCACTTCATCTCTAAAACTCAGGACATCCTGTCCTCGCTCTCCTCCTTTCACCTCCCTCCCTCCCTTCCCTGCTCTTCCTCTGGCCCTTCTGCAGTCACCCCTCCTCCCTCTTTCTCTGCCTTTCCACTTTTCTCTGCTGACGAGGTTTCCAGACAAGTCCGATCTATGAAAGTCTCGTCTAAACAGGTTCACCCCTGTTCCTCCAAAACTATCAAGGACCACATCGACTCCCTGGCTCCTGCCCTGGCTGACTTTTGCAACCACTCCTTCGCCTCTGGAGTCTTCCCTTCCCCCCTCAAGCACTCCCTTGTGCACCCTCTTCTCAAGAAACCCTCTTCCGACCCCTCCTGCCCGGCTAACTATCGCCCTATCTCCATCACTCCCTTCCTGGGCAAGCTCCTGGAGAAACTGGCCATCTCCCAGCTTAACCTCCATGCTGAATCTGTTGGCAGTCTTCATGACCATCAATCTGGTTTCAGAGCTGCCAGAAGCACGGAAACTGCTCTCCTGAACATCCGTGAAGACCTGCTCTTGAACCTCGATTCCAACACTCCGTGTGTTCTCATTCTGCTCGATCTCTCCTCTGCCTTTGACACTGTCAACCATGCCATCCTGCTCAACCGTCTCCGTGAAAACCTGGGTATCACTGGTCAGGCTCTGGCATGGCTGACCTCTTTCCTTTCAAATCGACCCTCCCAGGTCCAACTGGGGTCCTTCCTCTCCGACATCTTTTTCTCCACCTGTGGTGTCCCCCAGTGATCTAATCTCTCTCCCTGGCTGTTCAACCAGTATCTGGCACTCCTTGCCCACCGCATCGCCGCTCTCTGCCCTAATTTCCAGTGCTATGCGGACGATACCCAGCTCATTTTCAGGCTACCCTCAGCCTCCCCCTCTCCTTCCCTCATCTCTGACTGTCTGTCTGCTATCCAGGAATGGTGTGCCGCCAATGACCTCTGCCTTAATGCCAGTAAGACTGAGATTCTACTCATCGGTACACCCACTCCCTCCTTCCCTGCAGCTCTCTGGCCTGCCTCGCTTGGCCCCCTCCCTGCTCCTACCTGCAATGCAAAAAACCTTGGGGTCATCTTCGACTCCACACTCTCCTTCTCTCCTCATATTTCCGACGTCGCTAAGAAGTCACACTACCAGCTGCACCTCCTCAGAGGTATTCTTCCCTTCCTCTCCTTCCCCCAGAAGCTCACTGTCTCCCGAGCCCTGGTTCTCTCAAAGCTGGATTACTGTAACAGCCTCTATCTTAATCTGCCTGCCTCCACTCTCCGCCCTCTGCAACTCATCCAGAACAGAACTGCGAGACTTGTCCTTGGCCTCAAGCCCAGGGACCGTATCTCTCCAGGACTGAAATCTCTACACTGGCTCCCAGTGGCTGCGAGGATAAAGTTCAAAACCCTCTGCATTGTCCACAAGGCCTTCTGGGGCCTTGGTCCTAAATACCTTCAACTCTCTCTTCCCAAATATCTTCCTTCCCGAGCCCTTCGCTCATCCGCCTCCAACTCCCTCAGGGTCAGCTGCTTCTCGAAGCAACGAGCTGGGGGTAGATCTCTCTCCGCGGCAGGGGCCTCCCTCTGGAACAGCCTTCCTGCCTCCCTGAAACTTGAGGAGAACCATCTCCGGTTCCGGAAGCACCTCAAAACCTTCCTCTTTGCTTCTGCTTTCTCTCTCCCTCTCCCCTGCTGAACAGCTAATATTCTTCACTGAAACTGCACTGATTCTGCAACTGGACCACTCTTAA
The DNA here is from genome assembly GCF_040938575.1 of Ambystoma mexicanum. NCBI lineage: Eukaryota > Metazoa > Chordata > Amphibia > Caudata > Ambystomatidae > Ambystoma > Ambystoma mexicanum. Next base: position 235,924,223 of record NC_090933.1, read on the forward strand.
CGGCCTCGGTCCTGGGCCCAGCCACTCTCCACTTGCACTGATGCCCTGGAACCCCTCTGCACTGCGGGACTGTCTCTGTATCCCGACAGCCCCCCCCTTTTCCAGCACTTGTTCTGCACTTACCTTGCACTTGCCACCAACTGGCCCTATTTATTTATTACTTTACGCCACTTACCTTGTACTGCACTACCCCCCCTCCCCTTCCCCTGCACTTTTCCCCCTCCCCCACCCCTGCACTTGCGTGATCTGAATGACACCTGGCCTAGTAGGATCGTTGTCTGTCTCCCCCTGTTCCTCCCCTCCCTGCCTCGTCGCGCCTTGAAACACCTGTGTATAGGCGCGTTACAAATGCCATATCATATCATATCATATCATTCTCTGTGGCATTGTGAATCCCTCCTCTTCTAATAAATATGTCCTCTTGGGCTTTGCAACAGGAACACGCTGAGTTAAGCCGGTCCTGAGTTCCCCAATGCGTTGAATTTCAGGGGTTTTGTTGCAATACGTTTCTTACCTTAACTGATCATTAACTAAAGTTTTTTCATTGAGGTTCAAGGGTTTTGTTATTCCGTACATTTTATCTGCACCCCTGGCCATGGCCTTTGGCCGCGCCCACTGTATATTTCAGAACACTACCAGACCACTAGCCACGGCCTATGGCCATGGCCAGTGGGCACAGTGTTTGGCCATTCCCCCTGTCCATTTTAAAACACTACCAGACCACTAGTCGTGGCTTTTGGCCATCCCCACTCTATATTTTAAAGAACTTGCAACCCATCGCTCAAAGGCAGTCACCAATCACAGACTGCTTTTGACCTGTTTTAACAGTGGTATTGTATGTATAAAAGATGTCAGGCTTTGAGAACTCACCATTTTTTTAGGTGATTAGGTGATGTACAGTGAGATTACATTATTTGCCAAAGATCACACACTTTGTTTAAGTAGTGTTATAAAAGCCCCTTGTTTTATGGCCGGTCTCTCAGTGACTGTTGTGATACATCGCACAACCCCAAGTAACAGCAATTAAGCAGCACAGAAAAGGGAAAAAAATGACCAGCTGCAAGAATAACATATGCCCATGTACTTTTGCCCCCATAGCGAAAATAACAAACTGCTACCAATGAAGTGAACATATATCTTAAAGTGAAATATACAAATGTAGTTCAGTTGACCTTTGGAAGAAAGTGCACAAATCAAAATAGCATTGGACTTTAAAAAAAAGTAATGAACACCAGAAAAATAACTTGAGAGTGTAACTGTTCCAATAAATATGCTGGCAAAGTACAAAAGGTGCTCACCTTTTAAAGCCAGCAATCTGTAGTGAAATATTCCCTGGAAAACAAAATCCCAATGGAGACAAGTAAATAAGGTGTTGAATGAGTTAGGGTTAATTTTGTTTGTTTAATAGTTTTTTTATAACGTGCCTAATACCGTACCTGAGTTCAGTTTCTAAGCGTGGCTCTGGGATTCAAACATCTGTGTGGTCTTGTTTCGAAGTCCAGCGGGTTGACCCTGTGCTATCCTCCATTCACAATGTTACATAACTTTGGAAATATACATGGCCCGAGGACTGGTTAGGACTATGTAAAATGTTTGAATTGTTGTATTCTGTAATTTATTTTATTTGGGATATATGTAAAAAGTCATATTTTTGGCTATTCTACATTAAATAAAAATAAAAAATAAAAAGAGACAAGTGCTTGTGGTCTTGTGGGAAGGCGTCTGCACTGAGAATATGACAACCTGAGTGAACTCCTCGTAGCCAAATACTTGAGCAAGCTTACCAACCTCAAAAAAACAAGGAGTCATGACCACCCTCTGAAATAAAGTTATACTGTCCACCCACAAATGTCCTTTACTTGTGCCCAGAAAAGCAGCCACAATCAGGGAAAAATAACTGTGCAAGTGTCAAGGATTGCAACCTCTCTTGCCACATCCTGGGAAATTACTCATGACTTGCTTGCTTTATAATGTGCTCATCTTGCATTGTTTTGCTGCTAGCTAAAAATCGAATTTAGGCGTGTGCTTGTCTTGTATTTTCTTGGGACTGTGCTGACTGGTTACTCCCTTTGCCCTTTGCCCTCCGTTCTGGTCTGTTCTCTGTTCCTTCACCCTCTTCAGTTCCCACAGTTTCTTTCCAGTCCTGTTGTGTCTCCTGTGCACCTGCTCCCTCCTTGCCTACTTCCTCCCACGTACCTCAGCTGCTCTGCCTGGTTTAAGTGTACCACTTTCTATCCCTCCCATTTTCTGTAACTGCTTCTCTATTTCCTATCCTTCTCCTCTCACTGGGTCTGGCAGGAAGAAACTCAAGAAGGACACACTGGGCTTCAACCCAGGCCTGCCTATCGCTGACACCTACATCAGTCTTCCGACAGAGAGAGACTCTCACTGACATCCTCTTTGTCGTTCCTTGTCCTGACCTATGGACTCTTCATATGGTCTCTCTGCTCTCTCCTTACTATTCCTCACACATTAATGGTGCCACCCGCTGGGAGGTCCTTCTTGCCTCCTTCTCCACCTCCAGGGTCATCATTAATGTCTATTGAAATGGTACCATGCTGGTACAAGGGCCTCAACCCAACCTCTTACTTTTTGATAGGCTTCTTCCTCACTTTATCAACTTTCCTCTTTCCTCCTCACGGCTCCATTGCCATCTGTTTCTACGGCCACCTGTGCTCCCCTGCCAGCTATGCCCACCTTGGCTACATTGCCTCCTACCAATCTCACTGCCTCTCTCACAACTGCTGCCTTGTCGCTTGCAACTGTACGGGCTCTCTTGCCTACACGCACTGCTCTGACAACCTTGTCAACCCCCACCACTCTGGTGCCCTTGCCACCCACTCCTGGTGCTTCTGGGGCCCTCATACCCCCTGTGGCCCCTCCTACACTGGCTCCCTTGCCATCTACTTCTGTCCTGGCTCCCTTGCCTACACTCCCCTCACCGATATCCTTGTCAGCCTCGGCTCCTCTGTCACTTCCTACCTCTATCTCTCAGGCACTCTCGCCGCTTACTGGGGGACCACTATCCCCTGTAGCCCCCTTGTAAATCTTTCAAAAACCAAAATGTTCTCCACGTTGCCACTCTTCACTCTTGCTCTGCTGTCAAGCACTCCTCTGATATCTGCCACCTCCTTGAACTCCTGGATCTTGATATCCTAGCCCTTACTGAGACATGGTTCAAGGACAGCTCTGTCACGAGTTTTGACACACTTCTCCCTGGAAGGCTACACGATCCTCTCTGTGCTAAGGCCTAACAGGCCAGGAGGGGGAGTAGCCCTGATCTTTCACAAGTGGATCCCTGTTTGCATCATTCCCACTCAGGTCTACTCTTCATTTGAATGTCTGGTCCACAGGTTCTCTCTCTCTCCTGTCTCCTCTCTTACTCTGGCCACCTTCTATCGGCCGCCGGGCCAGTCCACCCTCTTCCTCTCTGACTGAATGGGCTGACCTAGCCTTTTCTCCTCTTTCCTCCTCCTCCCAACTCCTCCTGCTGGGGGACCTTAACATCGATTTTTATTCTACTGACTCTTCAGCTCCTTTCTGCAACCTATGCGGTTCTCATACTCTCTCCATTCTTCCTTCTGGGCCAAAGCACAATGCTGGCCACACCTTAGATGCTCTTATCTCTACAGACACCCCTCCCTCTATCCCTCTCACTACCTCACTCTCCTGGACTGATCACTCTGTTCTCTCTTCCCACATGAAGCTCTCTTTTCGTCTAGCAACTGTCTCTCAAGACCGACCCTGCTTAGCTTCAAAGCAAGGAAGGGGCCGGCCAACCTCAGGCCATGTTGCTCTAAGAGATCTTGTAACTTGTGTTAATTTATTAGGCAACATGGCCTGAGGGGGCCAGCCGCTTCCTCGCTTTGAAACTAAGTATGCTTGGTCCCGGTTATTGCATAGATGGGAGTCCCTGGCCAGTGATTATATATATTTATTTATATATTTATATATATAATATATTTATATAATTTTTCTATAACTGCCACTATGAACTACAATTACCCTTGGTTATTCCCTCGGTTATTGTTTTGTAGTTCTTGTATCCACGGTTGTCGGGGAAAAATGGCAAAACCCAAAAATGCTTCCCTGCCCTCCCAGACCCACAGCAAATGCACCATCACATGTGTCCCTGCTCCCCCACTCCTCTGATAGCCTCCTCAACTCCTCTGCCCTCACCTATTCCCCCCTCAGCACTCACTGTTTCTGTGATGCAGTTTGCTATGAAATGTCAGCTATTTGCGGCTATTCTGTCTGATGGTCGAGGTTACAGAAAAGCTTTGTGTTGCAAATTCAGTCCCTACACGTCCGCCATCTCCCAAATTTAACTTGGTGTCCTATTACCTCCCACCCACCTCTACCCTTAAGGCTTGTCCTGGATTTTTCACCTGAAAATTGCATTTTCCTGCTTTTTCTCACACATTGAGAAAAAAAAAATGACAGCTGTTTCATTTATAAACACCCGGGTTTCTTGGCAATTTACCCTAGATATAGCTATCAATTTTACCCTGTTGTCTATCAATTACTAAAAATAGTACAGGACGGAATAATCCCAAACGACAAAAGGATCGCAAGTCAACACTTCATGCCCAAATTGTTTCGGACCTGTTCCAAATCTGTCAAGTGGTTTTGGCTGTGCTGTCCGGCAAAAATTGACCGTTTGTATCTGTGGTAAAATAGGCCGAATCTGTGTTTTTTTTGTTTTCTTAATTACTTTATTATTTTTCAAGGAATCTTTCCAAATCTATCCAGCCTGGTGGGGCCTGCGACAAACTTTTGTTTTGTGGAATGGCGGCCGCATCTATCACATGAGTCTAAAGTTATTAGCAATTCATTTTTTTATTTCCTATTTAATGTGTGTGTGGCTAGCGCCCCTGTAGTTATGGTTAAGCTGCTCAACCCATAGGAAGAACACCATTTGGGCGGATTATAACTTCGCCCCCTCACGTAATTTTGTAAAAAAAAGTATATGGCCCCATCAGATTGATCCTGGGAAGGTTGGTGAGGTTTTGTCAAGGGTGCGGCAAAGTTAAAGGGTGATACCAAATTTGTGTTTTTTCCCATAGACGGAATGGGAAAAAAAGTTTGCTCACACCTACAGCCCGAACCGCTCGATAGATTTTCACCAAATTTGGTGTAAATCCAGGTCTGGTCCGCAGACTCATTTCCCTGTTCGGTCCGCAGACGTGCCTCCGATTAGGCCAGGGGCCGACTTGAGATCCGTGGACATCGGTCACGCCCGCAAATTGGATGGTGGAGAGCCTAAGGTGCGTCATATTTTTGGAAACACCTGCCATGGTGGATCCACGGACAGCGCCCACCATCCGCAAACAACACTGTAAAAACATGCACTTGTCAAACTAATGAAACTAAGTCTGGCGAGGTGAGGGGTGATGAGGATGGGATGGGATATGGCTCTAAAAAGCCAAAAAACAGGGGTTTCTTCTCCCATGTCTGCGAACAGTCTGGGGAAGTCCTATGATGTTAGCAAACATCAGAGATGTTGGGGAGCATCTATGCTTATTTTTGCATTACAGGGTTGGTGAAAAGCAGTGTTTGGATGGCTTATAACTTTGGTGCCACTCAATGAAACTGCATGACATTTTGGAATGTCATTCTAGACCTCATACTGAATGGTTCTGCAAAGTGTGGTGCTGTTTTGTCAAGCGGCAACAAAATTAAAGGGGGGGTCCCAAAATATTGCAAAGGCTTATAAATATGGGGCCATTTGATGAATCTGTACAAAAGTTTGCAAAAAGATTTTAGACCTAGATATAAATGTTTTTTTCAAAGTTTGATGGGATTCTGTCAAGACTGGGCAAAATTAGATGGGGGTCTCAACATTTTTAGATGGCTTATAATTTTGTTGGCGTTTGACAAATGTGGACAAATGTTTTCAGAAGGATTATAGACCCAACCTTGAATGTTTGTGCAAAGTCTGAATGGATTTTGTCAAGTGAGGGATAAGTTATATGACTATTGTACCTGCGGCGAAGGACCCCGAGGCAAAGGACGGCCCCAAGATGTGTCTGCAGGTGTCCGCAGGGGACGCCAAGGAAGCCAGCAGCCAACAGACACCAACAAAAACCATGAGTGTGGTATGGGTGGGGAATAGAGCAATCACTCTACTCCAGAAAACCCCCGCCACTCTATTTTACCTACCAAGAACATAGACTGCCATAATACTTACATGTCCACTCTTAATAGAATTGTGATTGTTAACACATCCACTCTTTATAGAACTTTAAATGTTAGCATGTCCACTCTTAGATAGAAGCGCCAAATGTGATTGTTAGCATGTGCCAGACTTAGATGGAATTCTCAAGCTTAGCCCGCGTCGCATCTAGATAGAAATATGATAGTTAGCATATGCCACACTCAGATGAAATTTCTCAAGTTTAGTCTGCACCAAATCTAGACTGAAATGTGACTGTTAGCATATGCCACACTTAGATGGAATTTCTCAAGTTTAGTCTGCACCAAATCTAGACAGAAATGTGACTGTTAGCATATGCCACACTTAGATGGAATTTCAGAAATGTGATCGTTAGCATATGCCACACTTAGATGGAATTTCTCAAGTTTAGTCTGCGCCAAATCTAGACAGAAATGTGATTGTTAACATGTGCCACACTTGCATGGAATTCTCAAGCTTAGCCCGCGTCGCATCTAGATAGAAATACGATGGTTAGCATATGCCACACTTAGATGGAATTTCTCAAGTTTAGTCTGCGCCAAATCTAGACAGAAATATGACTGTTAGCATATGCCACACCTAGATGGAATTTCATAAATGTGATTGTTAGCATATGCCACACTTAGATGGGATTTCAGAAATGTGACTGTTAGCATAGGCCACACCTAGATGGAATTCTCAAGCTTAGTTTGCGCCAAATCTAGGCAGTAACATGATTGTTGGCATGTGCCACACTTAGACGGAATTCTTAGCCCGCGTTGCATCTAAATAGAAATATGATTGTTAGCAAATACCACACCTAGATAGAATTTCAGAAATGTGACGCTTAGCATGCACCACACTTAGAATTATGAACCTAGCTTGCGCGGCATCTAGATAGAAATGTGACTGTTAGCATGTACCGGACCTAGATGGAATCCCACAATTGCAAGGACAGCAATGCCAACTAACCAACCAACTAACAATTCCATCCCTCTGCATACACCTCTCAAACTATAACCAAACACAACCACAAGCCTTAAACGCAGCAATCCGCACAAACTTAACAACAATGCAACAACAAAACAAACCACACATAGACTTGCACAACAGCACACGACGACTACGGACCATAAAACACCCCAAGCCCAGCCAACGGACCCACCGGGCTGAGGCTGCCAACAGCACATCACTGCTCTCTTGCACTTTTCCAGCTTATTCCTACTAACCCACTCCCCCCCTCCTCCCCTTTTCAGAGCCGCCAGAGCGCCAGGGGACCACTTCGGTGGTGATAGTGCGCGGTACAAATGACCTTTAACATTAACATTAACATTAACATGTGCATTTTGATACTTTTGAAAAAAGAAAACATGTGCGATTTCCAGCAAACCTGTGTGAGGAGCATTGGCAAGTACCCAAAAGCATGGTTTTGCAAATGTGTCCATGTTTTTTTTTGGACAAGTGTCATAAAGTAGGTACAAAAAATGTGTTGTACCTGTGGTGACTGAGGTATAGCTTGTGGCCTTGGGTAGTGGCCAGATTGTTTGGGCCATGGCATGACCACGAGAGACCAGAAATGGATCTGGAGATTGGCCATGCTTGCAAGCCATGAGCACTGGCCATTGGTTACATTATAATGGTATAGTGGACACTGAACTAGGAGGCAGGGTATTAATGGGGGTGGTTTGGTTTGGCTAGGGTCATGATGGAGCCTTATGCTGTAGGCAATTGAACGATGATTTCCATCCTCAGTGTTGACTGCTGATAACAACAGACATAAGTATGTGTTGCACAAAATATGATTCTTAAAGGAGCTATATAGTTCTTTCATACATGTGAAAAGAGGAATTATTAATAACTTATGTACAGTGATGTAACACTATGAAACAATTTTACTTATAAAAAATCTATTAAATTGACAGACAAGGTTTGTTAAAGGGATGTTATGGTTAAGATGCATTCCACCCTCCTCTGCTCCAGTAGTTACCCACTGCCGTCCCACCTTGGCATACCTTATCATTTCCCTCCTGGGGTTTCATGCGCATTTGCCCACCCATTCCGCTCCTTTTATTTATGCACTTCTCTAAATGCACAATGCATATGTACATTTATAAGAGCATTGTGTACAATGTTTTGGGAAAAACAAGGGAAATGTAGATTGGAAAAGATTTGTAAAAGATTGTTACGTGGAGTTGGTGTGTGAAAGCTTATTATGGTCATAGGGTTCTCTCTTTGCCTTCTGCAGGCTGCTGTGGAAAGGGAAGAGGGCCTCTGTATGGAGCCCCGCCTTCCCTTTCCATGGTGGCCATCTTGGAAAAGAATTTTCCTTCCTACAGTGGGACGCCACACGCATCCTGCTGTAGGAAGGAAAATCCTTTTTTGTTTAGCACCCTGGGTTACTGCTTTGGCAACCCAGGGTGTTAATGGCCTTCATCCTCCGTGAACTTGTGCTGCTGGCCCGTTATATTTATTTATTTATTAAATATTCATTTAGCGCGATTGGCATTAACATATTACATACAAATACAAACATCAATACATCCAATTATCACTTAAAACAACTTAAAAAAATACAATCAAACATATAAAATTCCCAAAGACAAGTTTTTTAAACCATTAAAATTAGGCTAAAAAATGTCATCATGTGATATATCAAATTAGTGTTGTTACCTTGAAGAAGACATTGCCATATTTTTTCCATTTCTGCTATTTTACATGTGTTATTATATTGTTTCAAATATAGATGTCTCAACTTCACTAGGCTTTCGGTGTCACATATTAAATTTTTTGCAGATTCTAGTATTTCCCAGCCACACAATCTGCACAGTCTTAAAGCGCTTGTTATACCCAGTATGGCACCTATGATTTCCATAGTATCACATTTGTTACATTTAAATAACATGTAGGATCTTACAGTGTCAGCACAGGGGTATGCATACACATATTTAGGTTTTCTAGTATTCATGGTCCAATATTTAAAAAAATGCTGCTATTTACTTTAGTGGCTAGACTTACCATATCTCTTTCTTTTGCCACAGTGTGTATTGTCTCTTTCAATAGGCGTTTAACCTTAGCATGAGAACAGAGTAGCCAACTACTTGCATTTTGTTTCGCCCATTTCAAATACGTCATGTAGAGGATATAAATACTTTTAAAACTTTTCGGATTATCTCCTTCATTAAACATCTTCATCAGGTCTACTACATAGGTATGGTTATTTAAAGTGCATAATTTCACAAATAGCATGGCAGCTTTATATTCTAAAATATGGCTTGCATATCTAAAATCACCTTAAAGTAAAATATATTCACAAAAAACAGTTTTAGGAAATCTAAAAAGCCATCTTAAAATTTTTCCTTCGAAAATGCATATTTCTTTACTGAACTTTTTTACCCATATCTCAGCAACGTACAGTAGACATGAGATAATTTTAGAAGAATATAATAATAAAACTGTACTGATAGAGAAACCGCCTTGCCTGCTTATAAAATCACTAATGGCTCCAGTTATTTTTAAACATTTCATTTTGGTATCTTGCCAGTAGTGTTTCCAACTTAATTTTTCGTCAATAATCACTCCTAAGTATTTATAATAGTTTACATGTTCAATTTGTGTTTTTTCAATATACCATTTATATCTATTGGATCTAGTATGTTTTCTTTTGTATAGAAAGGCCATCACCTTAGTTTTGCTAATATTTATTTCGAACCCATTTTCTTTCGCAAACTTTACCAGGCTATTGAGCCTATTTTGTAGTCCATGGGGGGTGTAATCTAATAGAACTAAATCGTCTGCGTATCCCAACCAGCACAGCTGCAGCTTAGCAAACTTAATCATATCTGTATTCCCTTCATTTATTTCATTTTGACAGTCCGCAAGGTATAAATTAAACAACGTCGCCACCAGTGTGCACCTCTGTTTTACTCCACGGTGGGTTAATATGGATTCAGATAATCTTCCTTCAGCATTGAGTCTAATGCGTACCAACGTGTCTTGATAGAGCTGTTGTATCATAAATAACAAGCCACCCGGTATCCCCCATTTCTTTAGCTTACTCCATAGTTTTTCTCTTATTATGGTATCAAAGGCAGCAGTAAAATCTATAAAAGCTGCATATACCGGAAGTTTCCTCACCTCCCACGAGTATTCAACCGCGGATACAAGGTTGATAATATTATGGAGGGTCGATGATTTTGCTCTAAAGCCAGCTTGGTTTCTTGGAAGTATGTTGTTCTCATTTAATTCTATGAGCAAGACCTTGATATCTAACATGGCTAGCATTCTGAAATGCTTTGGATCACTCTGGACACCTTTTTTGTATATAGGGAGGATGATACTTTCACGCCATGTATCAGGGATGACACCAGATTTTCCTATATAGCGGTATAAAAAAAAGAGAACCTTAGCCCATAACTCAGGTGATAGCCTCAAAAGGGCGTTACATGTACCATCAGGGCCGGTTGCCCTGGAGGTATGGAGTTGTTCAATTATTTTCTTCAGGCTATTTAGAGTGCATATACCATTCAATTCAGTTTGTATGGCTTCATTTGTTTTCCCATCTCCTCTAGACATCCCCAAGGTGGATTGGACATGTAATATCCATTTATTTTCAGGTACACTGTCTATAGGTAAGCATCTCTTCTTAGTATCATTAATTGCTTCCCACATTCCACGATGATTATTAGACTGTGCACTGGCAGCAATAGATCACCATGTTTCTTGTTCTTTATGTTTACGGAGCCATATCCCATATTGTTTTTTCTCATACTTTATTACCTTGGCCGGTTCACCCAACCCAGAGTTTGCTATTTCTTTTATGGAGTGCCGTAGCTTTTGTTTTGCCTTGTGTATTTCACAATCAAATTTCTTATTATTATTATGTGAAAGGTTCCAACTTTCTCCAATACTGACGTATTTCCGTTTCTTTGCAGTGACTATTTTAATTTTATTAACAATTTGCTCAAAATCCCTAATAGTTTCGTGATGGTGTTCTTCACTTACTGTTTGTTGTTCAATGAAGATTTTTAGCTCATTTTGAGCGATCTCATTTGCTTTAGCCAATTTTGTGGGATTCCAAATTATTCTATTTGCTGCTGCATTCATTTGTATTTTACCATTAAGTTGGTAGTCCTATTCTATTATCGGGAATTGTGTCAGTAGGATGAACAATACATTATTCCCATTAGCATAACAAAAAATGTTAATGGCATGTAAAGTAGATAGATGGAGTCTATAAGATTATTTGTTTTAGTTCTATTTTTTAACTGTGAAAGGTGGTTCCTAAAGGACCCTTTTTTTGTAGTTTTTTTATTTTATTTTTGGTCTCTCCCCTTTCTCCTCTCCCATTAATGGAGGCACCCGATGGGAGGTCCTCTTAGCCTCCTTCTATTGCTCCAAAGTCATCTCCAATATCTAGCTAAATGGTACCATCATGGTCCAGTGGTCTCAGACCAATCTCCTCCTTCTTGAAAGGCGTCTTCTGCATTTGATCAACTTCCTCCCTTCTCCTGCTACTCATTCTATCACCTCCCTGGCTCCTCGGCCACCTCCATCCTCCTCCTCCACCTCCTCTCTGGCACCCACCTCCTCCTCCTCTCTGGCCCCTTTGCCACCTCCTCTTACTGCTTCTGCCTTTTCTCTGGCCCCGCTTCCCCTTCCGAAAGGTGCACATCACTCCTGTACCCCACTCCGGAAGTCTTTCAAATGTGGCAACCTGCTCCACGTCGCTACTCTCAACTATCGATATGCTGTCAAACACTCCTCTGACATCTGCCACCTCCTCGAACACCTTGACCTGGATTATCTCACTCTCACCAAACATTGTTCACAGCCTACTCGGTCACATGTTTTGACACTCTCCTCCCTGAGGGCTACAAGATCCTCTCCGAGCCCAGAACCAACCTGCCCTGGAGGTGGAGTGGTTGATCTTTGCGGAGTGGGTCCCTGCTTCTGTCATTCCTACACAGGCCTACTCCTCCTTTGAATGCCTGGTCTGCAGGCTCTCTATCACTCCTGGCCTCTCTCTGACTGTGGCCACCATTTACAGGCTGCCTGGGCAGGTAGCCCTCTTCCTCTCTGACCTGACCTCTCTTCTTCTCTCCTTGCCTCTACCTCTCAAAACCTCCTCCTCAGAGACCTCCACATTCACCGCAACCTCTGCAAATCTCTCTCCCTTTCCATTCTACCCTCTGGTCCGACACACTCTGCCGGAGACACCTTGGATGTTCTCATCTCCTCAGACATCCCCCTCTCCAACACTCTCACTACTCCTCTTTCTTGCACTGACCACTTCTGCTCTCCACCCACCTGAAACTTCTTGTCCCCCAGGCAAGGCCCACCACAGCACTACCACCTGATTTCTCGGTCATTCGGCCCATGAAGCGAGTGTAAGTGGCCACCTTTGCCTCAACTTTCTCTGCTGACACAGCCCTCTCTAACCTGCATCTTTCTATCTCCAAGACCTTGGAAATCCTTGCCCCTGTCATGAGAATCTGTCTGAAGCCTACCTCCAAGTGCAACTGTTGGTATGACTCCGACCTCGCCGCCCTGAAAAGCAAGTGCAGGGTGGCTGGGCAGAAGTGGAGGGCCTCAGATGCTTCCTCTGACAAACTGGCCTGCCGCCTGCTCCATAGGCAATACAAACTCTCTGTCTACTCCAAGAAGAGGGCCCATATCCAAGCCGATGTCTCTGCAGCCTCTAACAACACAGCCAAACTCTTTAAAATTGGCAAGGAGCCGGCCAATTCTATTGCAGTCTCCACCTCTCCTGTTCCTTCCAGGCCCTCTGGATGGCTCTGGCTTCTCAATTCACCACTAAAACCCAGGACATCCTGTCCTCGCTTTCCTCTTCCTCTCTCCCTCCCTCTACCTCTCTCAGGCCCCTTTTGGCTGCCTATCCCCCTCCCCTCTTCTTTCCTCCCTCTCTCTGATAACACCTGACGATGTCTCTAGACAAATCCGATCTATGAAATTGTTGTCCAAACACGTGCTCCTCTGCTATTCCAGCACTATTAAGAACCACATTGCCACCTTTGCTCCAGCCTTGGCCAATTTATATAATCACTCTTTTGCCACTGGATCTTTCCCTTCTCTCTTCAAGCACTCCCTTGGGCACCCCCTTCTAAACAAGCCTTCAGCTGATGCTACCTCCCAGCAATCTACCGCCCGATTTCTAGCCCTCCTTTCCTGGGCAAACTCCTGGAAAAACTGGCCATCTCCCAGCTTACACCCCAAGCTGAATCTATTGGTTGTCTCCACGACGATCAGTCTGGCTTCAGAGCAGCCATAGGCACAGAAACTGCTCTCCCGAACATCTGTGAAGATTTGCTCTTTACTCTTGATTCTAGCTCTCCCTCTGTCCTCATCCTCTTTGACCTTTCCTCTGCTTTCGATATGGACAATCATGCCATCCTGAACAATCGACTCAGTGAGAACCTGGGCATCTCGGATCAGGCTGTGGCATGGCTGACCTCTTTCCTCCTGGACTGACCTTCCCAGGTGCAACTTGGGTTCTTTCTCTCCACCACCTCTCTCTACACATGTGGTGTCCCCCATGGCTCTATCCTCTCTCTGTGGCTCTTCAATGTCTATCTGACCCCTTTGCCCACCTAGCTCCTTCTCTTCAAACTTTCCGTGTCATGGGGATGACACACAGCTCTCTTTCAGGCTTCCCTCAGCCTCCTCTCCTTCCTCGCTCATTCCTGGTGTCTATCTGCGATTCAGGAATGGTGCGCCTCCAATGATCTCTGCCTCAATGCCAGTAAAACTGAGATCCTTCTCATGGGACCCCTGTGCCTGCTTTCACCCTCTCTCTCCGGCCGCTCTGCTTGGGACTTTCTGTGCGGCAATAAACCATGGTGCCATCTTTGACTCCACTCTCTCCTTCTTTCCTTACTTCACGGACCTTGCCAAGAAGGCCCACTTCCAACTGCACCTCCTCAGAGGTATTCTACCTTTCCTCACCTTCCCCCAGAATTTCACTGTCTTGAGAGCTCTGGTTCTCTCCAGGCGGAACTACTGCAACAATCTGCCTAACTCTAGTGTTTGCCCCCTGCAACTCATCCAGAAAAGGACTGCAAGACTTATCCCTGGCCTCAAGCCCAGGGACTGTATCTCTCCAGCCCTGAAATCTCTCCACTGGCTTTCGGTGAATGCAAGGATCAAGTTCAAGACCCTCTGCATTGTCCACAGGGCCTTCTGCCTAAATACCTTCCCTCTGGAGCCTTTCACTCAGCTACCTCTAACTCTCTGAGGGTCAGACGCTTCTCCAAGCAGAGAGCTGGGGGTAGATCTATCTTCTCTGCAGATGCCTCCTTCTGGAACGGCCTCCCTGGCCCTCTCAGACTTGAGCCGGATCACCTGAAGTTCTAGAAGCTGCTCACAACCTTTCTTTTCTTCCCTGCTTTCTCTCTCTCGCTTCCTTCCTAGCCTACCTGTCTGCATCCCTGATTGGCTGTTTGGTACCCTCAGAGCCTCATAGAGTACCAGGCTCATCCTTGACCGGTCATCCTTCCCTGCCTCCTGGCGTACCGTGCACTTAGGGGCTGTAACTGTAACTCCTACAGCCCCCCAACCTCCTTGCACTTACCCAGAGCCGCACTTACTCAGAGACATGTTGCCCTGACCGCACTTCCCCCATCGGCTCCCCTACACTTCCCTGTCTCCTGTCCCCCTGCACTTCTCATTGTCACACTTGCACGATCCGAATGACACAATGGAGGACCCAGAGAGGATCAGCCAATAGAAACATCAATTCATAAACTATGCATTACTTCATAGCACATGATATGTAGGCATGCAGTTACTAAAACATCTTTAAAGGACAGAAGTAGCCAATAGCTATCAGTTTATTTATATGGGAATCATACTGCTATGCCTTCGCCATTGTGACAAAAGGAAGCATTTAGTGGTACGACGTTGTTACATCGCCAGGCTTTTGTTCACTGAGTTTTTTGCCAAGCATTTTCGGCTGAAAAAAAATATGGGTGGGGGGGTAAGTAAGGGGAAACAAGGGGCAGGAGGTGTGGGAAATAGGGACTAGGTAATAGGGAAGGGGGAACTTGGTGGCAACACCACCAAATAAAAAAATAAAAAATTAGTTTTTTCAGCCGAAAATATTTGCCAACAAATACTGTGAAATAACCTGCTGATCTCAGAACATAGAACTCTTGCAGCATGACAAGACAGTTTAAAATTGCTGCAGAGAGCTCAGAACTGCACATGTGAAAAGTACCCTAGCAAACTAATTCTTCCCTTACAAAATTGTTTATCCTCATAACTCCTTTGAGATGCCAGTGGCTGTAGCAAGTATGTTCATGCTGGAGCAATCAAGCTGTGAAAATAGCTAAATGTTCACAGTTGCCATAAAGTTAACATATCATAATCTTGCATTCTAGCTCTCACCTATTACTAAACAGATTTCGGAGCAAAAATAGCAAGTTAGAACAACCTGGAGAATGAGTCCAGTGCGAGGGGTCAGCAGAAAGGATGTGGAATAACATGTAGTTGTACTATCGCCAGATGTTAAAAGAGCAATTGATTCCCAGTTATCGGTTACAGGATAGCTCCAGGAGAGATTCACAAGGTAGCAATGTCAGATAAGAGACAATCTGCCAATAGTAGCCTTGGAGGCAAGTTCCAGTTTTATTTATTTTATGAGAATTACAGGGAAAAACAATGCATTTTGCAGGATATAGGAACAGTATTCTGAAGGAAGTGCCACGTTTTAGGATGAAGGGGTGAATGGTAAGTGCTGTGGGGTTGTCGCAGAAATGACAGGGCAGAAGAGAACAAGGAGATGTGGTGGTGTAGAATGCTATGCAAGTGGTTCTTCAGAAAGGAGGAGAGCTGTAATGTCCCAGTTATTTAGGTAAGTGAGGCGACGGTAAATCATTGCGAGTCCGGCAGCAGCCTGCCGATTTTACCGGCGCGGCTACAGCCGGACTTGTACTGAGGCCCAATAAGTTTATACTTTTCCCTCTGTCTCATAGATAACTAGCCTAACTGACAATGGGCTAGGGAGGTGGAGGTGAAGTGGGGAAGGTTCAAGAGTATTGATTGCAAAGTTGAGGACTTTGTCGAGAGGTGAAAAAGCATAGTTGGGAGGGCCATAGAGGAGACTGGCACAGTAATCATCTCAAGAGAGTACTAAAGAGGAGATTAGGTGCTTAGCACTGTTGAAGGAAAGACGTCTTATTTGTCTGATATTGAGGAGACTAAGTCTGGACCCAATGGCAGATTTGGAGATGAAGAGTGAGAAGTCGTGAGATGGGTTGAAGACCACACCAAAGTTGCAAGCAGAAGCATTGTAGGGAAGATAGTCAGAGAGAATTCAAAGAGGGGGAGAGGAAGACATAGTCTGTTTCGATGGGAAGTAGAGAATTTCAGTCTTAGTGGGTTTTTGAGCATGAGCGAGTGAAATTCCATCCAGTATTTGATGGCAGGGAGACAGTTAGCGATATTTTTCCACAGCTTGTCAGATAAGGACAGAAAAGAGAGCAAGATCTGAATGTCATCAGTAAAGAGTTGATTGGAGAACCCATCACATTAAGCAGAGTCGAGAGCAGAGTAGTTTTGAAGAGCAGTCAGGTAGAGTTGGAGATCCGTGGAGTGTCTAGATCTTTGCCAAGTGCAAAGGTTTTTCCTCATTTTTGTTTTCAGGATGAGGATGTCGCTCACAGGTATAGAAGAGACAAATTCGGTATTGTTCAAACTGAAAGCCCAGCAGATGCAATTTAGTTAAAGCTTTGGAACGTGGACTCTATCTGATTTTAATATTCCTACTGCACTGAGGATCCTGGCACATGAAGCAAACTTGATTGCCTCTGGAAGCAACTACGTAAGGAAAAAATGAAAAATTGAACTCAGGCTTAACTGAAGAGGTAGGTTTTAAGTTCATTCCTAAAAGTGGTCAACCAAGGTTGTAGGCCAACCTGCAGAGGAAGAGAATTATAAAGTCGAGGTGTCAGGAACAAAAACCCAGTCCCGCCTTTAGTGGTTCACTTGGCCTGAATGACGGACAAGTATTGGCAATGCCAACAGTTTCGGCTTTTGTGTAGAGATGGGAAAGGCATTTTCCAGGAACTGCCATAATGAGACGAAGTTGTCATTACTGGTAGCAGCTGCAAAATGGGGTAAGTACATGGCCATGTATTAACAGTGCCTGGCAAATACCCATCTACTACCCATACACAAGACGTATCTATTTGCTTTGCCAAAGCTTTTTTTAACAGGACTTCAGTGAAGGCCATGCATACAGCTTAAAAATCAAGTAACTGTAAGCAGACCTGATTAAGACATTTTAATTACACCAGTAGTTTGTTTACAGCTCCAATTAAAACATTAAGGCCCTCATTACGAGTTTGGCGGTAATCATGCCACCGAAATCGCGTCGGGGTCTGGGTCCTCGGAATGAGGACTTACATGGCCATTGCGAGTTCAGAAGGCCCGGTAATTCCTCCCTCCGAGGACCCGGACATGGTCCTTCCCCATTCCCATTTCAGCCCCCATAGGGTTGAATGGGAATGGGAGAGGGAGCAAACAACGGGCCATTATGAGATGGCCCGTTGTTTGCTCCCTCTTCCCCTCGTGGGACCCGGTAAGCACGCCTGGTTTTCCCAGGCATGCTTACCGTGTCCCGCGAGAGGAACTCGTAATGCGGCGGTACGGAGTGAACGGCGCCGGCACCTTTTACGGCGCCGTTCACTCCGTACCGCCAGGGTCGTAATGAGGCCCTAAGTCTCAGAAGACTGCTTTGAAGAAACACTGGCAGACACTTCCAGTGCAACATTTGATGCCAAGGATTGGTAAAGCAAGTTCAAAGATCACAGGAGGGTGTGTTTTGGGCGAGAGGAGGAAGGAAGTGGGTGGGATTAGCCATATGGATTAGCCTGGACATGGGCAGTAAATGGGTGGGTAAATGACCAAACAAAACCTACACGCATTGTGTCCCTCCTCATATGCCATCTCCCCTTAGCTGTACTCCAATGCAGCAGTTTCGGCCTAAAGCTATAATCAAAACTTTAAAATGAAGAGCTAACTACTGCATCGATTTCAGCATTTAGATTCAAGTCTGCTTTCCAGAAGACTCCAAAGTTCATAATTTTGTAAGAGAATGATTCCTGGTACCTTAACAAAATAGTATGGGGTGTACAAACAGCTGGATTGATCAGCAAATGAAGTGGGCTGAGGGCTTGTAGGAAAGCCCCCAGACGCTCACACCAGAAAAAATACAAACCACTAGGGAAAAAGGCTGAATACACCTCTTGCAAGGATAACAAGCTTTATTTCCATACAAAAGGAAAAAGTGCCAGCAAAGAACTCTGCTGTCGTGGAACGCTCTGGCAAAATCTGCATGAGCAGCACCGTAAGAAGGTAAATAGCGTCATCAGTGACATCATTGCATACAGTAGAAGACTGTGCTGCTGGTTGGTGAGACCCTACACATAAATCACCTGCTCCATAGGGGATCCGAGGCCATTGGTCACAGCCACGTCCGTCCATTTTCTTCCACGTTGGTGATATTTCAGTCGTCATTGGTCAGCAGATGGCCAAATAAAAATTATATTGGTAACTAAGAAAAACACATCTATTTCTATGTAACAGTTCACCTGGTAAGAACAGACAGGGTCCCAAGGTGAACACTGAGGTCATACTAACTCACACACTTCACTCGCTGGCAGACAGGCCGGCATTTCTCCAAGGTCACCCACTCTCATTCTGGGCTATAATTTCATCCCTCCCTGCACCTCACAGCACAAATCACACGACCTTCAAGAGAAGGCAGGAAGGCCCTGCTTTCTGATCTTTTTGATCGATCAGGGTTTGAACAGGTTTATGGTCAGTGGTCAAGGGTTATCTGGTACATTGCAATTCAGGGGTCCTAAAACCAGGGCATTTGGGTTCTATAATTTAGGATTGGGACTGGTAGGGGTTGGAGGCCCGTGCCCTCCTTCTCATTGGATCACACTGTTCACAAGCACTCAGCCCTCCTCCCGTGGCCTTGCAGGGCACATTCTTCCCAGGGCACAACTGTTGGCAACATTTTAAGGCAATTAAGGGTTTATGGATTAGTGTACCTTTGGCCTTTCTCATCAGTTTTTTGGATACAACATATTCCTTTGCTCATGTTTGCGTCCTAGACCTGGGGGGCTGACTGATGCTCCACGTTTAAGCTTTGTGTCACAATCTGGCTGTTAGTATATAAAATGGCTGCTATTCCTGCATGTACAGCTACATAATGTACCATAATATGATTGTGTAGATGCCTGTGGAGGCTCCTACATTACTGATGATGGTCTTTGCCTTATTTTAAAGCGTCTGGGGGTGCAGGAAGAGCATGTCCCCTTTCCAACGTCCCCCCTTTTGTTAATTCTACATTAACAAACACCCTCATAAGCCCACCCTTACTCATCCCCTTGAAGCATTCCTCTTCTACTCTCGCATACTCCTCAGGTTTGTAAGTCATGTATATACAACCCGCATCTCCTGCTAAATCAACCCAATGCTCTGGGTCTGGTGAGGGTATAGTGATGGTACCAGGAGGGTGCAAAGGCTGCTCTATCACCACCATGCATGGTTTGTTTGGGTCATCTGCTTGGACAGCACTGTCTTTTGTACGTGAGGTGCATTTGATACCCCAATTAAAACCATCATAATGGCACTGCTTGGTACTGCTTTGGCACAACATTGAAGTCCCAATTGGCACATCCAAAAAAGGACCAATATGAATATGATAAAGGGCACCAGCATCTTCACGAATTGCCCCATCCAGGATTGTGCACAAGCGAATAGTGCATCAAACTAATACCGTTCTTGTATGCCAGCTTCAGTTTGCATGTGTAACCCAAGGGTGTGTAGTGCTCCTATTATCTGCATCAGGGAGCCGTTCTTTATGTTGTTTGGAGGAACAATGTGCAGCAAGAATCACCAATATTTTGTCAAACCCCTCCTTCCATCTCTGTCAGTAGGTCAAGCACCTCTAGGCTATGGAGGGTCATCAATATTAGGGCACGCATCGCAACCTTCATTGCATTGTTCGAACCGTGCTCAATATAAACATAAGTAGTGCTAATCTCTTCACCCTTGTTGCGAAAAATCGGGTGAATAAAACAAGTTTGATATTAATTCAGAATCTTTGGATTGGAAATTTATTTTCAACAAACATTTTTGAAGAATCATAATATTTTTTGAAAAAATTTAAGAAGAAAAATAATTGAAACTGATTCAACCTCTAAATAAGAATAACACACATCTATTTGAAGCAAATAAAGGAATTTAGATCTCAAAAGAGCAAGGTGTGAGCACCAGAACCTATTGGGTGGTTTCCACCCGATTTTTTTAATTTTGCTGTTTTGAACATAGCCCTTGTGTCAGAGGGCTTGCTTGAATCTGGTAGCTCCTAGAATATACAGTAACCTATAAAGGAATAAAAGAACAAACGTGTATGTTTGAATGCTTTATGAGTAATACGTAGTGCCCACCTCTTTTCCTCTTTTCATTAAAGAAATGTGTGCCATTATCTGGCCTTAATACATCACACACACCTCATAGAGAGGAAACCTCCCATACTAAAAGTTTGGCAGCACACTTAGTGTCTGGGTGTGCACAAGGTGCTGCACCCACCCATTGTGAGAAAGGACAAACAACCACAATGAGATAACGAGATCCTTTATGCCTTTTGCCCATGTCTGCATAATCAATGTGGAGTTCATGGAACAGCCAAGTAGGGTGGGGCAGGGTGTCTCTGTTGGCCTTAATGTGTGGCCTGTGTTGTAACTTTGGCACGTAGTGCAATGTGTGGCCATTTTCGTCACATGTTCTTGTAGGTTGGGGACGAACCAGACTTCCTGAATGTCTGCTGCAATGTGTTGTTTGGAAACATGTGATGGATTGTAAGTGATTTCAATCCGGCACTTCACCTAAGTCAATACCTAGCGTGTGATGCACAGCTGAAACCCTTAATTATCTATTTGTGTGTATAAGTTTTTTTATTCTGAACGATGTACCACTTATATCACGCCCCTCTCTTTGAATCCCCCCCCCCGGTCACATTGAACCAGGTAGCAGGCTGGTTTACAAAGTTAAAATATTTATTATGTATTGCACAATATATATCACACTATTTTTAATGGTTACAATAATCACCAATGGGGTGATGTCACACTAAACAATCTCTTTAATCATAAGGAGCATAGATGGGAAAAAACAATGCAGCACGGAAATAATACTTTCAGGTATGTTCAAATCAAATGGCAATGTGATTACTCTTTCCCCCTGAACACTCTTCAAACCCCCAATTATGCAATATGAAGAAATAGAAGGAGAGAGAACAGGTTTCAGGAATGCAGAAATAAAGCAAAGGTATCAATCCCAATTTCCCCCAGCAAACACAAAGAGAGAAACAGGAATGATTGCAAACTTGTCAAAAATGGTTTTACAGTTGGCTTGAATGAATGAGGTAAAACACTGAAAATGTATTTAATTCACTGAAATGGTTGAAATTCTAATGGGAGCCACTTTGTATGGGTTCAGACAAACACTATCAATGATTAGAGAGCAACAAGCAAGTAGAAAACTTATTTTTGAGGTCTGGTGCAATGAAAAGCTATTTCACAGGTTATAGATTTGAGCCAACAAAATAATTGTGGCAAACTTTTCCACGCGCAGTAAGCGCAAATGCAGAATAACTATAAGGAGATGCAGTTTTGGATTCATTTCATTGGAAAGATTTGAATGTTAGCTTCAAGTAGACACTTAAATTTCGTTTCTAGCATAAAGTATGGAGAAGTTATGAACGTTTTCGTGGAGTTCGCTTTTTTAGAAAGAGGCAAAATGTAAAACAAGAATGCGCTTTTTAAAAGTACAAACAAGGGGGCGTGGCCTGGAGCGCGGACTAAGCAGTCGCCTCCTTGATGGCCTCCGTGGGAAGCCCGCTGCATCTCAGCTCTCTAAGGCTCCCAGGCAGCGTTTTCGGACCCGACTCGGTGAGGGGATGTGAGAAGGTCCGGAGCCCCGCCGCTGTGCTGCTGGGACCCAGATTCGCCGAAACGAAGATGATCGGGCCGCCTGTATCTCGCGGCCCCTCCACCACGTAATCCAAGATGGCGGACGGGACCCAGCGACGACAGCCGAGACGCGGCCTCGCCATCGGAGCTCCTCCTATGGACCCCTGAGCTGATCTGGACCTAGAGGCCTCCCGCCCCACATGACCGGAGGGACCCAGACCGCACTCCGGCGACCCAGCTGATATTCCGGGCGGCGGGGGGCGAGGTAGGTGCTTCGGGCCCCGGGCCCCCTCTGCTTTCGCCCCTGCCCCGGACGCCCCCAGGAGGAGAAGACCTTGCAGCCGCCCCAAACGCACCGGGGGCGCGCCACTTCACGCAGCTGCGGTCCCCCTGCTCTCGCCCTCCGCTGCGCCCCTCCGCCTCCACTCTAGAAGAGGGGGCTGGGGTCGGAGAGTCCTCGAGGGCGCAACACGGACTAACTCTCCTTCCAACTGTGGGGCGACTGCAACACTTCATCGCCTCCAGACTCTGCACCCCTGCAGGAGCGGATCTCCTGGCTCATGGTCCCGGTCAGCGGCGCCACGTTCTACTGCCCTCCTAACTGAGAAATAAACCCTCTACTGCCACCACTACCACCAGGAATCTTGCTGGCACCCGTGGCAATCTGGATCCGCGCCCTCCACTCCGAGAGCCCACCCTGGACTGGCGTGCTCCGGCACCTAAGCTGCTCCCGCTCGTCCCCCGGTTTGCTTCCTGGGGCGCCCCGGCCCACGTTCGCCATCCCCCCTGCCCAACTTGGTACCAGTGAGACCGGGACAACACTGCAATTCTCCTCCCCTTCGCACTGAAATCTCCCGCGTGCAACCAAGACATCGGAACACTCATCCCAGCCCCCTGAGTGACTCAGGCTACCCTCAAGTCATCGCCACTATTGCGCCTGAACCGCCGGTGGCCCTTGACCCACTCCGGCTGGGCCACACTATGTCTAGGCAACCGAAATCCACCAAGTCCTCAGACATAGCAACAATGCTAATGTCGTCCGACAAAGCAAAGAAACTGGACTCTCTTCCCTCCGCCTCACGAGAATCCCTGGACAACAAGGTACCGCTAGCAACTAAGGAGGACATCCGTGATTTCATGGCTGACATTAAAACCGAATTTCGATCATGTATGTCTGAGCTTACCGCCAAGTTGGAGAATACTGATAAAAGGGTCTCGGAGATGGAACAGAGAGTGGGAGAGATTGAGGATCGAGCCCAGGACCACGCCTCCTCCCTGACTGAGATCCAGCGCTCCGTGAGGCTTTTGCAGGACAAATGCGAAATCCTGGAGTATAAGCAGGAAAACTTGGAGAACAGAGCCCGGCGCAACAACCTCCGCATCCGGGGGGTTCCTATGTCAGTCCCAGACCAAGAGCTTGCCGGATACGTGGGCCTCTTCTTTCAATCTCTCCTCCCAGATATGGAGGACTCACTACTGCTACTGGATCGAACTCACAGACTAAACCCCCGCCGTGGAGTGGAGTCAGACGGCCCTCCTGATGTGATCACCAGGGTGCATTTCTTTACAACAAAGGAAGCCATATCAGCAATAAGTCGCTCTGAGAACGAAATCACCTTCCAAGGGATTCCTCTTCAGATTTATCAAGACCTATCTCCGCTGACCCTCCAGAAAAGGCGAGCCCTTCGCCCACTAACCACCTTCCTTCAAGCCCAAAAAATTCGCTACAAATGGCTCTTTCCTACAGCCTTGCAATTCTCCTATAAGGGTACCATACGCAGGATCAATCATCTAGACGACGCTGGAAGTATATTGCATCCGGTCCCCGCTAACTCCTCGCCCCCACAGGCCACCGAAGCGGCGACTGACTTGGACCTCATAGCCTCCCCTAGGTCCAAACAAAATACATGGTCGAAGGTTCCGAGATTTAGGAGGAGAAGATAACCTGGAACGACCCCACAAGGGACTCTTCCGACCCCTATGACCCAGCTCAGCGATCCTGGCGCTGCGGAGCCGACCGCCACTCCTGAAAACACGGATGAATTCCATCCCCGATGCAGCGGGCCCCCCCCCACGGCCCATGCCCAGCTTCAAGGTACATTCCACCTATGAGTCCTTGGAGCATATCACTCACATTTTCAGCCATGTTGGCTATTCTCTGTTCCACGGCCCCGTTGGCCAGGGGAGGATCCAACCCCATAATGGGTCCCCCATCCCCAGTTAAATCTTGGACTTCCCGTTGGCGGTCCGAGCAAAAACCCCAGAAGCAGGATAACAGATGGTCACATCTCCCACGACATAATGGCTGATTCCTCAGTAGCTCCCCCCCCTCCCACAAGCCTCATCAGCGACCCCAGGTCCCGCTCCGGAACAGCAAACCTGGAAGTTTGTCTCTCTAAACGTCAAGGGACTGAACTCGCCGGCTAAACGCAAATCAATTCTACAAAAACTCCAGAATGATACCGCCGCTGTGGCCATGCTACAGGAAACTCACCTGCTACCGGCAGACTTCAGCCGCCTACACTCTCGCAACTTTCCAAAGCAACTCTTCGCATCCGGCAACTCCAAGCGAGGTGGCACAGCAATCCTGTTCCGGAGGGGGCTGAATCCCCAGATTCTGGACACCATAAGCTGCCCAGAAGGACGCTACATAGCAGTGAAATGCCTGCTAGCGGGACAGCTGTTCTCCCTGGTCTCCGTATACGCGCCGAACCTGGGCCAAGCGCCCTTCTATGATTCGCTAACCACAACTCTTTCTCCCTTTTTGGAGGGCCAGATAGTGATCGGTGGGGACTTTAATGGGGTCCCGGACCCCGTAAAAGACAAATCGCATCTACCCTCCGCCGGAGACTTCACCACGGCCTTAGCCCTCCTGCGATTATTCAGGACTCTAGGGGTGGTGGACTCATGGAGGGTGCTCCACCCATCTGAAAAAGACTTCTCCTTCTATTCTTATGTTCACCGGACATTCTCCAGGATAGATCTTCTTCTAATTTCCCCGCAAATCTTCGCCTTCACTGAGGAGGTGACTATAGGCTCCAGAATCCTATCCGATCACGCCCCGGTAACCTTGGAAATCCGAGTCCAGGGACCTCCTGAACCCCAGCGGCGCAGATGGATTCTATACGACCCCATCCTTAATGAGATGCCACTCAGACGCAATCGCAACCACGATCGACAACTTCTTTAAGGAAAACCCTAGCGGAGATACCTCCCTAGCCAACACCTGGGATGCAATGAAGGCAGTGGTGCGGGGAGAACTGATTGCCAAAGGGGCAGCCTACCATAGACATAAACAACAAATTTGTCAGGGCCTCGAAGAAGAACTGGAGAGGGCAGAAAAGATCCATAAGGAAAAGGGCTGGACCCCTAAAACGCAGCGAGCTCTTCGAATAGCAAAAAAGAAAATTGAAGCCCACTATGCTGAATATACCGCCCATCAAATGACGAAAGCCAAACAGTTCTATTATGCCAAAAATAATAAAGCAAACAAACTACTGGTGGCTAAACTTGCCAAGATAAGAAGAAATAACACAATCGTGGGCCTACGGGATCAGCAGGGCAAGACGCAATACTCAGATCACGACAAGCTTCAAATTGCATCGACCCACCTGACCCAGGTAATGACCGCCCCGCCTCGGAATGTCAAAGAACAGAGGGAATACCTGCAAAGGGCGGCGCTCCCCCGACTGGAGAACGCAACCCGGGACTCACTGGAAGCCCCAATCACCGGCGAGGAAGTCGATGAGGCGATAAAATCCCTTAAGTCTCGAGCCCCTGGCCCGGATGGCTACACGGCAAAATTTTATAAAGTTTTCAAACCCCAACTCCTCCCACCCCTGGTACAGCTGTTTAACTCATTCAGAACCACAGGCACTATAACCCCGTCAATGCAAGAATCAATCACAGTCTTGCTGCCCAAACCTGGCGGCGACCCGAAGAATCCTGCGTCCTACAGACCGATTGCTCTGCTCAATATAGATGCCAACATCTACTCCAAAATTCTAGCAACCCGCCTGTCCCGAATCCTGCCAGAGATAATCGACGCCGACCAGAGTGGCTTCATCACACACCGCTCTACCGCTGACAACATTCGTAGAGCTTTGAACCTGGTGGAGCTTGCCTCCCGAGACTCCCGAGAGCTGGTGCTTCTGGCCCTGGATGCAGTTAAGGCCTTTGACAAAGTGGACTGGAACTTCATGAGGCTTACTCTCGAGGCCTTTGGCTTTGGTCCAGAGTTCTGCGCCATGACCTTGGCTAACTATACTGCGCCCAAGACCTTTCTCAGAGTCAATGGCATCCTCTCTCCCCCTATTGACCTGACCTGTGGAACCAGACAGGGCTGCCCACTATCGCCACTGCTCTTTGCATTAATCATGGAACCATTCGCCCAACGGATCAGGCGAAACCCAGAGATCAAGGGCTTCCAATCGAACACAACACACCATAAACTGGCCCTATATGCAGACGACGTCTTACTAACCATCACAGAACCTCGCACCTCCTTCCCTCAGGCCCTAGCTGAGATAGAGAGCTATGGAAAGGTCACCGGCTTTGCCATCAACTTCCGGAAGTCAGCTGCCATGGGGGTGGCCCTTCCCCGAGAGGTCCGGGAGGCTCTGGCCCCACTATGTCCGATACAATGGACAACTAAGAGCATCAGTTATCTGGGTGTCCAGATCGCAGCTGACCCAGGGGAAGTCTATCGGGCAAACTTTCTCCCACTGTTCACGGACCTCGAGGCAGACTTAAAACGGTGGGCGGCGCAAGAAATCTCACTGATGGGTCGTATCACGGCCTGTAAAATGAACTTGCTACCAAGGTTCCTATATGCTTGCTCTTCGCTTCCAGTACCAATCCCGGCACCGGCCCTTCAAAATCTACAAAAGAAAATGTCACGGTTCATTTGGAAAGGGAGGAAGCCCAGAATCCCTAGGACCACGATGCTGGGCAATGCTAGACAGGGTGGCCTCGGAGTTCCAGACCTACAAAAATATCAGATGGCGGCCCAACTCGCCTGCATCCGAACGTGGCAGATACTTACCAACCGCCCAAGATGGGTGGACCTCGAACAGGCACAACTGCCGCTCCCGCTACGTTTTCTCCCGCATATCAATCCCTCCGAGCGCCGCCAGTGGCAGAACCTCCTGAGGTCCACCAAACACACTATTGCTACCTGGGATAAAGCGCTGAAACAAAAGAAAACCCCAGTGGGACTCAGACCCTCCTCACCGGTGTTCCTGAACCCGGCCTTTTCACCTGGCTGGTCCACCCGGAACTTCAGATCCTGGATAGCGGGAGGCCTGGAGACCCTGGGGCAACTTTTCGAAGGGGGACAGCCCTGCACCTTTAGGCGATGTAAAGAACTCTTCCAACTTCAGGAACAGGACAGATTCACGTACATTCAGCTGCGCCACTGGTGCTCCCATCCACAGACCCGCCAAGCCGCCACCTGCCCCCCCACGGCCATTGAACTGACCCTAAATGATCTCCCAACCAGGGGGAGCATCTCCACCCTATACAAACGCCTCCAAAATGACTTTCTAATCTCTAAAACCCGGTACATGGCCCAATGGGAGGCGGACCTAGGCCGCCCAATCGAAGACCAGCTATGGGTTGACATTTGGTCACGGGCTCACACTTCTTCATCTTGCATTACGAACAGAGAAGGCGCCTACAAAATCCTCCTTCGATGGTATTATTCTCCCCTAAGACTACACCATATGAACCCCACACTCCACCCGAACTGTTGGAGGCAATGCGGCCAAGTAGGGACTTTCTTTCATATGTGGTGGTCCTGCCCGAGGGCCCAGACCTTTTGGAAACAATGCCTAGCAACAATCACAGACATCACTCAGGTGCGACTTCCCCTGGAGCCCGAACCCATCCTCCTGGGAGCCCCAGTCCCCGGGATCTACCCTAGATCTGGCCCCATGGCCAAACTACTATCCCAATGCCTACTGGCGGGCAGAAACGTAATAGCTCGCACTTGGAAAACCGCAGAAGGACCGCTAATGCCTTTTTGGTGGGCAAAAATCTGGGACATCTTAATTGCAGAGAAGGTGACGGCTGCCGGGGCAGGCCACCTACACCGCTTCGAGAACATTTGGGGCCCAATCCTAGACTTTGATCAGAATTATCCAGCCCTGACATACAAGCCCCAATTAGCCAGGAGAACTTTACGGGACGATAACTCCCAGCGGGGACAGGAAGAAGAACGTTAAGACCCGGGGGAGGGGAGGGAAGAGCAACCAACTGTATCTCCTTTATGCCATTTGTCGTGAATGATCATATTTTGTATTGCTTTATCCTGTCTGTTTAAAATAAATATTTTTTTAAAAAGAAAGTACAAACAAGGTTTCTTTACACTAGGGATAACTATGAAGATGCAAACTACACGACAGCACAGCCACCAGATCAGGACGTCACCGATCAGGTTTTTGCCCGCTGAGACGCTTGCCTTTCTTCAGATAACATATATCAGCGCAAAGATGATTTTTAACAATATTATTACAGCAGGACTATAGGATAAGAGAGAGAGTTCAGGCGAGACAAAAAGGATTTCTAACAATACCGTTCTGATATAAGAGATTTGATTTGGATAGGGATGACTATGGATAGTACATAGGCTAGTGACAATCCTATACTATGGATACTCACTACCAATGTTTTGAATGGAACCGTCAGGGATTCCGGTCAAAGATTTCTGGGACAGACTGCTGGGCACACCGGCCTGGACGGGTCAGCGATCAGCAAGGCCCTCTGGATACTGCATGGCAGGACTGGGCTGGATCTGCAATGGCTCTCTGGGCTGCACAGCACAGCACGAGATGAGGTTTAATCTGCCTTCTGGTTATGAAAATTATTCTTTGGCAGGCCAGCAGTTACAGCACATCCTGGCTGCTCTTTGGTTTCCTCTTTAAGTTGAGGGATGGGTTCTGGAAGTTAGGCCCAGCTGAAAGTGGTTCAGCTATGCTCTGAGCCTTTCCGCTGGCAAAGTTTTTGGAGTCTGGAACAAGGAGTATGGATGTATCTCCTTCAAAGTGCTTCGCCAAATTCGAGATGGTGGGTGGATTAGTGTCTTTCTAGGTCCTAAGCTGTCCCTATTTATGTGTTTCATAAAGGGGTTGGTAAGCTGAATTATCCTAGGCGTACCCCCTAGGTAGTCCATTGGCTAAAGTCTGCTCTCTCCCTTGATTGGAGGAGAAACCAGAGTGTCATCATGATGATGCGGTTTATGAGACAGGGAATACCTCCCCTTTGCTTTTTGCACACAAAAACTATTTTGACATAATACATCTTTATATGTGTACAATCTTTATACCAATGACATACATAGATCATATATTTGTTGGAGCACATATTCTTCCAAACCCTGTAGCTGTGAGGTATTGGGTCTGGATTTGACAATTATTCTCACTTTTTATCTGGGACACAACATCTGATTTGCTCACAATTTTGTACATATGTGCACATGATATCTGGGCATAATCGTATGAAGTTTCATGCTTCTGACATGACTACAATTGCTACAAAACCAGAATTTTCACTACGCCTTCTCAGAACATCGCACAGAGTTCTGGGTCCTTTTAAAATGTGCACAAAAAACATCACATTAACAATACTGTATTTTTACAATTTTTACAAATTCGCACAGTCTTTTGTCCGTCTTTTTAGAAATATGCTTTCTGTGCATTGAGAATCAACAAAAATGTCTATCCCCGCCTCTAAAGGTTTCTTGTAGCTCAAGAGCAATCCCCGCCTTCTTCCTCTGGCAGAGGCCACTCTTGACACTTACAATCTGCATATTCTTTCAGCCAAGGAAGGTTCATTGTCTCCTCCAGGAGCAGCAGCCCAAATCTCTTCCCCTCTTAATCAACACCTGAATGTGAGTTCCTGGCCTTTGATGGGAAGCAGGAGAGATGCCTTTTGTTGGGGAAAGCTGGAGGGAACTGGTTTGATTCACTGTCAAATTATAACATTTTCTTAATTTAAAATAAAACTTGCAATTTTTAATCAAGCAGCTAGAACTCCGATTCCAGTCTCTAAATCATGGAGATTAAATAGTTACAACCTATTTTCCTCTTAATGACAGGTCACTTAGATTTTCAGACATTATATCTTAATGGTGCAACTTTGCAGTTTAAATGCAGGCTTTTGAAACAGTCACAGGCTGGTACTGCGCCCATATTTTGACAGATTTTCACAGGCAAGCAAACTTTTTACTGTGGATATTTTCATGACAGATTCCACTTTTCCTGACATTGTGGGTTCATATTGATTCCTTAAATGAATTGGCGGGTAACACCCAGCCAAGATATTGGGTGTTTGGTGGTGTTTTGTTCTGGTATTTTATATTTTTAGCAACCAAGAAAAAGGGATTTAAAAGCCATTTCTGGTTTTCTTGCAATAAAGCACTGCCTTTCATGCAGTTTCCATTTTTACTTGGTAGGCAGCCCAGTGACAGGTTTCAGCAGTGAGGTCTCCTTCCCACTACTGACAACAGGCAAAGTAGATTTGGCAGCCATCTTTTCCGTTTCAAAGCGCAATTTTCATAGGTTTTGGCACGCCCAGAGGTTTTGCGGCCATTTTGTTGTTTCTGGTGCCACCAGCTCACAGGGATGTCGCAGGGCAGCGCCTAGTGGGTTAAAACATCCCACAGGATGATGTAACTAGTCAAACGCTATTAGTAATAACTCATGGGGCATTACTGCTTTTCGTGATGTTCCCTATCTCCAAAAGAGGTCTGTTTGAGACTGTTTATACCCCATCTTCATATTTCTCCTCTTGTGGTGCCCATCATTGTACCTCAATCAACTGTGCAATTGGTAAGGCATTATTTGGAGTACGTAACAGTTCTGTGTTACTTGTCAACATGGGATACTCACCACTTGCAGCACCGGGAGGTATGCTGCGGTTTTTGCTGCCGCATACACAGTGGCGTTACCAAGTGAGACCTTGTCTGTGTTGTTAGTGTGGGGGGTGCATTTTATGACCGCCAGTACAGATGGCTGGGAGAGTGCTTGAATGAGCCAGCATGTTGCACGGGTGTTCCGTCTGCCCTCCTGAATCCCCTTCTCTTCCACCGTGCAAGACCTGCATGTACTGTGGTGGTGGCGTATGCTGAGTCAGAGTAGATGGTCATGTGACACCCTTGGAACGCTTATAGCGCTTCAATAAGCACTGTGTGCTCTACCGCTTGAGCTGAGAAGTGCATTGGTAACTGCTTCTGCACTAGGGTTTCATATTCCCCATCCACTAACTGAACCGCTGCCTCTCCAGTGTATCACAAGCATGTGCCCTGGTCAAT
Source organism: Ambystoma mexicanum (assembly GCF_040938575.1). Taxonomy (NCBI): domain Eukaryota; kingdom Metazoa; phylum Chordata; class Amphibia; order Caudata; family Ambystomatidae; genus Ambystoma; species Ambystoma mexicanum. The sequence goes on from NC_090933.1 coordinate 235,955,712, forward strand.
TGTTGCTGATCTGCCAACAATGAGGACCTCCCCCCCTCAAGTGGTCTGTTATGTGTTTTAGGGATATCATCTTCCTCACCTTCAAAAATTGCACAGTCATGGTTGGCCAAGTCTTCGTCAGAACACATTTCAGTCAGGAAAGTGTCAGGGTTAACAGTTTTGCATCGTACAATGTGACTGTTTGGACTGGATAGAATTATCTCATATGCAGATGCTCGCTGTGTGGTCAGTGTGGATTTAGAGCATTCTAAAATAGCAGACACTGCTTGCTCAACGTACAATGTTACAGAGCACCCCATAATGATAGTCAAGCTTTTTTCAATGGTGAATTCCGCTGTAGCAAGTGCTTGCTCACAGGCAAATTGCCCCTGCATCACTGAATTTAGGATACCACTGTAATAGGCCAATGGCTTGTGGCCCATGGAGCTTTTCTTTGTCAATACTGCAATCATCAGCTGTACATCAGAATGGGAGTATAGGTGGAACTCTTGCTTGTAGTCTGGGGTTGCTAACACTGGTACAGTTGAAATGACTTCCTTGATATCATTGAAATTGGTACATATCTCTTCTGCCCATGTAATTTTGCTGTCTCCCCTTCTGAGCTACCTTAAGCCCTTGCAACAGTGATCTTGTGTATGCTGCCTAATAAGCAGTATGCAAGTTAAGACTTTTATTGAAAAGAAGAAGTGGTAGCAGAAGTTAAAGCTATCACTTACTGGACACTGTTGTCTTTCCACAATATATGTATTACAATTACTGTTTTTTAGATTGTAATAATTTTGCAGAATAATGTGAATTAAAAAAATTGTGTATGTTCAAAAGATAGTGTATGAAGGTTTAATGGTAAACATATACACTTATTCAGATGCAGTAAGATTCTGAATACATATACTTAACTATCTACCTGGTGGGTCTCCAATACGTAACCTAAGGAATACTAGTGTGTCTGGCACCATCATGTGCGTCATCGTCCAACTTTACTCATGGATATCCTGCTTTGACCCACACATCACCAATCTGATCCTCCATAATCACAACAAGTAAGCTTTTCATATCCCCAATGTCCAAGGGACTCCCTGCTGTCTGTTCTTCAAATGTGTAAATCCATTTCCCATTCCCGGAAGTAAGATGTGGGAGCAGTTTAATCAAATATTTTTCATCCATTTGCACCCAGGGCACATAGTGCGTCCTGCCTAGGCCTCTATGCAATAATGGCATCTGTGTACCGGTATTCTTCCCTTCTTTACATCCAGCACTTCCCTTTTTCCTTGCTAGTGCCAATAGACCAAACCTATCCCTTAACCGTGGTCTCCATGAACTTTCCAACCGTGGCGCCACCTCTGGTGTTTGCTCATCTCCTTCATCATCCTCAATCTCATCAACTATATCCCATCCATCTTCCCTCAGCTTTCTGTCCGTTTCCCTGTCAGACCTTACCGTCCTATACCCCATGCTTCCCGCTCACCCATCACCACCTCCCTCCTTCTCAATAAGCACATCCTTTATGGCCCCCCGGCTAACCTAAACAAAATGTCTGCTGCCCTCCATTCATCTACCCTGCACCCCTTTTTCTCTCCTCCTTCCTTTGCCACCCTCAGTCTGGCCAATTCTACCTGCATGGCCTCCAATGTTTCTTCTAGCTCCTTCTGCACCTTTCTGTCCTGGGCGGGATAGCACTTGGTATCAGTATGTATGGAGGTGGGGTGGTCGCCGGGGTGGGCACGTATGTCGGGTTTGTTGCCCGAAGCTAGGTGGTAAGTGGGTAAACTCCCTGTGTTGTCGCGGACATCACATCTAGGGTGGCTCCTTCAGTATTTTGAGTCCCCACCCCCATCAGGGTCCTCCTAATCCTTGATCATTTTCCACAAATCCAATACCTCTTTTCTCTTTTGAAGCTGTTTGCCATTATATTTAGCAGCTAAAAACATGCTCATGTGGTCTAGTATCCCTCTATTGTGGGTGCCCTGCTCTTGCCAGGAGCGGGGCATTCTCCCCTTGTGTCTCTACACCACACTGTTTGTGGTACTTCTCTATCTTATCCCTGTACAATCGTAATGTGCTGTACATATACTCCAATGGCGTCCCCCTCCCATCTTGCAGTTTGCGTGCCCCAACACCCCACCCTTTACAAATATGCACTGCGCACAATTTTATCACAAAAATCACTACCAGTTCACTGCCCCCACTTCCCGTCGCCCCCTGTGAGCACTTCCGCCTGCCTCTTTTTCACACACTCACCCACACTACAAGTTCTCAAAACAAGTTATCAGCACTGGCCCACCTCTGGCCTCTGCCTTTTGGCACATTAATCGTAATATGTTTAAAACAACAAACTATAACAACAAGCTAAAATAACCAGTTCTTCCACCGAGCTCACTAATTATACGGAGCTCCTAATTTATTTTCTTTATCTCCTTCTTACATAACAAATGGCCATCATCTTCCCTCACTCGGAAAGTTTCCCTACATTCCTGTTCTAACTCCCTAAAATCCTCTTAAATATCCCAAAAATAATAATAGAAACAACATCTCGCCACGTGGCCTTACCACACTTTACTCTCACTCGTGCATGCCGCATTCCCTCACGCACAGTACCCCTCGTTGTTATCCCTCGCAAGGGGTGTAATCACGTCCGTGTGTTTACCCCAACTCCTCCATCACAGGGTCCCAATAATGACCTGCACTCTCCCAGGAGCCGCGCCCGCTCCAAAGAGCAGACATGAATTCAGAGAAAACAGCTCCAGCACACCCCTCGTTGTTATCCCTCGCAAGCGGTGTAATCACGTCCGTGTGTCTACCCCAACTCCTCCATCACAGGGTCCCAATAATGACCTGCACTCTCCCAGGAGCCGCGCTCACTCCAAAGAGCAGACATGAATTCGGTGAAAACAGCTCCAGCACACCGTTGCCAGTTTGAAGGCTCGGGGCTGGTCGCTGCAGGTGGGCGGTGGGTGGAAGCCTCCATCACGTCAGTGTCACCAAATGTAGGAAAGCCCCGAGATGCACACATCAGAAAAAATACAACCCACTAGAGAAAAAGGCACAATACACCTCATGCAATGCTAACACATTTTATTTCCATACAAAAAGAAAAAGCGCCAACAAAGAATTCTGCTGCTGCATGAACTTTCTGCCAAAATCTGCATGAGCAGCGCATCAAGAAAGTACATAGTGTCATCAGTGACATCATTGCATACAGTATAAACCATTGCTGCTGCTTAGTGAGACCCTACATATAGGTCACCTGCTCCATGGGGGATGCCATGCCATTGGTCCTAGCCACGTCTGTCCATCTTCCTCCACATTGGCAATGTTGCAGTCGTTATCGGTCAGCAGACGGGCAAATAATTATATTGCTAAGAAAAACACACCTATTTCTATGTAACAGTGCACCTGGTACAGACAGACAGGGGCCCAGGGGGAAAGCTGAAGTAATACTAACTCACACACTTCACTCGCTCCCAGACAGGCCGGCATTTCTCCAAGGTCACCCACCGTCGTTCTGGGCTATATTTTCATCCCTCCCTGCACCTCGCAGTACAAATCACGTGACCTAGAAGTGAAGGCAGGAAGGCCCTGCTTTCTGATCTTTTTGCTCGATCAGGGGTCAAACAGGTTTATGTCAGTGGTCGAGGGTTATCCGGTACATTGGAATTCAGGGGTCCTAAACCCAGGGCTTTTGGGTACTATAATTTAGGATTGCAACTGGTAAGGGTTGGAGGCCCGTGCCATACTTCTTCCGGGATTGCACTGTTCACAGGCACTCAGCCCTCCTCCTGTGGCCTTGCTGGTGACATTCGTCCCATGGCATGAAGGTTGGTAAAATTATAAGACTTTGAAGGTTTCATGGATTAGTGTAGCTCTGGTCTTTCTCATCAGTGTCTGGGATACAACCTATTCATATGTGCACATTCGCAGCCTAGGCCTGGGTTGCTGACTGCCGCACCACGTTTAAGCTTTGTGCCACAATCTGACTGTTAGTATCTAAGATGGCGGCTATTCCCGCATGTACACCACACCTACAAAATGTACAATAACATGATTGTGTGGATGCCAGTGAGGGCGCCCCCTTGCCCCCGGTCTCTTACATTACTGATGACGACCTTTGCCTTATTCTAAAGCTCCTCGGGGTCCCCTTCCCAACAGGCTCAATGGCAGAAGCTCACTTTTTCAGGCATTACGTTTATGGCCACTCTCACACATCCACCTCTGCTTACTGAACTCTTGATGTTCAAATAAACCAGTATGGCTATTTAAGCATTTGCCATTTACCAAATATGTCATGGTAGAGGGAGAAAGAAAACGTATCGTCTTGAGGAAATGTTCTATGGTATCTATGTTTCCCAATCTCTGCACCTCCCGGAGGAGCGCTTCTAATAGTCCGAGGACCTGTTCACAGTTAAGGATGTGTGCGTGAGGTTTCTCAATTTAAGTAGATAAATGGGTGTTGCACCCTCTAGAGTGAAATCAGCATAGTATCTGCACATGCAAAAAGTCCTACAGATCTAATCAGTGAAGATGTGTCCCCCGACCCCAACCCCCGAGCTCAAAATAAACTTGCACCATTACTGGTGGACCTTATTGAGTAGTAGAGAGCTCCCATTCATACCGCAGCTGGAGCCCTCAGTTTGCCATAATAGCATTCACGTTGATTTTGTGTATGGAATGGCCTCATCTTTGGAAGATGATATTATCTTGCATTTCTAACATGGTCAAACCTTTGTCCATGTTCAAAGAGGAAATATTTCGTTTTGAGGTAGATGCTATTACAGCCAGTGGCAGTGCAGTGGTCTTGCAATGATGCAAATTGGCTCATATCATGTAACCCTTTATTTGCTAGTTATGTGTGTTTGAATAGGGCCCTTGATCAGGGTCTATCTATCACGGGTCCAGTTCATCATATATGGCTTCATGTGCAGGTATGGCTTTACAGGTAGCATTAAGAAAGGCACTACTCCAAAGATAACTGTATTTTGCTGTGATGCAGATCACCCAGCTTTGGCCTCTAATCCAGGATTTCTAGATATCAGTAAACCTGGCACATACAATGGGGCACCCTGTTAGAAAGGGATGGGCTTCTTTTCTAGGTTATTGGGACTTCCTCGCCTTGTGCAATAAGAAGGGGAAGTGGGGGGAAAACAATATTGAAGGAAGGGAGCTAGGAGTCTATTGCAATGAAAATAAATGTTCACCTTGCAGCTGCCTGAGAACTAACAAACCAAAAACCGGACCTGGAAATAACACAAAGAGCCTGATTTACAAAGCGTGTTTCAATGGGGAAATCAAGAGTGTTTCAATGGGGAAATCCCATTGAAAAACGTTAATTAGGCCTAAAGTTGGTTGTGAAATACAAGACAGCGCCAGGCAGTTATACAATCTGTAAATTGCTTTGCATGCCTTAAATGAAAGGTGTGACAGAATTAAGAAGCCTAGTTCAATAAAACATGTTACAAAACCACAGTTGCTGAATGCGGATAACGAAAATACAGTTTTCTATTTTCTAGTCACTAAGCAGAGCACTGTGGTTAAGCACTCCCCCATGTAGAAAATAAAGCGTTTTGTTGGCTTAAGCATTTCTTCCACAGTGAAAGGAATGACCCTGCAGTTTGACATATTTCTATGTGTCCTTTTTGTGTCTGTCTGAGGCTGAGCTAAGAGATTTCCAGCGAGCACGCTCGCGCCGCCCTTGTCTGGACAGTGGCAATTTCCTCCCACGTAATAACATGCTCCAGAACTGCTGCACAGACAGCAGCCTATTGTCGTCGGTACTTCTCGTCACACGCATAACTTGGCTCCTGGTAAATATGCAATCCACAGCAGCCCTGCTAATGACGACAGCTGCCCAAACCACTTCTGACAGAGCTCAATAACCCATATATTCTGCATTTTCAATAACAGGTTCAGATGCTTCACTTTCCTCTCGATGAACTTTTGAACTCTTAAATACTGCATCCTGTGTCTGATTATATGTGCATGTGTGTCTTTCATTATTACAGTATCAGCTACCATTTTTCCCATACCTTTTCTGCCATATGAACCCTGAAAGAAATAGTCTGATATGGGGATACATACACATTGGGCCTCATCACGACTTGGGCGGTAACGGTAACGCTATTAGCGCGGGCGGTATTAGCCCTACCGCCGAACTCCCCGGCGCTAATAGCGCCGGATCACGAGTTCGGCGGTAATGTCAATCCCCATTCCCCATTGAGCCCATTCGGGAATGCCCCATTCCCCATTGGCTCAATGGGGAAATTTCGCGCTAATACCGCTGGCGGATTTCCCGTCGGCGGTAATAGCGCGAATTTTCGGCGGATTTCCCCCCAGCTCAGAGCTGGGGAGAAATCCGCCGAAGTCCTGCTTTGGCGGACCCTTAAATCCGGCGGTAATAGCGCTACCGCCGGATTTAAGGGTTACCGCCAAAGTCGTGATGAGGCCCATTGTGCTTTAAATGGAAACTGAGAAGTGCAGGTGCTCATTATCCCAGGTTACCTGTTTCCTGTTGAGAAGTACCAGTACTCCTCCACTAAATGTAGTGGTTTTCTAATGAGAAGTGCTGGCACTATGACCTACAAATAAAAGAAGTGCAGGTACTCAGGACCGGCAAGTACCTGCCCATTTTTATGCACAGCATTCACACACAAAGATATATGAGTTATGGTTAAGTTGCTAAACTCCTAGGAAGAGCACTTTTTCCACGGCTTATAACTTTGCTCCCCCTGGAGGAATCGTCACCAAACTTTGCAAAAAAAGTATATGGCCGGACTGAATGGGGAAAAACTTTGCACATGGCTACAGGCCGACCGGCTGGACGGATTTTAACCAAATTTGCGGCAGGAGCAGCGGCTTGGGACAGAAAGCGTGCTTTTCTGTGTTTGGTGAAAATCCAACCAGTACTTTTGTTGTAAAGAACTGAAATGTACGTCCCAAAAAATTAGTGATATCTGGGTCTGCTCTGTGGACCCATTTCCCTGTTCGCTCCGTGGACCGAAGTCTCATTGCAGCGGCGATGTCTTTCAGTGATGAGTGGTGGCAGGCACATTTGCAGAAGGGGAGTGCATTCCACGAGACATGAGGATTTAAGCATAGCGTGTATTATGGTGTGCTGTGTGAGGTAAGTCCGTAGCCGCTTTAATGCATGGCTGCAGCCCTAGCACAGAAAAGTATGTCCACTGGTTGAAAAGGTATGTCCACTGGTTGAAAGTAGGTGCACATTGTTGTTTTTTGTGCGTGGTTTGGCTGCAGTGCACACAATGTTGGTTGCATGGGTGTGGTGATTGGTAGAACAACTACAGTTGTCGGTGTATGGGTGGAGATGCTGCAGTGACCAGTAACAGAATAGTGTACATATGGAAGAGGTCACAGTGCAACTGGTTCTTATATGTGCTTGCGTAGTGTGCTTTGCGCAGATTAGTAAGTGTTGCAATGCACTAGGCACCATTGGTTCTATGCATGTACTAGAGTGTTGGGAGCAGGCCCAATGTTGTGAAGATTGTCTTGTTTGGTTGCATGCTTATAATGCTTTGTGATCGGAAATGGGTAGCAGTGCCAAACTTAGTGATATGTTTCTGCATTACAGTAAGTGGAACATGTGTCCTTGCCTCCCCGTTTCTTATGGTTAGGCCGTTATAAGACCCTTGCTTGAGAAAGTGTTTGAACACATTGAGCCATGAAAGGAAGTCATCAGCATCAGAAAGTTGCAATATGGACAATGTGCACAGCCACTCACATACTGTACAACACAGGCAACACAGCGGCATGGAGCCATGCATGTGAAGTTGTGGCCAGGATGAAAGTTGGCAGGCGCAATTGCAGATGTGGAGTGCATTACAGATGACATGAGGCGTAAAACGTGGAGTGCACTAGGGTGTGTTGTGTGTGGTGAGGCCCTAGCGTTTTGGATGCATGGCTGGAAGCCTTACACGGACAGCTATGTGGGTTGCTTGCAACTACTGCTCAGATTGTTGCGTTCCGTGTGTGGTTTGTGAGTTGTGCATGCATTGTTGATTCCATGGGTGTTAGGCAGAAACCTGTGCAGTTCCCTCTGGGACCGCTGCAAAAGATTTAAGACTACAGGTCTTTGGAAGTAAACCCACTTGGTAGCAGTCTGTACCACACAGATTCACTTGTTAGCTGTGGCTGAGCAGTCAGACTTCCCTCAAGAAAAGTTAGGCCGTATTTGGAGTATACAAGATAGGGCAATTTACACATTAGAACAAGCAGACACTGATCAGAGCTTGGGTGTAAAGATATATAATTATTTATTTAAAAACACATCTATGGAAAACACACTGGCACTAATATGGCAAACAACTTCAATCACAGTTACTATAAGTATATATCAATCCTATAACAATATTTCGACAAGTCTAGGTTCAACGGCACCACTTATTTGCAGACAGAGGTGAATGCTTTAACCTAGATGGCACTCTAGTATTCGTTAGGCAGGGAGAGAAAAAGGCAGGGTATGAAACCAACTCAGTACCAACACTTTTACCAAACAAATGCAAGGCGAGCAAGGCAGGGTCGACTGTAAATCACAAAGTTCAGAGGCCAGGCCCACTCGGAGAGAGGCAAGGCTGTATGTCTCAAAAAGTATCACAGTGGAAATGCACTTCAAGTCTTTGTAGCAAAATGTCACAGAAAGGTTGGACGAGTTTAGAACAAACGTTTAAGAAGGTCTGGAAGCGACCCAATGGAAAGGTAAGGATTTAAGACACCTCACGCTAACCGTTTCAAGGGACTTTGCTAGAAGATGAGAGGGTCTCGTCGTCGAGGAAAGTTGGAGATCGTTGCACCACCAGGGAAGAGACCAGCCGCGGAGTGCTGAGTCACAAGGCACCACCTTTTGGTCGCGGTACAGTGGTCAGTGGCTATCCGGTTGCCAGGGTGCTCAGCACGGGCAATTCGACCACTGGACGTCCTGGAAGCGAAGAAAAAGCAAGGGACTGGTTGTTCCCACCAGTCAGGGGAAGAAGACTCTCCAGCAGGGAGATCTCCTCTGTCATTGGGAAGTGGTGAGTCGGTTCAGCGGGGCTGCACCAGAGGTGTCGTCGTTGCAGGTCGGCTCAGCTTTACCCTCTTAGGATTCTTAGGTCCTGTGGCGACTTCTGAAGATCCAGTTCCAAAAGCCCTGCTTTTATGCAGAAAACCCCCATTCATTCAGCCTAGCTGTCAATCAAACATGCTAAGTGGTGAGCGGGGCGGCTCACCACTTGGGCCAATCACACAAGACTGCGACTTGAGTTGGCAAGGCAACTCAGTCCAGGGTGCCTAAACCCCCTCCCACAACCCCTGTGGTACACAGACAGAATGGCACCACTCTGGAAGGCTTCTGTGCAGAAGCCCGCCAAAAGTGGAACAAAGGGCTCAACCTTTGGTTTCGGAGTTACAGAGGCGAACACATACGCCATTTTAAAAACCGAGTTCTGACATAAAATACCAACCGGTGGATTTATTTAAGACAAATAAACCGGTGGTATTTTAGAGACTAATGTGAAAAAGTATTGGTCTCCAACAATGGGAAGAAGCCCATAGGAATATATTTGGGGTCGAATATAAAAAGTAGTATCCACTGCCACCAGCCTAAACTCGACGAGGGGGACGGGACAGTGCCTCCTCGAACAACAGACCCAGGGGTAATCGAATTACCCCTACCAGTACGTCCACAATAGGATGGTTTGTACTAGTTCTGTTAGTAAATGTTAGGCCTAGTAAAGCCAATGGTGACTTTACATGCCCTGGGAGACAGTAGTCAGTCCCAGGGTATGGAGTCTATGGTGGGGATCCTCTAGGACACCCCAGTGTTACGGCACGGAGGGTGCGGTGTAACACGCATAGCAAAACACATGAGGCCCTATGGAGTAAAAGACCCCATAGACCATAGAACACATTGACATTCAAAGAAATCAACCACATTCATGTCCAAGAGTGGGAGGAAAAGAGTCTCACTCTTGGCAGGATGAAAAAAACTAACTCCAGAAATCCAGCAAAGCTGCTGGGGGACTCACTAGGTTAGGAAATTCAGCCTAAACAGAGAATTCTCCCTAACAATGGGTGTGCTCATTGTTCGCACATGGTACATTTTCTACTGCATGGCAGGAGCTTATAGAGTGAACAGTTCTGCAGTGTGTCCACTGAATGCTGTGGTGAGAAAGTGTGTGTGTTCCAGTGCATAGGGTTCAACTGCATAGTTTATGTGCTTGAGTAGTGTGCATTGCGCAGATTACTAATTGCTGTACTGCACTTTGAAGTATTGTATCATTGGAGTTGGTGGAGTGCTGGGAGGAAAAAATCTATGGCTACCTGCAGTTCGTGGTGCTGGGTGCCGCTCTGGGTGAATGTGGATGCTGAAAGTGTGGATCGGTTTGGAGGGCTGTTACCTGGAGGTGCTTTCACATGACATAAGATCTGTACTGTGAGTGTGTAAAGGTAGGTCTGCAGTGCAGTGCAGAAATGATAGTGTTCAATGCGGAGGTCTTGGATGTGAAAGCTACATGCGTGTGTGACTATTGAATGCTGTGCAAGAGAAAGTTGGATGGACTCATCCAACTAAGTCTGGCGCTCTCCGTTGGAGCTCTCATGGAGCTTATTCAATGACTTGATGCAAGTTTGTGCAATCTTGATCAAAGTTCTTGTCAAACTTTCTTCAAATTTGTATATGTGTGTAGTATTTTCCTCTAATGCTAACATTCAGAAATGTTCTGAATTTGCAAATTGTAAACCGCTAGGTATCTAGACAAGAAGCAGACTTGATTGCTTTTTTGTGCAGTTGTTTTAATGCCAATGCATTTCGGAGCGAATCTCCTTCTTCAGGGCATTAACCACACTAAAATATTCAACAACTAATACATCAGTTGGAAAAAATGAATATACCAGGTGAAAGAAATCGAAGGATACATCAAAGGATACATCAATCACATGTTAAGGAAATCACAAATCAGATGTGGTGCATGAGAGTTTGAATTGTTGCACAAGTACATATATATTAGTTCCATAATCAGCCGTTACGGTAATAATAAATCAATATGTAAGAAAATAATTAAATAAGTGCGTACATACCCATTAATAGCAAATTCCAAAAGTAACAAGAGATGATTATGGGGAAGAAAACAACAACATGGCATCCTCTTTAGACGAGTGTTACTTCAAAGTTACATGGTAATGAGCATTTAGTTCACAGTGCTGTGCATGTCTGATGTTTAGTTAGATTACCTTCGCAATTTCTTGTGGTGCCTAACACTATTTCAGAGCAGTAAACTCTGTATGTTCAACGGTTTAACTGCAAATAATGAAAACAAAGATAAGGTGCCCTCAGTGAATTGCTGCTAATTATTTAGAAAAACACGTACAAGTTGCCGTGTACCTTAGAGAAAGGGTTCAAGGCTTATCGGTGTGAATCCGTTCTTATATTGTTTCTTTATCTATGACTGCTCTGTAGAGAAATAATAAGTGGGCCTGATTTTAGTACAAGCGTAAACCTGCCTTCGATGTCTTACATTGTATAAACGCACAGTTGGAGTTTACCCTGGTATTCTACTATTCTTCAGCGAGGAGACAGACAGACTGTTCGCGAGCGTACGTCGCGCAGAAAACACTGATTGAAGTTGTATTCAGGTTTCCATGGCAACCCCGTTCGGCGTGCGCAATCGGGTAGCATCTTGCTAGCGTTGCGACGCCTTGCATCCCGTGTCCCCATGGAGATGGGGAGACGGGACGGTCGGGATATCCATGTAGATATTAAGTTACCTGAATTAGAGAATTATATATTCTCAATGCGTTATGCGCACATCTGTCTAAGTTTACATTGCGTTTTGAAATGAAAAATGACAGATGACAAACACCAATGGTGGTTCAGTTTTTACTTTTCTTGTAGTTGTTAATAGTTCATCTCTGCTTTTTTGTTCCACTTTGCATTTTGCATCTGCTATCGCTTCCTGTTTATATCCACGTCTCAAGAATTTCTCACTCATTTCTTGGAGTTCCTTATCATAATCCATTAGATCACTAATGATACGTTTTACTCTAAGCATTTGGCTGTATGGCAGGTTTTTGATTAAACTTGGTTCATGAAAACTTACTCTGTGAAGTAAATTGTTACGATAAGTTGTTTTTGTATACATGTTGGTCTTGTATTGATGTTCCATGGATTGTATGTTCACATCAGGAAAGTGGATGCTGCTCTGGGAATGTTCATGAGTGAACTGAATTGTTTCATTGTTTGTGTTCAAATATGAGAAGAATTCCAACAATTTTGCCTCTGTACTTGTCCAAATTCCAAAGATGTCATCTATAAAACGAATCTAAATGGCTAAATGTGGTTTCCATATTTGGTGATTCAATATGTGATCTGTCTCGAATTTATGCAAAAATGTGTTAGCATATGAGGGGGCCGTTGTGGCTCCCATTGCAGTCCCTGTTATATGCATGTAGAACTGATTTTTGTATTTAAAATAGGAGTTTGTTGATATGAAGCATAATAAGATGATGATGAATTCTTTGTTTGCTTCTATTTCACCTGTGTTGAAGAGTAGCCATTATATTGCTTCAATCCCTATTGAATACTACCTAATGCGGGAGTGTTGCATATACAATAGTGGAAACGGAAGAAGGAGTGCCTGTAACGCTCACCTGATTCCCACGGAGGCGCAGGTCGTGGCAGGAAGGTGTCTGTGACTCGAAAGGTGATGTGCAGGACTCGATGGGCTTCTGGGGTCGAACCTCTTCGCACTGTGTGACGAACTCGTAGGGTGAGGTTTCTGCAGATGAAAGAATATAGGGGTTAATGGTCTGGGTCGTTTAATGTCTCTCTTCCTCTCTCTCCCAAGCTTCTCCGTAGAGCCCCCAGGTCAACGTGCTCACCTTAGATAGGTGAATGCCGGACTCTCCATCTGCGTCTGATGCAGGGCGCTGTTGCCAGTTCCTTCACTGGTGAAACATAGGCCTCTTGGACTCCGAGGACCTTTACCGTCGTTAATCGCACGAGCGGTGAGTTTCCAGACACCTTTTTAGTCTTTATGGTCTTTAGAGTCTTTAGGTGCAAGGCACGTTAACATTGAACAGGACTTCGTATGATGCTTTTCTCCCTTTTTGCTTGCAGGACTCTTGAGGAATATGAAATAAAGCGCCTGGAAATGCGTGAGTAAATGCAAGCGCTCTGGCTGTTTTTTCCCTTGCAGCGTAGTTCGTGCTGAAGAGGCACCAGAGTATTTGCAGGCGTTCTATTGTGAAGAGCGCGATGGGCGTAAGTAAATACCTGTCTAATGTCTCTTCTTTTGTCTTTCAGAAGCTTGTTTGCAGCGCCGGAGTCCGCGGAAGACCCGTAAGTAAATACGATGCCTTGATCTCCACAGGTGGCGATGCAGCGTGAAGAATTCCAGAGTTCACGGAATGCCGGTAAGTAATGACAATACCTTTGTCTTCACAGGCGAAAGTACAGCGTGCCGAAATGACCGCAGCCGATGGATCAGGTGAGTAAGCACTGCGAGTTAAGACTGCCTTGCTAACCTGCTGTTTCTTGTCTATGCAGATGCTGCTGTCGACTGGATACAGGAATGGTGAGTATGATTCTTGCAGATTGAGGAAGAAAGGCTGGAACAGACTCGGTGAGCGTTCTGCTGCAGATGCAGAATAACGCGAAGCACGTTTCATCCATCGGGTGTGGTTTAAATAGCCTTGGAGTGATGAGGAGTCTCCCTCCACGGCCCCGCCTAGGTAAGAAAAGAGTTCCGGTTCCAGAAGCTTTCCTCATGCTGAATCCAAGGAATGGAGCTGCCCCACCCAGGTAAGAAAGTAGTTCCTGTTTACTGAGGACTTCTAAGTGGCTGGTAAGTAAGCAGCATGGTCTGCTGCAGGTAAGTCCACCCAAACATCTGCACACATATTATGAGCCCGGCGCTTCCAGTGCCGGGACCGATGATTCTGATGAGCCTGGTGCCACCGGCGCCAGGACAAGGTCCAAAAGGTCCCTGTGGGGACCGGCTGGTGCCTAGGATTAGGGTTAGGGGCCTGCTTCCAAGGACGTTGGGCTGGTCCTGGGTCCTTGGAAGCAGTGATCATGACAGTACCCCCCCTCAAGGCCCCTCCTAAGCGTGTCTTCTCCGGGGGTTTTGGCTTGTCGGGGTGATTCAGATGGAATCTCTTGACCAGACGAGGTGCGTGGACATATTCTGAGGGTTCCCAAGACCTTTCCTGGGGACCGTATCCTTTCCAATCAACCAGATAGTATAATTTAGATTTGGAGATTTTGGAGTCTAGGATGTTCTTTACTTCGAATTCGAGTTCTCCGTCTACCAAAACAGGTTCTGGGAGTTCAGTCAATCGAGTTTCTGGTTGTACTGGTTTTAATAAGGAGACATGGAATACTGGATGTATTTTCATATGAGTAGGTAATTCCAATTTGACCGCCACCGGATTAATTATGGTAGGGATGGTGTAGCGTCCAAGGTATCTCGGGTTGAAGGTGCGGGATCCTTTTAGAGGCAGGTGCTTAGTGGATAACCAGACCTGGTCTCCTACTGCGTAGTGAGGGGCCTCTTTACGATGTCGATCTGCTCCCTTTTTGACTTGAGCTTTAGCTCTTTGCAGATGGGCAGTGGCTTCCTTAAAAGCACGGGTAATCTCAGAGTGTAAATAATCCACAGCTGGTGTTTCGAATTCTTGGGGAGAATCCAAATTAGGGGTTCTAGGATGATGTCCATATAATAGGAAGAAGGGAGTCTTCCCGGTTCCAGAATGAGTCGAATTGTTGTAAGCGTATTCAGCGATCCACAGGATATCCTTCCAAGGGTTTTCAGTTTGTTGGAGCATGCAACGCAGATATTGCTCTAGAGTCTGATTTGTCCTCTCGGTTTGTCCGTCAGTTTGGGGATGGTGACTGGTTGAAAGTCTTACATCAATTTGGGCTAGACGACAGCAACTTCGCCAAAAGTGGGAGATGAATTGACTTCCCCTATTGGAGATTAAAACCGAGGGGAAACCGTGTAACCGAATGATGTTTTCTAAGAATTCTCGGGCCAATACCGAAGCCGAAGGTAGGCCCTTCAGGGGAATGAAATGAGCCATCTTGGAGAATAGATCCACGACTACTAAAATGGTATTATACCCTGAGCATGGAGGTAAGTCCGTGATGAAATCCATGGACAGGGTATGCCATGGACAGGGAGGAATATCCAGAGGGTGTAAAAGACGGGCTGGTTTCTCCTTCTGACTTTTATTCTGGGCACACACACCGCAGGAGATTACAAAGTCTCTAATATCCTTCTTCCATGATGGCCATCAGAAATGTCTCTTGATCTTTTCCATGGTTTTAGTAATGCCAGGGTGACCCTCCATCAGAGAGTCGTGATAACCGGAGATTACTTGTTTTTGTATTTTCTCACAGGGCAAGTACAATTGTCCTTGGAAATATGGTAGGTCTTGATCCACTGAGAATTCCTTTCCCTTTAATTGCCAGTCCTGCAAATCGGCCGGAGTTAAGAGTGACTTGACTGCCGTCTTGATGTCTTCAAAGGATTGAGTGTGGACTAACCCCAAAATCCTTTGTTCTGGGATTATGGGTATTGGTTCTGGATTGGTCAAATATTCATCTACTCCCATCCGAGAGAGGGCATCTGCTTTTCCGTTTTTACTGCCGGGTCGATAAGTAATTATAAAGTCAAACTCAGCCAGAAACAGAGCCCAGCGAAGCTGTCTGGAAGACTGAGCTTTGGCCGTCTTCAGATATTGTAGATTGCGGTGATCAGTCATCACGGTGGCTGTGTGTCTGGCTCCCAAAAGATAATGTCGCCAGGCTTTAAAGGCCGATCTGATAGCTAAAAGTTCTTTGTCTGTAATGGAATAGTTGATCTCGGGAGCAGAGAATTTGCGGGACCAAAAGGCTACAGGATGTAATTGGTGTGTGACCGGATCTCTTTGTGATAAAAACTGCCCCCATAGCAAGACTGGAAGCATCTGTTTCCACAATGTAGGGGAGTTCTGGGCGCGGATGTTTCAGTACAGGTGCAGAAATGAATCTAGCTTTTAAGTCCTGAAAAGCTTGTTCTGCTTCAGTAGACCATTCAAAACGTTTGTTCTTTTTTAACAGAGCAGTGATGGGCTGGACTATCCGGGAAAATTCAGGAATTAATCTGCGGTAAAAGTTAGCGAATCCCAACATGCTTTGAACTCCTTTTACCGAGGTTGGTGATGGCCACTTGATGATTGCATCGACCTTCTTTGAATCCATATGAACCCCATTAGGTGACAATATGAATCCCAGGAACTCAACTTCAGTTACGTTGAAAACGCATTTTTCAAGCTTGGCAAAAAGGTTATGTTGACGCAGTCTCCCGAGAACCTTTTTAACGTGTTTCTGATGTTCCTCTTCAGATGATGAATAGACAAGGATGTCATCAATGTAGACAACAACACACACATCTATGAGTTCTCTAAGGACATCGTTCATAAAATACTGGAAAGCGGCAGGAGCGTTACAAAGTCCGAAGGGCATCACTTGATATTCAAATAGCCCATACTTGGTGCGGAAGGCCGTCTTCCATTCATCGCCTTCTTTTATTCGTACCAAGTGGTAGGCTCCTCTGAGATCCAATTTTGTATATATACATGCTTCTTTGACTTGGTCCAGGAGTTCAGGGATCAAAGGTAAAGGGTATCTGTTTTTAACGGTGATCTGATTCTGGGCGCGGTAATCTATACAAGTCCTAAGGTCTCCTTCCTTTTTCGGAACGAAGAACAAAGCCGAGGAAGCTGGAGACTTAGAAGGACGGATAAACCCGTTAGCTAAGTATTGGTCCAGATATTGCCTGAGGTGAAGATTCTTTGGCTCGGTGAGGGCATAAATCCTACTGCAAGGAGGAGTTGTTCCGGGTATTAGGTCTATTTGACAGTCGTAAGACCTATGAGGAGGCAGGGTGTTTGCTTGATCCTTCCGAAAGACATCTTGGAATTCCTGGTAGTCGGGAGGTAATATAGGAACCTCAGAAGAAATTGCCGCCACTGAAACTTTAGGCCGAGGATAACAAGTGGTAAAACATTCTGGAAACTGAACCATCTTTGCTCGCCAGTCAATCTGAGGATTGTGTTTCTCTAACCAAGGGATTCCCAGAATGATCTGGAACTGAGGGGCCTTGATCACATCGAACACAATTTTCTCCCGGTGTCCATCTTGGCTCACTAGCGTCACTTCTTGGGTGGCGTGCGTTACTGGTCCGGAGGCAATCTCCGTGCCATCCACTGTAGTAATGACGTCCTTTACTGCCTTAGGGACAAGGGGTAGATTCATCCTTGATGCCATTTCACGGTCCACATAATTGCCGATTGCTCCGCTGTCGATGTAAGCTTCAATTGCATGCAAACGATCCAGACGTGCTGGACTAATGAGGACCATGGGCACCACGAAATGCGAGGTCACGGGACAGATCTTAACGCTCGGCAAGAGGACCTCTACACTTGCCGGGCTAGGTCGTTTCCCTGCTTAGAACTTGTGGCACTGGTGTCTGCGGCTCCTACAGCCTTCTTAGCTGGTTTCACTGGACAGTCTCGAAGAAAGTGCCCTGAGTTCCCGCAATAGAGGCATAATTGCAGCTGTCTTCCTCTTTCCCGCTCCTTTTGGCTTAAAGGACCTTTCATCCCCCCTATTTGCATGGGTTCCACAGTGTCAGCTCCCTTAGTAGAAGTTGGTGGTTTAGAAAACACTTGGGTATCAAATTTGGAACGATCAGCCTTCCTGTTCTGTAATCTGTGGTCCAATTGGACGACTAAGTCAATATAGTCTGAACATTCTTGTGGAGGGTTCACAACTTGAGCTAACACATCCTTGAGCTCTCCACGCAGGCCTCTGTAGAAAAGCGTTATTCTCTTGTCCTCGGGCCATTGAGTTTCCACTATGAGTCTGTTGAATGAGGCTATATAGGTCAAGAGGTCTTGATTACCCTGTCGTAATGAAAGAAGGTCATGGCCCAAGGCCTGCCCTTGTGCATGTCTTGCAAACAGTTTCTCCATACTGGACTGGAAGGCCTGGAAATCATGCAGCACCGGATCATCCTGGATGACTAAAGGAATCGACCAATCTGCGGCGCTGCCACTGAGATAAGAAAGCACGAAAGCCACTTTGGTCTGATCTGTTGGGAAAGCAGCTGGTCGACATAAGAAATGTAAGCGGCACTGGTTGATGAACACTGCATATTTCTTTGGGTCACCAGAAAAACGTTCGGGCGGAGCCAAGGGCACATTACCAGGTAGATTGATTTGCACTGGATTTACAGATGGTGCGGAAGGATAGCTTCCTCCTGGAGCGGGCAGAGGTGTCTGTCCGGCCTGCGTTTGTAGCAATTGCCTAGCGAGGTCCTCTGTTCGCTCCTTGGAAAGTATTAGTTCTCTTCTTAGAGAGCTTGTTTCCTGACGAGCTGCATGTACTTCTGCTCTTAATTCTCCGAGCAACTGGGCTAAGTGATCAGTGTCTGAGGTTTCCATAGCGCCTGAGAAGGAGTTTTGCGGTGGGCTTCGCGTTCTGTAACGCTCACCTGATTCCCACGGAGGCGCAGGTTGTGGCAGGAAGGTGTCTGTGACTCGAAAGGTGATGTGCAGGACTCGATGGGCTTCTGGGGTCGAACCTCTTCGCACTGTGTGACGAACTCGTAGGGTGAGGTTTCTGCAGATGAAAGAATATAGGGGTTAATGGTCTGGGTCGTTTAATGTCTCTCTTCCTCTCTCTCCCAAGCTTCTCCGTAGAGCCCCCAGGTCAACGTGCTCACCTTAGATAGGTGAATGCCGGACTCTCCATCTGCGTCTGATGCAGGGCGCTGTTGCCAGTTCCTTCACTGGTGAAACATAGGCCTCTTGGACTCCGAGGACCTTTACCGTCGTTAATCGCACGAGCGGTGAGTTTCCAGACACCTTTTTAGTCTTTATAGTCTTTAGAGTCTTTAGGTGCAAGGCACGTTAACATTGAACAGGACTTCGTATGATGCTTTTCTCCCTTTTTGCTTGCAGGACTCTTGAGGAATATGAAATAAAGCGCCTGGAAATGCGTGAGTAAATGCAAGCGCTCTGGCTGTTTTTTCCCTTGCAGCGTAGTTCGTGCTGAAGAGGCACCGGAGTATTTGCAGGCGTTCTATTGTGAAGAGCGCGATGGGTGTAAGTAAATACCTGTCTAATGTCTCTTCTTTTGTCTTTCAGAAGCTTGTTTGCAGCGCCGGAGTCCGCGGAAGACCCGTAAGTAAATACGATGCCTTGATCTCCACAGGTGGCGATGCAGCGTGAAGAATTCCAGAGTTCACGGAATGCCGGTAAGTAATGACAATACCTTTGTCTTCACAGACGAAAGTACAGCGTGCCGAAATGACCGCAGCCGATGGATCAGGTGAGTAAGCACTGCGAGTTAAGACTGCCTTGCTAACCTGCTGTTTCTTGTCTCTGCAGATGCTGCTGTCGACTGGATACAGGAATGGTGAGTATGATTCTTGCAGATTGAGGAAGAAAGGCTGGAACAGACTCGGTGAGCGTTCTGCTGCAGATGCAGAATAACGCGAAGCACGTTTCATCCATCGGGTGTGGTTTAAATAGCCTTGGAGTGATGAGGCGTCTCCCTCCACGGCCCCGCCTAGGTAAGAAAAGAGTTCCGGTTCCAGAAGCTTTCCTCATGCTGAATCCAAGGAATGGAGCTGCCCCACCCAGGTAAGAAAGTAGTTCCTGTTTACTGAGGACTTCTAAGTGGCTGGTAAGTAAGCAGCATGGTCTGCTGCAGGTAAGTCCACCCAAACATCTGCACACATATTATGAGCCCGGCGCTTCCAGTGCCGGGACCGATGATTCTGATGAGCCTGGTGCCACCGGCGCCAGGGCAAGGTCCAAAAGGTCCCTGTGGGGACCGGCTGGTGCCTAGGATTAGGGTTAGGGGCCTGCTTCCAAGGACGTTGGGCTGGTCCTGGCTCCTTGGAAGCAGTGATCATGACAGTGCCTCTGCTTTACTGGGGTTTGGCCCTCGCTGTAGCTTGGAAGGCGCACATGCTACAATCGGCCCTTCTGAGCATGGTGCCTTTGCAAATAGAACTGTGGGGATTATCCAATCAGTTGTCGAGGGTGTGGTTCACAGGAAGGGGCAGTGATATATTTCCCCAAACCTCGATGCAGTGAGGTTGACAGAGATGGACAGACACAGAGTGCTCATCGTGGGTGATACCTTTGTACAAGATCTGCACAGGTATACAGTGGAAAGAGGCTTTGATACTAACTTTAAGTTGGAAGGAGTGGAGGCTTTTTGGGGCACAGTCAATGAGTGGGGTTTTGGTGCCATGGTTCTCCTTTGCACATGTGTGGCCTCGGTCAGTACTGTGGATGTTGTGGTCATGCATTATTGGAGCACTACATTTGGGGTACATGTCGTGCTCACATTTGCTCTGTCACCTCAAGAACTTGATGACAGCAGCGATGCAGATTTTTCCGACTGCCAAGGTGATTTTCTCCTCCATACCACCAAGAGGTGCTGGGACCATGCCGGTGTAATTTGCCCACAGCCAGAGGTCGGGAGGTGTTTCATAAACAGAAGCATGTGTGACTTTATGTGCAGTGCTGGGATGTTATGCACTGACTATGACAGCATTAATGAGCAAGATTTGTAGTGGTTCCAAAGAAATGGCATTTTTTTACCTCCATTGGCAATGCTGTTTTTTTTGCCATTCTGAACGAAGTGTTGGAGACAGTCCTGTAGAACTGCAAGAGAAGCATTGACGTTCAGTCCGTACAAATGTCAGGAGGAGAAGCAAAAATAAACTATTGTTTTACAAAGGTAGCGGGCGCCCCTCTCTCGCAAGAACAGACATGATAACCTGTTCAGTGGTTATTAACCACTTGAGAGTTCGCAGCCACTGCTTTTACTCACTGTGCCTTTCCCAGATGGGAAATATCCATTTGCATATCAGTCTTTGTCCTGCCCAGGAGCAGTCCAGCACCGAAATACAATGGCAATTCCAATCTGAACGAGAGTACCACCAGCAACCCCATACACGTGTTTCACCCTTGTTGGGGATCATCAGTGAGGTGAAGCTGATGCCTCTCTAAGCACAGTGAGAGGGAGACCACGTCTGGTTGCCCCCAGGAGACCTAGGGTTACCAATCCCAGGTTCCTTAAAAAATTGTTTTACAAAGGTAGCGGGCGCCCCTCTCTCGCAAGAACAGACATGATAACCTGTTCAGTGGTTATTAACCACTTGAGAGTTCGCAGCCACTGCTTTTACTCACTGTGCCTTTCCCAGATGGGAAATATCCATTTGCATATCAGTCTTTGTCCTGCCCAGGAGCAGTCCAGCCCCGAAATACAATGGCAATTCCAATCTGAACGAGAGTACCACCAGCAACCCCATACACGTGTTTCACCCTTGTTGGGGATCATCAGTGAGGTGAAGCTGATGCCTCTCTAAGCACAGTGAGAGGGAGACCACGTCTGGTTGCCCCCAGGAGACCTAGGGTTACCAATCCCAGGTTCCTTAAAAAATTGTTTTACAAAGGTAGCGGGCGCCCCTCTCTCGCAAGAACAGACATGATAACCTGTTCAGTGGTTATTAACCACTTGAGAGTTCGCAGCCACTGCTTTTACTCACTGTGCCTTTCCCAGATGGGAAATATCCATTTGCATATCAGTCTTTGTCCAAAAATAAACTAATTGAAAGAGATTAAAAAAAATTGTATGCAAGCACATATATAACAAAAACAGGACAAAAAAACCTTTTGTTTTCTCAGACAGTACTACAGACCCAAACCCCTACCCTGTTTTACACTTACCCCCCAAATTCTCCCTCCCTCCCTAGCACGCAAACTCAGCGGATTACGCTGTACTTTCACGCTTCCACATTCTACATCCAGCTATTTTCTGGGTGGGAGCCATGGAAATGAAACTGTGGAGCGAAAGACACTGCTCTATAAGGTTAGTGGGTCTGGTGTGTACGCAAACACTGTGCCAGAACATCTCTTTGCGCAAAGAAGTGCATAAGGCTATGGAGGAAGTGTGCAAGGTAAGGGACAGGCATCCTGGGTGTATGCATGAACTGTATGTATTTGTTTGCAGTTAGTAACATGCCAGCTGTGCTGCCTTTGCGCTATATATTCTGAAAACTGTGCAGATATATAGGGAGTTAGAGTTGAAGTTATTGAGGTCTGAGGGCCTAGAAGGCCTTCTGCATAATGCAGAGTCTTCTCACTTTATTCCTTGCAGTCACTGGGAGCTATTGGCGACATTTCAGTGCAGGAGATGCATTCCAGAGGGCGGAGAGTAGAAGGGGGCAGATTTAAAAAGAGCCTGTTGCAATAGAACAGCGTAGACAGGAGTACAGCTTTGCAGACAGTGATCTATTGGAAAGTTGCTTTTGCTTGGTACATACATTCAATGTATAAGGTTAGTGGGTCTGGTGTGTACGCAAACACTGTGCCATAACGTCTCTTTGCACAAAGAAGTTGATGGCATTTCTTTACAATTTAAGTAGGAGGTGGGTTAGTGGGGAAAACATTTCATAGCATAGTCGGAAGGAAAGCTGAGAGTTCCTGTTTCGATATTACACTGTATGATATGTGTAAATGAGAACATTGCAAGCACATATCACTGAAGTGCCACTTCATGGTAGGGGATGTGAAAAAAACAGTATGCTTTTAAAGAACGTAATGGCCGTGCAGTGGCAGATCAGATACCGTGCACAGAGGGACTTATAACACAGTCATACACATAGTGCAGAAAAAGTTTCTGTACCTCCATTTTGTGGTGATGGGTGCAAATGTGGATGAATGTGGATGCACAAATCTTGCAATCTTTTACTGAACTTTTTACTGGACGTGCTGTCCAATGACAGCACACTAGCAGGCTGCATTTGTAACGGTACCTATGAAGTGTTGCGCAGAACTGACAGTGTTAGATCCTAATGTCTTGGACTGCATTGGCGGAATCGTGTGTGCCTATTTACCCGTACCCAATGAGGTTGTGGTGGTCAAAAGGTAGTGGAAAGAGAAGAAGGACTGCTCCTGCTTTACTGGGGTGCGGTCCTTGCGGTATTTGGGCACTGCACGTGCCACAATCTGCGCTTCTTACCTTGCTGGCCAATGGACATGGGACTTTCGGGATTATTCAATCAGGTACTGTGGGTGTGGTTCACAGGAAGCGGCGGTCAAACTGTTGTACATTATACTCTGCGTAGTGAGGCATTGTGTTGCCTATAGGTGATGCCTTTCTACTAGATCTGCACAAGTATGCCCTGGAAAGATACTTTGATGGCAATTTCGGTTTGGAAGGAGTGGATGCATTGTGAAACAGTGTCTACGAGCACAGTTTCACAGACATGCATGCACTTTGCAAAGACCTGGCCACTTTTGCTAGAGCCAATGTTATCATCATCCACTACAGTGGCATGCAGATGGGTTATGTGTCTTGTTTAGGTTTATTCCGTCGACTTAAGAGGTTGCTAAATCTAGTGAAGAAGCTTTTTCCCACTGTGAAGGTGCTTTTCTCATCCATAACACCACGAAGAGTATGGGACAATGCTCGTGGATGTTGTTCAGAGCTAGAGGCTGGAAGGTGTATCATCAACAGAAACATGTATACATTTTTGTCCGCTGCTGGGATGTTCTTCATAACAATTACCTCATTTGTTGTGGAAATGCAAAATGTTTCCAAGCAAATGGCATTTCTTTGTCGCCCGTTGGTGATGCTGTTTTGTTTGCCCGTCTACAAGATGCAGTGAAGAGTTTACTGTAACAATGTCTGCACAAGAAAACACAAAATCAACTTAAAAGTGAAAAAAGGTGTTTCTCTAGAAGCATCTAAAAAAAGGCTCTTTTCAGAGCCGCCCCTTAGAAACAAACTCCCCCTACCCTGGTTGCAAGTAATTCCTCCACGCTCGCACTCAGCACGAAAGTCACATCCGGGGATTTTCAGGATGGCGGCCATGGAAATGGGACTGTGGAGAAACAGGGATTGTGCAATAACATTTCTGGGCGTGTGTGTACGCAGAGGACTGTTGTACAGAATTGATACTGTTACATGGAGAGCTCTTCAATGTCATTGATGGAAGCGTGTGGAACTTTTTAACAGTATGCAATGACAGTGTGCTGCAAAGAAGAAACTGGAAAGGGATGAAGGAATGTTTCTGCTTCATTGGGACACATCCTTCGCCGTCCTTGGAGAAACCCACGTGTGCATACTCCCGTTTTCCGCTAGCTACTCATGAGATTAGAACAATGGGGACTATCGCTGCTGCGGGTGTGGGTCACAGCAAGGCCCGTTCATAATTTTCTCCATTACTGTGTGTACTCAGCCAGACTGACATGGTTGCTATTAGTTGCAGACGCACTGTAGCATAGCAGATTTGGTGCACCATTACTTACTGGGCAAACATATGTGGCCTGCTACTCGGTTCTGAAAAGCTGCAAACAGATTGCACAGCACCTCTGTGGTGTACCCTTTTGTAGGGTTGCTCTGGACATCTTTCACCCACAAAGCAGCCTACATTGTTTCAAAACTTACATGAATGTGCAACGGCACATTGTGCTATGTTTGTAAGCATGTAGTTTCCGAAAAACACTGTGTACATTGTTCAACTCTGCACTTTGCTGCTATTCGAGTGTCCTGCTTCTGTCTGCGAAATAAGGGCCCACGTGCAGTGGGTGCGGTGGCATGGTGATGTCGCCACTGTTCTCCTTTGGGACGGCTGTCTGCGTTTTGGGTGGAATACGTTGTGTCCTATGCACACCGTTGCCACTTCTCTACTGACTAATAGTGTGGCAAACGTGCGCCGACCATTTTGGGAGATGCTGGCTATTTATAGGGTACAGCAGGTGGGATGTTTATCTGTATAGCTACCTATAGGACGTGGGTGGACGCCCCAACCTAATTAACATTCCTTCGCATATGCTGCACAGTGGCGATGTTACCAGGACACAGAGGAACAGATAACCATGCGTGTACTTGCACTACGCACAAACGTCCGCTCCCATACTCATTCCTAGGTGGTGGACAACATGCAGATATGCAGAACCTGCTGATGGCGTACAGATGCCTCCATTGTCATTGTAGATAGGCCAGACAGCTGTGGTGTCCGTAGGACACCAATCTTTTTCTTAATTGCAGTAATTGCAATGAGGACTGTGTGCTGCTGAGTCAGAACCCCATTTCTGGAAAAAAAGAATACCACACAAACACTCAGGAACATTCTCATTATTACGGTTTACTTGTACACATGCATACACCCCATTAGGAAAGGGAAGGGGTAGCAGAAGTGGATACTTATTGTGGGGAAATGGGGATTTGCACAACTTGGTTGTGAGGGGAGGAAGAGATTTGTATCACCGTAACGTCTCTGATGAAACGGTTTTTCAGGGGATGGCGGGATCCGACATGGGGAAGGAGTACACATGCAGGTTTGCCAGTGCTGTTTCATTTTGTCCAAAATATATCCTTGTATGCAACCCTTAAAGTGGCACAATTGTTCACCAATTTTTCCACTTTGACTTTCACGCTGTCCATTTCCCTATGCACAGAGTTTATTTCCTTTCCTATGCCCGTATGCTGTTGTGGAAGAGTTGCCGCTTGTACTGCCTTGCTTTCCTTTCCAATATGTTCTCTTACCGAAAAGAGAATGTGTCTGGTGTACATGCAGCAATATATATTACATAATTTACGGTTCATTCTACTGTGCGTACCAATGGGGTTACTATAGAAAGTCATTGCGTAATGAGGGAAATGTTCTTCCTGCCACTCTAAGGTGCTTGTCATTGCTGCGTTACAAAAAGACACATTATGTTTTTCAGTGGACAAACATTGTTACAGGGACGTTAGGGTTACAGGTAAAACCGAAAACCCCCAAAAATTCGCCAGGTATGGTAAGGTACGCAAACATAACTCGTACTACCACTGTGCACTGCAAGGACTAACACCCATGACCTCAAAGATGACATCACAAATATCATTCATGACATGACTGATGACATCACACATGAAATTACTTTTTATGAAAAGTCCCTATAAAGGGTTGTGTTTATAATGTTGGTAACAAGATGTCAGTGATTGTGTAATGTTAAACATGTAATAACTAGCTAACAATTCAAGACTTACTACACACTTCTGATAGTACAAACAACACATATGAAGACACACAATGAATACACATCAGAGGCATATACAGGGAAACTAAAGTAAGGAAGAAAGAAACAGCATCATCAGAAAATGTCAATATCAATGAAACTTTATGTTCATTTATACAAATGAATTGTGTGTTTAAGGCCTGTCCATTGCCCCGTGTATGTGCACCATGCGCTGAGACCAAGCCCTAAGGAAAGTACTTTAAGAACATATGACAAGGTTAACGTCTAGATGTACAGCACGTTTTTAATTTTAATATTCTGACTGTCAGTGAACAAAACCACCTGACCTAGATATGTCAGTGAACAAAAACAAGTGGGCCAGATATGTGATGTCATTAGTGATGTCATCAATGGCATTTGTGAGGTCATCTTTGAGGTCATGGCCGTTAGTCCTTGAAGTGCACAGTGGTAGCGCGAGTTATGGTTGCGTACCTTATCATAACTGGCGAATTTCTGGGGTTTTTCGGTTTTACCTGTAGGAACGTTTTTCTAATGAATTTCATAGGTTTTTTAGTAGTGCAACTTAACCATAACATCCCTTTAACAACGCTTTTTGTTAGTATATTTCATAGGTTTTTAGTAGGGCAATTTAACCTTAACGTTGCTTTAGGCTAGTTGTTTCAATAAAGAGGAAATGTTTGTAGTAGCGCACCTTAGCCATAATGTCCCTTTAACAAAGTTTTCTTTATTGAATTTCATAGGTTTTTAGTAGTGCACCTTAACCATAATGTTAGTTTAACAAAGTTTTTCCAGTGATATTGATAGGTATTTAGTAGGGTACTGTGAGCAGAACATTCCTGTAGCATAGTTTTTTCAGTTAAGGGGATACATTTTTAGTAGTGTAGCGTAACCATAACATCCCTTTAACAATGTTTTTTGTTAGTGAATTTCATAGGTTTTTAGCAGGGCACTCTGTTCATGCTAGTCCTACGGCTAATGGCGTACCATGAACTGAACACACCTAGGGCTCGCTAAATATGACTAATAGTCCTAAGTACTTTCCAACCGTTAAGTAAGTTGACTGTAGCACAAATAAACGGTTCTGGAGAAAAATTATGAATACTGTGTGAAGCACATCAAACATCTGTTGTTCATACTACTGCCACATACATACTCTCCCTAGTCGGAAGAACACCCTGTCCCTGTGTTGCAAAAAAAGCCTCTTTTCCTAGGCATCAGGTGTTGTGTCGCCCTATCTAACAGGAATAGGGGAGAAGCTGTCCCTAAATGTCCTTCATACATACAAATAAAACTCTAAAAACATATTAAGGTCAACAAATAAACAGTGTAATTTACAGAGATCAACAATACTAATACATGTTGTATCTCTAAGTCACAGTGGTTTAAGCCCCTCTTCTGGATTTATGATCTATGTTTTAATAACCAGCTAGTGGGGTGACCAGAACCAGTGACTTAAGACCTACTTCTGATGGAAGAAATACAAATCCTCTGTCAAGGCTCTATAAATTAGAAGCTTAGATCAGCAGGTAGGTTAAAAAACACCTATTTTTGTTCTGAGTGTCGTCTTATAATATTGATGAACATCTTCTTACAACATGAGCTTCCTCATGTTCTCTGGGGTCGACCGGTTTCAACGAACAAGGTCACTGCATTCATTTTCTTCAGGACAAGGTATGTTAGGTAAACAAATGAATTTGGTGAGAGGACTCAACATGAGGGTCTCCAATGTTGTGTTGCCTCCGCTTCCTGAAAGGAAACAAACAGCTAGGTAACTGGGATGCATAACTATCCCCTGGTTCATAGTGCACGTATAGTGGCAAGGAAGTGTACTAGATAAACTTTGTAACTCTTTTAATTAGGAAAGTGCAATTATTCTAAGACCTCTCATTGTGCACTTATTTCATGCATGACTGGAATAGAGTGGAAAAAGGGGGAGGGAAAACAGTGTGTCCACAATTCTAGAGACACTATGGGGTGTACCTAGGAGATACCCTTGATGTACCAAACTATCTTAGTGCCCGGTTATATGAACCCGTGGTTGAAAGAAGCGGTGACCAATATCAGCCTATAAAGTTATGGATACAATGGGCTCATGCTTGTACTTGTGCAGCACCCATTGAGCTGCTAACATCGTGGTCCATGCAACTCATAATATTGTGCACCCACTGACCTGGTCAAGGATGCTGGAAGTGGCGCTGTACATATGCGTAATCAGATCAAGACGCTGTTGTGGATAGTTCCTGAAACAATGTAGTGTACTGGTAAAGAAACTTATCCACTTCACCTCACTATGTGGTACACATTGGCTCCATAACTGGGAGACCAAAAAACTGTATGCGTTATCCTACCTGCCCGAGTGGCGTGTCCACTGCATGCAAGGCTAGCAATGTTGATGGTAACAATCTGCATTTGAACTCATCTGTGTCAAATGGGTCACCTGCTGTATGTGGGAGCAGCTCCTGAGAAGGAGACAGCAGTTAGCATCCCAACATATGGCGAGCGAGTTATTAGAAAGCAAAAGAAACCGCACAAGCATGCAGATCGGTAATCCACTTTACCTTGTAGCTGTATCCCGCAATGTCCGTAACTGTAGAGTGTTAGCCGGCGTCTCTCTTGGGAGATGCAGCTATACCGTCTACTTGTAGGTAAACGGCACGCCTCACCGGGCGCCATACTGGAATGGGCAAATGCCGTGTGATTTCTATGGTTCAAATGGTGCTGCAGCTCGGCAGAGTATGGCAGAAAAGTGACAGACATGATATTCATATTCGGAAAATGCTCATTTAA
This sequence comes from Ambystoma mexicanum, assembly GCF_040938575.1. Classification (NCBI taxonomy): domain Eukaryota; kingdom Metazoa; phylum Chordata; class Amphibia; order Caudata; family Ambystomatidae; genus Ambystoma; species Ambystoma mexicanum. The sequence continues at coordinate 235,984,578 of NC_090933.1, forward strand.
GTGCTTCTAAATTGCAACAACATTTTTTATTTAAACACCAGTATCTCGGCATGCGTGACTGATTATATGGGTAGTGACAGCAATGTATGGACTCATGTTGTGCTGGCGAAATATAATAATAATAATAATAATACAGCTGGGCTTCTCAACTGCGAGCCGCCCTAGGAGACTTACTGACAAAGTGCCCATGGAGTATGTGCTAGCGTTAGGGCTGGATGACAGGAATTCATATGCATCCATCTAAAAGTGTTAAATTGCCTATGCGTGGCCATTGTTGAATATGTAAGTGTTGAACAATCGCTGCATGATGCTCAATAGCACCTACATGTGCACACTTCTAAGAATCACTTATGTATGGTATTGCACTACAGCCATGTGTCTGAAGTATGGCTCACTGTGTGCAACCTCTGACCATAATCAGTGTTCGAGTAGGCTCTAAACAGTGTGTTTTTGGACACAAATGCGCTTGGCCAGCAGATTAAGGTTATCTCTGCATAACAGTGAGATCATTCCACTGGATCTGTTCATTGAGTCCTTTTTTATCTGTACCCAATCTAAAAATCCAATTTTGTTATCGTCTGAGGAGAAGATTGTGAAAATTACCTCCGCGTCTGGGGAGATATATTTTTTCAATTATTGTCCATTTGAACTCTTCTGGTGGGTGACCTTTTTGCATGAAGTGTGTAACTAGGGGTGCATTCAGTTTTTTAGTATGTAAGCCTGATTTATGCTCAATCATGCGGGTCTTAACGTTTCACATTGTCATACCAACATTTCTTAGTTTGCATGGACAAGTAATAAGATATATCACCCCACTAGAGTTGCAGTTAGTGAAACAATGTTGGATCCACAGTGTTCTGAGTCCTATATCAATACTGGTGCTGCGCTTGGTCTGTGAGCACATAGAGCTGTTACCGCACGGGGCATGTCCTGTGGATGGATTCGTGTTCCACAGTGTTTGTTGGGATATATCTCTGTTGTTGGTCTCGGTTTTCACTAGATTGTCCCTTATATTGGGTCTGCGTTTGAGAGCAAATGCTGGTTCAGGTAGTGGATGTTCACCTGTATTCAAAATAGGCCACAGTGCCTTAATCTCTTTCTTGATTTTATTGACCAATGGGGAGTAGCTCAAAACTGCAGTGATGTCAGAACGCAGGGGAGGTTTTGGGTGTTGTTGCAATGTAATATCTCTTGGTATGCTGTGGGCTCTCTTATATGTCATGGTAAAGATTTTTGGCGGGTATCCTCGTTTATGAGTTCAGTTTTCAGTTTCTTCCCTTGGTCAACATAATCTTGTATGTTGGTACATAGTCTTCTGTATCGCAAAAATTGGCCAAATGGCAGATTGTCTCTAAGGGCCCTTGGATGGTAACTAGAGAAAGTCAATAAAGAGTTACGGTCTGTGGCTTTTTTGTAAACCTTTGATGTGAGGCGACCGTTGGCTGCTTCAATCATGATGTCAAGAAAATGGATCCCTACTTTGCTGGGTTTCATGGTAAAGTTCAGATAGGTGGTGCATGTATTGATCCATGTGTGGAAATCATCTAATTCCTGTTGCAAAGCCTTAAAGATCATGAATACATTGTCGATGTAACGTCGCCAGATGGGGATCTGTGTCCAAAAAGGGTTAGTCGTCATGGTATATACTGTCTCTTTCAAATGCATCAACGTAGAGATTAGCCAGACTGGGGGCAAACGTAGCCCCCATGACGGTCCCGGAAATCTGTTGATAATAAACTTTGTTGCAAATGAAGACATTTTTGGTGAGGGCGATTTCAGCCAACTGAATGATAAATGTAGAAAGGACATTGTAGAGATCAATGCCTGAATCTAGAAGACGTTTCACCATGTCCAGCGTTGCTGCCGGGGATATTTTCGTATAAAGGGATTCTATATCCATTGTTACTAGCCATTCATTTTCTTTGTCAAATTTAAGACTTTCTAGGAGGACCAACATGGCCGTAGAATCTTTGATATAGGACTGCATCTTAGGCACCTCATTTTTTATGAAAAAGTCAACATATTGAGATAGTGGTTCCAATAATGGTTGAATTCCTGCCACACAATAGGACGACAAGGTGGTGGCTGTGTTCCTGTATGTATTTTTGTAGTCGCATAAAATGCTGGGATCCTGGTATGTTTCGGTGTAAGGAAGGCTGCTTCCTTAGCACTCAGATATCCTTCTGCTTCAGCTTCTTCCACACCTGTGTTGATCACATTTTTCAAGGCTTGTGAAGGATCACTGGGGAGATGCAATAGCTGGTAGCATCATGCAGTAGTTGATTGACCATTTCATTGTAATCCACAGTGTCCATTATCACTGTGGCTCCACCTTTTCTGGCCGGTTTGATGGTTATCGTGTTGTTCCGAGCCAAGTCGTTTAGTGCAGACAGCTGTGCCTTCGTGCAGTTAGCATGGATAAAGGGGATGTTCTCTTCCATATGCATAATTTTCTTCAGGATGGCTTGCTCAAAAGTAGAGGCCTCTACTGAGTTGGCATGTACAGCAGGAATTAATTCAGACTTAGGCCTGAAGCCTGTATTATCACTGGTTTTGGCTTAATTGTCCTGAAAGTATTGTTTCAATCGAATTTTTCTCATGAGTTGAAAGATCTCTATTCTAGTTTGAAATGGGTCATAGTGTGCTGTGGGCACAAAAGAGAGACCCTTTTGTAAGATCCCTTCTTCATCCGTAGTAAGTATCTGTGTAGATAGGTTAACAATAAGGAATGCGTCGGAGGTGGTTGTCCTCGTCCCCTACTGCGGGTGACTCGTGGTGACTGCACCTGCCATCTTTGTTTCCTCGATTTGAGCTGCGTGGGCCTAAAAAAGGCACATTGGTACTTGGTGGTGCATTTCCTTGGTTTGCAATGAATTGTACTCGTCTGTTGTCCGAACTAGTGGATGATCCTGATGTGGTACCCGATCTTTGTCCATAGCCACTTCTCTGATTATTTTGATAACGAATCAGTGCCGCATCTCGTCTGGCTTGTTTAGCTGTTTCTGTAAAGTATTCTGTTCCTACGTATGGGTAAACTTTTTCGTGTGCAAAAGTTGCTATATTTTTCTTAAGTTTACTCAATTTTTTGTTCAGATTGAAGTCCTTGAACTCTTTTAATGTGACTTCCAATGCTGTCAATTTGGCATTGTAGATGTCTATGGTAATTTTCAGCTTGAGTTCTTCATTTTTGTCATTAAGTTCTTTTATAAGTTGTTCTTTCTGTGACTGTCTTCACGGTGTTAATTATGAGAATCAGCCAGTCTCTTGTACACTTGTTTGATATATAGGACCAGTCCTTTCTGAACTGAAGATTTTCCAAAAATATACATGGTTCAATCTTGATTATCAAGCCCTTGGGAGCTGCATGGGCTTGGAGATACTCTGTCATCAGGGCTCCATGGAGCGCGGTATGAATTATTTTTTTGCGTACTGTTTCTATCTCATTCCGTTCATCCAGATTAGTAGTTAATATATTGAGATCTTCTTCCAGAATGGACGGATTTGCTAGAATTTCTTCTACTAGGTCTTCAGCAAATGCTAAGTAGTTTATCCATGAACTGTCCATACCAAATGTGACGAGAACAGCAATGCAAGCATAAGGGAACAGTTGGCAGGATAATACCCTGCCTAAAATGCAGTAGGGTAATTTCATGAACAGCATTCTCCACATAGACTGTGGCCTACAACAGGGGCACTCCTGCACGGCACCAGAGTGTTAAAGTCCCTTGTATACCATATGCTACGCTAATGATCCTTACCTAACAAAAGGCATTGTAGTGCGCATGTAATGCAACCTGGTAATCTACAGAGGGAAGCTACTTTGAAGTGCTTGAGAAGAGAGTTCGGGAGCATGAAAATGAGTGGCGGCTATTTAAGTGAGGGCCACCCAACATTACCCTCTCTGTGCATGCACCCTATGATATCCCTGTAGGTGGTGGCCCTTCCGTACCAGCCCTTGCCTTTCGGTCCTTCGGTGGCATGTGTTACAAGGCCAAAAGAAATAGTAATGAACTGGAAAAGGAGAAAAGGTAAGTAAAGAAGGCTCCTTTCAGAGTGCAACAATGTAAGTGCCAATGAAGGGAGGCAGGGGGCCGCGCATCGTATCCCCTCCACAGATTGTGTGCTAAATAGAAGGAACCATGGTACTGTGGAAAACACTGCAGTCGAAATGGGTAGAAATGGGTGGCTGTTGAAAGAGATGGTTTTACGTGTAGCAGTGCATTTTCAAGAGCGCAAGTGCGCAACACCCACCACAAACATTATTCTTATTCTTCCAAAAAGAGCAGCAAGGCAATTTCTGTAGGCCGTACAGAAAACGGAAAAGCAGTAATGTTAAGAGGAACGCTATTTTTGGGGAAAACTGTTCGTGCTGTGAACCGTCAGATTCCCATTTGTAAAGTACAACATTGGCACAAGTCGTAAAAAGGCACAAATACACTTCTTCACAATGTGTTGCGCTTTCTCCATTTCCAGACCAAATGAAAAATAACACGCCGGCATGGGTGTCTGCGTAATGGGATCAAAAACTATTCAGGAGATTGGAAACAGAAGCATGCCCTGGCCAAGTGCCTCCTTCAGCGCAAAAGGCACTGAAAATCGTGTTACATGTTGTGCAATTTTCCCTCCAAAATGAACAACAATAATATCGTTTTGATCGCGCGTCACCAAAGTCTCACACATACAAACCGAACTCAATCACTTCCTTGTAGGTACTCCATATGCATACAAATCCACATGATACAATCCACAATGAGCTCCCACTGGACTCTGTTTTCCATTCACTGTGAAGTAATGTATGTAGGACTCCCCCACAAAGCATACCCTGTGGCTCGTGCAACACACAGCTATAAGCGCACCCTCTGCATTTTGCTTCACAAATATACCGTGTACCACAGTCTGTGCATGCACTCCACACCCAGAAACCTTATTGACCAATCCCGTGTCCTCCACAGGCCCAAATGTATGGCAGCCATGTGCAAAAGGGGCATATGTCACACGTGCAACCCTGCAGCTGTCGCAATGTCCGTGGACTTTTCCAAGTGTGCATGCGCGGACGTAGGGGAATAAATGTCAACCAGGGTAGGGGATGTTGTTTGTAGTAGTGGCTCTCAAAAGAGCCGTTTTGTATTTTTTTTTTAAAGTTGGTTCCATAGAAACCATATTTTTGGGGGGTTTTATAAATGTTTTTGTTTGTGGTACTTCACCACCCGGTCTTACAATAGCATCTTCAGTCCAGCCTGTAGATTGGAAAACAATTACTGGAGCAGATCTAGCACAAAGGGATCACCCACTATGGAAACTGTGTGTCTCGCCATCTTTGCAAGCCTCACTACACAGAGTAATGAAACAAGAAATGGCTGCCCTTTCCTGTGACGCACACTCTGATCACCTGATTGGACAATTTGCACAGTCGCATTTCCATTGGCCAGCATAGGGAGAAACGCAGATTGTGGCACATGCACTCTCCATGTAACACTAGCAGTTCTGTACAACAGTCCCCTGCGTACACATCAGACCCAGAAATGTTGATGTGCAATCCCCCAGCCTGCACAGTCCCATTTCCATGGCCACCGGCCTGAAAACCCCCGGATGAGGCTTTCGTGCTGCATGCGTTCATGGGGGAAGAAATGTCAACCAGGGTAAGGGGTTCCTTTGTAGGGGTGGCTCTGAAAAGAGTCATTGTTTTTTTTTTTTGTTATTTTATTGTTAATATCTGCTTCCACACAAAGAGCGTGTTTTCAGTTTCATACAGTTGTGTGTCTTCTTTTCGTCCTCAGAATCTGACAGCAACCTTTTGAGTACATCTTGGAGATAAGCGAACAAAACAGCATTACCAATGGACGACAACAAAATGCCATTTCATTGGAATAACTCAGCATTTGCAGAACTAATGATGTCATTGTTACAAAAAAACATGGCAAGAGCGGACATAAAATCAGACATGCTTCTGTTAATCAGAAACCTTCCAGCTTCTGGCTGGGTACAACAGCCAATATGAGTGGTCCATATTGTTGTTGATGGTATGGCAGACAAAACCACCTGGGCAGTGGGAAAAAGCCTCTTCACTGCATTCATCAGCCTCTTGAGTCGACGGAGCAAATGTATACAAGACATGTAACCCAATTGCAACCCGCCACAGTGCATGACGACAACATGCACAGTAGTGGAACTGGCCAGTTCTCTGCAAAGTGCATGCATATCGGCTAAACTGAGGTCATCGACAGCGCACCACAATGCGTCCACTGCTTCCAAACCGAAATTGCCATGGGCATACTTGTGCAGATCTATCACAAAGGCATCACCCAAATTCAACACAATGCGTTTCTCCATGTCAGCCAGCCTCCCTATGCATAGTAACGAATACCAGTATTATCGCCCCTTCCTGTGACCGACGTCCTTGGTACCTGAATGGATAATCCCCACAGTGCCATTTCCATTGCCCAGCATGGCAAAAAGCACAGATTGTGGCATGTGCCCTTCCCAAAGTATCGTGAGGACTGTGCCCCAGTAAAGCCGACCACTGCTTCTTCCCTTTACACTATCCTCTTCCCACCACAATATTGGGTATTGTTAAGTAGTCACACATGCATCCAACAATGCCATCCAAAATGTCAGCATGAAACACTGTCATATGTACTGTTACAAAATCAGCCTGCAAGTGTGCTGTTATTGGAAAGCACGTCCAGTGGAAAGTTCAGTCAAACATTGCACAATTTGTGCATGCACATTCATCCACATGAGCACCCATCACCATAAAAGAAAGGTATGAACATTGTTTTGGCAGTATGTTTACAACTCTGTTATAAGTGCCTCTGCGCATGATATCTGCCTCTAAGCGTCCATTACGTGTTTGAAAAGCATACTGGTTTTCCTCCCTTCTCCTAGCATGAAGTGGCAATTTAATGGTATTTGCTTGCAATGTTTTCATTTACTTATATCATACAGTGTATTGGCTAAACAGGAACTCTCTTCTTTCCTTCCGACAATGCTACGAAATGTGTTCCCCACTAACCCAACTCCTACATAAATTGTAGAAAGCTGGCATCAAAGCCAACACTGAATGTATCTCACCAACCTAAAGTAAGTTCCCAAAAGGTCAGTGTGTGCACGGCTGTGGTTCTTTGTACGTTGCACTATTGCCACAGCCTCTTTTTAAATCTGCCAGCTTCCACTCTCCGCCTCAGCAACTCATCCATAAGAGCACTGCACAACTTGTCCTTGGCCTGAACGGCAGGGATCGTATCTCTGCTGGACTAAAATGTCTGCAACAGCTCCCAGTGGCTGCGAAGAATAAAATGAAAGCCCTGTGTATTATTCAGAAGGCCTTCTGGTCCCTGTGACCTCAATACCTTGCACTCTCACTTCCTAAATATCTGCTTGCTCCAGCTCTTCCCTCATCCGCCTCCAACTCCCTCAGGGTCAGTTGCTTTTGCACGCAACCAGTTGGTGGTAGATGTCTTTCTTCTGCTGGGGCCTCCCTCTGGAACAGGCTCTCTGACTTCCTGGAACTTGAGGAGAACCATTTTAGGGTCTGGAAGCACCTCAAAACCTTTCCATGTGCTTCTTCTTTTTCCACTCCTCTCCCCTATTCACTTCCTGCCTAAAAATGATTGTGCACTGGTTTCCTACCCACCCTGTAATCTGTGCCCCAGGCCATCTCCCTCCTGAAAGCTCCACCCGTGCACTGGCTTTCTGCCAACCCCCGCGGTTGGGACTGTTTTCTGCAACCTTAACAGTCCAGCCACCACTTGATGGCTACACTTATCCTTCCACTAGCAAGCACCGGCCGTAGTTGCACGTATTGCTATTTTTTGTTGTTCCCATGTACTCCACTTTTCCCTCCCACTTCCCATTCACCTGCACACTCTCAATGTCACCTGGCCTAGTGGGATCAATGTCTCAGTGTGGCCTCTATTCCGCCTCCCTTTCCTCATCGCGCCTTCACACACTTGTTTGTAGGCACCGTACAAATGCCACAGAATACCATATCACATCATATCATAAGATAAACACAATGCATTCATGACAACATGATGCCTGCCATGTACCTTGTAGACTCCACAAAATGGTCTGTAATGCATGTACTACAAATGCCGGAAAAGTGATCCCAAAAAAGAAGCACAGAATGTATATTAGAAACGTTAAGCAAGTGCGTGCATTGAATTAATACAAACAGGATGCCTGCTCCTTACCTTGCTCACTTTTAACATAGCCTCCTACATGTCTCTGTACAAACATACCCTCTGCCACAGTGTTTGGGTACACACAACAACCAGCAACCACATTGCGCAATGGCTTAGCAGCCACAGTGCCTATGCCATAGTTGTCATCCCGAAAAGAGCCGATGTGGCACGTCTAATCCTGAAAGTACTGCAGAATCCGTGGAGTTACTGTGCTAGGAGTGGAAGGGGGTGGGGGGACAATGTAAAACAGGGTAGGCGATTGTGTCTTTAGTACTGTCTCTAAAACACTTTTTTGTCGTGTTTTTGTTATGTACCTGCGTGCATACATATTTTTTTGTGTTCACTCTCTTGCTGACTGCCTGTTTGCTTCTCCTCCTGACATTTCTCTCGACTGAAGATGAACGCTTCTCTTACATTTCTGCTGAATTCTCTGCAAAGCTTCTTGCAGAGTGGCAAACAAAACACCATTGCCAATGGAGGTAAAAAAATACAATTTCCTTGGAACCATTGGAAATCTTGATGGTTATTAATGCTTTTATAGTCAGTGCAGAACAACCCAGTACTGCACATAAAGTCACCCATGCTTCTGTTTATCCAACATCTCCCAACCTCTGGCTGTGGACCAATTACACCGGCATGGTCCCATGCTCCTCTTGGTGTTATCGATGAGAAGATCACCTTGGCAGTGTGAAACATCTGCATCACTGCTGTCATCAACTTCTTTAGGTGTGCGAGCAAACGTGAGCATGACATGTACCCCAGATGTAGTGCTCCAAAATGCACGACCACCCCATCAACAGTATCGACAGAGGCCACACATGTGCAAAGGAAATCCATGCACCCAAAACCCCACTCATAAACTGTGTCCCAAAAAGCCTGCACTCCTTCCAACTGAAAGTCAGTATCAAAGCCTCTTTCCAGTGCATACCTGTGCAGATCGTGCACAAAGGTATCACCCACTCTCAGCACTCATTGTCTATCTATCTCTGCCAACCTCACTGCATCGAAGTTTGGGTAAATATGTCACTGCCCCTTCCTGTGAACCACACCCTCGATACCTCATTAGAGAATCCCCACAGTTCCATTTGCGAAGGCTCCATGCTCAGAAGGCCAGGATGTGGCACATGCACTTTCCCACCTGCAGCGAGGGCCACGCCCAGGTAAAGCAGACACAATACTTCTTCCCTTTGCACTAGCATTTTTCCAACACTCCCTCATTGGCTGCTGTGAAATTTCCAAACATGCATGCACCAATCACATACTGAACTTCTGCATTGCACACTATCATTTCTGTACACTACTCCATATTTACCGTTAAACACTCTCAGTGCACGGTGCCTTTGCTTCCAAAGGCCCTCCCCCAGAAACCTCTGGTAAAGGATGCACTATTTCAGCATCCACAACATCCTGAGGCGCACCCAGCACACCTTGGCCATGCACACAACAGCCACCCTTGCCCACACCCAGCACAACGCTATGGATCCATGCATGCAACCATGTGGACAGCTAACATTATGCACAAACGTAACATACGTAGGTAGCAGCACTTCACCCAAACTACCCCACACCATAAAACACCCATTGATGAAAACAGGTAGCTATTAGCAGAATCCACAAACATACCACAGCCTCCACCACCCCTAGCCACAGTCATTGATTGATTGATTGATTGATTGATTGTTTATTTATATAGCGCCTATACACAATGTGTTTCAAAGTGCTTCAAGGAGGGAGGGAACATGGGAAAATACAGTTACATTCTTAAAGTCCTTGAAACAATACAGAATGTGAAAAATAACTATCGTACTAAGCCTGGCGACATTTCAGATAGTGCAAGTGCATGGAACAGATAAGGCAAAAGAGGGAAGGGAAAAGAAGGAGACAAAACCAGCAGTAACATCACTATGCCTGACGACAATTGATGTAGTGCATGAAGTATACAAAAGGAGGGGGGAAGGGAGTCGAGGGGGGGTTTGGAGTGAGGGAAAAGGAGAGGAACAAAACAAGCTACTGCCAAAATAGGTCAGAGACAAATTATATAGAGCAGGGGAGGGGACCGGGAGGAGAAAACAAGGAAGGATTGAGGGGAGACAGACAAGCTGATATCAAAAGTCACGGGACAAATGATAAGAGTAAGTGCACAGGGGAAAGAAGGGGGTGGGGAGGAGGGGAGGGAAGGGTGGCTGTGAAGCCAGGCAGCTATGATTACTGTGCATGACGGCAATTGGGATAGTGCCAGGCTTAACAGGAAAAGAAAAAGGAAAAGGGGGGATAGGGGTGGGGAGGTAAGGCGGCTGAAAAAGACAGGCAGCTATGGATTTATTATGCCTTACGGCAGTTAAGGTAGTTCCACACGTTAACAAGGAAGAGGCAAAGGGGCAGGGAGGAGGGAAGAGAAGGAGAGGAGGGAGAATAGAGTGGGGTGAAGAGTAGGAAGGAGGCAAAAGAAGGGGGATTCATGGAGGAGGGAGGGGCAGACAGGCAGTTCATGAGGGGAATCAGGGGCACACAGACATTCATGGGGGTATGGGGGCACACAGATACTCATGGGGGCACACAGACACTCATGGGGGACATGGGGGGCACACAGACATTCACAGGGGCATGGAGGCACAGACACTCACAGGGGGCATGGGGGCACACAGACACTCACAGGGGGCAAACAGACACTCACAGGGGGCATGGGCGGCACAAAGACACTCGCGGGGGTATGGAGGGCACACACTCAAGGGGGGGCAGGCAATTCGGCATACTGTGGTGGACAGGGGTAGACAGGGCCTTACAAGTGGGCCTTCAATGGTGAGGCCGGCTCCCACCTCCCGGTTGCTGCCATTGGCTTCAGGGGCCAAGGCAGAGGAGAGAGAGGAGGCAGGGGCTGGCCCACACCAAGAACAAAACATTTGACAAAGCAACGCGGAACACCCCATCTTGGAGTGGCCTCACAGCAATGGTGGCAAAGCACATTTTTGATATTAAAAATGGAAAAGTCCAAGTGCAAGTGACAAAACAACACCATGCTGGTCACACCAGTCAATACAGGCGCAGCACAATAAAATGAGCAGTTCCAGGCGTAAAACAAGGTTGCTTGCCAAAAACGGAGTTCATTCACGTATTGTGTCACTTCCAACCTAATTACAACATGTTCACAACATTGGGCCTACTTCTACAAATCTGCACACAGCATAGTAACTAAGCACATATAAGCTGCTCTTCAACCACACCTTCTTCCATACTGACAGTATGCAAACATTGGGATCAGTGCCCATACTGCATGACTTTTCACTGCACCATCTCCAACCACACATCAAAACCTTTACCGCACTTCAACCATACCCTCTTCCATACTGACAGTATGCAAACAGTGCACCCTGTGCCTACACTGTATGACTTTTCACTGCACCACCTCCAAACACACATAAAAAACTTGACCATGTTGTAACAGTCACCTCACCTGCGAAACCAAACATACACACATGGCAGCTCACTTCTGCTGCTCTGTGGCGTCTGAAGTGTGCTTCACAACCTTTCCTTACAGGTCGCCACCCTCTAAATGATGCAAAGTCAAAAATGCATTCCTGCCATGGGTGTCCTCAAGTCCTAGGCACTTGAGTACATGGCCTACGGCCTATGGCCTTCGGCCATGCACCCAATAGTCTAGACCTTGAACACACCCAAGGCAACGTAATGCCACCATGCATGTCACCATGTCACACCACTCCATATTCACTGTTACACACTCTCAGTGCCCGGTCCCTTGGCTTCCAAAGGCCCTCCACCAGAAACATCTGCTAAAGGATACACTATTTCAGCATCCACAAACATCCTGAAATGCTCCCAAAACACCTTTGGCCATGCACAAAACAGTCCACCCTTGCACACACCCAGCACAACACTATGGATCCATGCATGCGCCCCTGTGGGCAGCTACCATTATGCACAAATGTAACATACGTAGGTAGCGGCACTTCACCCCAACTCCCCCACACCATGAAACACCTGTCATGATGCCTACACCCGGGCATGCTGGACCAAGCCCATTCGCGCCGGAAGCAGGCATCCGGACATCTGTTTAAACCCCAGATGCCCCGGCTAGGGGCTATCTGGGTTCAGTCCTGGCACCTTAGACGCCAGGCTCATAGTAGAAATCAGTCCTGGCGCCTAAGGCGCCAGGCTCATAGTCATCACTTACCTCAGGCAGACCATGCTGCACATGCATCCAGGCCAATGTGAGACCTGGAGGGACTATTTTTTCACAAGGACTACTTTTCACTTGGGTGTGGTTCTAGGGACTTCTTACCTGGGACTACTTTCAAAGCTATTTAAACCACGCCCGATCTTCAACACACGCTTCGCGTTATTCTGCATTTAGCAGCGTAACGCTCACCGTGTCAGCAAACCTGCATCCAGCCTTCTGCCACGCCCGCCTCGAACACGGAGCCCCTAGGAGAAAAAGGAAAATAGAAGAAGAGGTTAGATTACAGACTTTATGATTCCTCACCTGATTTCGGATCCTGCATCACTCCGAGCCTGAAGGGACATTCTTCCGGCACGCGTCGCATCCCAGCTACAGCGCCACTCCATTTTCACCAGCCCACAGCATCTCCGACTCTGCGCTGCCTCCGTCACTTTTTCAGTGATTTTCAACACCTGGGGAAAAGACAAGAAAAAGCAAGGTGAGCCTAAAGAGACTAAAAAGACAATCACTTATATTACAAGACTTACCTGATTATCACCGGAGGCTTTATTCTTCAATACGCCGCATCTAGGAAAAAAGGAAAAGACAGTGAGCAATTCTCACGCACCTTTACAGGACAGTTAGGGTAATACAGACTCTTACCTGAACGCTGCCAGCAACCTCCAGACAGAATTTGCCGCCGCAAATCAACAGGGGAGTGCAAGAGTGAACTTTGGACATTTTGAACTCTTTAAAAAACTTGGCAAACTCAGGACTCAATAATCGTCCAGAACCCAACACCTAAAACCAGTGAAGTAACTGGTATCTACGCGCTCCTGCATGCCATGCAGGATGGAGAGCTCACCAATCAAAAATATAAGGTGAGAACACTGACTAGGAATATCAGAGGTAGCAAGTGGGGAGAACGGGAGCAGGGAGGGGGGTCTGCATTCACACCCACGGGGCTAAATACCTTTCTCCACCTACAGGAGAATATTTCTACGAGTCAAGCTTACAAGACTGAGGGGGTCCGTCCAGACGGTCATCTTTGCCCTACGCTTCACGCTGGTGGAGACCGCAGCTGTCTGGGTTCGGTCTACGCCCCTGTGGGAGCCAGGTGAGCGTAACAACACCCATTCACGAAAACAGGTTGCAATTAGCAGAATCCACAAACACACCACCGCCTCCTCCACCCCTATCCACAGCCATTCACAAAGTAGTGTGTCACTGCCAACCTTAACCACAACATTTTCACACCATTGGGCTTACTTAAAAAAAATCTGCACACAGCATAGTAACCAAGCACATATAAACTGCAATTCAACCATACCCTCTTCCATACTGACAGTATGCAAACACTGCACCCAGTGCTCACACTGCATGACTTTTCACTGCACCATCTCCAACCACACATCAAAACCTTTACCGCACTTCAACCATACCCTCTTCCATACTAACAGTATGCAAACAGTGCACTGTGTGCTCACACTGCATAACATTTCACTGCACCATCTCCAACCACAGATCAAAAAATGTACCATGTTGTAACAGTGAGCTCACCTGAGAAACCAAACATACACGCATGGAAGCTCACTTTTGCTGCTCTACGGCATCTGAAATGTGCTCCACAACCATTCCTTATAGGTCACCACCCTCCAGCCGATGCAAAGTAAAAAATTCATTACTTCCGTGGGTGTCCTCAAATTCTAGGCTCTTGAGTGCATGGCCTACGGCCTTCGGCCATGCACCCAATAGTCTAGGCCTTGAACACACCCACGGCAACGTAATGTCACCATGTAACCAACTGTAACAATCCACATACACACCACTGCTACCAGCAATCCTACCCAACCTGCACACCGCCATGGAGCTATGCAGCAACAAATTGCAACAGTTACCATATTGTAGAAAGAAAACACTCTCTCCTGCACCTCTGTGCACATTCATTCACATACTATGGGCAAATCCACTTCCATTCACAAAGTATTATGTCATTGCCAAACTACCCACATTCTGTTCGCAACACTGGCCCTACTCCAACCAATCTGCACACACCACACTATGCAAGCACCACCCTCTACCGGATGCAGAGTCAGACATGTGTTGCTGCGGTGGGTATGCTGAAGCCCTACGCTCTTGAGTGCATGCCCTACGGTCTTCAGCCATGCACCCAATAGTCTAATCCTTCCACAGACCCACCACTACTTCATTCACCCATGCATGCCACCATGTGCCCAACTACTGCATTCCATCCGCAGAGCACATCCATCTGCACTCCCACCCAACCTATGTCATGTGCAATTCACTCCCCTTCAAAAATTCACCTGCCACCACTCACCATGAAAAGAGGTCGCCGCAAACAAGTCGCAGCAGAAGCTATCGGGCCATTATGACAGCTTCCTCCAATCACCACACAAACTGCTCGCCTGTCTAGGTACCCGCGAATTGGCGCAATATGCACAAATACTACAGCTACTCCTCCGTCTTCTTCCACCTACGTACATATGTCGCATGAACCACTTCTCACTCCCCCACCCGTTCCCTCCCTTCTTGCTGCCAACAAATGGCGTACGGTACATTTTCCAGACACTTCCGCCGCTGCGCTGTCCTCCGATACACCATGGCAGCGTTTCCCCAAAAAAATTGATGCAAAGCATGCTTCCCTGCAGCCAACCAACGGCCACGTCCAAAGTTCTCCGACAGCATGGCGTGCCGCAGGCCAATGACACTTAGGTTGGCGGAACGAACAGGGAAATTGGTCCGTGGAGCAGACCCAGATATCACTCATTTTTTGGCCCGTGCATTTCAGTCCTTTCCAGCAAAAGTACTGGTCAGATTCCTGCCAAACACACAAAAGCACGCTTTATGACCCAAGCCCCGGCTCCTGTCGCAAATTTGGTGAAAATCCGTCGAGCCGTTTGGGCTGTAGCAGTGCGCAAAGTTTTTCCCCATTCAGTTCATGGGGGAAAAAACTATTTTGAACCCCCCCTATAACTTTGCCCCCCCCTGCACAAAACCTCACCCAACTTGGTGAATACATTCAGAGCCGGTCATATACTTTTATTTGCAAAGTTTGGTGACGATTCCTCCAGGGGAAGCAAAGTTATAAGCCGCCTAAAAAGTGGTCTTCGTATGAGTTTAGCAAATTAACCATAACAACACGGCCGCTACTGCAGGCAGTGTAATATATGCATTTGAGTTCATTTGCATACCTACAATGCCTTGCTGTTGTGGCTCAAAACTAGAGGTGAACTTCCAGGATGCCTACTAGGTGGCATTGAGGAATGTGTGACTTAGCTCAAATGAACTTTCCTATGTACATTTATATATATATATTCATTAACAAAAAACATTGTTAAAGGAACGTTATGGTTAAGTTGCACTAGCAAAAACCTATGAAATTCAATGGATAACTGTTCTTACAGGGACGTTATGGTTACAGGTCAAACCGAAACACCCCACAAATTCACCAGTTAAGGTAAACTAAGCAACCATAACTCGCACCAGCACTGTCCTCTGCTAAGACTAACACCCATGACATCAAAGATGACATCACAAATGTCATTGATGACATCACTGATAACATCACATGTGTAGTAACTTTTCATTAAAAGCCTGCACAAGGGAATCTCAATGTAATGTTCCCAGAAAACTATCATCAGCCATTGGGAGAATTATCATAAAATAGATAATTCATTGCACAATCCATCACTATAAACACCATTGCAGTACAGACTTCTTTCCAGTGTAGGAGGCAACTCATGCAGAAACGTACGCATTGTCTGCAGCTTGCACCATAGAGGATCAATTTTGATATTTTTGGCACGTTGGATGGTGAAATGCAGAATGCTTTTGTGTCACAGTTTTGCATAATGTGACACATGTAATAAGGAGCTAATAGTGGCTCACTGACAACATATTTCTACTACTTCACACAAAACACAAAGAGACCACAACGCACACCAATACGCCCATATAATGGGAAAATACAGTAGGCAACAAAGCAGGAGTAATGCCATAAAGTGTTCTTAACCTAACTTGTTGTCTTTATGCACACAATCGATTGCTCTGTTGCAGGCCTACTTCTTCCCTTATGTACATGTATCACATGCTGTCACTGAACCCTTACAACATTAGTGTAAGAACATATGACATGGATAAGAGCTGCAAACATAGTACCTTTTCAATGTTTACTTCTTAACTCTCTGTGAAGAAAACCACCTGCCCTAGGTAAGTCAGTGAACAAAAAAAGAGTTAGCCAGACATGTGATGTCATCAGTGATGGCATCAATGACATTTGTGATGTCATCTTTGCTGTCATGGGTGTTAGTCTTAGCAGAGCACATGGTTGCTTAGCTTACCATAACTAGTGAATTTCTGGGGGTTTTCGGTTTTACCTGTAACCCTAACGTCCCTGCAAGAATGCTTTTCCATTGAATTTCATAGGTTTTTGCTAGTGTAACTTAACCATAACGTCCCTTTAACAACATTTTTTGTTAGTGAATTTCATAGATTTTTATTAGGGCACTGTTACCATAAGGTTGCTTTAGCATAGTGTATTTAAAAATGATGGTATGTTTGTAGTACCGCACCTTCACCATAACGCCCCTTTAGCAATCATTTTGTTGTCTGAGTATGATATAAAACTCCTTTCAAAGTGTCACAGTGTAAGTGGCAATGAAGGGAGGCAGTGCTATGCACATCGTATACCATCCACACAATTGTATGCTAAATGGAAGGAACCGTGGTATGTGGAAAACACTGCAGTGGAAACAGTTAGAAATGGGTGGGTGTTGAAACAGATGGTTGTGCATGTTGCAGTGCGTTTTCAAGAGCGCAAGTGTGCAACAGCAAGCACAAACATTATTCCTATACTTCCAAAAAGGACAGCAAGGCAATGTGTGAAGAGTGTGCATAATTTGGAAATGCAGTAATATCAACAGGAACGCTATATGTGGGGAAAACTGTTTGTGCTGTGAAACGATAGATTCCCTTTTGTACAGTACGACAATGGCACAAGTTGTAAAAAGACACAAATACACTTCTTCACAATTTACTGTGCTTTCTCCATTTCCAGAACAAATAAAAAATAACACACCATGGGTGTCTGCATAATGGGATACACAATTATGCAGGAGATCGGAACCAGAAGCAATAACTGGCCTCCTGCCTCCCTCAGCACAAACGACACTGAAAATCATGTTACATAATGTTAATTTGTCCCTCCACAAGCAACAACAATAATATCGTTGTGATTGAGCATCACCAAAGTCTCACACAGACAAACCAAAAGCTATCACTTCATTGTAGGTCTCCATACATGTACAAACCAACATGATACACTCCACACATAACTCCCACCAAACTCTGTTTTCCATTCACTGTCAAGTAATGTATGTGCAATTCACCCACAAAGCATACGCTGTGGCTCGTACAACACACAACCATAAGCTCACCTTCTGCATTTAAGTCGACACATATACCGTATCCCACAGTCTGTGCGTGCACTCCACACCCAGAAAGCTTATTGCGCAATTCTGTGTCCTCCACAGTCCCAAATATACAGTGGCCATGTGCAAAAGGGGCGTATGTAAAACGTACTACCCTGAGACTATCGCTATGTCAGCTGGCTTTTCTAGGTGTGCGCGCGTGGGAATAGGGGAATAAATGTCAACCAGGGTAGGCGATGTCCTTTCTAGTGGTAGCTCTTAAAAAAGCATTTTTTTTAAACAGCTTCTACAGTAATAACTCTTTTTTCAGGCTTTTATAATTGTTTTTACTTGTTACACTGCACCTCACATTCTTACAATAGCTTCTTCAGTGCAGCCTGTAGATTGGAAAACCAAATGTCATTGCCACTGGGCGACAATGAAATGCCATTTCCATTGAGAAGGTGTACATATCGATAACCAATGTTGTCATTGTCACAGGAGTACATCCCAGCAGCACACAAAAAGTTACACATGCTTCTGTTGATAAGACGCCTTCCCATCTCTGGCTGCCGACAACATTCATTGGGATAGTTATAAACTGGACTTGCTGATATAATGAGAAAAGCACCTTCGCAGTTTCAAAAATGCGCTGCAGTTCTTTCATCATCTTTTTGAGTTGATGTTACATACTTGCACAAGCTATGGAACCAAAAAGCAATGCTCCATAGTGCCGTACCACAACGTGTACAGTACCTAAAGTGGCCACTCGTCGACATTCTGCAAGCAAATGGTCGAAAGTGCGGACAGCGACACCGCACCACAAAATCTCCACAACGTCCAAATTCAAATTGCCATTAAGGCCTCTTTCTACGGGATACTGGAGCAGATCTAGCACAAAGCGTTCACCCACTATGAAAACTGTGCATATTGCCATCTCTGCCAGCCTCGCTACACAGAGTAATGTACAAAAATATGACCGCCCTTCCCTGTGACGCACACTCTAACCACCTGATTGGACAATTGCAACAATCTCATTTCCATTGGCCAGCATGTTCAAAAGCACAGAATGTAGCACATGCGCCTCGCAAAGTATCATAAGGACCGCACCTCAGTAAATCATGAACAGTCCTTCTTCCCTTTCCACTATCCTCTTCCCACCATGCCCTTATTGGGTATTGCTAAGTGCTCACACATGCATCCACCAATGCCTTCCAAGACTTCAGCATCTTACAATGTCTGTTCTCCACAAGACTTCATATGTACCGTTAAACAATCAGCCTGCACGTGTGCTGTTATTGGAAAGCACGTCCAGTGGAAAGTTCATTGAAACATTGCAGGAGTTATACCCATCACCACAAAAGAAAGGTATGAACATTTTGTTTGCAGTATGTTCACAATCCTGTTTTAAGTGCTTCTGTGCACGATATCTGCCTCCAAGCATCCACTACGTGTTTAAAAACCATACTGATGTTCCTCCCATCTCCTACCATAAACTGGCAATTTGTTGGTATGTGCTTGCAACATTTTCATTTACCCATATCATACACTATATTAACGAAACAGGAACTCTGTTCTTTGCTTCCGACAATGCTATGAAAATTGTTCCCCACTAACCCACCTAGTACATAATTCATAAAAAGAAGGCACTGAAATCACCACTAAATGTATCTTAGCAACCTACAGTCACTTTGCAAAAGGTCAGTGTCTGTACGGCTGTTGTGCTTTGTACGCTTCACTGTTGTCACAGGCTCTTTTTAAATCTGCCAGCTTCCACTCTGTGCCCTCAGCAACTCGTCCACAAGATGAGTGCGCAATTTGTCCTTGGCCTGAACGGCAGGGATCGTATCTCTGCTGGACTAAAATGTCTGCAATAGCCCACAGTAGCCGTGAACAATAAAATAAAAGCCCTGTGCATTCTGCAGAAGGCCTTCTAGTCCCTGGGACCTCAAAACCTTGCACTCTCACTTCCTAAATATCTGCTTGCTCCAGCTCTTCCCACATCCGCCTCATACTCCATCAGGGTCAGTTGCTTCTACACACAACCAGACGGTGGTAGATGTGTTTCTTCTGCTGGGGCCTCCCTGTGGAACACGCTCTCCCTGGACCTTCATGAGAAGCATTGTGGGTTCTGAAAGGACCTGAAAACCTTTCCATGTGCTTCTTCTTTTCCCCCTCCTCTCCCCTACTCATTTCCTGGCTAAAAGGTATTGTGCACTGGTTTCCTACCCACCCTCTAATCTGTGCCCCTGACCACCTCCCTCCCTACAGTTCCACCACTGCAATGGCTTTCTACCAACCCCGGGGATTGTTTTCTATAACCCTAACAGTCAATCCAGCACTTCATGTCTACTCTTATCTTTGCACTTGCTAGCAATGGCCGTAGTTGCATGGTATTCCATTCTTTATAGTTCACATGTACTGAACTTTGCCCTCAACTTCCCATTCACTTGCACTCTCTCAATGTCGGCTGGCCTAGAGGAATCAATGTCTCTGTGTGGTCTCAGTTCCGCCTCCCTTTCCTCGTTGGGCCTTCACACACTTGTATGTGGGCACGATACAAACGGCACAAAATACCATGGCACATCATAAATCATCAAACATGGCTATGGTGTAAAGCGCTATATAAAAATCAAATAAATACATAAAATACAAAAATATGATGCACACACTGCATTCAAAACAACAGGATGCCTGCCACGTACCTTGTAAACTTCGCAATATGGTATTCCCACTGTACTGCATGTACTACAAATGTCGGAAAAGTGATCCCACAAAAGCAGCAGGGAATGTATACTAGCAACGTTAAGCAAGTGCGTACAGTGCTTGCATGCAAACAGGATGCATGCCCCTTACTTTGCACACTTTCACCATAGCATCCTGCATTTATTGGTACAAACAGACCTTCTGTCACAGTGTTTGTGTACACACCACAACCAGCAACAACATTGCGCAATGGCTTAGCCTCCACAGAGCCAATGCCATAGCTGCCATCCTAAAAAGAGCCGGATGTGCCACGTCTACTCCTCAAAGTCCTGCGGAATCAGTGGCATTACCATGCTAGAAACTGGAGGGGGAGGAGGTTGAGGGGGTGTTTTGGGGGGGAATGTAAAACAGGGGTGGGGATTGTGTCTTTAGGATTGTCTCTAAAAACACATACATATATTTTTTCTTTTTGTCGTGTTTTTGTTATGTATATACTTGCATTCGAACAGGTTAGATAGGCGGACCTGCAAGTACTATAGGACAGGAGTGATTTATTAGATAATGTGAAAAGTGGAAATCGATGTTATATCCAAAATTGGGTCAACAGAAGTGATTCATAATCAAATATAGAAATTAAAAAGAAATACATGTGGTTTTTCTCCAGCTGTGGAAAATCATGCTTAGTATGAAATTTCGAATACTCAGAAAATCTGAATAAAAAGATCCTCACACTGTGAAAAGCAATCTCACATTCGTTTTTCTAGTATATCCCCAATATATTTAACACGGTGCAAACTGTTTGTACATGTTGATAACATGTCTATATTTATGTTTAGGATTTAGATTGTCGTGGAGTTTAATATGCTTGACTATACAACACGTAAAATGTAACAACGTGGTGAAAATAAGAAGTGTCGTGAAGACAGAACCAATGGAACACACTACTAATATAAATTCAATGTCGTGTAGTTTTAAAAAAATTGGTTCTAGAAACACATTTTGATTGTTGACACATTTTTGCAGACTATTGTAAAAGACCTGTTTAGAAACAAATTTGAAAGGTTAATTAATTGAGTAATTGTTTAACTTTTGTTTTTGATCAGTCATAACCTCAAATTCATCAACCTTGGATAAACGAAGCCCGTTGTATTAAGGTGTTGTGCAGAATAAGATGGAGTCATGTTTATTTTTCTATGATTATTTTAATATGTGTATGTAAAAATTGTGTTTTGTAAAGATTCAAATTTGAAGTTTAAGTTTGTGTACCTTCAGCCCAATTAATTTGGTATGCTATTTGTGATAAAATATGGGGGATATTTAGAACAACACAGAGTGTTAGGACAGGAAGCAGTTTTTGTGGAATACTTTATTGTCCGAATTCCTCAGTCCTCATCCACACAGCCCCTCAAAAAAGAGGACAATATGGCTCTTTTGTAGCTAATGTTTATGGACAACCCATTGGTTGGTAGAGAGTCAATTTATTTGAGACATGGAGAGTGTGAACATAGTCTCATTCTCAGACGTTCAATACAAGAAATTCCTTGACCTACCGTTGATATTGGGACAACCGATCCCGGTAGCGGCCACTGTCTAACCACCTAACACAAATGATTTGGACCTTTTAACTGAAAGAAAGAATTGATTTGAACGGAATCTCATAGTCAGTTAATGGTAGAATACCTGAAGGCAGGTGTTATACCGGAGGGACTGCAAGTAAAAAATATCCCTAGGGTATTTTTAGATACCCCGAAATGTATGGCCGATTTTAGGCAATAAATGCTCCCGGGATTGGGTGATCCTGGTGATATCTACGGCAGAGGAGAAGGCCAAAAAACAAAAGGAAGATTTGGCTGGCCTGGTCAAGAAAATGTAGGATGACTCAGTAATCCCGTACATAAAAGCCCTATTAGATAAAATAGAGGAAGACATGGGTAAATTTAAAACTTTCACCATGGATAAGAAACTGTGAAAACTGAAGAAAGATGTCCAAAATTATAAAGAAGAGGTAACGTACCCCTATTTGGTCCCTGGCTTCTTTACACAAAATAATATGAACCAAGGGAACAACATGTGTACAAACAACAGAAGACCTTTTAGAAAATGTGTGACATTTTCAAATTCATTAAATAGCAGTGACTCAGGGTCAAGTAATGGCCAGTTGAGCAACCGTGGAAAAATGCACCAAGAGTTCAATCTTTTCAGGCTCAGGGCAGACGGGGAAAACTCGACAACCAGGCAACCACGGGATGCAGACACGTCAGTGGCAACCGCCTCCTAGTGGGCATAATTTGACACCTATTGAGACTCAGGTATTAAGAAAAGGTCTCACATTTGTACCAGTCAATAAGGCTGACCCCTTTAAAACAGAAATTGAAATGTGAAACTTCTTTCGCATTATAAGATTGAAATATTCCTTCCGTGAGTCTGAAGACAATGGATCCAGACAACGAAGTGGATCGGGTTTGAAATTATCTTCCTTCACTCCTCTTACATCCATGGTCTCACCCGAGATCATGAGCTTTGAAAATAAAATATTGTGTGAGATGAAGAAGCTGGTTAACACCAGAAATGCCTGTAGGGACAATTTATCTAAAGAAGAGAGAAGGGCGTTGAAGGACTTGGAAGAGGACACATTATTCAAAATAAAACCAGCAGATAAAGGTGGTGGTGTGTTATTAGGGGGCATTGAACAATATAATGCTGAAATTATGAAACAGCTTAGTAACTTGACATTCTACAAACCCCTCACTAGTAATCCAACAGCTAGAATACTTGATAATATAACCAGTCTGATGAATCATGCTGAAGAACAAGGCTGGATAGATGCAGAAGAGAAAACATATCTAATTCAACACAATTCCATAATACCAGCTTTCTATTGTCTGCCTAAAATACATAAGTACCCTGGTTGACCCCCAGGACGCCCCATTGTGGCATCCATTGGGTTAATCCTGGAACCTCTATCGACATATGCCGACGTGTTTCTGAGACCTTTTGTTCAAAGAATGCGTTTGTATATTCAAGACACAACAAGCATGATTAAGATTCTTGAGACTTTGGAAATTGGAGTAGGATACCTCCTGGTGTCATTGGATGTGGCGGCTCTCTACACCAGTATTCCCCAAATTAAATGTATTAACATCATGCATATGTATTTAGAAAAAAGAGAGAACAAGATAGTTCCATCAGCATTTATCACGGAGTGTATAAGAATAGCTTTAACTAATAATGTTTTCATAGTGGATGGGATTTTTTACTAACAACAACCCAGCACCAACATGGGCTCCACGTTCCCCCCCGGATTTAGCAAATCTTTTCATGGACGACCTTCAAAGTCGATCAGTCTATGCAGAGAACCACCCATTTAAACAGCAGATCAAGGCGTGGTATTGATATATATCGACGTTTTCATGTTATGGTCAGGATGACCTCATGCACTTAACCTGTTCCTAGACTGGTCAAATCAACAGGAGGCGTGTATTAATTTCACTTCGACCTCAGATGACAGCAGAATTGCATTTTTGGATTTGGAAATCTATAGAGCTGACAACAATAAATTGGGGACTACCCTTTTTAAAAAACCCACAGACAAAAACTCTCTGTTACTGTACTGTAGTTTTCATCCTGCGAGTTTGCGTGAAAATTTGCCGTATGGACAATTTTTGCAGATAAAACGGAATTGCAGTTTAAAAGAGGACTTTGTTAAAAACTGCAAACATTTGTCGACAAGACTCAAAGAACGAGGATAACCCGCACATGTAATTCAGAGATCTCTGAAAAGGGCCCGAAATACAAACAGAAAAGATTGTTTAATTAAGCAAAGAGTAAAAGAGGACAAAATCACCTGTGTCTCTACGTTCTCACCTATAAGCAATGAGCTATGCAGGACCATATTAAGAAACTGGGGTATGATTAACACCGAGAATTTTTTGATTACTAAACCTCGCTTTGCGTTTAAACGCATGCCCAATCTGCGCGACAAATTAGTCCATACTTACAAGGCAGGAGACTTAAAAACTGGTCTGACACAATCGACTCTATGGAACTTGCCACCAGTAACGGGACATTTTAAATGCGGGAATTGCTTGGTGTGCTGTTTGATGACTAACATCAAAGAGATAGATCTAAAAGGCCGCATATGGGGACAAAAAAACGTTACCAATTGTAATACAAAATGGGCTGTGTATGGCATCAAATGCCGTTGTGGTTTGTTTGATATTGGCAACACTAAAAGGCCTATAAGACAGTGGCCCTCATTACAACTCAGGCGTTAAGGGTTTAACGGCGCCATCGGCGCCGTTAACCCTTAACGCCTGATTACAAGTGTCCCTTTGCGGGTTGGTGTTTAACGCCTGCTTTTACGGTGCCGTAATTAGTGCCTTCCCCATTCCCATTATGCCCTATGGGGGCAAAAATGGGAATGGGGAAGGGCAAATGGTGAATGGGGAATTACCGCCCCACTCACCTTGGAATGGGGCTGTAATTCCGCCATCCACCATGGCGAAATCTTAACCTTAGCGGCATGGACCATGGTGCTAATAGCACCATGGTCCTCTGCCAAGGTTGTAATGAGGGCCAGTGTATTTGTGAACATAGGTCTTGTGTAAAGAACACGGTGGCTGACAAACCACAAGTAGCCCACTTAAAAGCAGTAAAACATGGCCATGAGGACATCTGGTGGTTCATCATTCAAACAGCAGGACCACATCCGAGAGGAGGAGATAGGGTCCTGAACTTAAGGAAACTGGAACAGAAATGGATATATGACCTTAATACAGTAAAATTCGGCTTAAACATTTCCATTGAATGGGGTCTATTTATCCATTAGAAAGATACTAACTGCATCATCTGATCACCAATGGTATCTCTGGATGTGTGCAAAATCAGAATGAATGATGTGCCTTTACCGTCAGGGCATACATTTTAATTTAATATACATTTTACAAAGGTTTGGACATAGAAACACGATTAATGCAATACACTGTATGCCGTTATATATAAAACAAAAAATTGTATGTCTTTGGGTATCCAGTTTATATACCACGGAGCACTTAGAGTAAGGAGAACGCCCTCTTGTGGGCTCACTTAGGATACCATCTGCTTTTTGGGCAGACGAGTGTAATTAGATCTAGTCACATCGAGATACACCGTTATGTATCTCGATGTATGTTATGTTCATCATGTCATGTCATGTCGGTAGGGCGGAGAGAAAATGATCAAAAACAAGGATATACAAAGCAGCATCACCATGTTAAAAATATCCTCATGGACCATACTAAGATGGCTTCCTCACGATGCTATTGCACGAACGCCAACGGACGTCGTGACGTATATGAAAGGATGCTTGTTCATGTAATCGCATACCGCACTTGACTGTGGATCCACAGGAAGGCCCGGAGACCGCACAGATTCATGCACTCGAGTAAGAGAAGAGACGGAAGTTTCGTGAATTTCTTCGATCGAACTGAAATGAATGGTTTAATCTTACACATGAATTTTGTCTAACTAAGGATCATCGCGGCATTGACGCAGAAGGGCAGGAAGTGTATAACTACTCACAAAAGTGCCACGTAGCCACCATTCCAGAAGGGTTACAAACAGCATGTAGACAAGAACTCTTGCTGTGAGTATAGAATACACATAATACGTAGAGTAGTTAGGTTTGAATGATCTTGACCAGTACTTATATGATTTGTGCCTTCCCTATCCCTGTTTCTTGACTGATAGGTGACGAACCACATAGGAGGCTTTCCCTGAGACGTTGGTCGCATATAACAAAGAAAAATTAAGAAATAAACCACGGATGATGTGGAACAGCACCGCGAGCTAAAATGAAACAAAATTAGCATGAAATGATGTGATGACCAGGTGCTAGGTCTCCGTAACTAATAACTAGTTGGGGAAAAAAAGGAAAAAGTACATATGCGCAGATTTAACTGCAGAGGAACAAATTAGTTGTTTTGAAGTTTGTTTTGAAGTACTAAAGCGGGAAAGGTTAGATAAGCGGATCCGCAAGTACTATGGGACAGAAGCGGTTTATTAGATAATGTGAAAAGTGGAAATTCATGTTATATCCAAAATTGGGTCAACAGAAGTGATTCATAATCAAATTTAGAAATTAAAAAGAAATACAAATGGTTTTCCTCCAGCTGTGGAAAATCATGCTTCGTATGAAATTTCAAATACTGAGAAAATCAGAATATAAAGATCCTTGCACTCTGAAAAGCAATATCAGGTTCGTTTTTCTCGTATGTCCCCAATATATTTTACACAGTGCAAACTGTTTGTACATGGTGATAACATGTTTATATGTATGTTTAGGTTTTAGATTGTCGTGGAGCTTATTATGCTTGACTATACAACACGTCAAATGTAAGAACGTGCTGAAAATAAGAAGTGTCCTGAAGACAGAATCAATGGAATACGTTGTTGACACATTTTTGCAGACTATTGTAAAAGACATGTTTGGAAACAAATTTGAAAGGTTAATTGATTGAGTAATTGTTTCACTTTGTTTTTGATCATTCATACCCTCAAACTCCTCAACTTTGGATGAATGAAGACCGTTATGTTAAGGTGTTGTGCAGAATAAGATGGAGTCATGTTTATTTTTCTATGATTATTTTAATATGTGTATGTAAAAATTGTGCTTTGTAAAGATTAAAATATGAAGTTTTAAGTTTATGTACCTTCAGCCCAATTAATTTGGTGTGCTATTTGTGATAAAATAAGGGAGATATTTACAACAACACAGTGTTAGGACAGGAAGCTGTTTTTGTGGAATACTTTATTGTTCGAATTCCTCAGTTCTCATCCACAGAGCCCCTCATAAAAGAGGACAATATGGCCATTTTGTAGCTAATGTACTTGCATTTATACATTGTTTTTTTCTTGGTTTTTCTATCTTTTGCTCACTTTCTGCTTCTCCTCCTGACATTTTTCTCGACTGAAGATGAACGCTTATCTTACATTTCTACAGAATTCTCTGCAACGCTTCGTGCAGAGTGACAAACACAACAGCATTGCCAATGGAGGTAAAAAAAATGCCATTTCCTTGAAAACACTGGAAATCTTGCTGGTTTTTAATGCTTTCATAGTCGGTGCAGAACATCCCAGCACTGCACATGCTTCTGTTTATCCAACATGTCCCGAGCTCTGGCTGTGGACAAATTACACCGGCATGCTCCCATTGTCCTCTTGGTGTCATCAATGAGAAAATCACCTTGCAGTAGGAAATATCTGCATCACAGCTGTCATCAACTTCTTTTTTTTTAAATGAAAGTTTATTGAGATTTTCAAAACAAGGAAACAGACATGGCAAAACAATATTAGGGCCTTATCAAAGATATTCAAACCAACACTTTCTCCCTCAACAGTTTATGCGCGAAACGTTCAAAACAATCTTTGCCCCCCAGACCCCATGGAACAGTAATAACTCTTTCCAACAAAAATGTACGTATTTCTGAAGGTTGTGATTAGTGCACAATGACAATTCTTTCGTTACAACAATAAGCTCGATTGCCTCCTTAGGTCCTCTTCTGGGCCGTAATGCAAGTCTCTTTTAATAGTACATTTAGTATTCTTTCATTAGCTGAGTGGGCAAAGTTGTCGGCTCTTCTCTATCAGTCAAATTATAGTCATGGGCAAATATTTACTCACAAGGCCACCCCACAATTGGTCACATTGCATGGATTTCGCATGTAAGGTCACAGTGATTTTTTCCATTGCACATATGTTCAACGCAACATTGACCCATTCACCCCTGCTTGGCAAACTCCGGGATTTCCACTTCATTACCAATGTGGCACGTGGTGCTAACCAGAGATGGGCTGCCAGACCCTTGATTCTCCTCCATTCATCTTCACTTCTTTCAAACCCAAATAGGCTAAGGAAAGGGTCTGCGGTTCTCTGAATTCCATCAAGGTCTTTGATCCACCCCAGGACCTCGTCCCGATAAACTCTGACCCGAGGACAGCCCCACCACATGTGCCAATAGTTTGCAATTTCTCCACTTTCCCGCCAACACAGCAGGCTTATCGACTGGAACATCTGAGAGAGCATGTGCGGGTCGTATTGCCATCTGTGTAATAATTTGATCGTGTGGAGCTTATATTGACTAGATATCGAGACCTGGGAAGCGTTCCTGCACATTCTCCCCCACATGTCCATGTCAGTTTCATCACTGAGGTCTCTCTCCCATCTATTCTTCAAGTGCAAGGTGGATCCCCTCCCGGCCTCAATCAGTTCCTTATACATGGCGGATATCAAACCCTTGATTTCTGTTCTGGAGTTTAACAATTTCTCGAACAGGGTAAGATCTCTACTGATACTATCTCTCCACTTATCTCTAGTCAGGTAACCTTTGAGCTGCAAGAATTGAAAACCAGATAAAGGGCCCTGTCTCAAAGCTTCCTCTAGTTCTGAAATTGTGATCCCTCCACAGCTGACCCGCCCTCTCCAGCCCAGCCTCAAACCAGTGTTGAAATCTCTCCAAGTTGGGAATGTCTTCTCTGATACCTGGGGCCCATAGGTGGCTCAGGGGGGGCGACCACGAGGTAATCCTTTGCATGTCATTCCTTACCCTCCATATTTCCCACATGGTCCCCAGAATCGGGTGGTCCTTTAGTCTCCGTAACAATTTGTTTCTCGGTACCCAAAGCCATTCGGAGACAGTCGCTGGGGCCAGATAATGATTGTCCAGTGCAATCCATTGAGATTCTTTATGATACCTTAAGTGGGGAATCAAGATTCATAGGTGGGCAGCTTCATGGTACTTCCTCAAGTCTGGCAGACCCACTCCACCCTTGTCTTTGGGTAATGTCAAGGTGTCATAGGCGACCCTTGCTTTCTTTCCCTGCCAGAGGAACCTTACTATAGCTCTTTTAAGCTCATCGAAGAGCTTTGGCATTCTAATAGGGAGCATCTGAAACGGGTAAATGTATCGGGGAGACACACCATTTTAACTGTATTCAGCCTTCCCAACCAAGATATCGGGAGTTTCTCCCATCTGGTAATGTCGGTGTGGAATCTCAAGAGTAGAGGGGGAAAATGAGCTTCATAAAGTTTATTTATGTCCCTTGTGACGTATATTCGGAAGTATTTGAACTTGACATGTTCCACCGTAAGACCTAGCAGAGAGAACCTCTCAGCGTCTGGTTGCGTGGTTTCATGCAGGGGGAACAGAATTGACTTGGCTTTATTTATTTTGAAGCATGAGAGCTCCCTGTGTTCTTCGATTAATTGGACTGCTCTGGGTATGGAAGATGTGGGGTTCGAGATGTGCAGGAGCAGGTCATCGGCATACAGAGCAACCTTATATTCGTTCCCTCCCAATTAGAGTCCTTCTACCTGATTGTCTTCTGGGCTAGGGGTTCTAGTGAGAGCGCAAAGAGTATCGCCGAGAGGGGACATCCCTGTCGTGTCCCTCTGCCTAGTTCAAACCAGCTAGAATATTCCACATTCACGAAGACCAATGCTTTGGGGGATGTGTACACCGCTTGGATCCCTCTCCTAAATTTCGGGCCTATTCCTACCTTTCGGAGGACTGCCATCAAAAACCCCAACTCAGCCCGATCAAAGGCCTTCTCCGCATTCACCGATAGGAGGGCAGGGTCATGGGTCTTTTTTTGGGACTCATTAATCAGGTGTAGGGTCTTCCGCATGGTGTCAACTCCCTGTCTACCCAATATGAAACCGACCTGATCAGCATGTATCAGGCGGGCATGAGTGTCTCTAGCCTAGCGGCGATAATTCTAGTGTAAATCCTAGAATCCACATTTAATAAGGATATCGGACGATATGAACCACACTGCTTGGGGTCCTTTCCCACTTTAGGAATTACTTAGACAAGAGCTCGGACAAAGGAGTTCGGGGCCCTCCCGGTGTCGAGGATCTCATTAAAGAGCTCAACCATGAAAGGAAGAAGGGGGGCGAGAAAGGATTTGTAAAACCCGGCGGTATAGCCGTCCTCCCCAGGGGCCTTGCCAAGCGATAGTCTCTTAACTGCGTTTTTGATTTCCTCTTCCGTTATTGGGGCCTCTAAGTCATGGGATTCATCGTAAGAGACTTTTGGCATTTCAATGGAAGCCAAATATCCTTCAGTTCCCAGCTGACCAGAATCTACCTCTGATTTTTACAGGGTCTTTTAAAAGGTGGCGAAGGCTTCAGGAATATCTCAAATTGTTGCACTTCGGGGGCTCCCCCTCCTCTCTATTTCCAGGACTATAAGTTCCTCCCATTGTTCCCTTAGTCTGGCTGCTAACAATGCATTAGCCTTGTCCACTTTTTTATATAACTTCTGTCTCAGAAGTTGCAGTTTATGGGTTATTTGCCCGCTCTCTAGGAGTCAGAGCTCTTCTCTCTTTCTCTTCGCCTCGAGAATCTTGTCAGACTTCCCTTCCCCAGCTCCTCTCACTGCCCCGACTAGAAGGCAAATCTCTTTTCTAAGTTCTTTTTCAACCATGGCCCTTTCTCTCGTTTTGTTCGAACCCTCTCTGATTAGAATACCCCACCATGTTGCCTTCCCCGCTTCCCACACCGTCAGTTTGGAAACCTCCCCTGTATTGTTTGTTTTAAAATATTTGTTAATCTCACTTTCCATCCCTGTCTTAAAGACAGGGTATTTCCAAAGAGTTTATTGCACCGCCATCAGCCCCTTTTCGTAGATAAGTTGTCCCAGTGCACTCTGAACGCAACCATATCATGGTCCGACCAGGATGCCGGAATGATCTCTGAACCCGTCATTGCGTTGTTTAGTTCCTCAGACTGATATATATAGTCCATCCTAGTGAATGTGTTGTGGGGGGCAGAATAAAAGGTATAGGCCAATTCATCGGGATGGAGCTCCCTCCATGCGTTTGGCAACCTATATATTCTCAACATGTCCGCAATCGCAGTACGGCCGCCCTCAGCTAGTTCTCGTGTGTCAGGGATACCTGCTCTCCGGTCCAAACTGGTGTCAGCCCATAAATCTAGGAGGACATGACCTGTTGCTTCCAACATAATTTTGTGAATTGCCTTAGCAAAGAATTGGGCTTGTCCCGTGTTGGGGGAGTATGCTGTGTCAAATGTGACGTTCACCTTTTTTATAGAGCCCACCACGAGCAGAGCATGCCCCTCTACATCCGCCCATATCTTGGTGACCGCAAAGTCCAATCCTTCTCTAATGAGTGTGCCAACCGCCCGCTTTCTCAGAGGTCCCAACCCCCAATACTCTGTCCCCATTCGCACACCCAGAATGCTTCGCTCCTCCCCTCGGGCATATTTCGTTTCTTGGAGAAGGAGGACATCAATTCCTGCCCTGTGGAATTCCCAACATACCAGGGATCTTTTTGTCAGAGAGTTCAGCCCCTTGACATTTAGTTTTCCTACCCTGAGGAGGCTTCTCATCTGTGAGTCAAAATTAACCGCCATCTATACTCACGTATATCAAGTGACCCCTTAATGGGCATCGGCAACCTAGCAAGCCATGAAGTATCATCATATACACCAATCTGAGACCGAATGAGGATTCTGTTCTCGTGCCCCCAATCCCCCACCCTGCCTTTCCTCCCCCCCTTCGCACATCTCCCACCATTCCAAGCTGATGGCATCCGACCGAATCCAGTTAAAAACACTGATCCAGTATCGGACCACCAGTGGAGACAGTTGTTTCACTGGGGGTCATTCCGAGGTTGGAGGTAAGTAACGGTCCTTAACGGCATGGCGTAAATAGCGTGTCCAGGCAGTCAACAGTCTGCTAATAGAGGACTATTACGACTTCGCGGGCACAAGCTTTACGCCATGCCGGTAAGGTCATTACCGCCATGCCGTTAAAGGCACCAGAAATGCCCTTAGCGGCATCAAGCACAGAGCAGATAGCACTACCGACAAGGTTCAATGCGCCATTAGTTTCTCCTGGTGACCGTTAATAAGCTAATAAGCTAATAAGCGGAACCGGAAATAGCGTCATCGCACAGGAACAGGAAGGAGCACAATCCATTTCTGTTGTCGTGAATACATCCACCTATTACACCACTATCCCCAAGGCCCTGAAGAAGGGAGCTGCCCGCCAGTGGAAAGAAAGATTTAATGAGGATGACCTGCAGATGCTGGTTGACACACTGCAGGAGCATGCTGGCATAGTATTCTCCAGTAACATGAAGAGGGAGGCAGTACTGAAGAAAAAGGAGACCTGGGCACTTGTTGCTCAGAAGGTCAGTGCTGTTGGGAACACCCCACGCACAATCAAAGACTGCTGCAAGCGTTGGGACGACCTGCGACTGAGAGTTCGAAATATTCTGTCAGTGAACCGGAGCCAGGCAATGGGAGCAGGAGGAGGTCTCAGCTCACCAATCAAGCTCACCCCATGAGAGGACATCTGCGCCAGTATGATAGGAATGGAGGGGATAGAAGGTGTTTGTGAGATGGAGTGTGGCGCCACAACATCGGGCGATGGAGGTGAGTGCCCTAAGAAAACATTGTAATGCCAAGTCTGATGAAAGTCAACTAATACGTCAGTCCAAATAGTCAAGCCATGGTCCAACACACACACACTCCCAGCAAAGTAGGCGGACGCATCACAGACACATGCAGATGCCTGCTGCATGGCAATGCCGTACCTGACACATACCACACAAAGATGTCAATGCCATGATTCACACAGCGTGCAGGCCCAAAATACTATGCATGTCAGATAGCATTGCCCTTGGCCAACATGAGTGACGCCGATGTATGCCTGCATAACCCACCCATGTATCAAACAATGTGCTCATCCAAACACAAATGCCCATTACCCCTAATTGTGTGGATGATCAATTGTCCAAATGTATGTATGATGCCTATCAAAACATTACTCATGCCGTCCCTCTCTTCGACCCGCACAGGCTCTGACCATGACAGCGATGGGCAGGACGCAACCCCTGCACAAACCACACCCCGAAAGAGGTCCCGGAATGACACCAACCGCCCTTCAACCTCAATGGGACAACCAAGGGGCTGCCGTGCACCAACAGGCAAGACACCCCAGGTAGCCATTAAACCGGTGCCGCCAAGGCCCGTGGAGGGCGAAGCACCAACACCACCACCCATTGGACTTCCTGAGGAATCAGGTGAGGCACCACATTCAGAGGAGTCCAGTATGGCTAGGGAGCTGGCAGCTACAGCACCCTTGGCTGTGGAGGACCCACAGGAAGACATTTGGGTGCCTGTTGAGGATGATGTATCGGAAGTGGTGCGTACACCAAGTACACTGGCATCCCCACAAATATCGGCCCTCGATACAGAGCACGCAACCACTCCGGAGCACTCTGGTCAGGAGCAGATGGGAGGGCACTACAGTCCCATTTTGACAACTAGGGAGGCTGATCAGGCTGAGCAGGACAGCCAGGGACCAACAACATCCACAGGTGCACCCGCAGGGCAGCAGCGGTCGGAACAGCTCACGGCCCTTGTGCGGGAGTTTGTCGAGGACAACAGACTTGCCAGACAGGAATGGCATGAGAACTTCGCCTCTCTAGGCAGCTCCATCACGGAGAGCACCACCTCCCTGGCCAAATCCATTGCAGATAACACCAGCCACCTCTGCGAGGAGGTCTCGGCCGTCCGCCATGTCTTAGGTCACATAGCGGATGCAATGGAGGCAGGGCATCAGGCTACCCAATCCCAGCAGGCGGCCACACCGTCAATATCCAGTTCGACCCAAACAAGCCCTCTCTACAGGTTGGCACGTACCCTGCACCCGCAAGACATGCCGCCACCTGGACCAGGGAGTGCCAATTGATAATCAGGGCAGCCTCATGTAGGCATTGGTGACTGAATGGGATGTGTGGGGGAGTTGTGGGGGGAGGGGGAGAGGGGTGAGGTGGTGTGGGGGAGTTGTGGGGGAGGGGGTGAGGGTGTGTAGGGTTGCTGTGGTGGGAGGCGGAGGGGGGTGAGGGTGGTGGAGGGTTTGTGCACTTTCGTTATCATTGTTATATTTAATACACCCTTGTGTGAAAATCAAGACCTGAGTGGACATTCATCATTGTGCATGTGTCATTTATTCATATACAGTGCATAGTGTACATGTACCCCCACACCCAGTGCCCTCTGTCCAACTATCATGTCATCCTCTGCTGCCATGTGTGTCAGAAATATTGTGCTATCACTGACTGGCACACAGCACATCCCTCCTGTGCATCGGCACCAAGATGATGTCCAGCCACATCGTCTTCATCCCATTCATCTTTATCAGGTGGTAGCAGATCAATGTCATGGGACAGGGGCAAGTTCCGGCCGATACACATACTGTGCAGCATGACACATGTCATGATGATCTTGGCCACCTTCTCATGCCTATAGAGGAGTGCCCCACCCGACCGACTGAGGCAGCTAAATCGTGCCATCAACAGGCCAAAGGTCTGCTCAATGACCACACGGGTACGGGTATGGGAACGATTGTAGTCCTCCTCGTGTTTGTTCTGTGGGTTTCGGACAGGGGTGAGGAGCAACGGCTTCAAGGGATAGCCACTATCACCTGAATGGGAGGCAATAATAGGTAAATGTTAGTCGATTAATGATGGACAGCTGTACTAGTCACACATGCCTGCAGATTATGGTTGGCCACATGCACATGTCCCTGGATGTATTTACGCCATTTTCTGTCCCTCAATGTGTCCTGTGCCATGGACTAATGGTGGGGGTTGCATCTTCAAGATGATACATGGTGTGCTCTGCCGTCTTGTAGCTCATGCATCGTGTACGCATACAGCTGTGTTAGTGTGAAATTTGTGAGGTGTTGTGTTCTGTGAGATTTACTTAGAGGGAGCGTTGGCAGTAATCTGGGCAATCGGCGCAGATCATTCCCATGGTTACATGCAGCACTCCTGTGGTTGTGGCGGCCCTGTGACCGACAGTGGATTCCCTAGTTGGTTCAGTTTGATGCACTCCCAGGGATGCTTGTCCTGTGTGGTGATATGCTGGAGACAGCAACATAGTGCATATGCACTGCATGGTTCTGGATGGCGTTATGGAGGGTGATGGCCACTGATGAGTGGTGCACGTGTTGTGGGATGTGGGGTGTTTTCCTGTTAGTCATGTAGTGATCGATGTCGACCTTACTTAATTCATATGGGATTTGGGTGTCATGTACCGTTGAGTGAGGCTTTGGGGCACAGTATTCGGTGATGTGCACATCGTGCAGTAACATCAACATTGACATCATGGTGGTGTGGTCATCTCTCCCCCCATTTCAATGCCATGTGCCAGTCCTACAACTTACCAAGCAGCCAGGAACGTCATCCAGCATGTCGCTCCATGTAGCATGGTAGCGTGGAGTTCCGCAGGACCATAGAGTCATGAGTTCATCCGGGATATCGGGCACAACAATGTGTGATGATCTTGCTGGCATCGCATACCATCTGCACATTGATGGAGTGGTATTGCTTGCGGTTGCGGTACACCACCTCCATGGCATGCAGGACCACCAACTCCACGTGGGTGCAGTCGAGGGCACCTACACAATTTGGCATGCCTGTCAGTGCATGGAAGCCAACTTTTGTATCAAATATGTCCTGGGGAGTCCGTGGTAGCGATATGTAGTCCCTTGTGTGCTTGAGGAGGGCATCCAGCACTTGGTTCAGAATCCGAGAAAATAAGGGTTGTGATATGGCATGCATGTACCCCACTGTGTGCTGGTAGGTGCCTGTGGCAAGGAAGTGGAGCACAGACACTACCTTCAGTAGGGGGGGATGGCAGTGCGTATTTCAATGAGGCTGACAATGTCGTCGTGTATCAGGTCCACAATGGTGGTGATGGTGTCCCGGTCAAGACGGGACAGGGTGTGCATCTGCTCAGGGGTTAGGTTGAAAGGACTGGCTCTGATGCGAGGGATTGGGGGCTTCCTGCGTGGTAACGGTGGCTGCACTGGTGGGGCATGCTGGGCCTGTCTCACCCTCCTTCTCCTCCTCCGTCTCCTTTGTGGTGCCGGCTGTTGTTGTTGTTGTTGATGTTGTGGAAATGCAAGCATGTCCTCCAGCTCCAGTAATGCTACTACTATTGGAATCATCTTGGTGTGGGGGGCAGGGGGTGTGGTGTGTGGGTGTGCTCCTTTTGTACTGGGTCAGACTTCATTGCCTCCACCTGTGCTGATTGTGTGCACCTGTGGCAGTTGGGAACGCTGCTCAAGGCATTTTACGGTAGGTCGGAGATGCCGGTATTTACGGCATGCCGGTAAGCACTTTTAACGCCTTCATGAAGCCGGTATTTGCATGTCCGCTTCACTTGTGATCTCCTCCAGCTTACGGCATGCCGCTATTGCTGGCATGATGGCCTGCGTCCCCGCGCCCATGCCGCTATTAGCGGCACTGTACTTTACGATGCCGTTAATAGCGGTCTGGCTGTTCAGAATAGCCCTTAGCACCAACCTCAGAATGACCCCACTGTCTCTCTACATAATACAGTCACAATAGCATCTGAGCCCCCCTCTCTTGCCCCTCCCTCCTTCTCAGAACAAAACATTAACACCTTCAAAAATTGAAAATGTGCTTCTATTACAGGTTCAGTATCATTAACTCACTCATTTCCCCCCCTTAAGGGACATCCAAGTAGGCAGGATCTCCTCTGCGCCTGGAGCAAACGGGGCAGGTGTCACGAAGGTCCTGCCCTACAGTCTATGGCCACCTAGCACTCTTATGATCTCCCGCGTATGCCAAATTCCTTGTTCAGCATAGGCCAGCCGTGTGGGCTAAGTTGATGTTGAGCGGCATAAGACTTTAGGAGATTTGTTGGAGTATCAACTAGAATCAGTCTTCTCCCTCTGGCGAGGTGTTGCCTCTTCGAAATGTCCTCTATCCCTTGACTCGTCTCCTCCTTGGCACCTGAATGGGCCACTGTCTTCCACTTTGTCCCGCTTCCTCTTGATCTCCTCCCTCTTCACGGGTACCTAGCAATTCTAATATACAATTCTTGATTTCACTTTCAGACCGTAGCCGCTCTTTCTTGCCTTCATGCCCAAAAGAGAGGGAGAAGGGGTAGCCCCACCTATAGTGTACCCCGCGTTCTTTCTGTCATTTTGTTAGGGGTCCACACATTCGCCTCATGGCCAGGGTCAAAGAAGATAGGTCCTGAAAGAGCGTAATCCGCGCCTCTCCGAGGGTAACCGCCCCACTACATTTGGCCTTCTCTAGGATCCTGGCCTTGTCTTGATAGTAATGAAAGCGGGAAAGGACTGACCTTGGTCCACCTGTTGGGCCTCATGCTCTGTGTATCCTCTCCATCTTTAGATCATTGATCGCTCTGTCGGCAAATAATAGATTGATTATGTAATGGAACATCTTCCTGAGGTCCGTTTCCGATTCCCCATCATGTACCGGGTTGCCAAAAAGAGCAGATTGTTTCGCCTCTCACGATTCTCCAAATCGTCCATTTTGAGGTGAAATTCTTTCTCTCTTTGCTCTATTTCTGCAATTCTACGTTCCATTTGAGTCTCGAGGGTATCCAGAGAGATTTGATTATTCTCCACTCCCTCGAGTCTCTCTTCGATCTTGTCCATCCGTTGCCTGATCTTATCAATGTTCCCACCAATGTTGGCTTGCATGTTCTTGATTTCATTCAGTAGGGACGCAACATCACCTTTGGTGGCTGCTGATTCGGTTCTGGAAGTGTCCAAGATCGTGTCTTGGGGGTTCTCAAGTGCAGGAGGTAGAGGGGAGTAGTCAAACTTGGCTAGTTTCTGCCTCGTGTTCATATATTTGTAGACAGGTTCTCCACTGTAAGATTAAGTTCACTACAGTGTGGTAAAGAGGGTTGTTCTTGCACAGTTCTATGGAGTTCGATTGGGTGTGGGTGGTCTCCTTT
This sequence comes from Ambystoma mexicanum, assembly GCF_040938575.1. Taxonomy (NCBI): domain Eukaryota; kingdom Metazoa; phylum Chordata; class Amphibia; order Caudata; family Ambystomatidae; genus Ambystoma; species Ambystoma mexicanum. The sequence continues at coordinate 236,022,884 of NC_090933.1, forward strand.
TACAAGGAGGCAATGGTCAGAATTTCCAAAGGACGTATGGGGAAGCAAGATGGTGGGCCAGCTGTGTATCCTCTGGGCTTGAAGTCCCTTGTCAGCCTGCTTGGCCTAATCATGGCTGTCAAGCAGATTTTGATGTTGCAGGTCGGTCAAAGGAGGGCACACGCCTCATTTTCGGGGGCCCAACCCTTCGGGAAGTCTTCACCCACTTCACGGTACTCTCTTCTAGATGTGGGAGGGATCCCGATGATTTTAGTTTGCATTTGGTGGCATTCGGAAGTCGGAGGATTCAAAATCAGTTCCAGGGACAAACCTCAGCCTCCAACCTACACTTATAGATCTTATTCCTCAATTTGGATGAATGGTGAGCCGGGTCACTATGGGTTACGTTTGAATCTTCATCAACGAGCGGTCGACTATCGTGCGGGCTGGGACCCCATTGGGAGTCAACTCAGTTCGTTAGTAGCTATTCACAGGTGTCAAGGAGTGTCCACTACGCCCAACACTCTGAATTCTCTTTGTGGAGCTGTCGTCGGGGCACCAGATGTGACACTTGCTGTGTTTGTCTTGTCTGTTGTGTCAGTAGGGTGTAGCATCGACCCTATTACCATATATCCTGGTTGGGTCTGTTCCCCTGATGGGAAGGTATTCGAGACTTCCTGAGCTGCAGTGTCTGTAGTTCTGTTGTAATGAGAATCAGGGCCCTCGGCCCGTGGATTTGCATGCACCGGGACATCGGAGGATGATGTCGATTACTGTCTCTACTTTGTGAGTTCGGGTCCGACGGCCCGGGTCTAAAGAGAAGTCCGGTCCACGTTGTCCTAGTGATCCTATGGGACTAGTAGGTCTTTGGGGTCTGGTCCGTGACTCCCCTCAAATGTTTGGTGCGGGCTCTAATGCTCCTACTTCAGCAGTATTTATCAGGTTGGACCATGATGCAACGTGCAGGGATCGTGTCTCCGTTTCAAGCGTGCTGGGTACCGTGGGTAATTCTCCCCTTCCAACCTTTGTTCACCTTATCCTTGTATGATGAGGGGATCAGGCCCGCAATATCCCTCCTTCGTCTCAAGTTGTGACCTGGTTGTCCCCCAATAGTTGGCTCTGTCAAGGTCTGATTCGGATGACCTCCGGATGATTCCAAGAGCACAGACGGATTAAACCCCCCCACTAACGTGCATAGGGTTAATATTCAGCATTTTGGTTCTACTTTGTTTTGTATATTCCAACCAGCTCTCTGAGCCGGGGGCAAGTTTGCCCCTTTTTTGGTACGCCTGTCTCCTGGTTGGGGTATCATGCAGAGGGGCATCTGTGTCCTCCTCTTATTGCGTGTGGATCTGTGGTTCAGGTATATGATGCTTATAGCCTGGCATCCTGATATTCTAGTGCCAAGCGGGGGGTGATCTCAACACCTAACAGCCTCCGGTATGTGAGGTCTTTTAATCAGCTTGCTTGGCTGGAGCATATGTGTCTGGGAGCGGCCCCGACCGAATCTGCCAGCACTTGGGGGAGTCTGGACATTACTGCCTAAAGGGTCTTCTGCCCTGGAACAGGTCTCACGTGGTTGGGGGTATAGAGCAAGCACTCGTCATGGAGCGCACGTAGATCTACCTAAGGTACAGAAGCAGTTCAGGATCTGCTGCATTAATGTTTATTCGGGGGGGGTTAGCAGGACGCACTCATAGCCACACAGAGCCTCTACGTGTGTGCAGCAACGGGCAGGAGAACACGTTTTAATGCAGTCCTTATGGTCCACAGTCATTCCGTGCAGGGTTGCGTGTTCTGGGCTGGTGTGCCACATGCCTCTTGTTGATCTGCAGTAGATGGAGCCCGGACGCGGCACGAGATAATTGGGAGGGGGCTAGTAGCAGGCTCACCTTTGGTCTCTCGCTCCGGCCAAGTCACCAAACCACGGATAAGGCACCTTCAGTAATAGAACACCCTGAGCCAGGAGGGAAGCGTTCACATCAGGGCTCCACTCCGGGGAAGCTCTGTTGCTGGATACGTCCAGGGATCTTCGGATGCGCACATTGTTTCTGTTTACTTTCGTTTTCGGGCACACAGGACCTGGCCAAGACTCGAGTGCTGCTGCGTATTCTGAGCAGGTGGTTTTCATGTAAACTAGCACCGATTTTCTTCTGATTTTTGCCAGGATTCGGGGGGCACATTCCCATTGAGATCTCACCAAGATTCTTGAGGGTAGGGGGCCATCTAGTGGGGGCTCAGTCCGCTTTAGAGACCATGGGATCGGAGCTCAGACAGAGGTGAAACTCATCCGTGCGCCCCCTGGTGGCCACCTCTGTCATCAACTTCTTTAAGTAAGCGAGCAAACGTGAGAATGACATGTGCCCCAAATGTAGTCCTCCAATTGGAGAATCCCCACAGTTCCATTTGCGAAGGCTCCATGCGCAGAAGGCCATGACGTGGCACGTGTGCTTTCCCAGCTACAGCTAGAGCCACGCGCCAGTAAAGCAGACACAATACTTCTTCCCTTTGCACTCAAATTTTCCAACACTCCCTTAGTGGCGCCTATTGGCAAGTATAACATTTCAAAAGCGCCTGCACCAATCACATACTGAACATCGCCATTGCACACTATCATTTCTGTACATAACTCCATATTTCCAGTTAAACACTCTGAGAGCACGTTCCCTTTTCTTCCAAAGCCCCATTCACCACAACCTTTTCCTACAGGATGCCCTATTTCAGCATGAACAATAATCCTGCGGTGCACCCAGCACACCTTTCGCCATGCACAAAACAGTCCATCCTTGCCCACACCCAGCACAACACTATGAATCCATGCATTCAACCATGTGGGCAGCTAACATTGTGCACAAACATAATATACGTAGCAGCACTTCAACCCAACTCCCTCACACCATAAAACACCCATAAATAGCAGCATCCACAAACATACCACAGCCTCCATCACCTCTACCCACTGCCATTCACAAAGTATTGTGTCACTACCAACCTAACCACAACATTTTCACAACATTGGCCCTACTTCATCAAATCTCCACACAGCATGGTAACCAAGGTACACTTCAACCATACCCTCTGCCATACTGCCAGTATGCACACACAGCACCCAGTGCCCACACTGCATGACATCCAAAACTTTACTATGTTCTACCAGTGACCTCACCTGTGGAACCAAACATACACACCTGCCAGCTCACTTCTGCCGCTCTATGGCGTATGAAATTTACTCCACAACCATTCGTTACAGGTCAACGCCCTCTACCAGATACACAGTCAAAATTGCATTAGTGGCGTGGGTTTCCTCAAGTCCTACGCTTTTCAATACATAGCCTAGGGCCTACGCCCTTCAGCCGTACACCAAATAGGCTAGGCCTTGAACACAGGCACTGCAATGTAATGCCACCATGTATGTGACCACATCACCAACTACGCCAATCCACACACACATCACTGCCACGAGCACTCCTACCCAACCTGCACACGCATCCACTAATCACATACTCAACCTCTGCATTGCACCCATTCACAAAAACAGGTTGCTATCAGGAGAATCCACAAACATACAAGAGCCTCCACCACCCCTACCCACACGCATTCACAAAGTATTGGGTCACTACCAACTTACCCACAACCTTTTTTCAACATTGGCCCTACTTCAACAAATCAGCACATAGCATAGTAACCAAGCACATTTAAGGTGCACTTCTACCAACTCCTCTTCCATACTGACAGTATGTAAACCCAGCACCCAGCGCCCACACTGCATAGTTTTTCACCTCACCATCGCCAAGTACACATCAAAAACTATACCATATTGTAACAGTGTCCTCACCTGGGAAACAAAACAGGCACGCATGGCAGCTCACTTCTGCTCTATTGCGTCTGAAATGTGCTCCACACCCATTCTTTACAGGTCACCTCCCTGTAACGGCTGCAGAATCCAAAATGCATTACTGCTGTGTGTGTCCTAAAGTCCTAGCCTCTTGAGTGCATGGCCTATGGCCTACGGCCTTCGGCCATGCACCCAACAGTCTAAGCCTTCAACACTCTCACTACTATATAATGGCACCATCCATTTCACCATGTCACAACTTCGACTATCCACATACACAGCACTACCACCAGTACTCCTACCCAACCTACGCAATGCCATGGAATTATGCAGCAACAAATTGCACCACTTACGATAATGTAGAAAGAAAGAACTCTCTCCTGCACCCCTGTGCACTTTCATGCACATATTATGGCCATCCCCACTTCCATTCCCAAAGTATTATGTCACTGCCAAACTACCCACATCCGGTCCGCAACACTGGCCTACTGCAACCAATGTGCACACACCGCACTATGCAAGCACCACCCTGTACCGGATGCACACCCACACTTGCATTACTGCGTTGGGTATGCTAACTCCCTACACTCTACAGTGCATGCCCTATGGTGTACGGCCTTCGCCCATGCACCCAATAGTCTAATCCTTCCACTAACCCAATGCAACTTCCTACACCCATGCATGCCACCATGTGCCCAAATACCGCATTCCATCAGCATAGCACAGCCACCTGCGCTCCCATCCAACCTGTGTCATGCGCAATTCATTCCCCTTCTGAAATTGATCTACCACCACTCACCACAGAAAGAGGTCGCTGAAAACAGGTCGCGGCAGAAGCTATTGGGCCATTACAACACGTGCCTCCAATCACCACAGAAAGTACTCGCCTGTCTAGCTACCCGCGACTTGACGCATTATGCGCGAAAACTGCAGGCACTCATCAGTCTTCTTCCACCTACCTACATATGTCACATGAACCATTTCTCACTCCCCCACCCATTCCCTTGCCACCAACACATGGCGTTCGGTACATTTTCCAGACCCTTCTGCCGCTGCACTGTTCTCCGATAGGCAATGGCAGTGTTTCCCAAATATTTTGACGCACAGCACGCTTCCCTCCAGCCAACCTCCTGCCATGTCCAACGTTTGCCGACATCACGGTGTACCGCAGGCTGTTAAGGAGAATTCTCCAGAATGACTAATTTCCCTTACCTACTGAGTCCCTCAGCAGCTTTGCTCGATTTCTAGGATTTTTTTTTCACCTGGCAAGAGTGTGAGCCTTTTTTCCAACACTTTTTGCTGTGTGTGTTTAACATTTTTGTGTTCATAGACTGTGGAGCCTCACCTACTTCATAGGCATCATCTTTTTACTGTGTGTTTCACTGCACCTTCAGTGCAGTGACACAGGGTTGTCTTTTTCAGACTTCCCAACTCAGACTCCATTTTCTGGGACTGACTACTGTCTCCCAGAACATGTAAAGTTGCCATTGACTTTATTAGTCTTTTTAAACTCACAGACCCAGTACAAACTATCTTACATAGAGTTCTGGAAAGGGTTAATACATATCCCTTTTCGTCTGTTTCTCATGGAACATTGTTTAGTTCCCTTTTCATTAAGATTTGGCTGGTGGCAGTGGTAACTACCCTATTTTTCCTACCGCGGTTATTTTGAATAGCCTTGGTATTGTTTTAGGCTATCTTGGTAGCCTCAAACTTAAACCCGCTGGACCATATACATTTTTATACGGTTCCGGCTGGGTTTATTCGCAATTTCTTTTTGTAAAAGTCTTTCTTGTGTTTTACTCTGTGCGCCAAACCAAGTTTTGTTCCTTTGTTTGACATCCTTTCGCGGGCTTCTGCACAGAAGCCCTCCTTAGGCGCCTGAATGTCTGAGGGGGGCAGGATGCGAGGGAGGGGTTTAGGACTCCCGGCACAGGGTCTCCTTGGAGACCCATGTTACACTATGATATGATTGGCTGTGGTGACTTTCCTGACGGGACAGCCACCCTACTGTGTGATTGACAGCCAGGCTGTGTGAATGGGGGAAAACTGAACAAAAAGCAGTTCTCTCGGACTGAGAAGGCAGAGTCTCCACTGGATCGAGAGAACCTCTGCCGTGATTGAACCTCCCGGTGAAGCCCTGCTGTGGATCCGAATCTTCAAACTTCGACGACAGCGAAGATCTGCAAGGAATCTTCTCCCCTTGAGCTGGTGGGAACAACCAGTTTACCAAACAGCAAGCCAAGCCTCCCTCCTGTGGTCGAATTTGCTGTACAGAGCTACAGTGAACTGGATAGTCAGAAGGAACGGACCCTGCTTGGGTTTTAAGGAGCGCACCTTTTATTTGTCGCTTTGCTCCGCTGCTGGTTTCCTCCCTGGCCAGTGCAGGACCCTCCATTCTTCCTCCTTCTTGTCAGTCTGACAGTCGCTTCAGGAATCCTGAGCCTGCAGGACCTGCCAGGAACGTCTGCCTCAGGTACAGCATTCTTCGGCTCTAAAGTTACTGTGCTAACCCGGTTGTTCGTTTCGTTCAACCACGGTGACAGTGTGTGAAATCTTTCACCAATCCGAGGGCTTGTCCTTCTCTATTCTTTAAAGTAACTTTTCACCCGACCAACTTCGTTCTGAACTCTTGGCAAGACTTAACCGTGAACTACCCTGAACTGTGTGATCCTCTGCAAAGACTTTGGTCCATTGACTTTGGCCCTGGCCTCTTGATTTAATTTCCTCTCTGTAGTTCCTTTTTCTAGATTGCCCTGCTTACTTACTTGTTGGTGCTGCTCAATTTTCATCTAACTTTGTCTTTCCCTCCCTTTTAGTTACTGGAGTGCCATTTTGCTCACACTTCATTTTGAGCCTAACTTGTCCAGAATCTATTGGGTGTGGTGTAGTGTATTACCATCATGATTTTTCAACTGCTTGATAATAGTGAAATGTTTAATAACTGATGTGTAAATAAATGTATATTCTTTTACTCAGAAACCTTGAGTCAGTGTTTGTTTGAATCATAGTAATTGCTGTCCTTTGTGTAACTATTGATACTGCTCACTTTACTCGAGATAAGTCTGGCTGCTCAGCCATAGCTACCACTTTACTGTTTAGTACAGGCTTGTACCAAAGGTGAATTTGTAATGTCACTTGTAGTCTTAATTGTGTGTGGTGTTCCCAAAAGGTACTGCATATAGTTCTGCCTAACGCTGGTGTACAGCAGTGAGGATCAAGTATAGTGATTACACTAAGAGTGCTGCTATTACCTTCGAGCAACTAACCACAAGGCTAAACATCACTAAAAAGCAATATTAATCATGTTTGATATGGAAAGCTACAGTCAGGAGACCCTCCTTAGTTACACCGTGGATTATCTGAAAGATCTGTTTAGAGAAAAGAATCTCTCTGTTAAAGTCAAAAAGTCTGAATTGATTGAAAGGTTGTTAGAGAAACAAAGTCTGGAGGGTGGGTCTGAAATACCTAACCCCTCAGCAAATGTGGGAAATGATGAGGATGATAATGGGCCTCATTACACGGATGGCGGTAACCATGGTGCTAGTAGCGTCATGGTTGCCGCCGGAGTCCGGCATGGTGAATGGCGGAATTGCCGCCCCATTCCAAGGTTGGCGGGGGCGGTAATTTTCCATTCACCATGGCCCTTCCCCATTCCCATTTGAGCTCCCATAGGGCTCAATGGGAATGGGGAAGGAGCAAATAACGGTACCGCAGTTAGCGGTACCGTTATTTGCTCTGAAGTCCCTCAGCGGGTCCCGTCCTTAACGTGTGGTCTGACCACACGTTAAGGACGGGACCTGCTGAGGGACCTCGTAGTAGGGCGGTAAGGGATTACCGGCACCGGTTCCCTTACCTGTGCCGGTAATCCCTTACCGCCATCCGTGTAATGAGGCCTTATGTGTCTATTATTGATGAATTAGATGAGGCAGGTGGGTCCCACAATGTAGGCCTCACTGCTCCTCTGCCTGCTCAGCAACCTCAACCTTTGTCCACGGGGCCCCCTACAGGTCCTACACTCAGTCCTGAATTCATTGCTCTAGAAAAGATGAGGCTTGAATTGGAATTTAAACCTTTAAATGCTCAAACTGAACAAAAGCATCAAGAACCTAAGCTCAGAGAAATGGAGATGAACCATGCCTTAGAAATGAAAAAGTTGTCTATTGAAAATGCTTCTCTCCCAGAGTCTCCTAGGTCTCCCAGACCTAAGAGACCCTGTATGCCTAAAGAAATTGTGGGTATGTATGAGGCTAAGCTTGATATTTTGGATTGGTTGGGAATGTTTGAATATAACCATGGGATTCAAGACATTACAGGGAATCAGTTGCTTTCTTGATATTGTGATGGAGTTGGGGGAGGTGGATAGGATGGATTATGAGTGTGTGAAGCTAGCTTTAATTGCTATATTTGGGCAGACCCCTTCCCAGTACCTTAAGAGGTTTAGGGCCCTCAAAAAGCATGATGGTACCCCTTGGGCTACCTGGGTATATGAATGTTTGAATAACTTAGATGGTTGGGTTAAAAAGGGTTACAGAGTGAAAACTTATGATGGTATGATAAATCTTGTTATATTGGAGTCAATTTATGATGCCTGCTCTCCTGAGCTCAGACTGATTCTAAGGAGATAGATCCAAAGAAGGTAGCTAAGGCTGCCGACTTGTGGGTTGCCAACAGGGCTACTCACAAGGATTCTGGGGCAACTCAGAAGAAGGATGAGGGAAAGCAGCCAAAAAAAGATAACAAGGAGAATTCGAATACCTCCAATCCAAAAGAGGGCCACAAACAGCAACATAAGGGTGAACCACAAGGGAATCCAAATCAGGCTAGTGCACCATCTGGACCCAGACCAGATGGAAGTCAGAACAAACCCCCTTTCATCAAGCCATTTGGGAAATGTTATATTTGTGGGTCAACTGACCATGTGAACGGGGATCCCAGATGTAAGGGTAAACCTTCAGGGGTCCACACTGTCTCCTTAGCCTTCTCCCCAGAGGAAGAAGTACCTATGGCAAGTGGAAACTTTCACCTACTGGCTGATGAACCCATGAGAGTCTCAGCTAGTGTTTGTTTAGTGTCCCTTGGCTTGTGGGAACAACAGAATTTAGATGTCTATAACTCCATCCCAGATATTGAGTATTATAAAGATAGTGTTCTTGTGAATGGCCAGGAGACTCCTGCCATCAGAGAAACTGGAGCCAGCATAACTGTGGTGGATGAATCATTTTTCAAGGTGGAGGATGTTGCTAAGGCACCCAAACACTTCACCAAGTTAGTTGGAGGCCCTGTGCAAATGCTTCCCAGTTACCAGCTCTCATCCAGTGTAATGATATGACTGTCAAAATACCTGCTAGTGTGCAGAGTGAAGTGCCTGGGAGAGCCCTGTTGGGTAATGACCTGAAAACTCTTGGAGTTGTGTCTAGTACCCCCAGGCCTCCCAGTAAAAGGAGACAGGAGCTCACTGGGCCTGCAAGGGAGAGGACCTTGAGAGTCTCTCCAGAGGAGTTGATAGAGGAAGCTATCACTCCCACTCCACAGGAGTTGCTCACTGCTATTTATGGAAAGAACGAGGCAAAGGGGAAACCCAAGACCTCCAAGAAAAAGACAGATGGCACCCCTGTGCTACCAACAAGGACATCCCCAAGGTTGTCCAAGGTCACACCTGTGACTCCTCCACCTGCTGAGGCATAGTGTGAGGTACAACCATATGTGGTTGATCCAGTTTCTGAAGAGTCAGATCTGGAGGAAGACACTGTTTTGGTTGGAGATCTTGACCCGGTTGACCATCTTGAGCTGCAGTCATTACTGGCAGAAGGTGGACCCAACAGAGCAGACTTCACGAGAGGACAAAGAGAGTGTCCTACTCTTGAAGGTCTTCGACAACATGCTGCTTCTCAACTTGATGGGTAAGAAATTGGAAAGTATAGGGTGAGCTGGGAAGATGGCCTCTTCTACAGTGAACCAACCGAGTCTATCCCTGGGGACTGCAAAATAATTGTAGTGCCCCTAGCAAACAGACTCCAGTTCCTACAGTTGACCCATGAGATACCTTTGGCTGGTCACTTGAGTTTCAAGAAGACCAAGGAAAGGCTCTCCCTATACTTTTACTGGCCTAAGATGGGTTCAGAAGTTGACAAATTCTGTAGGAGCTGTCACACTTGCCAAACCTCTGGCAAGAGTGGAGCCAAATATGTGGCACCCTTGGTGCCTCTCCCAGTGGTGGGAGTTCATTTTGAGAGGGTGGGCATCAACATTGTTGGTCTCCTTGACCCTCCCACATCTTCAGGAAACAGGTTTATTCTGGTTGTAGTAGACCATGCTACTAGGTATCCTGAAGCAATACCTATGAGGACTGTTACGGCTCAGTCTGTGGCTAAGGCTCTACTTGATATTTTTACCAGAGTAGGGTTTCCTAAGGGAGTGATATCCAACAGGGGATCCAATTTTATGTCCCACTACGTGCAAGCCATGTGGAAAAACTGTGGTGGTGTCACTTACAAGTTCTCTACAGCCTACCATCCACAGACAAATGGACTGGTAGAGAGGTTTAATCATACAATGAAGAACATGATAGGTGCTTTAGAGGAACCCCTTAAAAGAAAGTGGGACCTTCAACTGCCATGCCTTCTCTTTCCTTGTAGAGAAGTCCCTCAAGAGGGCGTTGGTTACAGTCCCTTTGAACTTCTCTATGGCCATCCAGCTTGAGGCCCCTTGGCCCTGATTAAGGAGGGGTTGGAGAGTGCTCCTTCCCCCAAGCCAGTCAGAGTAACTGACTATGTGATAGGTCTCCGGAGGAGAATGTCACACATGATGACAGAAGCTAGTTATAACTTAAAAGCAGGTCAGGCTCTGGTCAAACATTGGTATGACCAGAAGGCCAGCATGGTTGAGTTTACTCAAGACCAGCTTGTATTAGTTATGGTGCCAACAAGGCAGAGGGCCTTGCAGTACAAATGGATAGGATCCTTCAAGGTTGTGGGCAAACTTAGAGAGGTGAACTATTTGGTGGATTTAGGCAGACCTAAGGAGGCTCCCAGAGTCTTTCACACCAACCGTTTGAAGACATATGTCTTGAGACCAGAAGTAGGAGCTTTGCTTCTAGCTTAGGCTCAAGAGGAGGAGGAGAGTGAACCTCTACCTGACCTCCTCAGAGGCCAACCTTTGGATGAGAACATGGAAGGAGTCAATCTCTCTTCTCAACTGCCATCCAAACAACAGGAGGAGTGAAACGTTCTGTTAAATCAGTTTGCCTCCCTGTTTTCACTTTCACCAGGCTTAACCCCTTGGGGCCTGCATGATATTCTCACTGGTGACTGTTTACCTGTGAAAAGCAGAGGTTACAGAATGTCAGAACATGTGAGATCCCACATCAAAGGAGAGGTCAACAAGATGCTTGATCTCGGGGTTATAGAGCCCTCTACAAGCCCATGGTCTAGTGCAGTTGTTCTAGTACCAAAGGCAGGATCCAAGGAGTGGAGATTCTGTGTGGACTATAGAGCTCTAAATGCAGTCACTAAGACTGATGCCAATCCTTTACCAAGGACAGATGAACTAGTGGGTAGGCTTGGTTCAGCCAAGTGCCTTAGTACATTTGATCTGACGTCAGGCTATTGGCAAATAGCCCTGACAGACCATGCCAAGGAAAACACTGCATTCTCAACCCCAGCAGGCCTCTACCAGTTTTAGGTTATGCCTTTTGGACTAAGGAATGCACCTGCTACATTCCAAAGGATGGTCAATCAAGTTCTGAATGGGATGGAGGACTTCTGTATGGCATACATGGATGACATTGCAGTGTTCAGCCCTACTTGGAAAGAACATGTTGATCACTTAGGATATGTTTTGCAGGCTCTTGAGCAGGCCCATCAGACGATAAAGGCAAGCAAATGTTAAATTGGTCATGAGGTAGGAGGAGGTGAAATAAGGCCATTGCCTAGCAAAGTACAAGCTGTACAAAACTGGGCCACCCCTACTACTCAAACCCAAGTGAGAGCTTTCCTAGGTCTCACTGGGTACTACAGGAATTTCATAGAGAACTATGGGACCATAGCTTCTCCCTTGAATGTAATCTCCTCTCCAATATTCCCTAGAAAGGTTAGATGGAATGAGGAGTGCACTCAAGCCTTTGAAAGCCTGAAGAAAGCCCTTTGTCAAGCTCCAGTCCTAAGAGCTCCTGAATATCACCAACCCTTCATTGTGCAGACAGATGCATCCAATACGGGTATTTGTTTTTATTTTTTATTGTGTATGGTTTTATTAAACCTTTACAAAGAGAGCAAGAGTAGAGTAAATCAAACACAAAAATAACAATACATAGAGAAAAAATCATATACAATTACAATTAATATGTGAGCATTTTAGCATAAACAGTGTAGTCACTTGGGATACTAGGAATTAATAACTAAAAAAGAGAAGAAAAACGTCCTATGTATTTATACCCTTCGTTAAGCAGTCAATCCCATGCGGTCCAAATGAAGATTACGAATGAAGCTAGACAGAGCCAAGCCCTTGCGGGTAGTTTGGATACACAGACAGGCCGCGTTGCCATACCAGTTCAGTTGGTTGACCCAAATATAGAGATTTTAGTGCGTTCAAACAGGAATCTCTGAGGGCCTTAAATTGCGTGCAGAACAAGATGAGATGTTTAGCTGTTTCAGGAACTAGATGGCAAAATCTGCAAAGGCTATCTGTCACCAGAATTAGTTTCCACCTCAGTTTAGTGTCCAATGTTGGGAGAATGTTCCAGCACAATCTAAGTAGGATTTGTCGATGGACCCGATTGGAACAATCGGGAGAACTGGAGAGAGAGTACTTCTTTTCTTATGTTCATGTGCTAGGTGGAGCATAGAGCTGTATGAGTGACAAGCATCCATAGTCAGGCACCAATCGTAATCCCACAACTTCTTTTTAGTTTTTTAGGATTAGTTGCTAGCTGTACTAAATCTGAAGTGATGTTACACAGAATAAATTCACACGACTTGGCGGATATAGATAAAAAGCCAGATCGATTAATATTATTCCCAACAAGTTCATATAAGGTGTTGGGTGTAGGTACCTTAAGTTTGACATAGAGCGTAAGCATCTTCCAATAGACACCAGCTTTTAAAGAGATATAGCCTAGCTCAAATCGAATTGCAGCCAAAGGGACCGCATTAGGTAAAAGTAAGACCCGTCTCCAGATGTCACCTTCAATCGCATCAAGTTTGGAAATAGTTAACCCTGTGCATAACTCCAGACCATATGTCAATTTCGGGTCTATTTTGCCCTCGAAAAAAAGTAGGGCAGATCTAATAGAGAATAGACCATATTTGCGATAGATTTTTAAGGATCTGCTTAGCAAGTACATTAGCTTTATTCAAGAGTATGTTTATCTGCCCTTTGGAGCCTCTACTAGCCCCAACATAGTAGCCAAGGTAGGTGAGCAGGTGGAGCCGATTACTCTTACGCCCCCCAGATTCCAGGAGTTAATTTTCTTCCTACAAGGTCCTTTAGATAAGGCGAGGATTTTGGTTTTTGCAGGGTTAATGTTCAAGCCATTTAGCTTAGCATAATTGGCAAATGCATCAAGCAGGATCTGTAGCCCCACCTTAGTTAGGTCAAATAATACAAAATCGTCCCCACAGGCCAACCAGATAAACTTCACAGGCCAGGTCTAGGTGCTAAGAGGCTTTCCTTTAGTAAGTGCTCCGCTACGTCAGAGACATATTGATTAAACACCCATGGGGCTAAAACGCACCCCTGTCTAACCCCACTCTATGTGCAGACCACGGTTTGCATGTCCCCCTTTTGATTTAACCAAATTCTTACACCTGAGTTATTGTAAACCCCCTCAAGAAGGCTCATTAGTCTCCTTGGTATGCCCCAAGCAGAAAGTTTACACCATAGCCTGTTGCGGTCAACGCAGTCAAAGGCTGCCGAGAGATCCACAGAGGCCATAAAAGTAGGGCCCCTAGCAGAGGTCCAGGCAGCCTCCTGAATGCATTTAACCACAATCCCATTAATGTTTGTAAAATGGGATTTGCGAAAGCCCGTTTGAAAAGGACTCAAGGGGTGGCTGTTTTTTTCCCAATCCTTCAAGTATGATAGAAGAACGGCAGAGAAGATTTTGCAGTCTGCATCGATTAACGAAATAGGCCGGTAATTGTTTGGGTCAGACCTACTGCCACATTTGAAAATACAGATAATATTTGCAGAGGACCAAGAGATGGGGCATACCCCAGATTGTAAGATGTCTCGCAACTCGAGGCACAGAAGGTTAGCCCAAAGATTTGGATCGGCTCTGAAGGTGTTATTAGTTAGCCCATTTGGACCAGGGGCTCTAGATTTTTTACACTTTAGAATTAAGTCTAGCACCGTATCAACCTCAATCGGGGGTTCCCATTTAGTAGGAGGGCCTAAAGAATCACAGTTCACAGATTGATTGTTTCCCTGCAATGGGTTAGGAGTGAATCTGTTGGAATAAAAATCTAACCAGCCTTGCTCTGCGATTGGTTTTAATAGGGCAGTGGCTGGGTTGCTGTCCTGTCCAATAACAATGGACCAGAAGGCACCCACATTTGCCTTCATAATGACCTGGAGCATTAATTCGGAGTCCTGTTGCAATAACTGATGTTTAATTGTTTTGCAATCATTTTTGGAGGCTTGTTTGGCTTTTTTAATGAGACCTAAGCGTATGGGCATGTTAAGGTTTGCTAGTCGAAGTCTCCTAAGATTTTTATTCTTAACTGATTTTGCGAATGCCAGTTCAGAGTTATAGCAATGTGTATGTCTACTAACTGGAGTAGGCCGTGCATAGTGATTACCCAAATCATCTACCGCAGTTCGTATCAGAGATGTTACCATATCGGTATTGAAAGTTGCCATTTTCCAGTCATAAGTAGTCTGGTTGAGGATAGCCCTGAAATTAAGGTTCAAGGTGTCAATGTTTTTAGGAGTCCACCTAACCGCAGTACCAGATGGATTAGGAGTGACCAAAAGTTGGGAACGATAGGATCCCTGCAAATGGCAAGTTTTAAATATTGCTGTTTGTATGCCATGATCGCTCCAGTTATTCATGTGGATTTCAAACTGTGAGCATCTAATACGTAAGTATTCATCCACAAAGATGTAGTCGAGCATAGAAAAGGAATGCCCAGGCCGCTAGGTATGCCAAGTGGGGTTTTCAAGCAAAGATTGTGAAAGGCCTAATAGGGGTCCCAAAAGAGCACTGTCATGTAGACCAAAGCAATTATCCACTGCGACAATTAGACCACCTGATGGTCTACCTCCCAAATTATATCGAGCAGGCTGGGCAAAGATTTGATAACCATCTAAGAATGGAGTCGAGGTCATCCAGGTCTCCTGAATACAAATAACATTGGCATCTCTCAGCAGCTGTAGACATTCCAAGTTTGTAAATAAATCCTGGTTGCCTCTAGAATTCCAAGATTTGAGGCAAAGATCCGAAGAGGAGATTAGATCTGGCCTTGTAGGTGTTAGCCTAGGGCACAAGTTTTTGCCACAGGGTGGAAATAATGGTGGCCCAATCAATGTCCTTACCCTGCTGTTTAAGAAAAGTTCTTTGATTAAACATGGGATCAGGGCCGCCTAGATTGGCCACCGATGGTTGAGCTGAAAGTTGTATAGAGGGGGGCCCTTGGGGCAACATTTCCCACGATGATGTAGGTTCAACTTTAAAACCTAATTCTCTCAAAGGATCCATTTGAGTAAGGATCAATTCCTTAACTAATGGAGGGGCAAGGAGAATCAAGCTGATATCTTGAGCATTTCGGTCCAGGAAAGCCACTATAGCAATGTCTTTAGAGGATATTAGAGAGAGCGCTGGAATTTCAGAGAAAATGGTCAAGACATTACATCTGTTCAAGCAGATTGGAGCTTCCAGCTCTAGCAAGCTCTGAATTTTTACCAAATGTAACGGTTTCGGTTTGGGGGCATTAGTGCCGACTTGACGCCTCAGAAATCCCGCAGGTAAGCTTTGGTGTCCGTTTAAATTAGAGCGTTGGGTTTTAACAGATTCAAAAAACTGAGGTCTAGCAGTTGGTTTATGCAGCCGCTCCACCAGGTCTCGGATACCTGCCGAAATTGTTGGATGTGTAGAGACTGCCGGGATATTATCCCCCCGAAGCAGCCCCCACTCCGCTCATAAGTCCTACAGGAGTATAGGGATCAAGGGCTGGTTGGGGAATTTATTCATGGGGGGTTGAAGTTGGATAGGCCCCCATATTTAAGAAATTTGGTCAGTCCTTGTGTCCGAAGGTCCTTGGACCTTGGTTGGATTTCTAACCTGAGGCACAGCGGTTATCATAGGGAGTCCTGAATTTACCAGTGCCGCATCCTTGATGAAGAACAGATGTAGAGCACAGGTTCACAGTTAAAGAAGGTATTAGGGCCTCTGGGGCAACCACTTTCAAGGGGACCAAGGGTTTCTGTAAAGGACATCTTTCCTGCGTATCAGGTGCCTGGGTGTTTGGTAAATTGTAAAGGTCAGTTTGGGCAATAGAGTCGACCACTTTGGCCTTGGTTAGGCTAGGAGCACAAAGACACTGCTCCTCAGGGATAGACCCTAAGTTCGAGGTCACTGGAATGAGTGTGGGGGTTTTAGCAAATAGTAGATTGGATTGTTTTGTAGCCATTTTCTGCTTAATAAGGTGCGATTTGCATGGTGCTAAGATTTTTTTATGGGCAGTATGCTTACGAGCACTTTCCTGTGTAGCTGGAGTCACAGTGGGTGGAGGCTGACTTGGGTTAGGATTAGGGTTGGAAATGTTCTGTGTAAGGTTGGTTATACAGGATTGAGAGGGAACAGTAATACAAGGGCCAGCAGGTAGTGCCAGTTTAGCTTGTTCTTGAGCGATGGCATTATTAGGAGGTTCCAGTGTAGAGATATTGTCAGATATCTCTATAATATGTGATGTAGTTAAGGGTACTTGCACAGGCAATGGGACAGTAATTTCACCCTGTAGTGCCAATAGGGGATCTTGCACACTCAGCTTCTGAGACAGTTCAGTTCCAATCCAATCCACTTTGTTAGTTAGGTCTACCAGTATTTCAGTGCCTATGCAATCAAATTTCAGATTAAGTCTGTCATTGATCTTTGGACAGACTTAAGCTCGGCCCAAACGTTATCGTACAGCTCAACACATGAGCTGAGTAGCACGTTTAAGTCTGAGACTGTTGGATGTGTCAGTCGAATCCATTCATCCAGGTCTTTCAGAGTATGATGTAGCCGTGGAGAATTTGCATGACTCTGGTTGGGGTTCCATGAGCTTACTTCCTCAGCAGAATGAGTGTTATTTGAGTCAATGCATTCAAGGATATTGGTTAAGGCAGTTGGTGAATTCTGAGACAGGCCCACTTGAGGCGGTGAAGTCGAATTTACCGGGATTTCGACAGCAGAGGGCAAGTTCATCGCTTTATCTGCACATTCGATTACACTAATGTCAGTGATATTATTATTTCCTCCAAATAAAGCCTGTGTAGTCATTGCTGAATGATCCAGCATAGCATTGCCTCTAAAAGCTTTGGGTAGTTTAATTTCGGTTCTGGTGGAGGTTGCTTTCAGGATATAGTTATCCATAAATGTTTGTCCTGGTACAGGCTGGATTAGTTTTGATCGTCTAGGAGTTTTATGATGTAATTTATCATTAGGAGTGAGCTGAATAATGAGAGCATCTGCAGCCTCAGTGTTATGAACCATAGCTTTATGAGAAGCTGCAGCAAGGGGAAATTCCTTGTAGTTTGAACTTGTGGGCTTCGCTGTAAAAAGGCTACATGAGAGACAACGGTGCAGTACAGAGTGAATTAGAAGTAGTTAAGTGACCACTAGCTGGTGGCCAGCACTTAAACGTTGTGTGAAGTAGTTGGGTGCTGCCAACTGAATCCACTGAAATAGCATTTGGTAGCACAGAAGAGCCTTTTTAACTGCGTAAGCCGGATCTCATAGTTGAACCAGATGTTAAAAACAAGCCTTAGGGCAAAGGAGGTAGATAAACTTCTAAAAAGCAAATAAAATATGAATGAATGCAGGTAAAAAATTATTATGTCAAGTACGAGGCCCCTAGAGCTGAAAGAGCGTGTGGCCAGATCAAAGAGTTTGCAGATATTAAGGTTAGTCTGCAACTCTGCAGTCTCTGGTGACACACAACTAATATAAATGCAGAATCAGCTGCTTTAAAATAGACTGAGTCAAGTAGATGAGCTGGATATTTAGGCAATACAATCCAGTATTCTCAAAGAAATAAAACTTACTCTACTGTAGCATCCGGCAGCTGCCCTCGCCGAGCAGCCAAACAGCACCAGCCCTTCTGCCACCAGGGCTTACGCCGCAAGGGTGTCCATGTTGGGAAGATATCCTTACTTCCCAGTCATGTGATCCGTCACGTAGCACGCTGAGGCTCCTCCCCGCTCTGGCAGCTGTGGACGGCAAGAGCAGAATGCTCGCAGCGCGGCCCTTCAGGAAAGCAGCAGGGTAAGATGGAGTTACTCCTCAAGTTAAAAGTGCATACAAATAAAGCAGCTCGTCACCAGCAGCACAAGTTCACAGACGCTCGGGTGTCCGTGTCGGGAAGATATCCTTCCTTCCCGGTCATGTGATCCGTCACGTGGCATGCTGAGGCTCCTCCCAGCTCTGGCAGCTGCGGATGGGCTCTGGGCTGCAAGAGCAGAATGCTCACAGTGCGGCCCTTCAGGAAAGCAGCTGGGTAAGATGGAGTTACTCCTCAAGTTAAAAGTGCATACCAATAAAGCAGCTCATCACCAGCAGCACAAGTTCACCCAATACAGGTATGGGTGCAGTCCTTAGTCAACTGGATGAGAAAGGTAGGGAGCACCCCATTTGCTTCATCAGTAGGAAACTGTAGGAACCAGAAACAAGGTGGGCAACTGTTATGACTTGATGGTCGTGAAGATTATGGGGCTTCTGTCCACTCAGAAAGATTCAAATAACTTCCTGAGCAATCCTTGAGGCCACAGGTTTTTTGAGTGCCGAAGAACGCCAGGAACCAGGAACACCGTGACCCCTCAACTGCTGTAAAGCAAGCAATGGGTCAGTACAATGGCAAACAATACACCGAATAGCGAGGTAACAAATATCAAGGGGCTTACCAAGGGTCTGGGGTCAGGAAGAACAAAGATGAGAATGGAGGTGTTCCGTGTGGCTGCAGAGTGTAGCAAGCGGCAGCGGGTAGGCGTAGATTGTTGTAGAAATAGGCACTGCAAGACCTGTATGGAAAGGGTACTCCAAAAGGTAACAGAAGAGGAAATCCGAAAACAGTCCGTTAAGAGTTCCAAGGTCAAAAGCCAGCCAAGTTCGTCGTAACCAGAGGGTAATCCAAAGGCCCCGTTTAGCGCCCAAGTCCTCCACTCCATCCATCTTCCTAGAGGGGTGAGGGCAGGAGCCCCCCCCATGCCAGAAGCGGATCCTGTGATGCAAGTCAAGCTACTGCCTCAACAGAGAAGGGCCTGCCTAACCCTGTCTCCATACTGTGCCTGACTCGCGCATGCCGGGCGCTGCGCTGCACGGCAACGAGGCTGAACCTCGTTATAATCTGATTTGCTTCGCCGGTAGGCGGAGTCGCCGGTGGCCAGCCACGAAGGCCCTGTTTGGCGCCCAAGTCCTCCACTCCATCCATCTTCCTAGAGGGGTGAGGGCAGGAGCCCCCCATGCCAGAAGTGGATCCTGTGCTGCAAGGCAAGCTGCTGCCTCAACGGAGAAGGGCCTGCCTGACCCTGTCTCCATACTGTGCCTGACTCGCGCATGCCGGGTGCTGCATGGCACGACAACGAGGCTGAACCTCGTTATAATCTGATTTGCTTCGCCGGTCGGCAGAGTCGCCGGTGGCCAGCCACGAAGGCCACACAAAGGCCCTGTTTGGCGCCTGTTAGGTGCATGTGAGGGTGGTGCGGACTGCACCACTCTACCGCAGGAACTGTAACCTCTCCAGTGATGGGCCTCCAACACTACGGTAAGCCTTTGGGCCTTACTCTGCAAGATTAACAGGAACATTTAATTGCAAAATTTCCTCATGTTGAACTCTGAATCGTCATTGCCACCACCATTGCTGACTAAGTGCCATTCTGTAACCTCTGTCGCCCTCTACTGAGCTGAGCAGAATTAACCTTGCCTACTATCCCGTTGCTTATAAGCTCGAGACTCACCTCTCAAAAATGGCCACTCTGCTTAGGTGCCCGTTTGCCAGCTGCCACCCAGGCCCTGCCACCAGGTGCCTCAGACTGCGTGCCCGCACGCTAGAGTCCACCCTCAGCTCCCAGCCCACCCCCATGAGCACCCGAAATGAACGTCTATGCTCCCGTACTATGCCCCCCACTATATGTGCTAACAAGGTCAGGATCATCCGCCCAACCGCCAAGCCCGCAGCCACTATAGCTACCCACAATATAGTTGTCAATGAATCAGCTCACCCCATTCCAAACTATATTACTTCTATATTAAATGTGATTCCACATGTGTCCACCACTTCCGAAAATGAGGTCCCCAGTGCAAAATCTGTGATGTGCAATTCTTCTGCCCCCACTTTGAATGCTACTGTGCCAAATGTGATTCCACATGTGTCCACCACTACCGAAAATGAGGTCCCCAGTGCAAAATCTGTGATGTGCAATTCTTCTGCCCCCACTTTGAACGCTATTGTGCCAAATGTGATTCCACATGTGTCCACCACTACCGAAAATGAGGTCCCCAGTGCGAAATCTGTGATGTGCAATTCTTCTGCCCCCACTTTGAATGCTATTGTGCCAAATATGATTCCGCATGTGTCCACCACTACCAAAAATGTGGTCCCCAGTGCAAAATCTGTGATGTGCAATTCTTCTGCCCCCACTTTGAATGCTATTGTGCCAAATATGATTCCACATGTGTCCACCACTACCGAAAATGAGGTCCCCAGTGCAAAATCTGTGATGTGCAATTCTTCTGCCCCCACTTTGAATGCTATTGTGCCAAATGTGACTCCACATGTGTCCACCACCATTGGAAAATCAGCGCTGTGCAACTCTTCTACCACCCCCAGCGTAACCACCCCCACCTCTGCACCCACTCTCCCCATGGCCGCCCCCCTAGCCGTTACAGAACCCCATCTCAAATGCGCCATGATCAACGCTAGGTCCATCAATGCCCACGCTCTGGACATCCATGACCTCATCATCACCCATGACCTCGATCAACTCATGATCTCAGAAACCTGGCTTCACGAGGCCTCCTGCCCCGTGCTCCCCCTTGCACTGCCCTCTGGTTACTCCATAACTAGACAGGATCGACTCTCTAAAGGGGGAGGTGTAGCAATCATTGCCAGAGACGCCCTTTCGATTAGAAAGGTAGAGAAATCCCTACACAACAACAGCGACTACCTCCAAGTCAAAATCAACATCTCTCCCCATTGTACCATTACTATTCACACTGTCTATCGCCCTCCAGGCCCAACAGGAGACTTTCAAGCCTCTCTCACCCACCTCCTCTCCGACAACCTCAAAAAACACTCAAAAGCCATTCTCCTTGGGGACGTCAACCTAGGCCTCCTGGACAGCAAGGATTCAGCAGCCAAATCCCTTGACTCAGCCCTCAGGGCACTAGGATACAAAAACACCATCTTCTGCCCAACTCACACCCAGGGCAGAACTCTCGACTGGGTCGCACAGCATAACTGCCCACTCATCATCACTGGAAACACTCCTACCCCCCTGGTCTGACCACCACATCATCACCTTTAGCATCCTTACCACCAGCCCCTCCACTCCCACACCACAACCCCTGCCTCCCTGCCTCGCAAGAAGCTCCTGTCAGCTCACTAAGGAAAGGCTACTGCCCTTCCTCCAAGGCCCAGCCTTTAGACCACCTTTTTCCACAGACCCAGAAACCCTCGCAACAGCCTATGATGTTGCCACCAAAGCAGCTATCAACTCCATTGCACCACTCAAACCCCGGAAATCCAAACCAACTACCCACTCCAACTCCTGGTTCACCCCGGACCTTCTCATACTCCGCAATGAGAAAAAGGCTGCACTTACGCAGTGGCAAACATCCCACTCCGACAAAGATAAGCTGATCTTTGAAACCCGCTCCACCATATACAAAAAGGCAATCACCCTAGCAAAGTCCAAATCCTTTGAATCCAGACTCTCGGAAGCCCAATCTAGCTCAAAAGAAATCTTTGCTATCTTCAGGGAGCTAGAGACACCCATTCCTGCCCCCCAGAACTTCACCAAAGACAAAGCCTGGTGTGATGAAATACAAACGGCCATGCAAACCAAATTGAGGACGATCGAAAGCAAAATACTGGCTACCAAACTAGACCTGCCTAATACACACATCCCTGTCCCACCACCAGCCTCGGACCCCCCCCAACCTTTTTCCTTCAAACCCATACAGGAAAAAGATATCATCAACATAATGAGGAATATCAAACCCTCTAACTGTAAAGGTGATACATGCCCAGCCACCATCATCAAGGACTGTACTGAAGCGCTGGCTCCCTTCCTGACAGCCTTTGTCAATGCGTCCTTTGCCACAGGGAAAGTCCCCGCCTCCCTCAAGGAAGCCTGGGTTCACCCTCTCTTAAAAAAAACAACTCTTGACCCAACATCCCCTAACAACTACAGACCTATCACCACTGTCCATTTCCTCCTCAAAATACTGGGCAAAGCAGCCTACCTGCAGGTCCAGCACTTCATTGAAGAGAACAAACTCCTGGGACTCCGTCAATCTGGCTTCCGCCCCAGACACGGGACTGAAACCGCCTTACTTGACCTGAAAAACCAGATGGACGATGCCAGAGACATGGGCAAACCAACACTTCTCCTACTTCTTGACTTATCCGCGGCTTTCGATCTTGTAGATCACGACGTCATATGCCACCACCTCTCCTCCACTGCCAAGTTCTCCCCTGATGCCACTGCATGGATCACTTCCTTCCTACAAGACAGAACCATGCAAGTATTCTCTGACCTAGCCTCCGCCTCACCCTCCTTCATACTCTGTGGTGTGCCCCAAGGCTCCTGCCTCTCTCCCACCCTGTACAACATCTTCACACGGCCCCTCTTCCTCATCCTCGACGCTATTGGTATCTCGTACACTGACTACGCTGACGATACCCAGATCCTCCTTACCCTCACTGGCAACTACGACACTGACTCCTTGACCCTTAACAACCTCTACAACACCATCCAAGCCTGGATGGCAGACAATGGACTATGCCTCAATTCCGATAAGACCGAACTCCTCCTGATAGGTTCCACCGACACACTAAGAAATCTAGACTCCCAATTCAGTCACTTCACCATCGACACCATCAAAATGCCTGTCTCAGACTCAGTCAAAACCCTTGGAGTCTATTTGGATTCCAACCTATCCATGGACAGACAAGTCAATGCAATAGCCTCCTCGGCTGCATATCACGCTAAACTAATCAACGCAGTCAGGCCCTTTCTCTCCAAAGAGAACTGCACAAACATAGACAGAGCCATCACTGGCTCCTGGCTAGACTACTGCAATGTACTTTTTCTAGGAACCTCCAACAAAAATCTGGAAAGGCTACAAGTCATAGAGAATAGTGCTCTCCGTGCAGCCCAAGGCATTGCTAAAAGAGAACACATCTCGGAGGCTAGAAAACTAGCCCACTGACTCCCAATTAAGGAAAGAATCGTCTTCAAAGCTCTTACACTGACCCACAAGTGCATTCACCTCACTGCTCCCGTTTACCTCTCGGAAATGATCCACCCTGTCTCCTCCACAAGGCCAACCAGATCACCCTATACCAACATGCTCTATGTGCCACTAGTAAAAAGAGCCAGAGCGGGTGGTTCCAGCTTCCCATATGTTGCACCCACACACTGGAATGCCCTACCTCCCACTATCCGAGGTGAGGCCTCCCTCATCGCCTTCCGTAAAGCTATGAAAACCATCCTCTTCACATAAGGTCCCTCGCATCAGCATGAGTACTATACATATGACCCACTGCATAAACTGGAATGTAATGACCAATTGCATAAGCTGTAAATATTGTATTATGTCTGGAATATTTATAATGTACCAATGACTGCTACCATTCCTGTACCTCTGTAACTAAGCTCTCACAAGTAACAGCACCTCAATGCCCTTGGGCTGCTTGCGCGCTATATAAATTTAAATAAATTTAAAAAAATAATAATCCAAAGGAATCCAAAAACACAGTTCAAAGGTCCTGAAACAGCAGAGCAAAACAGTATCCAAGGGCTTGACAGAGGAATCCAAGAAGAACAGTCCGTAGTCCAGGTTCAAGATGTGGAGACAGGAAGACGCCGAACAGTGCCTGATTGGGTCAGCTATGAAGCACTGAATGAGCGTTCCCTCTCCGGTTTTGAAGGGGCCTAGGAGTGTCACATGACCCCATCACATGACCTATGATGTAGCACATTTCCTTGTCACATGACCCAAGTTTTCAAAACGCTGCCGGGTCTTCCTGAGGGCGTGATGAAGCAAAGGAAAAAGCCGGTGTTTCCGTTGACTGTCTACAAGAAGCCAGGGCAGCTGCCAACATTGCAATGGGTGAATATGACCATAGCGGGTTAGATGCCCTCGTGTGCACCGCTGCCGTGCTGCTTGAGGGAGTGAGGACATGAGGTCAGAAGGGGACGGCAGATCAGGACCTGGGATGGAGGGCGTAGTGGCTGCATGGTTATTCGTGTGCATAAGGTGACCAGTGGATGGTGTCACAGAGCCCCTCCCAAAGGCCCACGACCCCGTGGGCAAGCAGGAAAATCCCGATGAAACTGGGCCACCAAACGAGGGGCATGCATATCCCGGGCAGGAACCCAAGAGCGCTCCTCAGGACCGTAACCCAACCAATCCACGAGATACTGGAGCTGCCCCCTGAAGAGATGAGAGCCCAGAATACCCCCAACCTCATAAACATCAGGATCATCCAGTGACACAGGGGCAAGGCGAGAGACAAGGCGCGTAGGACCAGGGCATGGTTTCAGGAGGGAAGTATGAAAAACTGGATGGACCTACCAGGTTAAAGGAAGAGATAGGCGATAAGCCACAGGACTCAGGACACCAGACACCCGAAAAGGACCAACAAACTTGGGAAGCAATTTGCGACAGCCAGGCAAGTGTAGATACCGGGACGACAGCCACACTCGGTCCCCCACACGGTAAACAGGAGCAGCAACCCGTTTCTTATCGGCTGAAGCTTTCATGGCCAACTGAGCATCCTGCAGATGGGCAAGAGTCTGGCTGTGAACCATGGCCAAGTCGCGAACACAGGATGAGGCAGCAGGAGCACAAGAGGATGCATAATCGGGAATGGGCAATGTACGGGGGTGTTGGCCATAAAGGGAGTAGAACGGAGAAAAGCCAGTAGAAGAGTGCAAGGAGTTGTTATGGGCGAATTCAGCGAGATGTAGCAGATGTACCCATGATTTCTGATGTTGTAGTAAAAGACAGCGTAAATATTGTTCCATGGCCTGATTTACCCTTTCTGTCTGGCCGTCGGTTTCCGGATGGTAAGCAGAGGAAAATCGTGCATCAATACCTAATAATTTAGTGAGCGCACGCCAGAAACGGGGCGTGAATTGTGAACCTCTGTCAGAAACCAAGACCGTAGGGAGCCCAAACAAACAAAAAATGGTCTTGAAAAACAGTTTTGCCACAGCGCGTGTCAATTGAGGCTTTCGCTGCCACCTTCTTGCCCCCCCCTCCCCCTTCGGCTGACTCCCACCCTGACACAGCCCTCTCCACACTCCACTCTGCTATATCTGATAGTCTTGATATCCTTGCCCCTGTCATGAGAATCCGCCTGAAGCCTAAAGCCAAATGCAACTCCTGGTATGACTCGGATCTCGTCACCCTAAAACGCAAGTGCAGGGTGGCAGAGAGGAAATGGCGTGCTTCATGTATATCCTCTGACAAACTGGCCTGCCGCCTGCTCCAAAGGCAATACCGTCTCTCCGTTCTCACCAAGAAGAGAGCCCTTATCCAAGCCCGCATCTCTGCTGCATCTAACAACTCGGCCGAACTCTTCAAAATCTGCAAGGAGCTTGCCAACCCTGCTGCAGTCTCTACCTCTCCTGTCCCCTCCCAGGCCCTCTGCACTGCACTGGCCTCTCACTTCGTCTCTAAAACTCAGGACATCCTGTCCACACTCTCCTCCTATCACCTCCCTCCATCTCTTCCTGGCTCTCCCTCTGGCCCTTCTGCAGCCACCCCTCCTCCCTCCTTCTCTGCCTTTCCCCTTTTTTCTGCTGACGAGGTTTCCAGACAAGTCCGATCTATGAAAGTCTTGTCTAAACAGGTTTACCCCTGCTTCTCCAAAACTATCAAGGACCACATCGACTCCCTTGCTCCTGCCCTGGCTGATTTTTGCAACCACTCCTTCGCCTCTGGAGTCTTCCCATCCCCCCTTAAGCACTCCCTTGTGCATCCTCTTCTTAAGAAACCCTCTTCCGACCCCGCCTGCCCAGCTAACTATCGCCCAATCTCCATCACTCCCTTCCTGGGCAAGCTCCTGGAGAAACTGGCCATCTCCCAGCTCAACCTCCATGCTGAATCTGTTGGTAGTCTTCATGACCATCAATCTGGCTTCAGAGCTGCCAGAAGCACGGAAACTGCTCTCCTGAACATCCGTGAGGACCTGCTCTCAAACCTCGACTCCAACACTCTGTGTGTTCTCATTCTGCTCGATCTCTCTTCTGCTTATGACACTGTCAACCATGCCATCCTGCTCAACCGTCTCCGTGATAACCTGGGTATCACTGGTCAGGCTCTGGCGTGGCTGACCTCTTTCCTTTCCAACCGACCCTCCCAGGTCCAACTGGGGTCCTTCCTCTCTGACATCTTCTTCTCTACCTGTGGTGTCCCCCAGGGATCTAATCTCTCTCCCTGGCTGTTCAACCAGTATCTGGCACTCCTTGCCCACCGCATCGCCACTCTCTGCCCCAACTTTCAGTGCTATGCGGATGATACCCAGCTCATTTTCAGGCTACCCTCGGCCTCCTCCTCTCCTTCCCTCATCTCCGACTGTCTGTCTGCCATCCAGGAATGGTGTGCCGCCAATGACCTCTGCCTTAATGCCAGTAAGACTGAGATTCTACTCATCGGCACACCCACTCCCTCCTTCCCTGCAGCGCTCTGGCCAGCCTCGCTTGGCCCGCTTCCTGCTCCTACTTGCAAGGCAAAAAACCTCGGGGTCATCTTCGACTCCACACTCTCCTTCTCTCCTCATATTACTGACGTCTCTAAGAAGTCTCACTACCAGCTGCACCTCCTCAGAGGTATTCTTCCCTTCCTCTCCTTCCCCCAGAAGCTCACGGTCTCCAGAGCCCTGGTTCTCTCGAAGCTGGACTACTGTAACAGCCTCTATCTTAATCTGCCTGCCTCTACTCTCCGCCCTCTGCAACTCATCCAGAACAGGACTGCGAGACTTGTCCTTGGCCTCAAGCCCAGGGACCGTATCTCTCCAGGACTGAAATCTCTACACTGGCTCCCTGTGGCTGCGAGGATTAAGTTCAAAACCCTCTGCATTGTCCACAAGGCCTTCTGGGGCCTGGGGCCTATATACCTTCAACTCTCTCTTCCTAAATATCTTCCTTCCCGAGCCCTTCGCTCATCTGTCTCCAACTCCCTCAGGGTCAGCCGCTTCTCGAAGCAACGAGCTGGGGGTAGATCTCTCTCTGCGGCAGGGGCCTCCCTCTGGAACAGCCTTGCTGCCTCCCTGAAACTTGAGGAGAACCATCTTCGGTTCCGGAAGCACCTCAAAACCTTCCTCTTTGCTTCTGCTTTCTCTCTCCCTCTCCCCTGCTAATTTCTTCACTGAAACTGCACTGAACCTGCACCTGGGCCACTCTCACCGACCTCGGTCCTTGGCCCAGCCACTCTCCACTTGCACTGCCTCCCTGGCAACCCCAGCACTGCGGGACTGTCTCTGCATCCCTTACAGCCCCCCCTCCCAGCACTTGTCTGCACTTACCTTGCACTTGCCACCAGCTGGCCCTATTTATTATTTATTTTTTATTCTACTTACCCTGTTCAGCACTTCCCCCTCTCCCCTTTCCCCTTGCACTTTTTCCCTTCCACCTACCCCTGCACTTGCGCGATCTGAATGACACCTGGCCTAGTAGGATCGTTGTCTGTCTTCCCCCTGTTCCCTCCTCCCTGCCTCGTCGCGCCTTGAAACACTTGTGTATAGGCGCGTTACAAATGCCATATCATATCATATCATATCATGTAGGTGCAGAGGGTATACCAGAACATGAAATAAAGCGAGCCATCTTTGTATAGGCGTCTACTACAACCCACACTGTATCATAACCCTGTGAACGAGGGAGATCAGTCACAAAATCCATTGTAAGGGTATGCCAGTGTCTGGGAGGAATCGGCAAGGGCTGTAACAGACCCAAGGGGTGGCCCCTACGGGACTTACACTGGGCACACACTGAGCAGGTGTTGACATAATTCTCAACGTCACGCCGCATCGAAGGGCACCAGCTTTTAAGTAGATCCAGAGTACGCTGTTTTCCTGGGTGGCCATGGATGGCAGCATCATGAGACCATTCCATAGCTAGATTTCGAGTGTCACTAGAGGGTAGGAACAACCTGTTGTGAACAAAAGGTAGACCATCGTGATAAATGGGATCCCATTCTGCTAACTGTTGTGGATGTTGGGAAACCCATGTGCGTATGGCTGACAACAGAGGAGGCGAAGGAGTGCATAAGCATACTACATGCCCGTGGTCAAGCACCGTTTCTGGGAAGACCGGAAGCGACACCCCTCCAGGAGAGCGGGATAGAGCGTCTGCTTTACCATGAGACAGACCAGGACGGTGTTTCACAACAAAGTCATAGGCTGCGAAGAATAAGTGCCAACGCACCTGATGACTATTGACGCATTTGAGGGATGCGAGATCCTGCACTATCCTGTGACAATACCGCTCCCAAAGCAAAGGATGATGCGTCTGCCTCGATAATGAATGGCAACTCCGGATCTGGGTGTTGTAGGACCGGAGCTGAGGTAAACGCAGATTTCAAGGACTCAAAAGCGGCTTGATATTTGGGGGTCCAGATAAATGGGACACGTGGACTGGTCAATTTAGTTAATGGTGCCACTATAGTAGAAAAACCAGGGATGAACCGCCGATAAAAATTGGCAAAGCCCAGGAAAGACTGTAAAGACTTCAAGTTTACCGGGACTGGCCATTCCAAAACGGCTCGTACTTTAGACTGATTCATAGTCAATCCACCCGGTGATATGTGGAAACAGAGAAATTCTACTTCTTTGGTATGAAACTGGCACTTCTCAGGCTTAGCAAATAGCGCATTCTTGCGCAAACGGGATAGGACTTCTTGGACGTGAAGGATGTGTTTATCTAAAGAGGAGGAAAAGATCAGAATGTCGTCCAAATAGACTACCACATAATTGTCCAGAATGTCCCCAAAAACCTCATTCATAAACCGCTGGAAGGTGGCAGGGGCGTTGCACAAACCGAAGGGCATTACTAGGTATTCAAATAAACCCTGTCGGGTGCAAAATGCTGTCTTCCACTCATCCCCTTTACGGACACGTATCAAGTTGTATGCTCCCCGGAGATCTAATTTGGTGTAGATTGAGGCGTGTGTTAACCTATCCAAGAGTGGAGAGATGAGAGATATGGGGTATCTATCTTTGATAGTGATGGCGTTCAAACGTCTGTAATCTACACAAGGGCGAAGATCCCCCTCTTTCTTTGGAACAAAGAAGATAGGGCATGCAGCAGGTGAGGAGGAGGGGCGAATATGGCCTAAACGTAATGCCTCCTGCAAGTATTCTTTCAAGGCTTTATCCTCTACCAGTGATAAAGAATAGATTCGGCCCTTGGGGATCTGAGCGTCAGGGACCAGATCTATGGGGCAATCGTAGGGTCTGTGTGGAGGTAGACTCTCTGCGGTGCCCTTGTCGAAGACTGACAAAAACTCGTGATAAACTGGAGGTATGTTGGAAAAGACAGCACCAACCATGTGCGAGGTGGAAGAGTGATGTTCATCAGTCTCGGATAGGGTCAGATGTGCTACTGCACCCAACGCTGCAGCAGGTGTATCGATTACCTCCTCTCTCTCGATAAGACAAAAATGTTGACAAACTTCGGATTCAAAACAGACCTGACCAGTACCCCAATTGATTAGCGGATTATGTTTTTTTAACCAAGGGATGCCGAGAATGATACCAGACTGAGGGGTGGTTATGTGGTCAAAAGCGAGTGTTTCCCTGTGTGTTTCCTGGATGACTACTTCCATGGGAGCAGTCTGTTGTCGAATAGGTCCAGAAGCAAGGGAAGTCCCATCCACAGCCTGCACAGGCTCGGGAAACTCCTTGGTAACTAGTGGAAGGTTCAAGGCATAAGCCATTTGTCTTTCAATAAAGCAGCCAGTGGCCCCGGAATCAATGATAATCTGAACGGGATACATTGTGTCAGGAGTAGGCTTTAATAAGGCGTGGACTGTGACTGGTCTAATAGGCCCAAATGCCGGAGGAGAAGAAGAGGGGGACTGTGGAGAACTTGTCCTGGCCCCCATATTCAGGGACGAGCAATCGGAAAACCCGGATTCTTTTGCTTTGGACGGCGTGGACAAGTCTTGATGTAATGTCCATTAAGTCCACAATAAAAGCAAGTGTTGTCGGTTCTCCGCCTTTCTCGTTCCGTCATAGTTATAGGGCTACGTATTCCACCCACTTGCATGGGTTCGCTGGATACATCAGGAGAAACCGACAACTGTCTACCTGAGAATCTGACTTCTGCCTTGCGCTCGGTGCGTCGAGCGTCTAACTGGAGTGTTAGATCAACCAGATCAGAGTACTGAGTCGGAAGCGACAGCACCACTGCCAAAGCGTCCTTAATGGAGCCACTTAGACCTCTGTAAAACACTACAGCCTTCTTGTTTTCGGGCCAGGATGTTTCTGCCGCTAACTGGTTGAATCGTGTTATGTACTCTATAAGGGTGCTTTTCTCCTGAGAGAGATCTAGTAATTCCAAATCTCTGGATTGAGCTTTGTGTCTGGTGTCAAAAACCTTAGAAATTTCAGTCACTAGCAGGTCAAAGTCATAAAGGGCTGGATGATTGTTTTCAAGTAATGGGTTGGCCCATGTGGCGGCGACGCCAGACAAATAGGAAAGCAAAAACGCAGCCTTGGCAGGTGCATCAGGGAACGCTGAGGGTCTACAAAGGAAATGTAATTTACATTGATTCAGAAATGTACGGAATTTCCTAGGGTCTCCCTGGAATCTCTCAGGGGGTGCTAGAGGAAAAGGAGTGGGGGCAATTACTGGTGTGATGATGGAAGGGGTGGAAGAGGTGGCAGAAGGACCAGGGGTTGGAGGTGTGGGGTCCCCAAATTCAGAATCAGGAGGTAGGGGATGGCAAGCACTCTGAAGGGAGTCAAGGCGGTGGTGCAACGCCGTGGTGGCTGCGGCCATATCGGCCCTCAAGGTAGTAACTGCTTGCAGTAGAGCGGCCATGGGGTCCCCAGCCGATGCCTCCATAATCTGAACGACCTGTCGGCTTCACAGTCTGTTATGACTTGATGGTCGTGAAGATTATGGGGCCTGTGTCCACAAGTTCCACTCAGAAAGATACAAATAACTTCCTGAGCAATCCTTGAGGCCACAGGTTTATTGAGTGCCGAAGAACGCCAGGAACCAGGAACACCGGTGACCCCTCAACCGCTGTAAAGCAAGCAATGGGTCAGTACAATGGCAAACAATACACTGAATAGCGAGGTAACAAATATCGAGGGGCTTACCAAGGGTCTGGGGACAGGAAGAACAAAGAGGAGAATGGAGGTGTTCCGTGTGGCTGCAGAGTGTAGCAAGCGGCAGCGGGTAGGCGTAGATTGTTGTAGAAATAGGCACTGCAAGACCTGTATGGAAAGGGTACTCCAAAAGGTAACAGAAGAGGAAATCCGAAAACAGTCCGTTAAGAGTTCCAAGGTCAAAAGCCAGCCAAGTTCGTCGTAACCAGAGGGTAATCCAAAGGAATCCAAAAACACAGTTCAAAGGTCCTGAAACAGCAGAACAAAACAGTATCCAAGGGCTTAACAGAGGAATCCAAGAAGAACAGTCCATAGTCCAGGTTCAAGATGTGGAGACAGGAAGCCGAACAGTGCCTGATTGGGTCAGCTGTGAAGCACTGAATGAGCGTTCCCTCTCAGGTTTTGAAGGGGCCCAGGAGTGTCACATGACCCCATCACGTGACCGATGATGTAGCACGTTTCCTTGTCACATGACCCAAGTTTTCAAAACGCTGCCGGGTCTTCCTGAGGGCGTGATGAAGCAAAGGAAAAAGCCAGCATTTCCGTCGACTGTCTCTAAGACGCCAGGGCAGCTGCCAACGTTGCAATGGGTGAATATGACCATAGCGCGTTAGATGCCCTCGTGTGCGCCACTGCCGTGCTGCTTGAGGGAGTGAGGACATGAGGTCAGAATGGGAAGGCAGATCAGGACCAGGGATGGAAGGAGTAGTGGCTGCAGGGGAATTCGTGTGCATAAGGTGACCAGTGGATAATGTAACAGCAACCATAGAGCGTGAATGTTTTGCCATTGTGTGGTCTTTGAAGAAGTTTAGGCCATACTTGTATGGATCTACTTTTGTAATTCAAATTGACCCCCAACCCTTGAGATGGTTAATGCAAATGAAAGGGGCGAACCCAAAACTTCTAAGATGGTCAATCTACCTGCAAGGGTTTGATTTCACCATTGAGCACAGAGCAGGATGTCACCACCAAAATGCTGATGGTCTCTCAAGGATGTTTTTAACCGACTAGAGTGAAGAGATTCACCCAGGAGTGGATTAAATCCTCCTGTCCCTTAGTCTGGGGGGTGAGTTTTAGGGAGAATTCTCCAGTATGGCTACTTTCCGTTACCTACTGAGTCCCTCAGCAGCTTTTGTGGATTTCTAGGATTTTTTTTTTCACCTGGTAAGAGTGTGAGCCTTTTTTCCCACTCTTACAGCTGTTTTCCTGTCTGTGTTTAACATTTTTGTTTTCATAGACTGTGGAGCCTCACCTACTCCGTAGGCATCATCTTTTTACTGTGTGTTACACAGCACCTTCAGTGCAGTGACACAGGGTTGTCTTTTTCAGACTTCTCAACTCCGACTCCATTTTCTGGGACTGACTACTGTCTCCCAGAACATGTAAAGTTGCCATGACTTTATTAGTCTTTTTAAACTCACAGACCCAGTACAAACTATCTTACATAGAGTTCTGGAAAGGGTTAATATTTATACCTTTTTGTCTGTTTCTAATAGAACACTGTTTCATTCCCTTTTAATTAAGATTCGGCTGGTGGTAGTGGTAACTACCCTATTTTTCCTACCGCGGTTATTTTGAATAGCCTTGGTATTGTTTTAGGCTATCTTGGTAGCCTCGAACTTAAACCCACTGGACCATGTACATTTTTATACGGTTACAGCTGGGTTTTGTAAAAGTCTTTCTCGTGTTTTACTCTGTGCGCCAAACCAGGTTTGGTTCCTTTGTACGCTGTCCTTTCGCGGGCTTCTGCGCAAACGCCCTCCTTAGGCACCTGAATGTCTGAGGGGGACAGGATGTGAGGGACGGGTTTAGGACTCCCTGCACAGGGTCTCCTTGGAGACCCATGTCGCACTCTGATATGATTGGCTCTGGTGACTGTCCCGGCGGGACAGCCACCCTGTTGTGTGATTGACAGCCAGGCTGTGTGAATGGGGGAAAACTGCATAAAAAGCAGGTCTCTGGGACTGAGAAGGCAGAGTCGCCACTGGATCGAGAGAACCGAAGAGAAGCTGACAGAAAAGGACCTCTACCACGACTGAACCTCCCGGTGAAGCCCTGCTGTGGATCCGAATCTTCAAACTTCGACGACAGCGAAGATCTGCAAGGAATCTTCTCCCCTTGAGCTGGTGGGAACAACCAGTTAACGAAACTGCAAGCCAAGCCTCCCTCCTCTGGTCGGATTTGCTGTACAGAGCTACAGTGACCCAGATAGCCAGGAGGAACGGACCCTGCTTGGGTTTTAAGGAGCGCACCTTTTATTTGTCGCTTTGCTCCGCTGCTGGTTTCTTCTCTGGGCAGTGCAGGACCCTCCACTCTTCCTCCTTCTTGTCAGTCCGACAGTCGCTTCAGGAATCATGAGCCTGCAGGACCTGCCATCAACGTCTGCCTCAGCTACAGCATTCTTCTGCTCTAAAGTTACTGTGAAAACCCGGTTGTTCGTTCGTTCGACCGCAGTGAAAGTGTGTGAAATCTTTCGCCAATCCATGGGCTTGTCCTTCTCTATTCTTTAAAGTAACTTTTCGCCCGACCAACTTCATTCTGAACTCTTGGCAAAGACGTAACCACGAACTAGCCTGAACTGTGTGATACTCTGAAAAAGACTTTGGTCCAGTGACTTTGGCCCTCGCCTCTTGATTTGATTTCCTCACTGTAGTTCCTTTTTCTAGATTGCCCTGCTTACCCACTTGTTGGTGCTGCTCAACGTTTGTCTAACTTTGTCATTCCCTCCCTTTTTATTACTGTAGTGCCATTTTGTTGACACTTCATTTTGAGCCTACCTTGTCCAGAATCTATTGGGTGTGGTGTAGTGTATTAGCATTGTTATTTTTCAACTGCTTGATAATAGTGAAATGTTTAATAACTGATGTGTAAATAAATGTATATTCTTTTACTCAGAAACCTTGAGTCAGTGTTTGTTTGAATCATAGTAATTGCTGTCCTTTGTGTAACTATTGATACTGCTCACTTTACTCTTGAGATAAGTTTGACTGCTCAGCCATCGCTACAACTTTACTGTGTAGTACAGGCTTGTACCAAAGGTGAATGTGTACTGTCACTTGTAGTCTTAATTGTGTGTGGTATTCCCAAAGGGTACTGCATATAGTTCTGCCTAACACAGGCCAATGACAATTCGGGCGCAGAGCGAACAGGGAAATGAGTCCGCAGAACGGACTCAGATATCACAAATTATTTGGGACGTACATTTCAGTAATTTGCAACAAAAGTACTGGTCGGATTTCCACTACAAACACACAAAAGCACACTTTCTGATCCAAGCCCCACGCTACTGCTGCACATTTGGTGAAAACCCGTCCAGCCATTTGGGCTGTAGCCATGTGCAAAGTTCTTCCCCATTCAGTCTATGGGGGAAAAAACGTTTTTGGGACTCCCCCCGATAACTTTGCCCCCCTGCACAAAACCTCACCCAACTTGGCAAAAAAATTCAGAGCAACCCCCTGTCACAACCCTCGCCCAAAACCCCCTCTGGCAAACCCATTGGCCAGGTGGAGTCAGGACTCGGGCCTCTAGAGCCTGGCATCCTCTTCAAAAGCCCTCATGGGGCGAAGTCCTCGCGCCTATAGCGCCAGGCTCATACACCATGAAAAACAATGTGCTTGGGAACTACTTTATTGTATTGTCAGCCAACCTGGAGGCATCCACATAGCTTGGTACCTTAGAACCAAGCTATGCGGTCTAGTGTTTCGGGTGTGGTAGCCTAGGGACTACTTTACCTGGACTATTTTGTTGGGGCTATTTAAACCACACCCGAGCAAGACAACACGCTTCGCGTTACTTTACAGCTTGCAACGTGACGCTCACCGTGTCCAGCTATTCCCTCGAACCTCGGAGAAGCAGAACCTGCAAGGAGACAAAAGGAACATCATTAGCAGCAGCATCTTACCTGCAGTCTTCATCTTTAAACACTCGCAGCTACTGAGAACAGCTTCCTCGAATCTGCACGCCTCCCGGACAGAACGACCTGAAAGAGGAAGATAGTGGCAACATTAAGGAAAGCAGTAGAGACATTTACAAATTACGAACTGCTCATAAGGCTTACCTGGCTGGTTGCCTCTCGGATGGCACCACTCCAGACATTCCACTCGCGCTGAAGAACACAGCGACCTACAAGGAAGGAAAACACAGGTTAGCAAAGGCAAGACTTCGCTCTTAATGCACCATCATTTACCAGCGGGGCTCAACCAAGCCAGTTCACCGCGCTGAAGCTCTGCATACCTAAGGGAGAAATAAGAGACATTTTAAACAAAGAAAGGCATGCAGGATAGCAACAAAACTAAAGAACAGCAATAAGACCTACCTGAACAATATCAAACGGGCCAGCGTCAGTGAAGTAACTGGACCGCACTCGCCCATGAAAGACAATGCG
Source organism: Ambystoma mexicanum (assembly GCF_040938575.1). NCBI lineage: Eukaryota > Metazoa > Chordata > Amphibia > Caudata > Ambystomatidae > Ambystoma > Ambystoma mexicanum. Next base: position 236,058,849 of record NC_090933.1, read on the forward strand.
CCCCTGCAAAGAAGGCAGGACAGAGAGCACGCCTAATTCTACCACAAGGTGAGGAGAGGGCGCCAGAGAGACTGAAACATACGGGGGTGGAGGGAGGATACTTACCCCAGTCGGTCAGTCTTGAAAACAGTCCTCCTGTATTTTCAGGCAGAACCTTCCCCGCAGACCACATCATGGCAAAGCTGAGAAGCATACCAGCGAGTAACCTGGCTGAGTGGAATCCCTGTGGATACCAGGTGAGCGTAACACTCCCGCCCTGTAATATATTTACACATATTACACGGCCACGTTAGCGGCCGTGTAGTTATGGTTAAGTTGCTGTTTCCATAGGAAGAGCACTTTTTGGGCAGCCTATAACTCGGCTGCCCCTGGACGAATCCTCAACAAAGTTTGCAAACAAAGTATATGGGCCACTCTGAATTTATTTTACAAAGTTTGGTGATGTTTGGTCCAGGGGGGGAAAAGTTATAGGGGGGGTCCCAAAACGTCTTTTTTTCCCATAGACTGAATGGGGAAAAACTTTGCGCACGGCTACAGGCCAAAACCGTTGGACGGATTTTCACCAAATTTGCTGCAGGGGCAGGGGCTTGGACCCGAAAGCGTGCTTTAGTAAATTTGGTGACAATCTGTCCATTACTTTCCTTTAAAATGACCAAAAAACATGTCTCAATAAATTAGTGATATCTATGTCCGCTCTGCGGTCACATTTCCCTGTTCGCTCCACGGACATGATACCGATTGGTCAGGGGGGTGGCGTCATCACCGCAGACACGCAACGTCTTTGCCGATTGGCTACATCGCGCCGTGATGTACATCAGAATGTGTGGATGCGCCCTACATCTTGGATCCGAATTCAGCGCGCTACCTACCAGAGGCGAAATGCTGTTTTGGAAACTGTTTTCCTCTCCTACAGTGCGTGGGGAGGATCACAGAGGAAGAGATGGGTTAAATACTGTACTTGTTTGGCCGGTAGATGTTAATGATGTATTCGCCATGGGAAATGGTGTTTGGGAAATGATTTTGATTTCCTAAAATGCTTGGGGAGGTTTAAAGAGTAAGAGACGGATGAAATACTGTACTTGTTTGGTCGGCAATTGTCTATTACATATTCTGCATTGGCGCCTTCTTCAGGATGTTTGTACGTGCAGAAAATTAGGGATCTAATAAGGATACTATTTGAGTCTGTGCTGTGTACTTGTGATGTTATCTTTGATGTCCTGGGTGTTAGTCTTAGCAGTGCACTGTGGTGGCACAAGTTATGGTTGCTTAGCTGGTGTTAGTTTTAGCAGTGCACAGTGGTGCAGGCAGTTATGGTTGCTTAGGCTACCATAACTGGCGAATTTCAGGGGTTTTTGGGTTTTACCGCAAACCATAATGTTATGATTATAACGTTTTTTTTAGGGAATTTCACAGGTTTTTAGTAGTGCAACTTAACCATAACGTCCCCTTAACAACCTTTTTTTTGTTGTGAATATATATATATATATACACAACACTAAGAAAGTTATGGTGTGTTTAAAAAGGTTTGAAAATAAAACTTTCACCTGAAATGTGAAAGTTGGAAAGTCCATTAGAGCCAGGTCACACATTCCACAACGCCACCTAGCACCCATCGCTGGAAGTTCATTGTGGGTATGCAAATTTGCCCAAATGCTAACCTTTTTTCTCCAGGAAATTGTCTTTGTCTAAGAGTGCAGTGCTACTTTATACATAGATTAATGAACCCAAGACAGACATTTGCAAGGCTGCCAGGACAACTATATACCTGGTTTCACCCTTATTAGGCATCATCACTGTAGTATAGTCCTGACAGCCCTGTGGTTGGTGCATTTGGCCATGTATTCACAACACCAAGAAAATTATCGTGGGTTTGAAAAGGTTTGAAAAAAAAACTTTCACCTGAAATGTAAAAGTAGGAATATACACACATACAAGTATATATACAGTGAAAAAACGAAAGCCCATGAATTTTAGTGGGTGTTGGATGTGACAACAACTCTAACTCGGAGTTCAACCCATTTGGTGTCATTCATAGTCATTTTTATGCCTTGTTTATGCCATCTGCATCATCTATGTGTTCATGGTCTAAACAGGGGTAAACATGGTCAGGTAGTTTGCACTTCCAACACCCGTTGGATTTCGTGGGTTTTGTTTAAGTGCATTGTTTCACCTTAAATATCTCTTAACTAAGGTTTTTCAATGAATTTTAAGGGTTTTGTAGTGATATATCTTGCCTCACCTGTAGAAGTGAATAACCATGGCCAATATCCTTTGCCTTTGGCAGCGCCACTGGCTTCTTTGTGCCAATTAAGGTTAAAGGCTACGGGCCACTATCCCCTTTGCACCATTTATGGTAAAAGACCATTACCCACTGGCTTATTTCCCCCAAATTTGAGTAAAACATTGCGGCCATCGGTGATGGCCACTAGCCGCTTTGCACTCGTTAGGGTAAAAGACTGTCACACACTGGACATGGCCCTCGACTGTAACCACTGTTCACTTTTTCCCAATTAGGCTAAAAGACCATGGCCCGCTTACCATGGCTTTGGTCATGGCCAGTGGCAATGGCCTTCATCTGTGGCTACGTCCTCCACCAAGTAGGACTTTGCCATGACCACTTACCATTTTGCACCATTTACGGTAAGAGGCAGGTGGCCCCTTCCTTTTGTTTCCCTTCTTTGATGCCTGGGATATTATCCCCCACCCTTCTGTGGCTGTTAATTCCCATGATAATGCTAATTGCCGGAACGGCGGGGAGCTCATATTCGAGTCTTCTCATAATTCGGTGGCGGGGACCTGAACATTTACACTTTTATGTAAATGGCGCCCGCCGCCAAATTTTCCTCAATTGCATGGCGGAATGCCAAAGGGGAGTGGAACAAGCAGAGTACACGCTTGTGCGCCACCCTTTTGCACTGTGCCGTGCAACTGTGTAAACACTGTCTGTCATGTATGCATAGCATGTGGTTTTTACAATGGATTCCTATGGGGTCTGCCTCCATTTTGCTAGTGTAAAAAGCCCTCCGACTCCATAGGAATGCACAGCATTTACGTCAGCATGAAAATCCATGCTGATACGGATGCTGTAGTATTTGTATGGCGGAGGGGAAGGGAGGGGCGGAAACATAAGGTACTTTCCGCCCTCCTCTAAACCATACAAATCAATAAAAATGAGCCCTGACATGAATGATTGGCGTTAAAGCCTTACGCAACACCATGCATTAACGTTACGGGCTCATCCAAAATGGAGGAAAGCCCATGAAAATAAAGTCTGTTCCCAAGCCCTCCCCCCCAATTCTCCCTGCCTACCACTCATCCCATTTTGGTCTCCCCACATCCCCCTGTAGTCAAACTGTCTGCCCCTGACCTTCTCTTAATATAATTTTGCCCACATTTCTTTATGTGAAGCACTTCATATTTCTGCGATAATGCTGCAGTAATCCTGTGACATTTCCAGTGAAAACGAAAACGACCAGACTGAAAATGGCTTCTCATGCCCTCCCCAAAGTCTTCTACTGAACAATTGGTCCTCTATTGCCGCCCCAAATCTTCCATGATGTGAAATCTCCCCTTTCCCTACCCCAAATATCATGTTGAGGCCTTTTTCCCGATCCCACAGGATTCTTATGGAAACTGCTCACATTGGGGTAAAAACTGTGGCTGTTTATTTCTGAAAAACCACATTGCTACAATGCGCCATGCCGGATATATACACATTTGCTTGGCCAAGGGGCCAACCCTTCTCCATCACATTTAAAATAAAAACTACTGGGAGAATTTATTCCAAACCAGAAGGCACATCTGCACCGCTTTGTGCCCAAACTTGTTTATTATTTATCCCAGTGCACCTGTTCAAAGGATGCGCTTTTTCAGCTATGAGAAAATAAATGTAATCGATCAAGAACAGACTTTATTCAATTCGTAATAATATTTGAACCATTGAAAGAAAATGCCCCATGTTTTCCAATTTGGGAGGGGAGTGGGCAGGGCAGAGTTTCTCTCTTTCAAATTTCAGATAGATGTGTCAAACAAGTCAAAGGATTTGTCAATAGAATGATTGGAAAAGTCAATGGTTCTTAGGGTTCACCTTTATTATAGTGTGGCAGTCGTTTCCCTATGTGTGTGTGTGTGTGTGTGTATCTTTGTTAAAAGGACGTTATGTTTGGAACACAGGAAAACAAATCCCAAGGAACTCGCCATTATGGTTTGTAAAGAAACCAGAACTGTGCCACTGCCACCACACAACTATGAATTGCCCACGGCCATGCTTCCATGCTCTGCTCATGTCATTTCTCAGTATAATAATTCCCTTGTGGAATTGATTCTTCTATTTACTTTTTCACAGTTGTTCTGTTTTTGAGTGCCCTACTTAATGCGAAATATAAAAAGCGATCCATGAAAGGTTTTATTTCTTGTCCCTCACACGAAATATAAACTAGCTATTTGCCTTTTTCAATTGCCATTCTATGTCCTTTTCTTTTTTGAAGCCCAGTTCTCAGTTTTGTTACGTACCTATAATTTCAATGCTTTTTATTGATATGTTATATTACATCACCGGTTACATCACCAGTACCCATCAAGCTTGGGCTATGGCCATGCTCGTTGGGCACTTTGCCCCGGGCATGATCTTCGGCCATCCCCAACCAAGCTACCCAAAGTGGCCTCTTGGCCTGACCTCTGCCCATGCCAAGTGGGCTCTTTACATCCATTGCCCAGTCCATGGACCCCTGGCCATGTCTGAGGCCTAAGTCACCCAAATTAGGCACTGGGCCTGACCTGAGGCAAGGCATATTAACCACTTTACCCCGTAGTGGGTCCATGGCCATTGCCCATGGCCTGTGGCTATGGGTAGTACACAGTTTGCCAAAGGCTTCAGCCATGCCCTAAGCCACCTCGTGTCACCCAAAGTAGCTGCTACTTTACCCCCACTCCATGTTCGTGGGCCACTTGCCATGGGGCTAGGGTCATGGACATTGACCTATTTTCGTGGGCTATGGCCTTCGAGTTCAGTGTTACACAATACCAAATGTCCATGCCACTGTCAATATACAACGCAGTAAAGCACTTTACATGCACCTATCTGAGAACTATAACTAACACAATCACACAGTATGAATTACAAGTAGCATCACAATTCCTTTATACAGTCATATTTGTCAAAAGAAGTAGACTTGTATAAAGTGTCTCCTCAAGTCACAACCAAAAACAATGCTGATAAGTGATCAGTGAGTCATACATAAACTATGGACACCCATCATAGTTAACAATAGTCTGGGACAAACTTTCCCACAACAAACACAAATCACTTGTATTTTGGGATATTCATCATGGATGAATTTCACACAAACACTTTGAAAGGAAGCTCCCATAAAGGCTCAGCAGCTTTCAGAGAGTTAGGAGGTCACTGCTTAATAATAATTTTTTTTAAAAGTCTTCCAAAAGCACATGAGTAATTTGTTGGCTGTTAGCGAGGTGTAGAGATATTTAGAACAGTTGTAGGTGAAAGGGTAGGGATAGATAGCGAGTGATTGGTACCCAGCCAGAGAGTGAGATTTAGGATTGGTTTTGCTTAAGCACTGTTTGGTATTTTCACTCAATTGACGTGGGTGAACAACACAAGTGCCATCTCCAGAAATTTGGGAGGTGGGCGACACATCAGTCAGTGTCAGCCACTTTATGAAAGCTGGTGAGACACGTGCCTTTGGGTGACACCTGGTAAGTGGAGCAGGGGGAGACCGGAATCCTTGAGGGTAGCTTGTGGGAGAATCATGCTTGCCTGATTTACCTGGGCAGGAGCAGTAGAGATTCAAGGAGGTGAGCGACACATCATTCAAGATCCATCTCTTGATGCAAGCGGGTGAGATGCTTGACAATTCAGTTCAAGCGTATTTGTGGAATTACCATATTTATAAGAAAACATATTTTTAAAATATATTCTAGTTAAATACAACATTAAATTCCAGAACGACTCCCAGCTGGCTTAAATAATTATGGCACAAAATGATCAACATAGCTAAAATCCAATACAACATCTGCCATTTAAAACATCCGCATTTCTGCTCAACACATATTCCCTCACCTTAAGGGTCTGATGGCCTCAATCTTGGTCTCACCGACCCTAAGGACAAAGCTGCTTCAGCCTTTGCCAAAGATCTTAAATACCTAGGCTTCAATGAAAAAAGTCACTGACCCCACCGATTCCAAAGGCCTCACCCTTGACTGGTTGGCAGACCATAACTGCTCCTCCACCATAACATCCAACCTGGCTAACCCATGGACAGATCACAACTGCATCCAATTCTCCATCCCCACTAAATCCACCACCAAAACACTCTCATATGCGCCCAATGCTATGATCAGAAGTTACAAAAAACTCACTGCAAACAATCTCCGTCCCTTCCTAGACATCAAGGAAGTTAAAGCCCCATTCGCCAATGACCCCAAGGTCCTGATTGACATCTACACTCGCACCCTCACCAAAGCCATCAACGCCATAGCCCCTATCGAAGACAAAAAAGAGACAAAATCTATGAACACTAACTCTTGGTTCACCGATGACTTACTGGTCCTCCGTTCCAACCAACGGACTGCCCTTTCCAATTGGAAGTCCAATCCCTGTGACTCCACCAGAGATGAATTCAAAAGAATTTCAACAGTATACAAAAAGGCTATATTCCTTGCTAAGTCCAATAACATCAATTCCCGTATCTCCAAAGCGAACTCCAAGTCCAAGGAACTATTTTCCATCTTCAAAGATCTCACCTCCCCACCCACCAGCCCAGACGAGATCATCAAAGACAAAGCTTGGTGCACCAGTATACAAGAAGCACTTCTAAACAAAATCTCTCTCCTCCAAGATAAAATGCAAACTCAGCACACTCTCTTATCTAAAGTGGACCCCCCTGCCACACCACCCACCCCCAAGCAGAAGCCTCCCCATCCTCTATTCTCCTTCAGAGATGTCTCTGAAACTGAAGTCACTGCGCTCATATAACACATCAAACCATCCACATGTAAAAGCGATATCTGCCCACCCAAAATCAGCATTGACTACCTGGCCCCCCTCATCACAGCTTTCATTAATGCATTTTCTCTTCAGGCATCGTCCCAACTAGCCTCAAAGAAGCCTGGGTCCCCCTTCTCAAGAAACCATCCCTTGACCTGTCATCCCCCAACAACTACCGCCCCATTACCACCGTCCCATTCCTAATCAAGATCCTAGACAAAGCCGCCCATAATCCTTTCCAGCACTTCCTTGAAACCCACTCCATCCTAGGCAAAAGACAATCAGGATTCTGCAAAGGCCATGGCACTGAAACTGCCCTCCTGGACTTAAAGAACAAAATAACTAAAATAATGGACACAGGGAAATCAGCCCTCTTACTACTACTGGACTTATTAGCCGCATTTGACCTCGTAGATCATAAAACTCTCACTTCCCACCTTACTAGCGCAGCCCACTTCTCCAATCCTGCCACCTCCTGGATCACATCCTTCCTAGAAGGTAGAGCAATGAAAGTCTTCTCAGACTTAGCAAACGCTGCTCCCACCACCATCCACTGCAGTGTGCCACAGGGCTTGTGCACTGCCCCTACACTCTACAACCTGTTTACCAAGCCCCTTTTTGACAAACTCGACTCCTTCCGCATAGCCTACACCAACTATGCCAACGACACTCAAGTCCTCCTCCCCCTCACAGGTTCCTACGAACACAACTCGGCAGCCCTTCTCCAAATCTACTCCACCATCCAGGGATGGATGGCAACCAATGGATTATGCCTCAATGGAGACAACACTGAGATCATTCTCATAGGCCCTTAAGAAATATTGAACAAACTTAACCCTAAATACGACAACTTCATCATTGAAAACACCACCATCCCTGTGTCCCCGTCAGTAAAGACCCTAGACGTATATCTAGACTCCACCTTGTCTATGATCAGACAGGTCAGTGCCATTGCCTCTTCCTCTGCTCACACCACCAAACTTATAAACGCCGTCAAACCATTCCTTACCAACCAAAACTGCCTCTCCATCGCCAGAGCCACCATTGGTGCCAAGTTAGATTATTGTAATGTTCTCCTAGCAGGCACCTCAGCAAAAAACCTAAACCGGCTCCAGACGGTACAAAACAAGGCACTCAGAGCGGCCCTAAACATTCTGAAGAGAGATCACATCACCCAAGCCAGGAGAGATGCCCACTGGCTCCCGGTTAAGGAAATAATTACTTTTAAGACTTTTACCGTAACTCACAATCAGCCTCTCCGCCCCCTCCTACCTCTCCGAAACCGTTAACAGAGATATTTCTGCACGCCCCAGAAGGTCACAGCACACTAACCAACTATGCATACCGCCCATCAAAAGGGCCAAAGCAGGAGGTATAGGTTTCCCTTATCTAGCTCCCACACTTTGGAATGCCCTGCCCAACGTTCTTCGAGCTGAAACCTCCCTCACTACCTTCCGCAAAGGACTCAAAATCACTCTGTTTAAGTGACTCTACCGATTCTACCAGCAGTACTCCCCTAATATTGACTCTAACTAAGTATGCATAAACAGACTGCTACTGAATCTGCATATCATGACTTTTGCCTGTAACAGTTTTGCTCCACTGTAACAGAGATGGTCTTTCTGTTGCCTGTAACAGTTTTTATGCTCTACTGTAACCAGAGCTGTTCTTGTAACAGCCCCACAATGCCTCAGGGATGCTGTGTGCTATATAACTGTTAATAAATAAAATAAATAAATGGAGATTAAATAACAATGCCCATCCAATAACCAGATATTATGCTGTGGCAACAAGGAATGAAGGGACCGACTAAGTGGTGCCATGATGATTGCTATAAACTTTTATTTTATTTATTTATTGATTGTGTGACCTAGCTTCAACAAGTGAAACTTTACACATATAAAACAAATATAAAACAAACAAGAAAACATACAATCAATTAATTCATGTATAAAACAGCATACAAAAATCTTTAAAAACCGAACCGACAGAAGACCAAAAGAAAAGGTCAGATAAATGTCCTAAAATTACATTATATTAAAATAGTCTCAGAGAGTCTATCAATATACTTTTTACAATGTTCATCATCGTTATAACCAGTTGATCAGTTGGCTCAAAAAGAAGATTCTGCCATATCATTTCCCATGTAAACATAATACAAATCAAACATTTCACTCCTCTGAATAGCGAGAACAGGACATTCAATAGTTATATGCTTTATACTTTCAATGCAATTCTTACATAGGCGGCACGCCGATATTCTTTCGGCAATCTGTTCCTTGCACCTAAGACATTGTTAGTTTACAGTAAGTGTAACTTTACACATAGCCAAAATTCCCTTGATTGTTTGGACAGATATCTTCCCATACATTTCTGTATTTGATTGAATGGTTTGACATCCCAAGAGAAATGTGAAAAGATTTTGTACGTCTCGAGACAGCGTCTATTTACAATCCAAGCATTTTCAAATAGTTTCTTCTTTACCCTAGACGGTCTATACTCCAAATCCTCCAACAGTATGCCATTTACTTCCAGGGTAGATAAAATACCTGTCATCCAGGAATTCAAGGGGCTACAATCGCCCGCATTAAAGGGAGCATTAATGTGCACATGCAGGGAAAAGGCTGGAGGGAACAGAATGCTTCTCACTAGTTAGATTCTACGCCAGGTAATAAGTACTTCAAGTGGAACATGACCTAGAATGTGACATAGGGCTGCCATTCGAGTGCCTATGGGGAGTGCCAGCACTTGTTCCCAGATGAAAGACTCGAGCTTAGACCAGAGTAGCTCATCTTCTCGCACCTCCGCCCCATAGATCAATTTAGGAACCAAAATGTGGTTATACATTTTCACCACTGGTAGGAGGGAGATGCACCTATATTTCCTGTCCAACATTAGTATTTTGGTCACTGGCGCAATTGCTTCTAGTTTAAGAGCCTGGTTTGATAATACCAAATAACTTTTTGCTCTTAGGACAGCACCAAGATATTTAAATTAAGTAACCAGCTCCATTCTGGAACCATTTGTGTACCAAACAAAATGAGACCTGCCTACAGGAATCATCTGCTGATTCATAACGAAGATCTTTGACTTGGGCACATTAATATCTAACCCCAAATCCCAAAAATAATCAGCCACTGTTTTTAGAGACCTTTGGAGACCAATTGGGGTGCAGTCCATCAGGACAAGATCTTCCGCATATAAAAGATATTGCTGCTTCAAAGGACCCAGTCTAGGGAGATTGGCCATGATGTGTGCTAGCACAGCCCCTATAACCAAAATATAAAAGGTGCCAACACACATCCCTGACGTAAACCCCGCTCAACTAGGATCCAATCCGAAAATGAACCACGTTGATTCAACTTGACTTTAAGTCTGATGTCAGTATGGAGAAGTTCCAGAATTTTAACGAAAGGTTCAGGACAGTCCCAATCCCTCAGCATCTCCCACAACCTAGAGCGATCAACACATTCAAAGGCTTTTGTAATATCCAGGAAGGCCAAATATAAAGTATTTTTATTCTGTGCTGTCTGATTTGACAAAAGTTTGATCAACAAGCAGTTGAAGGATGTACCTGTTCCCCTGCGGAAGCCTGATTGGTTGAAATAAAATCTACCATAGTCTTCAGCCCATCATTCAAGGGCCTGCAGTATGCAGCATGAGAAGAATTTATAGGAGGTGGCAAGGAGGGAGTTTGGGCAGTAATTCAGATGTTCTGACCTATCTCCCTTCTCAAAGATCACAACTACCACTGCATCCTTCTATGACTGGGGAAACTGGTGAGTTGCAAGGATTTTCTGGAAAAGCACTAAAAGAACTGCTGCCCAAAATTTGGGAGCAGACTTTAAGGTAAGGTTAGATAGGCCATCTGGCCCAGGTGCATTAGTGATTTTGTTTTTTTTTTAAATTTTTTATTAGCATATGGTTTACAAGTTAAACCTTTTAGCTAAGAAGTAAAAAAGGTATTAAATACAAAAATACAAATTATTATCGAATTCTGACAATTCAAGAAAAAAAATCACAGAGAAAATTACAAAACCCAGTTATGCAGATTTTATCTCACATTTTTAGACCATCATGACAGTTTGGAATCAGTCCATCGATTCATAAAAAAGGTTTATTGAGGATTATTACTAGATCTGGTGCTATCCTCAATTATCACAAATAATTATTTCAGAAAGGCTAACAATGCCAATGTTAAAGACATCTTATCCCCCTGTGTCACTAGAATCCACCAATCTTCCGCATATAAAGTCAAAACGTCATTAAAGAACTTTCCCATCAACTGAGATCTGATGTCCCTTAGACATGGGCATAATAAAATTAGGTGATGCAATGAATCCTTGTAGAAATGGCACAGTCTACAGGAAAATTCCAGGATATTTGAGATCTTCCTTACTTCCATCACTTCCTTCGTTGGGAACAGATTGAAACAGGAGCACATAAACTGGCTACACAGACAGCTATTTGGAAATTTAGACAAATAGCTCGGGACCATTCCACAGGCCCTAGATTCCGGAAGTCTTTTGCCATATATTTTAGCTTGTTTCTAGCTTCCTGCATATCAATCTAATCATGTTCATACAATTTCTGCTTCACTAGGAGTGGATTCTCAACTAGGTCATCCTCTGTTAGATTTACATTCACCAGAATTGACCTGCAGCTCTCCCTCCACTCCACAAGGGACTGCTCTGAGTCATTTATCAGGTATTTCTTAAAGATAGCAAATCCTCCTGCATTAGTCGGCATAATGCACTTACGATAAAAAGAGAGAGTCTTCCAGACCGTTCGGGCATACATCGATGTAAGGCCAAGCTCCATTCTAAGTGCCTGGATTGGCATACACTTCGGCAGGGGTAATGCATGTCTCCAAAAGATTCCTTCCAGTTTGGGCCACACTGATGAATAAGCAAAGGAAACCTCTGACCCATAGGTCAAAATGTATTTTTAATAGCCAACAGCATACCCTCGATATCAATTTCCAGAATCTCCCAAGATTGAATTCCAATTGGTGCAATGCTGCTTTGCACCAGGTTAATGGACGCCAAAGGCTTAGCAGCATACCCATTTCTAAAGTAGGACAACCAAGATATGATATGATATGATAGTTTATTTATATAGCGCCTATACACAATGTGTTTCAAAGCACTTCAAGGCAAGGGAGGGAACAAGGGAAAATACAATGGGCCTCATTCCGAGTCCGGCGCTAACCAATGGTGGTAGTAGCGCCTTGGTCGGCACCGGACCCGTACCGGCACCGCCCTGGTGGAATGGGAAATTACCGCCCTATTCCGAGTTGACCAGGGCGGTAATTTCCCATTCCCCAGGGCCCTTCCCCATTCCCAAATGAGCCCCCATAGGACTCAATGGGAATGGGGAAATTGCAAATAACGGTGACCGTACTTTACGGTCACCGTTATTGGCTAAAAAGCCCCTTTGCGCCCTTGTCCCTAACGCCTGCTAAAAGCAGGCTAAAAGCAGGTGTTAAGGACGAGGGCGCAAAGGGAACTCGGAATGTGGCGGTAAGGGATTACCGGCACTGGTCTCGTTAACGGTGACCGGTATCCCTTACCGCCATACTCGGAATGATGCCCAATGACATTCTTATAGGCCATGAACTGTAAGGATGTATAATTAACCATCGTACTCGGCCTGACGACATTTCAGATAGTGCAAGAGCTAAGCCATAGATAAGGAAGGGAGGGGGAGAGTGGGAAGGAAATGGAAACAGACAGGTGACTACCGTACTAGGCCTGACGACATTTCTGGTAGAGCTGAAGAAAAACAAAAGGTGAGGGAGAGGGATGCAGAAAGGTAGGGGAGGAACAAAACAAGCGACTCTCATACTAGGCCTGACGACTTTTCATACAGTCCTGGTGGGGGCGTGGGGATGAAAAACACAGTAAGGGGAGTGGGGGGAGGAGACAGACGAGGTTGCTATCATATTAGGTCCAGGGACAATTTTGATAGAGTAAGTGCATAGAAGAAAGTAAGGGGAGGAGATAGGAAAAGGGAGAAGGGAAAGGAGGAGAGAACAGGGAGTTAGCAGTCAAAAGAGTGGAGAAGCAAGAGGGGAGAGTGAATACAATTGCAGAAGTCAGTAGTGACACATACTGTTGCAAGCCAGGATACAGGATGAAGATGGGAACAGCATGATTCAGTGCCACCAGTACAAGATGCAAAGGAAGTTCAGCATGAAAGTTGAGAAAGGGTGATGCACCGTGAATGAATGAAGTCCATAAAAGTCAAATCCAACATTGGCCACAAGATGGTGATGGTGAAACCAGAATTTATCAGGACAGACTCCTGCAGAAGTAGGAGCCAGAGATGGGCTGTAACAGGAGGTAGGTTTTAACATGGACCCCTCTTATTAGTTTCCAAAAACATGAGGAGTCTTTATTAGCAAGTGCAGACAGCATATGTTCAGCATCTCTTTGAAACAGTACATGTCTACTACCCCTCATCCAATTTCTCTAAACTAGCTTTAATCTTCTGATGGTGGGGATTCCGACATCGCTGAATGTCCTTGCATTCCTAATTTCTCGTATTCGCTGTTTCTTCCTTACACTGACCATTATATTATATTTATGCGTAAGGGAAAAACCTCTCAGAGACGCGTTTAGGCTTTTTAGATAAATGAGCCCTTCGGAACAAAACCTGTAGATAGGAACCAAAGAACGGGGGTGACATTAAAGAAAATGCACCATCATACAATTCCTGGTCGACTTTATTATTAAAGTGCATAGCTATGTTACGACGCCAAATAATAGCATGATCTCTAGGTCTTACCTCAATTGGAGCTGGTAAATGAGTCCCTGGAGCAGAGAAACAGGCCCAACTCAAACAGAAGAATAATTGAGAGTGATCACTACACTCATTAGCAACAGCCTCAAGAAATTCAAAGCTAGAAAAGAAGGCGCTAGAGTAAAATACATAATCCAGAGTGGAGGCAATTTGTCCATGGATAATTGAAAAACCGTCCACATGGGTGTCTAACATGAATGTTTCCTGTAGGCAAATCAAATCAGCAGTTTCCCAAATTAGATCATTAACACAGAGGTCGTTGAAGCCACGCATATTCCACGATAAGAACCTGATGGAATTAGTTCAATTTGAACCCCTTAGGACACAATTTTGTTCGTGAAGCGAGGTTATAATATGGGACCAATCATAGGCCACTGAACATTTCTCAGAGTGTGGGTAATTTGGGCCCTCTAATCTTGGTGCATCCAATTTAACATTATTAATCTGTGGTTCTCGAGGATAACAATTGGCCCCACCACCTCTGCCTACAGTTGTTAAAGGCGATATATCTACCCAGTCTTCAGACAATTGATAACCCAGGTTTAACAAGCTTGATGACTCTGATACCACTAGATATTTGATGAACTTGGAATAGAAGCCCACATTTCTCATATCCACCTTCTAAAATCAAGAAAAAATATTCTGGCAATATTTTAAGATGTTGATGTATGAAGGGTCGAAATTTTGTCTAAACAAGGCCAAAATATATTGACGATTAAGTGGATAAAAGTCCTTTACACTAAAAGTGTGTTTCAAGCATAGGTAAAATAAATCATCCCCTGAGTGCACCCCACATTCAGGCATAACATGCACTTGATCACTAACCTTTACCTCTTCCTTCTGAGGTAGTTTAAAAGTAGGAGCCTTAATCGGGCCTTTAGGGCCACGATATTGGGTAGATTCTGTAGCTCCAGGATGGAGGCGCTGAAGTACTAATCTCCTCCTATCTTCTAGTGTACAACAATGTGGGGATTTCTCCTCTAAGGTTGATGATTTTAAGTGAGTTGAGATAAAGGTGGTGGCTGAAGGCTGTAATGCTGACAAGGCAACTAGGGGCACTAACGTTGAGGCTACCTTTGCCTCACTCTCAAGTCCCTCAACACTAGCTAGTGTCACAACCAAAGGAGCGGTAATTACCTCATCAGCGGCTTCAATTACACCATTCTCGAACACAGCTGAATAGGTAGAGATCAAACTGAGGTTCAAGGGTTCAGAGATGGAAACTTTGATCTCGGATTTAGATATGACGCCATTAATGTGGTATTTCTGTTTACAGAACCTGCAAGCACATTTTGCTTAGTGCTATTCCCGGACTTGCGAATAGGTGCCGGTTTAGATGTATGAGTATTATTCGAGACAATTGTCTCAATGCCGGATAACCATGAAGCATTGCAGTCTTCAAAGAAGACTTCTGTCTGTGCTTTGATTGAACGCAAGAATTTCAGAGAACTTTTTTTGTGTTCAGCAAGTGGTACATTTGCTTTTTTTTTTAAACATTTTTAGTCTTTTTTTTTTCTTTTTAACCCCCTGTTCTTGTGGAGGCATTAAGCTTCTGGGTGGGGCCACAACAGCACTTGCAGCCCCCTCAGAAGAGTTAATGCCAGAAATAGGGGCACCACAATTAGCAACAGTGCTTGCAGCCACCTCAGAAGAGATGATACCAGAAATGGGGGCAACACAATCAATTGGTTCAAGTGGA
The DNA here is from genome assembly GCF_040938575.1 of Ambystoma mexicanum. Classification (NCBI taxonomy): domain Eukaryota; kingdom Metazoa; phylum Chordata; class Amphibia; order Caudata; family Ambystomatidae; genus Ambystoma; species Ambystoma mexicanum. The sequence goes on from NC_090933.1 coordinate 236,074,358, forward strand.
TAGTTGCCTCATTCTTTCAAGCTTGATTGAATCCCATCAACTGCCCTACGACCAGTTTTATCCAATGAAGTGCCTGAAGCACACCCTGGCACATTCACAACAAACGGGTCAGTAAAAGATGTTTGACAAGTAGTATAGGTTACTGGTTTCTGATCATAGCCTCCACCATATTTTGCTCGGATCACACATGTTAATAATCTTCATTCTTGCACTCTTTATACAATGTTGCCGCTTGCAACCTTGACTTCAACACAGACTGGTCTTGCATCATACTCCTCAACTCACTGGCTGTATTGATCTCTCCGGCGCTGCTTTGATTCTGTAGCCAAGGACGGTACCACTGTGGCTGCTGCTCCTCCTTGACTCGGTCAGCCATGCAGGAGGACCCGGGTATCTCTTCTCTGACACACAATTCAAGATTCTTCAGTCTGGTTTCCTGGCCTTATGCTTTTTAATTTGAAGGATTCTGGAAAGTAAAAGTTTCTCGGCAGAAAGGTCAAGGTTATCTCCCTCCTTGTGCACCGTTCTTGGTTTGCCGTCTTTCTCCCCTCGTTCAGCTACCTACTTGAAAATACTGTTCCTTTGTGTGCTTTGCCTTGCTCAGAGTGTGTTCTCGTGCTGCGCCTTTTATTCGTGGGTGAAGCTTAATGGTAGTTAGGTGTAAGTGGTTACCAGTAATTGCCTGACCTTGCCTGACCATGGTAGTGAGACAGGTCAGGTACAATGCTCGGGTTTGAGTCGGTTTTCTCGCAGAGCGGGCTGTCCGTGTGAAAGTGTTTGTGAAGGGAAAGGGGCGGGGTAAAGTTCCCAAATATCCTACCGGGTAGGATGGACTAAAGGTGTTACAGGTAAAGGGATACTGCGTCTCACCATCAGGTGTCCCCCTCCGTCTCCCCAAAGACCCCTCACCCAGTTGATACTCCCAGACTGGTTCACCCCCAGGGTCTGGATCCAAAGGCAATGGCCGTGTCCTGGCCACCCGAGAGAGAGACCCCCGTGAACTAGCGGGTGAGACACCTTCTGGTTTCTCACACTATGCACAGACAAAGTCCCATTCCAGAGCTTATTTTCAGGATAAGTTGAGTCAGAACATCTCAGGTAGCTGAGCTCAAGTTGGATATTGTGCATTATTCACCAAAGTTAACATCTGTTTTCATGAGTTGTGCCCCAGTAATGAGCCCTGTTGGTCAATCAAGACGAGCTAAACTGTCACTGAAAGAGCACCATGAACACACTCCGAGCTGCAAGGACTGCATTTGCCCCATCCCAGAGCTTATCCAAAAAGTCCCTTTTACCACTCCTCAACATCAACACATACTGCTGCTGAGCCAACCTGATTGCGTGTCTCTTGAACAATGGCAAAATTGGGATGTTAACTAAAAAGTAGACAGATGAAGTGAAAAGGAGATGGTACCCAACATTGCATTCACAGCAGCATACTTACTCCCCGATATGCCTATCTCACTAACTGTCGCATACCAGAGGGATTCGGAAATTACACTAGTCACATTTTAGAATTCACATGCATTCATTATATGTGACACAGAAGGTTGTATGATAGAAACGTATTATTGCCTTCACTAACCTAATTATGACAGAACAAATAGTACTCATTGACATACAATAGATTAGTCCGTGTTACATTTTGAGTCACCAAATAGCAAACACTGTCCCTGTACAGATTAATATCATTAACATTTTTTCATTTCCTCCTCGTCCGTAGCACACATTCCAGATGTTTCCACTACTTTCAGCCCAACTCTCCTGTTTGCAATGCTGCTACCTGACTATGGGATCATGCCCCACCTATGTACCTGTACCATTGCATTCTCAAACTGTGACAGTTGCCTCTCCTTGTGCCAAACACTATCTATAAAATACAGGTTAGAAAGAGAATAGGAAAGTAATTTATACATAGGTGAAGGCCTTGCCCAGTTTTCTTCATTAGGTAAGACCGGAGAAGATACAGTGGCAGTCACAGTTCCAAAATGAACAATGTCAGTTGGTGCTGACAGTTGTTCCTCGACTGCCAGTGCTTTTCTGTAGTTGGTATCTGACAGCCAATTAGGGAGAGCATGACACGGATCAATAACCTGGCCTGGTTGAGATACCTTAGTTTTAGAAGAAAAAGCAAATCCACCCCACCGTCCCAGAACACTCCAAGCTCGTATGTCCCACCCTGCCAGTTATCACATACCTACGCTTATTCCAGGGCCAGACCTTTATCTCTAACGGTATTATGACATGTGTAAGACTCAATTTCCTGCCCAGTCTGTTTCTAGTTTGTGACAGTATATATCTTTGACAAAGGGTAACACACTTTGACTGAACAGTGCATACTAGATACCCAAAGCTACGTGGCCCAGACCTTTTATAGACCTCATTTTAGTGGTGCAATGCTCTTTTTACAACAGGAAGTTTACACCCAGGCAGGTTTCTCTGGTACCTTAACGGCTGCTCCAGTAACTGCTCCAGTAACCAGTAGTAACTGAAAGGGCCTCCACCACCTGGACGCCAAAGCCAATTTCTACTGGAATCGATTTACAATGGTGGGCCCCCCACACTTGATGAAGCTAACGGCAGGCCTTCTGTAGCTCCTTCAGCAAGGCTTCTTGCACCTGTGTAGGCAATTGCTGAACAATGGAAATGTACGTTTTACAGTACTGACAAGTCAATGGGCCTCATTCCGAGTATGGCGGTAAGGGATAGCGGCCACCGGTAACGAGACCGGTGGCGGTAATCCCTTACCACCATACTCCGAGTTCCCTTTGCGCCCTCGCCCTTAACGCCTGCTTTGAGCAGGTGTTAAAGTCGAGGGCGCAAAGGGGCCTCCAAGCCAATAACGGTGACCGTAATGAACGGTCACCGTTATTTGCATCTTCCCCATTCCCATTGAGCCCTATGGGGGCTCATTTGGGAATGGGGAAGAGCCTTGGTGAATGGGGAATTACCGCCCCGCCAACCTTGGAATGGGGCGGTAATTCCGCCATCCACCAAGGCGCTGCCGGTCCGGGTACGGCGTCAACCAAGGCGTTAATAGCACCATTGGTTAGCGCCATACTCGGAATGAGGCCCAATCACTTGTAAAATGAATAGCGGTGTGCGCTTTTTTCACAGGTAGCAACGAGAATAAAAGCATCTACCATCCATGCAAAATCTCTTGTGGGCTCAGTGCTGTCTTTCTGTTGGCAGTGCACCTTATGCTAAGCAAAGTGCTTCCAGACACTTAAGGCCCGTTTCAGCGTATAGGTTCGACAGTTTGCTTTTAATTATGTGGTTATGGCTTTCTGCTGCCCCCACTGACTGGGGATGGTGTGGACAGTGAGGATTATGCTGTATTTTCAACGTGACCAAGCAGCTCGGACTGGACTATCCCTTTTGAGGTAGGACCAATCCTGATTTTTAGATCATTGTTCCCCTTTCTGTAATAGATTAGAATAGAACATGAACGAGGAGTCTAGTTTAACTGTTACCTATGAGAAATGACTTCTGTTTGAATGCACAAAATCGCCCTCTGTTAGATGTACACTTTCTTGGTAAGAATCTTCCACATAATGGAAATGATTTGAATTTACTGTTGTGAAGCAGATATGTACACAAGTATAGTTCTGCACTGTTTACCCTGCCTATATATCTATTAAGTGGGAACAGTACGTTTATGTTTTTGGGTTTAATGTATTTCCTTTTTTGTGCAGTTGCTGTTTTACACAAGTGTAAAATACATGCATTCTAGTGCAGTGATTAATAAGGACCAGTTTGTGAAGTTGGCGATGTCACCATACAAGCGGAAGACGGCACACGGCACCATTTTGAATACTGGGAGGTAAGGCTCAGCATTGCTGCTTGTTTACTACACAGCATGTACATTTGCTAATCCTCATCTTTGGTGTACCCTTTATATTGAAGTGTAGATAAGTGCATCCAATGGCAGAATCAATCAAATTCATATTTAACATATCCATAACATAGGGCCTGATCACGACTTTGGCGGTAACCCTTAAATCCGGCGGTAGCGCTATTACTGCCGGATTTAAGGGTCCGCCAAATCAGGACTTCGGTGGATTTCGCCCCAGCTCTGAGCTGGGGGGAAATCCGCTGAAAATTCGCGCTATTACCGCCGGCGGGAAATCCGTCGGCGGTAAGAGCGCGAAAATTCCCCATTGAGCCCAATGGGGAATGGGGCATTCCTAAATGGGCTCAATGGGGAATGGGGATTAACATTACCGCCGAACTCGTGATCCGGTGCTATTAGCGCCGGGGAGTTCGGCGGTAGGGCTAATACCGCCGGCGGTAATACCGCCAGCGTTACAGCCAAAGTCGTGATCAGGCCCATAGTCTTAGAATGGATTCATTTTATAATTTTTACAGTTATTTCAATACCAATATTTTTCATGAGCATGGTTCACAAGATCTTCACAGGTTTGAACATGATTTTATAAATTAATTACTCATGTTTACCCTTTGTTTCAGTCATGACATGGAATTTGGATTTTCTTGTCAGTTATTTATTTTTACCGTTTTACTAGTTGACACATGTTTGAGGCAAGCAGGAAACATATTTTTTTAAATTACCTTGATGTGTGCATCTCACTTAAGAAGTTGGAATTTGATGCGGTGCACTTCTCTAATCATATGTTTTTAGAATTATTTACAGACATAACCCTAATGAAGGATGTGCACATCTGAAATGCATTAGACTCATGCTAATGCCTGTGTCTACAATTAAAAGAGGTTTTAAATACTATGAAGAAAGATTTAACCATATTTTCTAAACACTTTAGTAGCAGATATATGTGTGGTTCCCACACTATAGTTAAGGTGTCTAGCTAGTTATATAGGTAAACTGAAAACCTAATTGCTAATAACTTTTGACTTTCTGGATGGATTTGGATGACATTTTCTAAACCAAAGGTTTGTCAAGGGGCCCCACAAACTTGATGTTTTCGGAACAATTTGCTAAAATTAAGAAAGCATAAAAACACAGTTTTCAGCCTACCCCATTCATTTTCCTATAGAGAACAAGTGCAGTGTTTTGAACAGCGATAGCACAAAAATAGAAGTGCAGATTTAGAGCAAATAAGAAACAATTTGGGCACAAAGCATTGGCTTAATTTCCTTGACTAGTATGAAGCTAATCCATCCAGTAGTTTTTAAAATATTTGGCAGAGATATGGGGGTGCCCCCTGTTCCTCAAAATCTTTATATATATCGGCCTTGGTGCTTTACAGCAGAAAGGCATTTCAGACAGGAAAAGGCATCTTTTTTTTGTTCGATCCGTGTGATTCCCACAATATTGCCCCATTCTCGACTTCAGAAAGAGGCTCAAAACTCTTTTGGTTATGTAGTCACTCCAAAGGGAACACTGATTGTTATGAACCACAGTGCTTAGATGGCCTGGCCGTAGAAGCTATATAAACACCAATAGCAATAGCAATCCCATCAGGCTAGAGGTTGGGAGTGGGAAAGAAGACACCCTGTGAAGGTGAGGACTTAGTGATGGGTTGGGGAGCCAGTGAGGAGTAGAACATTTTTGGTTTATCAGGGGAAGACCGCAGGAATCTCACGAGATTACAGCAGAAACGGCACAAGGTGCCCTCACGAACAAATGTTTGTCACATGAAGCAATGAGTGATATGGGGTAATGTCAGATGGTTCTGGAGGGAGAAAGCAATTAAGTGGAGTGAGGGACCTGGAAAAAAGAAGGGGGATACATTTGGAGTGCCTGTGAGGACGTGGAAAACCTTTTAATTCTGAGCAATTTTTACTGTTTTCGCGGGAATCGGTGAACCGCTACTCTATTGCAGGAATTTCTGTTATTGGAAATTATTACTGTGAAATTATTGCAGGAATAAGAAGCTAGAAAAAATCTACTGGTCAGGGGGCACGTGTGTTTTGTAACAAATTAATGGTTTGACATGGCCATTGGCCATGGCTAGTGGGCCCATAAGAAAGGTATTGGTGCACCACACACAGAGGCCATGGCCAAAGGCCATAGCTAGTGAGACCTCAAGAAACTATGCAACATGTTCGGCTGTGGCCAGTTGAAGGACATGGCTAGGGAGCCCAAAAGAAAACTATTGGTACAGCATGTGCGGTCGCCACAGGGGAAGGCCATGGCTAATGGACCCCAAAGAAACCTATTGGTGCAATATATGTAGTGACCACGGCTGAAGGTCATGGCCACTGTTCATGGCCAAAGGTCATGGCTAGTAGGATCCAAAGAAAACTATTATTGCAACACGTACAGTGGCCAAGGCTGAAACCCTTGAAATTAAGTGAAAAACATTTGTTAATAGGGAGTTAAGGTGCTCAGATTTCATGCAACAAAACCCCTGAAATTCAGTGCTCACATTTCATTCAAGCCCATCTCAGAGAAGGAAATGCGTGGCACGAACCAAGCAGTGATAAGGGTAATGGCCAGGGGAGGGTCAAGTAGGAAGAAAGCAATTGAAGGGAGTGGGGGGGGCATGGAAAAAAAGGGGGAACTTGGTGAGTGTCTGTGAGGACAGGGAAGAATTTGGGATTATTTAGCATTATCTGGGGAATAATGGAGAAATCCCGCAGGCATGGGTAGTTCAGTGCCGCTTTATGGATAGTTTGTTGCCTCTATTATTGGGGGAATCCCACGAGAATAGGAGAGAGTGAAAAAAAGTAATTTTACACCTGCAGTGATCACATCTCCTAGGCAGGGGGTAATGGTTCTCCATGACCAAGTGCATTGTTAGTGAGCCCCAAAGAAACCTACTGGTACAACATGTACTGAGGGAGCCCCAAACAAACCTATTGGAGCAACATATACAGTGACCATGGCTGAAGGCCATGGCTAGTGGGCCAGATGAAACCTATTGGTGCAACATCTACAGTGGTCATGCCCAAAGGCCATGTCTAGTCGTCTCTGAAGAAACCTATTGGTGCAATATGTACAGTTCCACGGCCAAAGGCCGTGCCACTGTGCGTGGTCGAAGGCCATGGCTAGTGGATCCCAAAGAAACCTATTGGTGCAAAATGTACAGTGGCCATGGCCAAAGGCCATGGCTAGTGGGCCCGAAGAATCTTATTGGTGCAACATGTACAGTCGCCACGGCAAAAGGCCATGGCTAGTGGGACCCAAGGAAACCTATTGGTGCAACATGTACAGTGGCTAGAAGGCCCTGAAGAAAGTATATTATAACAAAACACTTGAAATCCACTGAAAACACTTTATTAGGAGGGGGTTAAGGTGATCAGATTTAACATGAAAAATACATAGCAACAAAACCTTTGAAATTCTGTGAAAAAAACCTTGGTTAAGGGAGATCAGATTTGACATAAGAAAACCCCTGAAATTCACCAATCGCATTTTGAGCAAGTCCACTATTACTATTCGACCCCTGTTGCGCAGTGTATGGCCACAATGATTATGTCACAGGCGAGGTAATAATGCAAGACACACTCAGAAATGAAAATGCATCACAAGAAGCATAGAGAGAAAGGGTGTAACAGGAGAGTGCCAGGGAGATAAAAATCAACAGAGGTGGGTTGGGGGAACTAGGGAAAAGGAAGGAGGCACATTGGAAGCTGCCGTGAGGACTTTTACATTTTCGAGTGTTATCACGGTAATTAGAGTGAGATTGGCACGAGATGACCACAGTAATTGTCGGGGGGTTTATTGGGGGAATTGAAACGGAGGAAAAAAATAAATGGGGGGACATCTGTTGTGATCACATTTACTTGGCAGTGGTCTTTGTGCCAGTAGTTCTGGCCAGCAGGCCACAATGAAACCTATTGGTGCAACATGTGCCATGGCCACGGCCAAAGGCTATGACTAATTGGCTTGAAAGAAAGATAGTGTTTTAAAATATACAGTGGGTATTGCCAGGGCTGAAGGCCATGGCTAGTGGACCCCAGAGCTATTGGTGCAACATGTACTCTGGTCATGGCTGAAGTCCATGACTAGTGGCCCTTTAATAAACTATTGTATAACAAAACCCTTGATATTCACTGAAAAAACGTTTGTTAAGGGATGGTTAAGGGGATCAGATTTAACACAACAAAATCCTCCAAATTCAGCTGGTGTGGGAAGTGATGATCATCTTCAAGGGTTTTCTTGCGTTAAATCTGATCACCTTAACGCTAAAGTTTTTCAGTGAATATTATAGTGAGGCGGTCGTGCAATATAATTAAGGTGCATAGCTAGTTCCATCGGAAAACCACAAATTGAAATTCCTAATAACGTTTGACTTGCAGGATGGATTTAACTGATATTTTGCAAACAAAACCTTTATGACCAATACCCCCTGCACCTCCTTGCACACCAGCCTGAACATTCTGGGAAACATTTGTTAAAAAAAGAAAAAGTTATTAAGAAAACAAAGCAAATAAATGCAATTTTCCACCTACTCCTATTCATTTTCCCATGGGGAAAAAGTCTAAAGTTCTATGCAGCGCAGGGCAAAAACCGCTGGATGGAATTGGACCAAATAAGAAACAACTTGGGCGATTACCAGGAGGGGTATAGGGTTATTCTGTCTGCCAGTTTTTATTTAAAAATATTTGATGGGGAATGGAGTGCCCCCTTCTCCCAAAATTATATCTACATTTTTCCTATGGTGCTTTGCAGCAGAGGCTTTTTGGCAATAACTAGCAAGGTCACTCAGAACATGGTGGCAATGCACAAGGGCTTGCCCTCAAATATCTTCAACGGTTTCCCAAACAGCGCCAGAGGTTCTGCAGCATCCCGGCATGGCTGCAGGTCTGGGCCATAATATATTTCTAGAATATTACCCACACACCAAAAAAGTTATACATGGAAAGCGTATACTTGGGACATTCGCAAAATAATCTGCAAACATTAGTAAAACAATATGCACAAAAGCAAGGGAAATAGCTAAGGCATAATTATAAACTTGGTATTCCGAGCTAATTTCCCAACAAAATTCAGACACAATTTAGACAATACTCTGAGAAAAACAGTGGGTTAACATTTTTTCAAAAAGGTTTAGGTTACTATCCATAAAACGTTTATAAAGTTTATTAATATTTAACCTTTAAAACTTCCAATAAACATTAGCACTAGACAGCGGTTAAATATAATAAGGTCAATTTATATTGCTAGAACACAGAGCTAGTCAAGTATGGGGCGACAGTATGGGGTTTTGCTGAGTACATGGCCATCCAGAGAGAGGAGCGTGCCTTCTGGAAGAAGGTGTTGGCTGTAACAAGTTCTGCTCTGAATTTTGCCATGGAAATGAGGTAGGCCTAACCTTCATTCAGGACGAGACAGCATTAGAACCCAACCTATTATGGATTTGGGTATGGACGAATCCGAATGCCAATTTTAGACAGTATATTTTGAAGAATGTACTAATGAACACAGGAGTGGAGAAGACAAAATGGCTCTGAGTGAAATATAAAATCATTGCTGGAGAATAATAATGCTGCAAGGTTTTTCAATAACCCAATTTTCTTAAATAGCCAAAAGAGTAGTGATCTAAAAAAAAGAAAAATAAGTTGGGATAAATGAGAGAAGGGAATCGCTGGACATCGTGAAACCAGCAAATAGGGGTTTGATGATTATAGCATCTAATACAATAAAGATGTGAAAGATCTTTTGGCGTGCACCCTGATAGTCTTCGTTTTGGAACTATTTGCAAAAGAACAGGGGAATGTCCATGTCTACAATGTATGAGTGTTGGCAATGTAGCCAGGGGAAATGCTGTGCCCCATCTGAATACCTGAGGGAAGGTTCGGATCTGTGATTTTACTACAGGTGAGACTACCAATACACTGAGACGTTTTTATGGGAGGGCAAAAGGGGCACTTGCCCAGGCCTCCCCCCTTGGAGGGGGGCCCCACAAGGCTGCATGATATGAAGAAGTAAGATTCCATTGTTCACAAGTCTTAAAAAGCACGTGTCAGGATATTTTATGGGGTGCTGCTGAGGCTCTAAACCCATTGCCTTTCCGTTTTGACGAGTACATTCTGCCTTGATCAATTCATCATGTATTGCCCTCTGTGTTCACTGTGGTATACATAGTTTGTGTGTTCCTTACGGCACAACTCTGTAGCATTCTTTCCTTCCTGTGGGAATTGTGCTGATCATGTGCAATAGGCAACAGTGAAATGCATATTGATAAATTGAGTGCCACAATGGTTCAGAAGTTAGCTCAGTGTGTGAAGCACACATTGCAGAGATATGTGTTCATCTGCTATTATCAGCAATGTACCTGCACCAGATAGGGGTTGCTATAAAAACTAACATATCATCCGTGTGGTGAAGGTCTAGAAATAGGTTTGTTCAGATGGGATGTTGTAAAACCTAGGCAATCCCCTCCAACAATTGCATAAACTGTTAGTCCAAGAGGTGAATAAGTATCCAAATTCAAGACTATGGAAAGAAAGTGTTCATGCTTGTTTCCTGGATTTGCCAGCAGACGATACAGTGATCCTGGTCAAATCATCTAATATATCTTACATTACTATGCTGTCTTCTGTGAGGTTTGTCTTCTTGCATGCTGCTGGTATTGTTTAGTCCATTACTTGATCTTTCTTCATATGTAGGCCATTTGGGTGGAAGGGTTGGTAGACAGAAGGGAGCGGACCAGAAGTTGCATACCTCAGGCAAGCACATTTTAAGGTCTGCTTATTTGACACACAAAAACTGGTTGCTTTTTGGTAAAAGTCAAAGGTTTACATACACGTTTATAAATGAAAATGTCACAAGCCATTGTTTTGGAAGTATTTAAAGCTTTAAAATACAACAGACACACCCAGATTAAATTTGTTCAATCACATCAGTTGGTATGCTGGTACTTATACACTTCCCTTGATGATGGAGAGAATGCAGCTAGAACCAGTCCCATTTTGCATAACACCCTTGTATAATATTTTGTTTAAAAATGTTCATGTTTGGTAATGTGATTTGTGTACTTTCCAAGTCCGTTTTTATAAAATGAGATGGTTTTCGTTCATGGTAAGAACTGGAAAAGAAAGGGTTCAAATGCAGATGCAGAGTTGGCACAAATCCCAGCTTCACCCCTTGACCCTTTAACCAATGTGTGATCCTGGGCATCTCATTTAATACTGTATTGCCTAACCTCTCAATATTGCCAGTTCCTAAACCTTTCAAAATTATCAGCCCTTGACAGTGATTTACTTCTCATGGTATGATCTTCATAAAATACTTATTCATGGTTTCACTGGCTATAGGGTTGCTTCCACTTTAATAGTGAGCATATTTATATTGCACACCAAAGGCATTAGTTCCTTTGATATCTAATGGCAACACTGTTTGAAAACCAAGTCCCACTTCTAATCTCAGCCTGTCTGGATAAAGACACCTTCCTGGTAGCTTCTAATCTGCATCTACTATCCATGCTACGGTATGTGTAGCTTTCTCCTTCCTTCCAATTGGTCTTGTCTGTCCATGCATGACCACTTTTGCATTCTGTGAGGCAGCTAATGTGACTTCTCTGTCTATTACGAGTTACATTTACCTTTTACATATGACCCTGCATTAATACTACAGGAAGCATACCTTCCTGGATGTTATTGATACAAATGATCCTGTATGTACTAGAACAGTAACCTCTTCATAGTCTGCTAATGTTGGTCTTCAAATGCTACTTGTTTATTATTCTGATTCGAGCAAGAATGAAGACGGTAAGGGGACTTAAAACGGAGTTAACATTCTTATTATGCTCTGAGACTGTATATCAACCTATAGGTTATAATAATAATAATTTAGCATTTACATAGCGCTACGAACCATCAGGTTTCTGATCGGTGCTTATTATCCACGGTGTGTGTGGTGCTCAGATTACCCAGGTTGTGAGTGCGACGGGTGGGGGGCGCGAACAGTATTCTTGATCCCTTCATTCCTTTGGTTTGGTGAAGGGGGCCCTAAAGATGTCCGTGCCCAGGGCCCCACAAGTGCTTAAGATGGCCCTGCCAATACAGTAGGCGTGATGAAACATGTGTCTATGGAGAATGAATGGGAACATGTAACATTTTAAGAATGGTATGTGTGGTTTCATGAATAGTGCATGGCAGTTTCTGGACTTTTATTGATTTCCAACACAACCATTATATCCCTTTAACTAAAGTGTTCTCACTAATTTTGCTTTTGTTTTTTAAAGATAAACGCAAACATAATGACCCAGGCCCAACGTTTTTGACTCATTTTATTTAATGACATACATTAACATATCTAGCATACGTTTAGTGCCCAATGGGCATGGCTTGTGACTATGCTTCAAGCGCTTCTAAGCTACTCTTTACGTTTGTGGGGTATGGCCTACCCAAAGCTCCTTCCAGGTGCACAGTGTGGCTACAGGGCATGGGATAAAATAAAGGTGTGGAAAAGGTATATCGACGACGTCCTCATGATATATCAAGGAACAGAAGAGGAACTAACAGCATTCCACCAGTGGCTGAACAACCGCAATGAGCATCTAAAATTCACCATTGAGGCCAATAGGACGGAGATACACTTCCTAGACCTTCAGATCATCAACCAAGGAAATGCACTATTGGCACGGGTCTATAAAAAAGACACTGACAGAAACTCACTATTGCAATATAACAGCTATCACCCAAGGGCCCTGAGGGACAATCTCCCCTTCGGCCAATTTCTCCGATGTCGCAGGACATGCACGAGATTAGAAGATCTTAAAGAACAATCCGGGGCTCTCAAAAAACAATTGATGAAAAGAGTTTACCCAAAAAGGATAATCAATGATACATGTAAACGGGATAGAAATATACCAAGGGAAACCACGCTCCAACAACATAAAAAAGATCAAAAAATAGAAGAAATAACGGCAGTAATGAGCTACACCCCATGTTCAATGCTATCAAAAGAGCAATAAAAAAACTCTGGCCTATCTTAAACACAGGCTCCACCTCCCTAGCTCCACCATCCTTCGCCATCAAAAGACGCAGAAACTTAAGAGACAGCCTGGTACATTCCATGAAAGAACACAGTGACAAGGAGGCAGAGAACACTTTTTGGGGAGCAAATAAACCAATGGGACATACTCCATGTGGGGGATGTTCCATGTGTGCACAAACCTCTAGAAGTAAGACCATTGAGATTGGATGGCACACACCGTGGCAACAAAGAAGCTTCACCAATTGCAAATGCAAAGGGGTAGTCTACCTCATTACATGCCCATGTACCCTCCGGTATGTTGGTATGACAACGAGGGAGGTGAAAAAAAGACACATTGACCATAAATCATGCATACGAACTAGAAAATTGACTGCCCCACTTGTGAATGACTTTGTCAAAAAAGGACACACCCAGGATGATTTCATATGGACAATTCTCGAAAAACTAACCCCACCAAGAAGAGGCGGGGATTTTGGACAAATGCTCCTCAAATGAGAACAACTGTGGATTTTTAGACTCAACACAGTAAAAAATGGACTGAATGAGGAAATACAATGGAATAATTTGGCCTTAATGAAATGAACATATAACATTGATGGCAAGAGATGTCGCATGAAGATCATCAAAGAGTCCGCAACATTGCCCATCAGGGATTTATCCTGATGGAACTTCCTAAGAAGGACTATGTGTATGGTTTACACTTGTGGAACCTCCTTCCCGAAGTCAATCGGTGCATGTGATGTAAAAACACACCCACTAACAAACACATCTATGCGATTTGGCGCCCCCCTGCCCCCCACCCCAAATTAATAACAATCCGGATCTGATGGATATCAACATAGCACCAATGACGAAGGAAGAAGGGGCATACAAATGTATAATTAATTTGTTGAAATGCTTATAGAACATGGCTGCCTGCACACTGTGTCAAAAAGAATTCAAAAAATCGTACGAGCGATCTCTTGCCACAGCATATAAAAAAATGTAAAAAAAAAAAATGTAATTGATAGAGGGATTTAGGCATGTATAATTGCTCCAGCTTCCTACTTGTACTGAAAGATTGAATCATAACAGTTAGCGCCCATACCAATCACAGAAAATCCAAGACACTCTAAAATGGCCGCCAAAAAAACGAGGGCCACTAACAGCAACGAGGGACCACTCAAAAGTATCTCCGTTGCTGGGCAACCATTGCTAAACACAGAGCAACAGGTCTGCCGTCCCACGGCCAGATGCAAGCTGAAGCCGCACAAGACACATGGTGAGTGGCATCCCGGCATTCACGAATAATTATGCGCTCCCATTTAGAACGAATCCTCTGCGCCCGATTGCGAGCTGAGGCTAGCCATCCCGGCTGCCGCACACGCAATCGCGCACCACCTGGCTGTGGTTTAAAGAAAATCTCTATTATCCACAAGTTACGGGTCAGACAGTCGGGCACACATCTGTGTTCCGTACCCGCTGAGGAACACTGCAGGGGCTGCCGTCCTGTATTACAAAATAGTGTGAAACCCTGTGCTGCAGGGCTGCCATCTCGTATTATATAAAAGAGAATGTAAGACCGAATATGCTGCTAAATTAAGACTCCATCCGGGACACGCAGGCCATTTTCAGAGCGGCAAACAAACAAAAAACAATATAACGAAGTGGGTTAGTCCTGACACACTCCACCTTTGGTCTCTTACAGGTCCTTAGAGACGCACTCCTGACACTCGGCTGACAGTACCCGCACGCCAGAGTTGGTATGAGGTAATTCCAAGCAGTGTACGCCATATATTTGGCTCGACTAGCCAGAATAGACTGTTTAAATATTCTTATCGTAAATCAATTTAGTTTGTTTAAAATTAACCAGTAACAAAAATATGAGAAAGTAAATGATGTATAGTGACCTCAAGAAGTAAAACCCATTGCGGTTTTTACTTTCTTATGTAGATGGGATGATGGCCCCCGATTCCCCGCACCACTTGATCTCACAGAGACAAGCTAAAAATCACGGTCCTGAAGAAGATGATAGCTAACTTTCATCGAAACCGGTCGACCACCTTTCAACCAAGAACCAACCTGGGATACCCCGTGAACAGAACCATACAACATTGTGCTGTGGAAGAAGTTCCTTTTTAAAAAATCCCTTCACTTTTTAACCATTGGGGACCACACACTTCTTAAGAAGATCAATAAAAGAAAAAAGGTCTAATGACCCATGCAAACAGTTCCTCTCTGAAATGTGGCCCCACGCCTCGCGAAAACACCCTCTACCCCTAAATGGGTAGCAGATCCATACACCCCACGTCTAAGGACAGAACCCACATATATTATGAGGGATATTCTGTAAAAGTGTTCTTTGAGGTCACCCATTAAATGGTACCAGAACAACAATCAGTCCCCACGCTGAAAGAGTGGACCCCAAGAAGTGTTCATGTGTGTTAAAAAAAAAAAATACAGGGCATGGCATGCAGGCAGGCCCCTAAGCAGGCACCTCCTAGCCATCCCATGTATCCATTTTGCATGCATGCTCAATTGGAAATGTGACCAGAATGTGACCTTTGGTCAAGCGTCTGGGTCCTCCCTGTGCTCCAATGTGACCAGAGGGCATGTACTTTTAGCATTTCACTGACACTCACTAGAGAACCAATATGCTCACTCAAGGGGCACATGAAGGTTTGTCCTGCTTGGACTAAAAGGTGTTTGTGCTGGTGACTTAGGGCCTGGATCCCACTTGCTGCTATTCAGTGTGTTGTACTGGTCGTGGTATGGGGAGGATCCGTTGGTCTCCCCACAATCGTGCAGACCTGGTGTAGAGGACTGACACATCATGCATGTATTGTGTTACCACTGCCTCCTTTAAAGAATTAGATTCAGGTTACAAAAATCCACAGGCCTATTAAAGTGAGGTCTACAGAATTTGGCCTATGTGAATATCCCACTAAAGCTTACCAAGGTACAATGCACTCCTGGCAATCTGTCGGCTGCTGCACTGGATAAGCAATGGACTACGGGGCAGATGCAGGTCCTGCCAGCTCCACTCCTGGAGATGAGCATCAGCACCCAAATGCATCAGTGAGATCCAAGATGGCTGGCAGGACTTTCAAAGGCTGCGTCCACAGAGAAAAGAAACCAGAACATTTAGCAATGGTCCACCTAATCCCTCAATGCACTGGCGACCAACAAACCCCTAAGGGGGAAAGATTACTATCCTCAATGACAAGCCATTACCACAAGTCCAGCCAAGGGGGATTCAGGGATTGCTATAAAAGTCAGTTTAAAGAACAGTCTAGTGTGGGAGAGTGGAGCAGCAGAGCAGCAACAAGTGGACCAGCGGTTCTGGTGATGAAGGAGAAGTTGATGATGCAGATGGATGCAGTATTATAGGAGAAGTTGGCAAAGCCTGAAGAGGTTTTAATTCAGTAGAAGTTGATGGAGTAGAAGCAGGTGGTGTTGCAGATGATGTTGCTGCAGTGGAAGGGGTGATGATGCAGGAGAAGTTGGTGGAGCATGTGGAGGTGGTAGAGAGTCAGACGCTTGTGGAGCAGGAGGAGATGGTGGTGCGGGAGAAGATGATGTAAGAGGAGGAGTTGGTGTAATAGGGGAAGTTGGTGGTGGTTGAGCAGGAGAAGGATTGAAAATCTGAGATGCTGAAGGTGTTAATAGGAAGAAAAGAAGCAAAGGAGGTTGGAGGAGGTGGAGCAGCAAGACGTAGAAGACCAGCAAAGGAGAAGGTGTAGACGTTGAAAAGAGGAAGGCAAAGCAGCTGAGAGGAAGAGAAGAAAGAGCGAGCATGTGGCGGCACATCAAGGATGGTAGATGAGAGTCAATGCTGTCAAGTATTATGCCCCTAGGCATGAGTGACCATCGGCTCTATGAGGCAGGAAGATAGATAGGACTGGGAGGTTATAGGCTAAGGACCATTAGACAAGAAGGTAAACCAGAACCCAGTCAGGAACCTAGACTCCCTCTGGGCCTCCCTCACTTCTGGTAGACTAGTGCAACCTGCTTCAAAAGCACCTAGAGATGCAGCAAGGGTGCCTGAGATAACCTGGTGGCACTTCCCAACCTCTGACTAAAATGGGCTGTGCAATAACCCACCAGGATAGCAGTTATTGGAGCTGGATGACACCAGAACTGATGATAGCTGAACTGGATGAATTGTTGTGTGAAAGTGAACTGTGAATGACACTGGGTAGAGACACAGACAGAGACTATTAGTATCTGAAACTTGTCTTCAGAATAACTGATTAGTAAACTGGCTCCTCACAGGAACTCCCCTCTGGATAAATCAGGAACCCGGAAGCAGGGATCCTAAGTGGTGTCCACAGAAATCCTTCTAGCTCATGGTGAGTGGTAAGATGTCCTGGGGAACTGGATGAGAACCTATCTTGGTCCCAACCTTTATGGTACAGGAAAACAAGGACATTGCTAAAAACAGAGGTATCCTGAATAAAGAGCTGATGTGCCTGAATGGGTATCAAGGAGATGAGGGAGTGAAATAGTTAAGTATTTTAAGCACCAGGGTCAGGGAGGACCCAGACCTGGGATTTATTTGTTGTGGTCTTGCAGAACTCCCACAGTCTTGGATAACTTATGTTCATTTCCCCATCGTGAAAACACAAATAAAACCAATATTGTTAAACCTCAGTAACGTCTGTGGTGTTCTTTTCCCAGTGTCTTAGTGACAACACTTTGCAGGATTGACCAAGGTCTGGAGATTTGTGTCAGGCTCCTGCAAGGTCCAAGAGCTGGCATGAGTCATCTGGGCCTGCCCAAACCTACGGGCATATGACAAGACCCATCCATCAAACCTATGTTGAAAACAACAATGCATTTGCTTTTTGGGTGCTTATTGTACTCCTCTGTGACCCTCCTCCCACCCCCCGGACTGTTCATAGATTTAGAGTGAGCCCCACAGTGCTGAAACTTACTGCGTTTAGATGTTTTTACGACCCTGGGAATTTAGGACCCTACACAAATTTGCAGGGCACAGTGGCAGCCTTTTCTTTTACGTTATACAGTGACCCAAACCAATCTCATTGGCTGTCTTTCAAATAGTCAATCTTGTTTGTCCTTATTTAAATTTGCTGACCCACTCTGGGTCAGTGAAAATGCCAATCAGGAACTTAGACATAGCCTTGTGGGTTTGAGAATAGATCAGCAAGCTGTGTGGCCACTTTAGGGGTTCTGTGACCACTTTTTGGAGGCCATTTGAAGAAATGCTGGACGGATTATCAACACACAAGCAAAAGCACCTTTTTGGGACTGAATGCAAGCTTCTTTGAAAAGTTTGTTGAAAGTCTGTCCATGGGTTACTTTCATGGGAAACACCATGTTGCGATCCCGCATAATCACTCCCTGCACAGAAGTAACCACACAAACCATTCCGAAAAAAAAATCTGAGGTAGATGGATACTAATTTTGGAAGATTTTAGGCACCTATCACTTGCTGTCTCACAGTCTCTCTCTCTCTCTCTGCCACTTTCTCCCCTGCTACTCGCTCCCTGTCAACTCATCTCTCTGTCAGCCATTACCCCATCCTTCCAACTCCTTTTTGTAACTGCAAAAAGTCTCTTCTGACACAACTTTCACACCTTGCCTTTTTTACACAAGTTGAGGAAAGTGGTCAAGGATTCTCAGGTAACTTTCGCCATGGAGAAACACATCAGCGACCATATGAATATTGTGCTCAAATCACGAATATGTTGCCTTCCTTCACCAGTAAATTTGAGATATTTATCATCCCAGTACTTCGTCTCCTTCCCGTAAAGTAGCAGCATCTAAAGACTCTTTAGCCATGAGATGTGTGAGGAAACCCTGCAGCATGTGTCAACTGCAGGCTGCCTATACTTTGCATGTATCTGCTTTTATGGCTACGCATGCAATGAAGTGTGTGAGAATGACCCGAAATATCACAACCTTCTAAAACCTCTTGCATACCCACTCCACCAAAAATATTTATCAAGAGAGATCAAATGCATCCCAGATTTATAAAAAAAAAATAAAGGGGCACCCAACCGTTTGTGGGTGAGGTCACTAACAAGGGGTCAACTGTTTTGACAATTTGGAATATCACAGGCCTTGCCCAATGCTGACGTCCATCACTCCCAATGAAGAAACCTGACATGACTCGTCAGCCCCTGGTAGCAATGGAAGAAATGTATCAGACAAGTTAAGCTCTTGGCCTGTAGCCAGCCAGCCTGATCACTGTGGCGGGTTCCATGTAATAATGTCCATGAAAAAATGTCTCCTGACAAAAAAAGTCCCTGTTTTTGTGGAGACATTATTACATTGAACATGCGGGTGACATCCATGCAACAAGCCCCCATACATAACGTCACCATATATAATGTCACCAATGGCTTTTCCCGTCGACATTATGTTAGGGAACATTATTACCTGATACCTTGTGGTGGTGTAGTTACATATTTGATCATTACTTATACTTTCCGTTGCTCATATCATGGCAAATTATCCTCCAGTCTTCCTGGAATTAAGGGATTCAGCCTCTGATTGTGAGGATGACATTGAGTAGTATGAATAAAACTGCGGGGGGCGCTCTTGGTCCACTGGATCCAACAACTGTAACTGCCAGGGTACACTATCCCTCGCTACCATAGTTCAAATGAA
Source organism: Ambystoma mexicanum (assembly GCF_040938575.1). Lineage (NCBI taxonomy): Eukaryota > Metazoa > Chordata > Amphibia > Caudata > Ambystomatidae > Ambystoma > Ambystoma mexicanum. The sequence continues at coordinate 236,093,844 of NC_090933.1, forward strand.
TTTTGACTTTTGCTACAAAGACATACTTTTTACTTTTTTAAAATGTATTTTCGATGAAATCAGTTTCCTTTCTCTTCCCCTTGCATCATCAATTCCATGCAAACATCTGGCATTTCTCTAATGTATTAATATAGGCTACGGGAAGTTAGCAGGGGCATTTTTCTTTTGTTAGTGCATGCCTAGCGCTTTCTTGAGAGGGTGCATAATGAAAGGAAGATGTCCCTTATGGGGTTGTAAGGAGAAGCTGTGCACCCTCGGCGTCTTGAGAAGTAGCACCTGTGTACTGATGTGGCCTGCTTGCTATTCAGAGCTGCACCCTGCTAGCGAGCATCTGTGCATTTTCATCTTCCAAAAACACGTGTGTGTTTCAAAAGTGTAACAATTAGTTATTGGACTATCACCTTCCAGGTCATCGGTTCAAGCCCCGCATAAGGATTTTTTTTAATGCCAGAGATTGGTATATCTAGGCAATAAAATAATTCTCAAGAGAATGTGGGAGAAAGCGCCCTGCTATTGGATCCTTTCGTTCAATTACACATTTAATATTTAATATACTCCTGGCAGCAACCTCGCCTGCATGCTATGTGATTCTTGCTTAGCTTTAACATGTATTTTGCAAAATACAAAATACAAATAAATGTCTCAAGCTCTGGAGCATGAGCATTTTAACAATGTTTTTTTTTTTTTATTTGTTATCATTGCATTCATGGTTTACAGAAAACCTTACACAACTTAAGAGCATTAAACACAATAAAACAGGTAAAACGTCAAAAATAAAATCAACAGAAAAATATGGAGACGTAAAAATATTGAACAACAAATGCCTTGAACAACAAATCATACATATTTTTTTCCCCATTTCCTTTAAGAGAAAATTCCAGAAAATGTTCAAAGCTAAAATAAGAGAAACATCTTTTCAGCACCGAAATCGCGTTGGCTAAAAAATCACTGAGGAAAGATCTTCGACTGATAAGAAAGTCCCAAAGCGATCAAAAAGTCATACAAAAGAACATAAAAGATCAATGCCAGGCCCACAGAAATTGGCTTAAATCTCACTCTGTGATAATCGAACAACACCGAGCTGAAATTATGTTAAAGCAAATTATCACCAAGAACACGCGTGAAATATGGGCACTCCTAAATAAAGGAATCACTAAAACAATTCCAAATATGTCAAACGAAATTCCTAGTTCGAAGTGGGTCGAGTACTTCACAAAGGCATATGAACAGCCACATCAAGATCCACAAGCTCTCCCTTCTAACTCCTCAAAAGTTTGGGATATAACACCTTCCCACGAAGAACTAGAATTGGCAATTCAAAAACTAAAGAATTCGAGAGCAGCTAGACCAGACTTAATCTCCAACATCACGCTAAAAAAACACAAGCATCACTGGGCTAAACTCATGGAAAGTTTGTTTCGTCAAATTTCAACTTCAAGGAAAACGCCTGACTCGTGGGCCAAGGCCATAGTGGTACCAATTTATAAGAAGGGCAGCCGAGATGAGCCTTCTAATTATCGTCCCATTACAGTCCTGGACACTATGGGTAATATATTCGCATCATTTCTTCGATTGAAGTTGACGGCATGGGCAGCCAAGGAAAAACAAATAGATTTTCGACAAACAGGCTTCACGGAACATGTAGGTGTTGACGTAATCCTCACCATACTAACTATTCTAAAACTTGAATCCCTAAGAGCGAAGAATAAAATATTTTTCGCAGTTGTTGATCTCAGACAAGCATTTGATGGAATAAATCGCGGAAAACTCTGGTCCAAACTACGAGGGTGGAACTGTCCAGCTCAGATTCTTGACACCCTCATTGCTCTGCACACTAACACCACAATCCAAGTGAGAGTAAACTGTCAAGGCGTACTGACGGAGTAAAGCAAGGGTGCCCACTAGCAGCTGAATTGTTTAAACTAATAATGTCTGATTTACCGAATTGCCTAGAATCTGCCCATTGTTTTCTCCAAAGATAAATGGAACATCCATCAATTGCCTCGTATATGCAGGTGACATTGTGCTGACCGATCTAACTTAGATAGGCCTGCAACATTTATTGACGAGTTTGAACGAGTATTTAAAAGCTAATGACCTGCAGTTAAATACAGATAAAACGAAGATCATGTGCATTGGGAAAAGTGTATCAAGGAAAGATAAAAACTTCAAATGGGCAATTGAAAAAGCTCCTCTAAGTATCGTGACATCTATTCGTTACTTAGGAATTATGGTCAACAATTCTCTTTGTGAATCTCCATGGACAAACAACCTTTTGGAAAGAGCAAATAAGCTAGGTCTACAAGGAGCAAAAATCAATAAAGACTATGGGAAATTCTCAATAGCTCCGTTAATAACATTCTACCTACAGAAGTTCATTCCAACTATAACCTATGGTGGAGGGACAGGGTGGAATCTCGATCACTCCATCTGGCAGCAGCTCGAAGGGAGGTTTTGGAGACGAGCATTGGGGCTTCCCAAATATATCTCAATGGTGGCCCTGAGATATGAACTGTCCCTGAACTCGCTCTATATGACAATATTATGGCAATCCATATCGTCCTTGAGGAAAATGCTGCTTGGATCACAAATTCCAATTATGAAATCTTTTTTTTTTTTAAACATCTCTTTATTGATGGTCTCAACAGTTACAGCAGCATTCAATTAACACAACATATGGTCCTTCATACAACAATATTTCCACCAAATGTTTAAGAATCTACAGCTTAAATAGTTGTTTTACTGTCCAAGAGCATATCACATAGGTATGCCCTGAAAGGGCCCCAAATGTCTTTTGGTCGGCTCGTACTTGGTAAAGTTAGCACGTACTGTTCCTCACATTCATTGATATAAGTTAATTCACGTAGGTAAGTGTTCATGGTGGGGGGGTTCGGGCTTTTCCATACTTGCAATATACATTTCTTGGCAATAACACATGATACGTTGAACAGTCTTCTGACTTTTTCAGAGCATTTCCCAATATCCCCAAACAGGTATTTTTGTGGGGTCAGACACGGGGAAATCTGTGTGATATCTGTCAGCATGGTTGCAACCCTCAGCCAAAACCTTGCCACGACCGGGCATTTCCAATACATATGATAGAATCCCGCCTGAGGGGTCCCGCATTTGGGGCAGTTGCCTGGATCATCAGGTGTGAATTTAGCGATTTTGGCAGGGGTGTAGTGCAATCTATTAAGGATTATAAACTGTATTTGGCGCAATCCAGCATTGAGGGACACCCTTTTTGTAAGTGCACAATATCTTTCCCATTTGTCCTCAGGTATCTGTATTCTCATATCCACTTCCCATTTCTCTTTCACTTGATTGGACGTGGGGATGTGGGTTTGGATTGTCTTATACAGTTTAGAGATTCCCAGTCCTCCCCGAGTTGTAACTAATTGTATGCATGGGTGGGAGGGATGCTCATCAGGGAAGCATGGCCATCGCGCTTGATATACAGATCTCATTTGGTAGTACTGTAATGTACGGAGCGGCCTCCTCCCACACCCCTAGTAAATACTGCAAGGGTTACGAACTTCCCATCTATGAACATGTCTCCCACTTCCATCTCCATATCGGGGTCCCAGGCCTCCTGTATACTGGTATTGAATGTAGGGGGAACATTTGGGTATTTCCATAGCAGAATTTCAGGATTGTATGGAAGTTCTACTTTCAACTTTTTATATATAGCCCCCCAGGCCCTCACGGTGCAGCTCACAGGGTCGAAATCACAGGAATCCCTGTGCCTCGTATCAAATATAACGGATCTGATGTTTGTGGGTACAGTGGTGTATTCCGCTATCCACGTGTGGGGTGAGTTGTCCGCTTCATCGTACCAGTGTTTCGCAAACTGTGCTTGCGCCACCATGCAGTAGAGCTCAAAATCTGGTGCTGTTATTCCCCCTGTTTCGTACGGTTCTGTCATCTTTTCCCAGCATATCCTGCCCACCTTGCCGTTCCACAGGAACGACACTGCCATGGATCGCAATCTGGAGAAGAATTCCTTTCCCGGCCATATAGGAATATTTACAAATAAGTATAGTAGCTTGGGGAGTACAATCATTTTGAGAATGGCAATTCTACCGTGTAATGAGATTGGGAGGTGCCCCCAGACCTGTAGCTTGGTGTTGAGTGTTTGTAGCGCCTGGTCATGGTTATCAGAGTATAGGGTCTGCCTGCTGTTTGAAACCAGTACTCCCAGGTATCTGATGTGTCGCTCCGACCACTTAAGGCCGCACGTCAGGGCAGGGCATTTTGTAGAGGGGGTAAGCGGGAACATTTCTGATTTAGTATTGTTCACCGTATATCCAGAATATTCTGCAAATTCACTAATGTCTGCCATGATGGGGGCTATGTTCTTGTCTGGCCCGCGTACATACAATAGTGTATCGTCCGCGTACAATGATATTACCTGGGTGGCTCCTTTCAGCGTTATACCTTTGTTTACATGCCGCAACCGCACCGCCGCTGCCATGGGTTCTATTGTTAAAGCAAAAAGTATAGGGGAAAAAGGTCACCCCTGTCTGGTGCCTCTGCCCAACTCAAACAGATCAGATATAGTTTTATTCGTGCACACCCTTGCACCCGGGGAAGTGTATAGCACTCTAACATATTTAATGAAGTAGGGGCCCATCCCAAACGACTCAAGCACCAGGAAGAGGTACTCCCACGAAACCGAATCAAACGCTTTCTCGGCGTCTGGGGACACCGCTACTGCTTGTTTATTCGGGTTTATTTGTGACATTATGCCGAACAGCCTGCACAGATTCAAGGCAGTGGACCTTTGGGGAATGAACCCACTTTGGTCCGGGTGAACCAGCGTGGGCATTAAGGGTAATACGCAATTTGCTAGTACCTACGCAAAGATTTTTGCATCTACGTTGATCAGGGATAGGGGCCTGTATGAAGACATATCCTGTGGCGGGCATCGGGTTTAGGCAATACTGTGATTATAGCTTCTCGCATTGTCGGGGGTTATATTTGTTTTCCCAGGGCCTCTTCCCACACCTCTAACAGCACGGGGACCAGTTCCTCCCGAAATTTATTATGAAATTCAGCTCCCAGACCATCCGAGCCCGGTGCCTTGCCAGATCTGAGCTCTTTAATTGCCTCTGTGATCTCCTCTGCCGTGACAGGTTGCTCCAGCAGTAATTTGCTTTCCTCTGGGAGTTTAGGGAGATCCAACATAGCAAGTTAGTTTTTAGTCTCAGCAGGGGATTTCCTATCCTTATTCGCCTATAGATTTTTGTAGAATTTAACAAATTCGTCGTTTATTCCCAGTTCGCTCATTATTATCTCATTTTGTGCCATTTGGATCATTGCGATCGGGGTAATTTGTTTCCCATTTTTTATCAGGTTGGCCAGCATTTTCCCTGCCTTGTTACCCTCCCCGTACCTGCGAGCCCGGGTAGGGGCTGCTATATATTGCGCTTCCCTCGCTGCTAGCCGATCAAAATCTCTAAGGGACTTGTGGATTTCCGCCAGAGTGTCCCCACCAAGTGTGCGGCCATAGGTTTCCTCCAGTGTATTCAGGTCCCTCTCTACCCTCTCCAGTTCACAGCGTACTCCCTTCAGAAGACCAGCGGTCTTGGACAGCAGTGCCCCCCTAACCCAGACTTTAAAAGCCTCCCATACTGATGATATGTGGTCTACGGACCCAACGTTATCCGTAAAAAAATTGGCAATTTCAGTGTGTAGAGTTTCAACTACATTTGGGTCTTTCAGAATGTCTCTAGGCATTCTCTATCTCCTTGTTGGTCTAGGGGCATCTTTCAAAGTGATCTCCAGCACCACCGGGGAATGATCAGATAGTGTGCGAGGAAGGATTTCGCAGTTCTGTAGGGCGTGTGCTAAATTCGAAGATACAAACCAATAATCTATGCGTGACTCACTGTCATGTACGGAAGAATAAAATGTAAACCTCTTATCGACCGGATGGAGCACCCTCCAGGCGTCCTGTAGGGACAGTTGTGAAATTATTTGCTTTAAAGTTAGTGCCACCTTAGAAGGTGGCCTAGTTACCTTGACGGATCTATCCAAGGCCTGGTCTAATACAACACTGAAGTCCCCACCCCAAAAAACAGTGGTTGCATCATGTTTGGTGAGCAACTCGAGCATTTGTAAGTAGAAATCAGGGCCGTCTAGATTGGGTCCATAGGTGTTTCCCCGCTAGCTCCCCCCACACCAGTACATACCTTCCCACCGGATCCACCAGGTGTCCCTTGGCTATAAAGCCCAGCAAGCTATGTATAGGGTGCAGACCCCCCTAGACTGTGATGAATAGTCCGTTTAGTAGCGCAACTTGCCCCATTTTGCCAGTATTCTCTCATTGACCAGGCCCTGCGCATGTGTTTCTTGCAGCATTAAGATTTGAGGCCCATGTCTAGTAACATAATTACCGACCTTCCTGACTTTCATTAGATTATTAAGGCCTCGGACGTTCCATGACATTAATCTTATCCATAGTCCGTCTCCCATTTGGTATGTATATACATCGTACTTGTACAGAAGTGACCTTGTGTAACCCAGTAACCAGCCTTTGAATAGCGCCATTGTCTGCGAGACCACATTTCAATTAACCTACAACATCCATCAATACAAACTTTCCCACCAGGCTCAAACTCGTCTAGGTGGCTGCAATACCGAAAAACATCCCCACATTCCCTATCCCCCCCTCCACCCACATCATCCACCCCAACTTGATGATGAACCCTAGTAACCGTTAGGAACATTCCTGAGGGTGCTTCGTTGCAGTGACGAGGCCACCTGACCGGGCTCACGACCCGGTGTACATTACTTGGAGCCCCCACGGGGCCGACCACCTCCGAAACATCAAAGATTACTTGCATTTGCCGGGCTATTCAGCCAAGTTTCAGTCCTCCACTGCAGGCAGGCGTCTTCCATTCTGATCCGGCCTTCGGCCCCGCGGGGGCAGCGGAATAGTGGCTTCCACATGGGCCTGGGCTGCAGCAGGATTTTCAAAGAAGTGCGCCCTTCCTCCATATTGGATTCTCAACTTAGCCGAGAATATTAGTGCATACGGGACCTGCCGCGCTCTCAGATGTTTTTTGACTGGCTCATACGATCTTCGGCTGGCCTGAACCCCAGTGGCAAAGTCCGGGTAGATGTGTATGGGACTGTCTTCATGTCTTCATACTGCAGCGTACCAAGTTCTCTTGCCTCCCGAAGGACCGTATCTCTGTCCCTATAGTTGAGCATTCTTGCAATAATTGTGCGGGGTGGTGCCCCAGGCTTCGGTACCAGAGCCAGCGTTCGATGTGCACGTTCAATCAGGAAGTGTTCTGAAAAGGAGTCTGCTCCAAACAGGGTTTTGAGGAGAGCTTCCACCCGCACTTCCATTTTGTCTTTACCAAATGACTCTGGTACGCCAATGATGCGTACATTGTTTCTTCTCGAGCACGATTCCAGGTCCTCGCACTTGTTTTGTAGTTTGTTCAAGCTTTCTTTGAGCTGGGCAATGTCCTGGTCATGGCGAGCAACCGTGTCCTCGGTAGTACCAATTCTGTTCTCCGCCTCCGTTAGTCTCTGGTTATGCTTGTCAGCTCTGGTCTTCAATGTGCCAATGGTCGTTACAATGTCGTCCAGCTTCATATTCAGCAATAGGAATCCATTTTGGACTATGTTAGTTAAGTACTCAACCGTGTCCTCACCCTATATACTGGGTACAGGGCTAGCCGCCAATGGTGGTTCAGGTTCACTGCTTCCCGCCTGGCTGCTAGTGTATGAGTCCATCGGTCCTTTCTTTTTGGCGCTCGCTCCCTCCGCCATCTTGTCTTGCTTCCTTGTGTTTCCCATGGCCTTGGAGTCTCTTGGCGGTCTGTTCCAGCCAAACTGAGGGGATATTGTTCTTCGCCGTAGTTTGGCGGCATAGGAATATGAAGTTATTCCCTACTACTCAGTGTCAACAGGCCACTGCACCTCAGTCACAGCCCTCCGCCAAGTCCAGTACAGGTGTCTATCTTTTCCAATGGATTGCGCTCTCCCACGTTTCTTGCTTAAGGATACACTGGCTAGCCAACTATGTGTTCTGCGTCACGCTCGAACTTTCCGACCTTGGATCTTGTGTCTGCCTCCGTAGCCTCAGGCCCCTCAGGCGCAGGGGACTTCACCTCTCCAGCATCGGCCAGGCGGCGCACTGGGAACGGTCCTCCCCCGGCAGCTGCAGCGCCGACCCAGTCCCTCTGTGCTCGGATCGTTTTCGTATTTTGAAGGGCCTTGTATCTACCTTCGTGACCGCTGGCCCTCAGGTGCGGGGGAATTCACTTCTCTGGCGTTCGGGCGTGTCACCTCCGGCAGGCGGCGTATGGGGAGCGGTTCTTTTCTGGCCTCTGCAGTGCCAATCCGGCCCCACTGTGTTCGGATCGCTCTTGAATATCCAAGGAAGGGAGTATAGGCCGACTAGCTCGGGGCGGACCGCCACAGTCTTGGTCCATGCTCACTACATCCTTGTAGGCCTTCCTCTCTATGCCCCCAGCAGATAGAGCGTCAGCGGCTCAGCGCCGCAATGTCCTGGTTCCTGGGATCGGCGCGCTCCACAGCTCCTCCCCGCAGTGAACACCAAGTCTCGTAACTCCTCAGCCCAGGCACCTATCTCTCCAGGATTTCTCGTGTGGGTGCTTAAACACCCACGGCACGTCTCGGTGTGGTCGGTATCCCGCAGCATGCTCTAAATCAGGATTTTTTCATATATCAATTTATGAACTTCGAGCATCTCTCAAATCCACACTCCCCGATTCGATTAGCATGCTGAAATTACACTCTCAACCGAAGTATCTCACAAACTGCCCATCACGTTACCATAGGAACCAATTTCTGAAGTTCAGACTAAATGCTCTAAACACCAGAGAAACTTTATGGCGACGTTGATTTAAAACTATCAGTTCAGATAAATGCAGGTTTTGTAATACAGGAGAAGTTGAGTCACTAAAACACCTTATAACTGCCTGTACTCAGCTCAACATTCCTCGAGAGGTACATCTTAGCAATTTTAAACCCATACTTTATGATGCGGATGAATGGCGGGAAATCGTTTCGGCTGGGAGAAACACTATGCTTACATGTAGCATAATTAATTTCCTTGACGCGATATTGGGCACAGAATAAACTTAAAGTAGTAAATCAAGATCTTATTACGCTTGAAAAAAAAGAAAAAAAAGACTTGCAGGAACATCAGTGATAAACAGTAGGGAGTTGAGTATCAATATCTGACTTTGACTGGAGCAAAGTTACATTTTGAGATACTGTAATGTAACAAAAGTTTGATAAATGTATTGAACTGTAGTTTTACAATAAATAAATAAATAAATAAATAAATAAATAAATAAATAAATAAATAAATAAATAAATAAATGAGACATTAGTCCCCCACTGTAAGGACCAGAGATGGCCGGCAGAGAGGAACAGAGGTGCAAGCAGAAACGGATTGCAATGGCCGCTCAGTGCTCTGTATAAAAAGTCAATTAAACACACATTGACAAAGGTAGGAGAGTGTCTCTTTTGAAAAAGACTTATCTGAGGTGAACAGAAAACACAGATTGCCGTTGTGAGCCAGGTATATCATCATAGGCTCAGGTACACACATATATATATCATTCTGTGACGATGTCTGGGCCTTGAGGGCTGCCCTGCTAGTCTAAAATCCACCCCTGAAAGGAGAACCAAGGTTTGGCAGATGTCTGAGCCATGTAATGTTAAGACTGTCCTAATCAGTTTATATGGGTCACGGTTGCACCTATTTGAATGCTAGGGTGAGTGATGTGAACAAATATTTCTCAAATATAGAAGTATGTTCTCATTCTTATGTTCCCAAAACAAAATGCTCTTTGATTTTTTGCAGACCAGCCGCAAAACCTCATTGTTCCCTGCCCTTATTTTTGGTACAATAGTAAATAATTTAAACAGAACAATACAACTTACTAGTACAGTGATCTCTCTCTCTCTCTCTCTCTCTCTCTCTCTCTCTTTCTCTCTTTCTCTCTCTCTCTCTCTCTCGTCTATTTCTCTATACATCTATTTCTGCCTCACTCTATATCTCTGTCTCTTTCTATGTGCTAGAGTTGTGTTGTCAGGTTCACATTTTCAGGAACCACCTGAGCTGTTGCTGTTAAGATCTGAGGACCAAGTGGATTATAATACCTCCGTCCCCAAGTACCAGTCAGAGAAGTAGTAACAAATTGCTGACCGATTATTGAGGCCACAGGTGGTTAGCTGGAACAGAGAACACCGGGTCCCGGATGGCTGCAAGGGAAAGCACTTGGTTAGATATGCAGGGGACAGGGACATGCACGATATACAAGTAGGAAAAGACAGGAGCACCTACCTGTAGGATGACCGATGGCAGCTGTGAACCTGATTCTTCCCCCTGTGAGTGTTGGTGAAAGATAGTGAGGGGATGGCGTATACCTCACTAAACACAGGGCCCAACCTGAAGTGTACCCCGTTCAGAGCGGTATACACGCATTTCGTCGAAGTATTTTTCAACGTGGGACATTTCATCGCCAACATTTTCATCGACCAAAACTCGTTTTTAAAAAAATATTTTTTGGTGGGTGTTTTGTTGGGGTTGGGGTATGATTATTTAATTAAGGGGGAGTCTGGCGGGGGAACCCCCCATAAATAAAAACATTTAAAAAAATCGATGAAAACGTGGCGATGAAAAGTCCCACGTTGAAAAATACTTTGGCGAAATCACGTAGAACCGTTGAGAGCAATGATGGTCTAGGTGCTTGATTCCTGATAAGGCAGTCCAAATACTAAGGTGTCAGAGTATAGTGGCAAGAAGAAGACAATCCGTGAATGCAAAATCCAATGGTAGCAGCAGTTCAAGAAGGTAGTCCCATAACATCAAATCCAATGAGGGCAAATCCAAAGGCAGTCCAGAGTCCAAACAAAGTCCAAAATCCTATGGTTGTAGCTTTAAGAAGAACAAAGAGCAAGAGTTGTCAAACGCCGTCAGGACAGCTGAGAAGCACCGAGCAAATGAAACAGCCTTCTTTTATGCTGGGACTTCCTGGTCACGTGATCACTGTTTCTGGTCACCTGGTTCACGTCACGTGACCGACGCACGACCGCTTCTTAATATGAGTTAAAGCGTCTTGCTGTTATATGAAGCGTCATGAGATCGCTGGTTACCTTTTCTTCCCGGAGAGCGCAGAGTTGTGGCTGCGAGTCTGTCGATGGATCAGTGCCGATGAAAGAGTAACGCGAGGAATCGACCCAACACCCTCCTGACGGTAAACGACAGGATGGCACTGAACCAACTCCCAACACCACGGTTGGCACTTCTCTGTATTAAAGTGACGTCGGCACAGTGTTTCCACGGACAGAGAAGGCTAAGTGAAGTCCTCATCAATACCAGTAGGTCGATGGGCGAATCTTCAAAACTTCCAGGATAGCAGCAAAGGCACAGATACTGGTAGGGCACAAGACTGGTAGAAGGTGGACAAGGCGGGCCTTCAAGAAAGAAGGATAAACAAGGGCAACCCCCCAGGGCAGGAGACCCCAACAGGAAAAGATGCTAGGCAGGGGAACCCTGGCTGAACCCACCCAGCACCCTGAACCAAGGAATGGGCAGGGACAAGGCAGGACAGGGAACCAGAGACAGGAACCACCAGGAGCAGGTAAGGAGTAAGCACCGGCAAGAAACAGCAGAGAATGAGGCAGGCCTGGAGGCACAGGCAAGCAGGACTCCAGCAGCGCATACACGGAACAACCGCGTTGAGACGCGCTGTTTCCGTGTATGTGGGGCCTCTTTATAGCCCGGGACCAAAGCGTGCCCTGGGACGCATGTCCCTGTTACTGCGCATGCGCGAAACGTCGGATGCTGACGATCCGCGCATGCACAGAACATGCAAGATGGCTGCGTCCAGGGAGCCGGCCCGGACGGGAAAGACGCCAACGCGGATAGATTCTCCAAAAGGAGCCCGCTGCGGCCGAGGACCCGGGCCCCCAGAACAGGTAAGTGGCGCACGTGAGCGCAGCGTGACACTTGCGAGCGGTCACGTGAGCGGCCGGGAACCCATCGAGACAGCAAGCGCCATGGCCGCCCCAACGCACACAGGGCCAACAGCGCCACTGATGCCGCACAGCAGGGGAGCCACCAGGCGTCAGAGCGGCACAGCGGCAGCGGGCGAGCATGGCCCCCAAGCAGGCACAGAGCCAGAGGGCAAGCGCAAGCCCAGCTGGTGCACCACCGGACCCCCAACTGAACTCCGTGCCAACGGAGAGGTAAGGGGATGCGTGGTGGCGTGTGTGACAGAGCCCCCCCTAAGGGCCCACTTCCACGTGGGCTATGAGGAAATTCCTTGTGAAAACGTGAAATCAAGAACAGAGCATGGATCTCGCTAGTGGGTTCCCAGGACCTCTCCTCTGGACCATACCCCAACTACCAGATAGTAAAGGCACCCTCTGCAGATGCGAGGCCCCAGTATACTTCTAATTTCGTATTCCACAGAGGAACCCTTCATCACAGGAGACGGGGTAAGGACATTACACATGGAAGCAGGGCAGGGTTTGAGGAGGGACCTGTGGAATACAGGGCGGATGTGCCATGCACCCGGTAGGGAGACACCATAAGTCACCGGGTTGATGACCCTTGTCACTCGATAGGGACCAACAAAACGAGGTAGAAGCTTCCGGCAACCCTGTATAGGCGATGTCTGGTCGAGAGCCAAACCCTATTTCCTACGGCGTATACAGGAGCAACAGCACGCTTCTTATCGGCCTTTTGACGCATGGAGTTCTGTGCTTCACTAAGGTGCATGAACGTTTGGTTGTGGATGTCCTTCATGTCTCTCATACAAGTGGTAACGGAGGGCAGATGTGTGGGGGTAAGTTTTGTGAACGGCAAGATGTGAGGGTGCTGGCCATATAGTGAGTAGAAGGGTGAGGAGCCTGTGGATGCATGTGGTGCATTGTTATAGGCAAACTCGGCTAGATGTAAGATCTGGTGCAGAAACGTTGGTGTTGTAATGAGAGACAGCGCAGGTATTGTTCCATAGTTTGGTTGACTCATTTGGTCTGCCCGTCTGTCTCTGGGTGATAAGATGAGGAATATCGGGAGTCTATACCTAGTAACTTTATGAGGGAGCGCCAGAAACGAGAGGTGAATTGAGAACCTCGATCAGATATCACAATGGAAGGCAAACCAGAGAGAAAAAACACATGGCGAAAAAACAGATCTGCCAAAACGGGTGCTGTGGGGACACTGGTACATGGGACAAAACGCACCATTTTTGTGAATGAATCGACCACCACCCAGATAGTGTCGAACCCCTTCACCTTGGGAATGTCAGTAACTAAATCCAAGGTGATGGTGTGCCATGGTCTAGGGGGAAGAAGTAAGGGCTGCAGCAAGCCTAGTGGTCGACCTTTCCTGTTCTTGCACTGTGCACACACAGAGCAAGAAGCTACGTAAGAAACCATGTCCTTATACATGGAAGGCCACCAGCACCAACGGCGGAGCAGTGCAACTGTTCGCGCTTGACCGGGGTGTCTGTTGATGACAGCATCATGGGACCAGTCTAAAGCGATTGCACGTGTATCAAGCGTGGGAAGGTAGAGTTTGTTTTGTATGAATGGCAGACCGTTGTGTTTGACTATATCCCACTCCCATAGTTGTTCGGGGTGAGTGGTGACCCATTGGCATATCAGGGAAAGTTGATCAAGAGGTGGCGTACAGAGACATATCACGTGTTTCTTTTCCAGTAAGGTCTCAGGATAGACAGGAAGGGATACACCCCAAGGTATACGGGAAAGGGCATCCGCCTTGCCATGTGCGGTGCCCAGACGGTGTTTGATAACAAAGTCGTAGGATGAGAAAAACAAGTGCCAATGGACCTGTCGGCTGTTGGTACATTTGAACGTAGCCAGGTCCTGTAGATTCCGATGGTCTGTATAGACAACAACCTGGTGCTTGGCTCCGAGCAAATAATGTCTCCAAACCTGGAAGGTGTCTTTCACCACCATGAGTTCTTTTTCGGTGACGGTGTAGTGACTCTGCAAGAGTGAATTTACGTGAGTGGAAAGCTACCGGATGTAGCAAACCAGTGGTTGGGCAAGACAGTGATAGAACTGCTCCTAAAGCATATGATAATGCGGCTGCCTCTAGTACATAAGGGAGGTCGGGATTGGGATGCTGTCGAATCAGAGCTGTGTTAAATGCTGTTTTGAGAGAAACAAAGGAATCCTGCTGCAGTGGTGTCCAGGCAAATGGAACATGAGGACTTGTGATTTGTGTCAGTGGTGCAGTAATGGCCGAAGAAAACCCTGCAATAAATCACCTGTAAAAATTGGCAAAACCAAGAAAGGATTGCAATTCCTTGATGTTTTTTGGAACAGGCCAATCAAGAACAGCACGTACTTTGGTGGTGTTCATAGTTAGACCCCCAGGGGCGATGTGAAAACCTAAAAAGTCTACTTCCTGGGCATGAAACAGGCATTTTTCAGGCTTAGCGTAGAGATGGTGGGAGCAAAGCCGATTTAGGACTTCCCGCACATGTGTGATGTGTTCCTGTAATGATTGTGAGAACACCAAAATGTCGTTGAGATAGACCACAACAAAGGTGTCAATGATGTCATGGAATATCTTGTTCCTAAACCTTTGAAAGGTAGCAGGGGTGTTACATAGCCCAAATGGCATGACAGTGTATTCAAAGAGTCTGTATCGAGTACAAAAGGCGGTTTTCCACTCGTCACCCTTTCGAATGCGGATCAGATTGTATGCGCCCCTTAAGTCTAGTTTAGTGAAGACTGTGGCATGTGTTAGTCGGTCTAACAAAGGCGTGATAAGAGGAATCGGTATCGGTTCTTGATGGTGACGTGATTGAGCCGACGGTAATCTATGCATGGGCGTAGATCGCCTTCTCTCTTTGGTACATAGAATATTGGACTTGCAGCTGGGGATTGGGATGGTCTAATAGGACCCAATTGGAGAGAATGTTGCAAATACTCCTTCAAGACTAAGTCTTCCGATGGAGTCAGGGAGTATATGCGTCCACATGGTATTGCGGCCTCTGGGACTAGATCTATGGGGCAATCATAGGGCCGATGTGGTGGTAGGAGTTCCGCTGACCTCTTATCGAATACTTCTGCAAAATCATGGTACTCGGGCAGTAAGTCAGTCAGAACAAGGCCTACCACATGTCCCGGGGCATCAACGTCCATAACCTGTGGTTCGTGTATCGATAATTGAGCCAGAGCCCCCAGAGCCTGAGCAGGTGTGTTTGCTAGTTCTGAGACCAAGAGACAGTGTTCCTGACAGAAAAGTGAATCAAAGACAATAGACCCCTGAACCCAATTGATGACAGGATTGTGTGTACATAACCATGGAATGCCAAGGATAAGGCCGTATTAGGGGGGTGGTGATCAAATCGAAAGTAATGGTTTCCTGATGTGTGTCCTGAAGAATCATGGTCAAGGGGGCGGTTTGTTGTCTGATGGGAACCGAAACTAGGGGAGAGCCGTCCATGGCCTGTACAGGTTTGTTTTGCAGGCATAGGTTCAGGGATGCGGCCAAGGAAATGTCCACATAGTCCCCTGTTGCTCCGGAGTCAACAAAAAGATATACCCTGTGTTTGATGTTATCAGTAAAAAAGAAAAGTGCCTGGAGATACAGAGGCCTAGCCATTTCAGGCAGGGAAGGGGGACGTAGGCTTGTACTGATTGGCTCGTCCGTGCCGCCAGTACTAGGGACGAGCCTTCGAAAACCTGGAGACTTCCACTTAGGTCTTCTGCGGCATTCTTTGACAAAATGACCAGTAGTGCCGCAGTAAAAACAAGCGTTGGCTTGTCTACGATGTTCACGTTCTAAGGGTGAGATGGGACTGTGGATACCCCTGATCTGCATAAGTTCGCCGGGTGACTCTGTGGTAGTGGAGCCTGTTGAAAATAAAGGTGTTGTTTTCCTGTTCTCAGTTTTTCGCTCAGTGTGCATGGCATCGACTTGGAGGGCCAGGTCTACTAAATCGGGGTACTGGGTAGGCAGTGCTGGCACCACCGCAAAGGCATCCTTCATTTGGTCACTAAGACCCCTGTAGAACACTACTGGCTTCTTGTCTTCAGGCCAAGCTGTTTCAACAGATAGCTGATTGAAGCGTGTAATGTCTATTAATGTGGTCTTCCCTTGTATTAATTCAAGTAACTCTAAATCACGGGTTTGTGCTTTATGGCGCGTATCAAAAACCCGGGTCATTTCAGATACCAACTGATCGAAGTCGTACAGGACTGGACTATCACCCTTCAACACAACAAGGGGTTGCCCAGGTGGCTGCGATACCACTTAGATGGGACAGGGTAAAGGCAGCCTTGGTGGTGGAATCAGGGAAGGCTTGTGGACGGCACGGAAAATGCAGTTTGCATTGATTTAGGAAAGTGCGGAACTTACGCGGGGCACCTTGGAATTTCTCTGGTGCCGCCAGGGGAAAAGGAGTGGGTACATATACCGGGGCCGGAGCTGCTACCGCAGCCGAGGGTTCTGGTTGAGGAGGGGCATCCCCAAATTCCTCATCAGCGGTAGCGCATGTCTTTCGCTTTGTATGGCATCTATGCGTTGGTGTATTGCTTTCGTGGCAGCCGCCATGTCGGCCCTAAGGACGGTGATAGCTTGTACATGTGCCGCCACCGGGTCCTCGGCGGAGGTATCCATAATCCTGTGGAAGAAAAAAAAAGAGGCTTCTCAGTCTGTCAAGATCTGAGGTCCACGTGGATTAGAATACCACTGTCCCCAAGTACCAGTCAGCGAAGTAGTAACAACTCGCTGACCGATTATTGAGCCCACAGGGGGTTGGTTGGAACAGAGAACATCAGGTCCCAGATCGCTGCAAGGGAAAGCACTGGGTTAGATATGCAGGGGACAGGGTCATGCACGATATACAAGTAGGAAAAGACAGGAGCACCTACCCGTAGGATGACCGATGTCAGCTGTGAACCTGATTGTTCCTCCTGTGATTGTTGGTGAAAGAGAGTGAGGGGATGGCGTATACCTCACTAAACACAGGGCCCAACCTGAAGTGTCCCCCATTCAGGGCAATCATGGCCGAGGTGCTTGATTACTGATAAGGCAGTCCAAATACCAAGGTGTCAGAGTATAGTGGCAAGAAGAAGGCAATCTGTGAATGCAAAATCCAATGGTAGCAGCAGTTCAAGAAGGTAGTCCCATAACATCAAATCCAATGAGGGCAAATCCAAAGGCAGTCGAGAGTCCAAACAAAGTCCAAAATCCAATAGTCGTAGCTTTAAGAAGAACAAAGAGCAAGAGTTGCCAAACGCCGTCAGGACAGCTGAGAAGCACCGAGCAAATGCAACAGGCTTCTTTTATGCTGGGATTTCCTGGTCAAGTGATCGCTGTTTCTGGTCACCTGGTTCGCATCACGTGACCGACACGCAACCGCTTCTTGGGATGAGTTGAAGCGTCTTGCGAGTGGTAACGTGAGCGGCCGGGAACCCATCGAGACAGCAAGCGCCATGGCCGCCCCCAACACACAGGGGGCCAACAGCACCACCGATGCCGCACAGCAGGGGAGCCGACAAGGCATCGGAGTGGCACAGCGGCAGCGGGCGAGCGCGGCCCCCACGCAGGCACAGAGCCAGAGGGCAAGCGCAAGCCCCGCCGGTGCACTGCCGGACCCCCAACTGAACTCTGTGCCAACGGAGAGGTAAGGAGATACGTGGTGGCGTGTGTGACAGTTTTCTTTTTAAAATATATTTTATTTTATTTTTTCAGGTCAAACAAACACACTACAACTGTTTCAAAACATAGAAAGCATCATATTCCAACACATTTTCAAACTCCCCAACTCCCCCTGCCCCTTTAAACTAGAGCCAGTTCTCACATATTGTTTACGGGAACATCACTGGGTGGCACACTACCTAGACAGCCATCAATCGGGTCCTCTGTTTCGTTGTCACCATGGTGAGGGTTTGCTAATGAGGCCACCAATTGCCGCCAGGCCAGCAAGGGCCCTGCTTCATCTTCGCCCCCCCTGGTGACCGCTTCAAACCAGACTACAGATTCAGCTTCCGCCCACCTCAAGAGGTCTGTCCACCATAACTCCACCCTAGGTCTGTGGGCCGCCTTCCAGCCCATGGCGATCCTACGTTTGGCCAAGACATAGGCCAGGTCCTTCATCTTGCTTATGTGTTTCGAATGCCGGGATCTAGGGAATAGTCCAAGCATGCATGACCAAGCCGATTCCACATCCAGCACCACCCCCCCGCCAGCCAGTCTCGTCTTGACCTCGTTCCAAAATCTATGCACCTCCGGGCAAGCCCAAAACATGTGTAGCAGTCATGCGTTCACCTCCCCACACCTGGGGCATTGCTGCATAGCTGATCCCCCAAACTTTGCAATCTTCCCGGGGGTTAGATAAGCCCTGTGGGTAACATACAATTGAAGCTGTTGGAATCTCGCGTTACGGGACACCTTTTTATGGTACCTCTGGGCCCGTTCCCACTCCCCATCCGTCATGGGTCCCCCCACCTCCTCCTCCCAATCTTGTCTCAATTGGAGCAACTCCTTCCCTGCCCTTGCTCGCAGGAGCTCATATATCCTTGATATTTCGTGCCCGCCCTCCGATACATCATACATGGTTTCCAGGGAGGCATCTGGATCCCCCGCGAGCACTGTCTCCGGTCATCTTTCTCTAGTCTTTTTCACCAGCCTAGTGTAGGTTATATATTGGCCACCATGTACTCCCGTCTCTTCCTGCAGCCGCTGAAAGTCCACCGCCTCCCCTTCCTGCCATATGTCCCCGAGGGTTGCTAGGTCTACCTGTTCCCAGTATCTGCGGACCGATTCAAGTAGTTGAGAGTCGCTCCCACACAGAGCCGCCAAAGGGACCTGCTGGGAGTATGGTTCCGAGTCCCCCCCCAATCTTCCATGTCCTGTGCCAGATCTCCCAGCCCAACCTCAGTAGCCGCCCTTGCCCACCAGTTTATCTCAGCCCAACCACACCACTTCCATCAGAAAGTATGGGGCTGTATCTTCGCGCAGGAGCCTGGCTTCTGCCGAATCTTCAGTCGAGCGCCACCTGGCCACGCACTGCAGCTGCCCCGCCAGGTAATAGAGTTCGAAGTTAGGCAGGCCTATCCACCCCCTGTCACATGGGTTCTGGAGCTTCCACAGAGCCACCCTATTCCTAGAGCTGCCCCACACAAAACCCCTACACACGCTGTGAAGTTTCGCAAATAGGCTCCTGGGTATCAGAAACGGGACGTTTATAAAGAAGTGCAAGAGTCTAGGCAGGACCACCATCTTGAGCAAGGCCGCCCTCCCCATCATGGTCAGGGGCAATCTGGACCAGAATACCATACTGTTCTTAATCCCCTCTATCGCCTTTTCCGTGTTGTGCTTGTGTTCTGTCACAATCTTGTGATAAATGTTTATTCCCAAATACCTAAATGTTGCGGGCTGCCATGGTATTGGCAGAACAGGCAGCCTCTGCACCGGGACATTCCTATATCTACCCAAAGGGAACAGGCTGGACTTCCCAGGGTTCACCGATATACCGGAGAGGACGGCGTACCGTTCTATCACCTCTAGGTCGTACTGTAGGTTTTCTTCTGGGTAGCGCAAATAAAGGAGCATATCATCCGCATATAATGATATCAGATGCTCTCCGCTGGCCGTGTTTATGCCCATCTCCCCATATTGTTGACGCAGGCATATTGCCAGCGGCTCCAATGCCAGTATATATAGCATAGGTGACCAAGGACATCCCTGTCTGGTCCCTCTGCCCAGTTGCCAAGAATCTGAGACCGTGGACCCTGTCTTGACCCTCGCCATCGGGGTGCTGTAAAACAACTGTACCCATCTGAGGTATCCAGGTCCCACTCCGCACCCCTTGAGGACCGCTTTCAGCCAGGGCCATCGTACCGAGTCGAAGGCCTTGACCGCGTCTAACGACACTATAGCCAGCTCACTCGTGTCCTCCTCAGTTTGGTCTATGACATGGTGTAGCCTACGGTGGTTATCGGTGATGTTCCTACCCGGAACATATCCCGTCTGATCCGAGTGTATCAGTTTCTTAATCACCCTCTTCAGTCTATTAGCCAGCACCGCCGTGAGTATTTTGCTGTCCTGGTTGAGCATTGACAACGATCTGTAAGACCCGCGCTCCACGGCCGGCTTGCCTGGTTTCAGGAGTGGGATGATTACAGCCTCGCGGAGGGACAATGGGAGTTCTCCCTTCTCATAGGCCTCGTTGAAAGTGGCAAGCAGTGGCTGAAGCAACTCTTGCTGGTATGTTTTGTAGAACTCGCTTGGCAGCCCATCCGAACCCGGCGCCTTACAAGTGGGCAAGTTCCGGATCACTACCTCCAGCTCATCCGAGGTGACGGGTGCGTCCAACTCAGAACGTTCTAGATCATCTAAGGTGGGCAGCTCAATGTCCCCCAATGTGTCTAGTATGTCTTGGCCCATGTCCTCCCCGTGTCCTCATACAAGTGTCTGTAAAACTTAAGGAATTCCTCATTTACCTCTTTCTGGGTGTTGCATATGCTACCTCCTTCGCCCTGAATCTCACTAATCACCGAGCGGGGGGTCTCACTCTTGTACAGCCAAGCCAGCAATCTGCCCGGCTTGTCGCCCCCTGCATGTATCCTCTCTGTATATTTCCTGTAGCTGAGTCTGCACAATCTATCCCAGAGTGCACTGCAGGACAACTGTAGCTCCTCTACTTTGGTTTTGTTATCATGAGCGGTGCTCACGCAACGCGTGAGCTCCTCTAGCTCCCTTTCCGCCTCCCGGAGCTCCCTTTCGACCCCCCCCTGTAGCCCCTTAACTTGGGAGATAGCTACCCCACGCACCACCACCTTAAACGCTTCCCACAATGTGCCCACAGAGCTTACGCTTCCCGTGTTTGTATCAAAATATTCTTCAATGACGTCCCTCAGGCCCTCCCGAAACCCCTCATCCTGCAGAGCCTCGGTCCTAAGTCTCCATGTAGGGATCTGCGGTCGTGGGGGCTGGTGTCTCCAGTCTACCACCAAGGGCGAGTGGTCCGACAGCACTCGGGCTTTGTATTCTGCTCCTTCTATTTCTCTCACTATCCCGGCTGTTACAAACATGTAGTCTAACTGTGTGTACAAATCATGTGGCGCTGTGTAGTGTGAGTACTGTCTATCCGTGGGATGCAGCCTTCTCCACGCATCCTCTAGGCCTAGGTCTTTCAGTAGGGTACTCAGCGCTTTAGCCGCCGGTGCCGTTTTTCCTGCCCTGTCCTAGGACCTATCCATACTGGGGTCTACGGTGCAGTTAAAATCCCCCCCACACTACCGTACCCCCCGCCAGGGGGGCCAGTTTACCATAGAGGGTCCTAAAGTAAGCCGCTGTATCGTTATTGGGGGCGTACAAATTTATGATGTGTACTTCTCTGTTTTCCAAGAGACCCGTAACCACCACCATTCTACCCTCCGGGTCCACCGTAGAATCAAGCACTCGAAACGGCACGTGGGGCGCCACCCAAGTGACAACCCCTCTGGCATACGCTGAGTACGCCGCCCCCACAACGGTGCCCTTCCATTTCCTCCTGACCACCTCCAGCCTTTCCCTAGTGAGGTGGGTCTCTTGCAGCAGGGCTATGTCTACGTGCATCCTCTTCAAATACATCATCACTTTGTTACGTTTAAGGTAGCTGTTGAGGCCCCGTACATTCCAGGTCACAATTCTGAGATTACCCGATGCCATCTAGTCGGTCTATCTCCGTCCCATCCCTCCCCATAATGTTCCCATGTAGGGTCGCTTCCTGGCTCTTTCCCTTCTGTTAACGAACCGTGCCCCCCTCCCCCTTCCCCAACCTCACATCACTGCACACAACTCCCCCCCCCTCCCCACCAACCCCCAACAATAGCCCAGCTCCATCCCTGGATCTCAGGCCTACCCACGTCTGGACCCATCTCGTGACCAAGAACAAGGACCCCGCGGGGTGTCACCAATCTAACAGTGACCTAACTAAGTGTACTACTATCGGGTGCAGAGGTTGCTCCCCAGGAGCTCCCAGTCATCTATTTAGGAGAAGTGAATTCAACAGGACCCGCCGGCAGATGCCGTGACTTCCCCCACACAAACACAATATCAAACTATATTCTAGTCCCAATGTCATAGCTATGGCCTCACGGGTGCCTCTGCAGCGTGCTACTTATCTCCATCCGCCTCTGTCTCGGCATCCGATTCCTGTGGTCGACCTTGCATATCCAACCATTCCATCGCGTCACTCGGCGTCTCAAAGAAGAGGGATCTGTTCTAATGAATCACCTTTAATTTAGCGGGGTAAAGCAACATGTAGCGGTGGCCTGCCTCTCTGAGCCTCCTCTTCACCGTTCCAAAGTTCATTCGACTCCGTTGTACAAGCAGCGTGTAATCCGGATATGCTGTTATATTCGCTGACCCCCTTTCTATCGTGCCCCCTTTCCGGAAAAATTCGAGAATCTTCTCGTGGTCACGATAGTTCAAGATCTTTGCAATCAACGGCCACAAAATCTCCTGCAAAAGCATGGTTTCAACGAAATCCGTGGGGTTCGATCCTTCCATTCCCTCCAGTACCCCCACTATGCGAATGTTATTGCGCCTGGCGCGCCCCTCCACCTGCTCTGCTCTGTCCTCCAAATTGCCCACTCGTTGCACGAGGGCATGAAGTTCCTTGGCGTGTGTATTGCATGCCTCCACGGTCGGGGCCAACTCCTTCTCCAGTTCCCCAGTGCGCTCCGCGATCGTTCGCACATCCTGGCGCAGCAGGTTCACTTCTTCTCGGACCGCTCCTATCTTGAGGTTTAGGCCCGGTGGGTCCGTCGCTGCCGCACGAGTTTCTTTGCTCTTGCCCCCTTCCGTGCCCGAGGGCGACCTAGCATAGGTCTCCATCGTAGGCTGTTTGATCCGGGGCCGCACCGCCTTGGAAGACATCCTGTTGCGTCGATTGGGCCCACGCGCCCATCTGTATCCTCGCGGGGTTCGCTCGTCGGCCCCTTCACAGCGAGGTTTCGCTGAACCTGGATTCACTCTGCTGGGTCGCCACAACCCATGGCCTCTGCAGTGGGGGCTTGCCCTTATGTTCTTGCCTTCAACCCGAGGTGCATGCGACCCGTCTATCCGGTTGGGCTCGCCCACGTTCCGACCAACCTTGTCTTCCTCAGCTCGTCGGACCTTTTATGGCCCTTTGTCCACAGGCGGCCATCTTGGGTGCTCCCCTTCCTTTGCACAACCGCCACCTTCTTCGGGGTCTGGTTCCGTGAATATGCAGTCTCGCCATTGGGGAGGGCACGCACCGTGTGCCCCCCACTTTCATACGCCTTTAGATGCACCGTGGGTTCGAAAGTCCACCAAAAACCATCACTTTTTTCCAGGATCAGGATCGGATCATCGGGAGCTCCTCCAAGGAATGTCCTCTCACGTAGCCATCAAGCCACGCCCCCTCTGGCGTGTGTGACAGTTGCTGACAGCTGCACAACCATAGAAGGGGGAAACGATATCTTGAGGGTGCTGGTTATTTTTGCAAAACCTGCAATTAAAAAAGGGAAATTATTCAATTGTACGAAGATTGTAAACTGCTTCTTTTAAAAAAAATGTTGCAATTTAATTTCAAATCATCAATTCCAGTATATATTTCTGTCATGATAAGAATGTTTCACATGTTTCTTATAGAAGGTTATGATTCCAAGATAGGCAGTCTGGAACACTCCTATTGTGCGCTTTGAGAAAGGGTAACGGGACAACCAGCCTGTACTGCATAAAACCCCAGGTTACACAAACTTTGCACCGGTGCAAGTGCAAAGTTTGCACGGTATTAGAACTAGGGCAAAGTTTGCCCTATTTTTTAAAACACTGGGACACATTAAAAAATCATTGCACCTCGGCAAGTGCAAGTGCAGTCTGGCATATTAAAAGCACCAGGGCTAAAACTGCCCCTGCAGGGTCGGATTGGCCCCTCAGCCTTTCGGCCCGTGACTGGCCCAAAATCGTCACTGTAGAGTGAGGGCCGGTTTCTGGCCACTCCTGGGCCGGTTTTGATAAAAACAAATAATTTTTGAAAAATTACAAAAAATAAAATCACCTGCAACGTGCAATATGGATCTATACACACAGATATTAATGATCATATGGTTATCCATTCTTGTATGAAATGTATATCACATTAGTGAAATCATAACCATATTTTGCATAGTGTATTTAGGAACAATGCTATTTGATGACTCCTCCTGTTTTGTCAACGGGTGAAAGGTAATGTTTCATCGCTTCCCGGGATATCACTTTGGGGTGCGGTCAAATGACATCACTTCCGGTTATGTCATCAGAGGTCAAGGGTCATGAGGTGAGGGGCGGGCCACTTTTTTGAGGCGAGTGGTGGGCCACTTTTTTTTGGGTATCCGGGCCTATTTCTTGTCCCAGTCCGACCCTGTGCCCTAGTGCTAAATAGATACATCTTTGATGCATCTTTGCATCAGGGCAAAGCTTGCCCTAGTGCTAATACCATTCCGTATTAGCACTAGGGCAAACTTTGTGTGGTGAAAGATCAAGAGAATCCAAGTCCAAATCTTCTGGAGAGCCACTAGATTGCAGGCCCCTTCCCTCAATAAAGAGAGGGTTTTTGACCTTTGTGCTAAGGAAAAGGTCATGACTACTCCTGCAGCTGAGATAGTTGGGTCATTGGATAAAGAGCCCAAGAAAGGAAAAAGGTAAATAAAAAAGGAGACCTGTGCAATGCTTATGGAAGGTGAAAAGGCTGGGGAATAAATGAACACCCCTACAAACCCTTCTGTGTAGGGGGGGGATTTATAGGTCTATCTGTGGCAGGAATTTCTGGAGCCCCTGGCTACATTTTCTAGGTGCTTGTTTATTTTGTGATATATCACTAGGCAAAGAGTAATTCAAATACTAGTAGGTCAATGGTTATTTGCACTGGAATATCTTATTTGACTTCTTGGGTGGGTACCTTTAGAGCAGAGGTAGCCAACATGTCACTACAAGTATGCTTTGACCGACAGTTTCCATCAGCCCAACCCAGCTTAGTCAGTGGTGTTGGGTCATTGGAGTTGTAGGACAAAACATCTGGGGGGTGGTTGGCTACCCCTGCTTTATAGATTCACACAACACCCACAGGAGTGCCATTGATTTTAGTGTTCGAATTCAGTATGGTGGATTGTCATTTTAAAGAAACAGAAAACATCAGAAGACAAAATACCAAAATCACCAAAAAAGGCCTTGACACTTGGGGGAGAGGGTGGAAATCCAACCTTAGAACAAACCCCGGAAGAGAAAATGTACACCCTCTGTTGCATATTGAGAATAAATAATGTCTCCAAGAAAAAGGAGTTTATTTATTAAAAATAGAGGGAAAATTGTGGAGAAGGGCCATTTGCCTGTTCCAAAATAAAACTGACAACGCGAGAGATGGGGCTCTATTGTGCATTCAGTGGAGGGCAACATTCGTCAAACGCCCATGAATATTTGCAGGCTGACCCACCTCCTCCAGAAAACCTGGTGCCCTGTGAGCATTCAAGGGACACTTGGGGATCCTGAATCCGACCATTAACTCATGGTGAGATCCAGTTAAGCCTCCTATGCACTGATACAAGCCACCACTTGTTAATGTGTAATATAGGTTTAGTCAGGACTGTGACAGAATACACGCCTACACTCTATGTCCCACCCACAAACTCACCTGTGTTGACACAGGAACGTGATGCTCAATACGCAAATGTGATTGGCCCTTGTGTTTAATGTATCTATTAGTTTTATTAACTTTTTAGAATGATTGTTCGAATTGATTCCCTTTTTAAAAAAAACATTTGTATAGTGTTATCTAAGTTGAGTAACTTTGTCTAAGCGTGTGTGAAATGATTGAATAGCTTCATTACCTCAAAGGCTAATGGATCATCTGCCAACTACCTGTATAAGTATCTGGTAAAATCTGTAGTTTCACGGAAGTAATGACGTCAGCTACCCAGGAAAATCTGAAGAAGAAGAAGGAGAAGAAGGAGAAGAAGAAGTAGTGGAGGAAGAAGGAGAAGAAGAAGAAGAAGAAGAAGAAGAAGAAGAAGAAGAAGAAGAAGAAGAAGAAGAAGAAGAAGAAGAAGAAGAAGAAGAAGAAGGAGAAGAAGAAGGAGAAGAAGGAGAAGAAGAAGAAGAAGAAGAAGAAGAAGAAGAAGAAGAAGAAGAAGAAGAAGAAGAAGAAGAAGAAGAAGAAGGAGGAGAAGGAGGAGGAGGAGAAGAGAAGGAGGAGGAGAAGGAGAAGGAGCTCATTTAAAAGCACATACCTCCAGCAGCATAGTACATTGGCTTCAGGGAAGACTGCAATTGGCGGATTCCTCTCCTCTGTTCTCCACAGCACAGCACAGCACAGCACATACATTTCCTTTCAGAAGTTATAGTGGTACCTATTATCTTCTAGGTAGTGTACTACTTCATTAGCTAACGGTGTCCCAAGCCTGAGAAATGTATTATAGTCAATCAAGGAACCCAAGCCATGCAAACGCTGCAGTAACAATTTGCTGCATGTTTTAGAATGTATCATTAGACCACGAGCACCCCTGCACTGAAGTTAGCATTGTCTTAGTTCTACTGACCTTAACACATCACACAAGACCTGGTTTTCTATTAGGCCCTCGAGTTTGGCACAAAGCAGTAGTCTTCTGGTTCATATAACTATTTTCAAACGGCAAGCTCTCAGACATTCTTCTCCCGCATGGGCACCATTTGAAAATGTATAATCATTCTTGTGGTAGTGGTTTTGTAACTTTGTGTGCAAGATGAAATCTGCACATTTCAGTTCCATGGTCGCAAGACGAGTTCGCTGAAGACAGTGCTTCTGGGATTGGCTTTCCTGCTGCAATGAGATATTATTTTGTCACCCACACATTTTATGGCCACACCCTCTAATTCCGGAAACACCACTGCCTCCCATGTTCTCTCCCCACCTTACTCTACAGGTGTGGGTGACATCCTGCAAATCCACGTCACCCCACTCCCTTCTGAGAGCCCCCCACATTCCACAACCGACCATATCCATCACCCCACCTCACCACCACCTTTGCCCCATCCCCAACTTCAACCACCATCCCTCTTCTCACCTCAGCAATCCTGTGGAGACCACTCGCTGGGTCCGCATCTGTATGAGCAAAATAGATCCTGTGCTATTTCTTGACAGGCTGCTGTTCGGCTGAAGAGACTTGTTGGTAAACAGCCAGCGGGAAAGCTGGGTTGAACATGAATTTTCAATTCTCCTCAGTAATTATGGTTTTCCACATTAATTAAGCAGCCTGATATAGAGCCCACATATTCAAATTTATGGTGGAACTTGCTTCTTCAGGTGAGTGCACAGCACTGTTAACTGATTTCAAAGAAATGCACTGTGATTGGTTCTTGGAGATGAGACTGCTGAATAAAAACATTATTTTTCAATTTGTGTTTTCGAGGATTTTCTCAGTATCTTATTTTCCTCTTTAACACCTTTTGAGTAATAGATTCCCTTGTACTGTCACAGAGCATCTGACAGTGTAGCACCCTTACCTTCCAAAAGGGCCCTAAAAACGAGTCAATGTAGTCTATTTGACCTGCACATTATGGCACATTTGGTGGTGTTTCATGAGGTTTTTCTGCACTTTGTGAAAAACCTGAGGCCGTCCTCACATATAAAACCCTTAGGCCCTCTTCTCAGGAGGTCAGGGAAAAGCCATCACTTTTGGATCCCGACCTTGGGGGTGGAGAAGCGAGGGATGATTACCTAGGTGGAGGTTCCCTGGGAATTGGGGACAAAGGTCCCCAGACAAGAAGTGGTATCCCACATTTCCCTTTCAGAAAACCTTGTATCCCAGAAGTAATTATGGGGTGTTGCTACCCCTATCCCACTGACATGGGACATACCCAGGGATATTATCCCTCTAACGAAACCAAGAAAAGGTTGAATAAGGTGCACACAAGTGAGACAGGGTTTCCCCCATTTCCTTCCAACAACCACCCTGACCCTACCCCGACCTTTATTGGCTATTGTAAGCCTGTTCCGCTCACTTTCCGAAATGTGACATGTGACAGTACTGTGACGAGGAAGAGGAGACTTAGAGGAATTAACACTACACACTTTTACCACTTAGGCACTGGGAGGAGGAAGCGGCTGTCACGATCCATGCCCCTGACCCCCTCAGGTATAACAGCCCCTGGCAGCAGTGGGGCTAAAGCCCTTCACACTGACCCGAAGGGCCTTAAAACTCCATTAGAAACATACATGGAGTCAGTCCTGGCATCTTTGGCGCCAGGCTCATTATCAGGAATAGAGCAATACCAGTTTTGGACCTTAATCCAATATGGAGGCCTATTACACAGCTCAGTTCTTTAGAAACCAAGCCATGCAGTCTAGTGTTTTGGGTGTGGCTGGGCCTGGAACTACTTGGCCTGGAACTACTTTACCTGGGCTATTTAAACCACACCCAACCAGCAAAACACGCTTTGCGTTATTCTGCACTCCTGCAGCGTAATGCTCGCCGTGTCCAGCTCCTGCTCACCTATTTCTCCGGCGGCCCGATCTTGAAGCCCTAGATCCGGATTCCATTAATAACCTGGAAGAGCAAGAACAGCATTAGCGAGCAAGAACACTTACCTGTAAAGTAACCGGTCTTGAATCCATCCTGCGCTTAGCTTACCTCGTCCATCTCCGGAGTTCACCGCAACCTGCAAAGGTAAAGAAACAAGGACAGCATTAACAACAATTCTTACCTGGGCAAGGAGTGAGTCCTGGCAGCACCCTGTGCTTCTCTTACCTCGCCCATCTCCGGGTTTCACCGCAACATGCAAGGGAGAAGGAACAAGGACAGCATTAACAAAGCACTTACCAGGGCAAGCAGCGATTCTATTGTTCATCACTCCAGAACATCACTGCAACCTGTACAAAGAAGGGAAGAGCACACAGAAGGGAACCAGGAGGCCAGTAGACCAGGATTAAAGAGGACACCGCCTGTGTCAATTGAAAAGAAGATGGAGAACTGGAGCGAAGAACGAAACATCCAGCAGCTGAGCAGGGCTCCTGACGGTGCGTTTCCCGGCTCCAGAAGCGGAGGGGAAATGAGAGCCAACGGGAGAAGGAGCTGACCGCAGGTGAGCGTCAGACGGGCACACAGGCACCAGGGAGATCCAAGCCGACCGCAGGCAAGTGCCTGTCCATCTCTTTTGAATACGGAACTGAAAGTAAACTTATATTTAACTATAAAAGTGCATTTTGAATACCGAACTAAAAGGAAACTTATATTTGAATTAAAAGAATGCATTTAGAATGCCAAACTGAAAGGAAACATTTTAAACTACAAGAGTGCATTTCAAATAACAATAGTGTTTTTCTGAATGAAAACTTACACCTTAAGCAACACAACTAGCTACTGAATCGAAAGCAACTTTCATTGAAAGCATATTAAAACTATTAAGCAATTTACTTGCAAGGCATAGTAAGAATATTAAAGTATATCTCAACAGGCTAACAAGGAGAAGCCAACAAGAGTGGAATTTGAACTGAATGCCAGGAGACCAATGAAAAGACATTAAATGCCTTGGTGTACGTGAGCAAGTGCCAAGGAACACCTTGGTGCATAGGAGCAAGTGCCAAGGAACACTTTGATGCACAGGAGCAAGTGCCAAGGAACCCTTTTGTACACAGAAGCAAGTACCAAGGAACCAGCAGACTAAAGAGTTCAGGGATCCTGATTGCGCAACCTGTAATGGGTGTATCATGGGTCTGACAACTGCACCTAGAGCAGTGAACCCTGAATACTGAAGACCCAAGATATTGGGAAAACCAACTGGTAAAAAAACGAAAGCAAGTACAAAAGGTGAAGTTAAAGGAACCCAGAGACTGAAAAACCTGTTCATGTCGTCTTGAGTGCCAGGTCCAAGACCCCTTTTAGTTTTGAACTTTGTTGCATGAGAGCTGGGGAAGGGAACCCCAAGGATTATCTTGGATTGTGTTGCTTGGAGTTCGACAGAGGTAATCATGAGACATTTCTGGGACTATCTTATACTTAGGGAAAGAGAGCTGAGAGCTGGAAGAAACACCAACCTTTGAGTTGAACATTGTTTATTTGGTTATTAACATCCTTACACATTGCAAGTCTTAACGGTGAGGGCAAGTATAAGTTGTGGACACAGACAGACTTTCAAGTGGGCCTATTTGACGCAGACTTTCCTTAGCTTTATTCTGATAGGGAAATCCCACCTTAGTATAGGGCAAGATAGACCTTCAACCATCCTGACATTTAGTTTAATAAAATATTTTAGTTTGAAATATAATTCTATTGTCTGTGTCTTGCTTCATGATGCCTTCACAACTCAGCATGACATTTTGTACCTATGCTTGAGCCTCTTTTTTATGTTCTGACCTGCATGTTCAGTGCAAACAGTGTGCAATGGATGACTGCTAGCTTCAGGCCTATTGCAAAAGCAGCAGGCTTTTTTTTAAACTTGCACCCGGGATGGGCGAAGCAACCAATCAGGTTGCTCGGATTGCGGGCTGAATCTGCTGAGCCAAGCCGTGATCTGAACAACCTGACGACTGCTTCCTCCCCACCCCTCCATCTTCCCCCGCCCCTCCATATTTCCCTGGCCAGCCATCTACCCTTCACCCTCCCTTCCCTTAATATTACATATCCCATTCCCTTCCAGCCCCTCGTAACTTTTTTTCAGCAGCGGTGACACCCTGCCACCATGATGTACATTAAAAGATCAAGTCCCAAAAGATCGAATTACAAAATTGTGTACCCCATTTGCAATTCAATCTTTTTTCTTTGTCACCCGCCATTCATGTAATGTATGCAGGCGATACCCCCGCCAGCCCCAAAGCCCATAATACCAAACTCGGGGAGCGGGGTATACTCCCGCAAACCCCACACCCCTTGCTCCGCACTTTGGGATTAGGTCTTTTCAACCAGACCGAATGCACACTAATTATGCATTCAGTCTATTTTTTCGGTCTTTTGGGGCAAACCTCTGACGCACCCGCTACCACTCCTGTGCCTGCTGCCCACCATAGAAATGGAAGAGGGACTCTGCTCGGAGCCCCTCTTCCAGCTCCATGGCAGTCATCTTGCATACGTACAGCATGCCGTTCATTCATTCAAAAACATTGCTGTCAGCACCCTGGGTTACCGGATTGGCAAACCATAGTGTTTATAGCAATAATATCCTATCCACCACACTGGATTGGGTGGCACAGCACTAGAGCGCTATGCTTGCGCCTTTAACTCGAGCCCCAGGCCGTCACCACCCAATCTGTTCGCCGGACAGGCATTATTGCTATATTGTATACCAGTACTTTGGAATCTTGTACAGGGAAGCTCCTTCCTGCTCACTGAGCTCTCACCAGCATTAATCATTACTGTCTTCGCACTCATTACAAAGTTCTACAGCATCAAGTAGTTTTTCAGTACATTTTGAGTTTTTAACTAAAGCCTCCTTTTGTTGACATTGGCACAATAAACAAATGTGTATACCACTCGAGTTCTTGTGTTTGGATGACGACGGTTGACTTATTTGCCTTACACCATCCATAACTTCAGTCAAACGGTTGTACCTGAAACAGATAATAGAAGTGAATCACTGAAAATAAATGAAGACGTGAACGTACATAACTAGTGCTGTAATTGGATGTCTGTACTACAAATATGAACATTTTTGAGTCCCCATTGACTTCAGAGTAAATGGTGGTAGGACCACTTTTAGGCCGTAACATATCTTTTGAATGAGACTTTAGAAATGAACATTCATCCATAAATACCTGAGATATTAAAGATTGTATGTACTTCATTGACAGCCATCTAGGTGACGTCATCAATGCTACATGTCACACACCATAGAGTGACACCATAGAAATGATGAATCTATAGCTGTTCTCTGATGACACAAAAATTGTCCACCTTTTCATCACTAACAATTCCACAGAACATGTTTTTTATTTTACATATGCTCCTGTATTATTGAGGTTTGCGCAATTTTACATGACTTTTCAAATAAAAGTCAGAATAGTATACCTGCTGGGGACAGGTTAGGGCTCCCAGTCCCAGAAGATGCTAATGATTGACTGCTACAGAGGAAGATCTTTCCCTAATTTTTGGACCTTTAGTGTCCCTTCCAAATTGACCTCTGTTTGAATCGTCTCAACTCACACCA
Organism: Ambystoma mexicanum; assembly: GCF_040938575.1. Classification (NCBI taxonomy): domain Eukaryota; kingdom Metazoa; phylum Chordata; class Amphibia; order Caudata; family Ambystomatidae; genus Ambystoma; species Ambystoma mexicanum. Next base: position 236,125,996 of record NC_090933.1, read on the forward strand.
TCAACATTCGTCAATGGGAAGCCCAGTACATTCGCAGAAGCAACCATTTCTTACAGATTTGGGGTCCGGGTGTCCAGTAAACTTTTTCTCCCTTCTATATAATAGCCTGAACATAACTGCATGCACAGAAGAAGGGCACACGTTTAATGCTGATCATGTCTTTCTTGTCGTCTCCGGCATTGCTCCCTGTACCACTGGCATCATGAATAGATAACCACATTCTCTTGCAAGTTTTCATGGAACTCCTACTGTATAACCTCGGTGTACCGCATCCTTTGATTCTGGCAGATCTCTTTCCCTAGTGGCCTGGTGAATCTTGGGGCTAGGTGGTCCCAACCAGGTCTTTCAGAAACAGCTGTGGATTTTATCCAATTCTCGTAAGCCCCCAACACTATCACGGCTCACTAATGCTGTGTGTTTGCTGGTGCATTGAAATAGATATAGATCTGCCTCCGGAAATAGTATTCAGGGAAAACTTCATGGAAAAATGTCCTTTCTCATCAGCTTGTCGCACTGTAAATCTGTACATACCAGCCGTTTGATCTTTTCATTGCTAATGCATGGATGGTCATCGGATCACACATATTCATTTATCAATTTCGGAAAGGCATTCAGAATTCTGGTCCCACCCAAGCCTAAACCCACATGCATGTGGGATGTTAACATGGTGTTGCTATTTATTTTGTAATTGACCTGATAATTATGATTTTCCTTTCTAAGAATGATGTTAAACAAACTTGTCATTCTAATAGCCTAATGTGAATGCTGATTAGTATGTCATGCTTTTATGAGCACTGAGCAAACAGATCATCCTGAGCAGAGCAGCCATGAAAATGTATGTGATGCGGCTTAGCCATAGTAAGCCATGTTTGGTTGGCATACATCGTACAATGCCATCAGGCTGTGCAGCTGTGACACAAACATTTGTTTGATGAGTGGTCATACCCAGTGATGCAAAATGATCAAGCCACATAGGAAGGCTATGCTCAGTCTCACCTGGGAACCAGAGAAAGTGAGTTCTGTGGTATCAGTTAACAGTCTCTGACTGATTACGTTAAACATTAAATGTTAAACATTAAAGGTATTTGTACCGCGCACTGTCACCAACGGAGTTGGTCCCCAGGTGCTCTGGCGGATCTGTAGGTGAGAAGGTGGGATGGGTTAGTAAGGTGAAGAGGGGTAGGATAGTGAGAGGGGTGGTGTTCTGTTGGCAGCTTGAACTCGGTACACACCGGTTGCCGAGCTTTGGTGTGAGTATCGGATCGATGTCAGTCCTCGTGTGCTGTTGGTCTGAATTATGTGTTGTTGCGGTTTGGTGAAGTGCGTGCGGCTTGATGTGCGAGAGATGGTTGTGTGACTTTTTGAGTGAGATAAGTATGCATAAAGTTTGAGCTTTTTGGTTAGTGGGTTATATGACATTTAACATGTTAAGATTCACAAATATGTCTAAGTGTGGCACTTGCTAACCTTCAAATCCTATCTAGATGCGGCGCAGGCTAATATTCACAATTCTATCTAAGTGTGGCACATGCTAACATTCACAGTTCCATTTAAGTGTGGCACTTGCTAGCCTTCACAATCATACCTAGGTGCGATTCAGGCCAGTGTTTACAATTTTAAGTGTAGCACATGCTAGCATTCAAATTCCATCTAAGTGTGGCAGATGCTAACATTCACAATCCTATCTAAGTGTGGCACATGCAGCATTCACAATCCTATCTAGATACGACGCAGGCTAGTGTTTACAATTTTAAGTGTAGCACATGCTAGCATTCAAATTCCATCTAAGTGTGGCAGATGCTAACATTCACAATCCTATCTAAGTGTGACACATGCAGCATTCACAATCCTATCTAGATACGACGCAGGCTAGTGTTTACAATTTTAAGTGTAGCACATGCTAGCATTCAAATTCCATATGCAATTACGCATGATGAACTAATCCAGTTCAGGTGCAGACTTTGTCACATGGGTAGGGAGAATGGAATATGGTGCTGTTACCCATGCGACTCAAAGTCAGGGGGCGTTCCCCTATGAACTGTATTGTTTAAATGCAATCAACTAAATGTATCTCTCAGAAATATTTATGACTCGCATTGAGTAAAACCCTCGAAAAACACAGGCAAATCTGTGAATGGGGTCTATATTTTTAGAATGGGGATACTCTGCTGGTTCCCCTGTCTGCTTCTCAACAGCCTACAGCTTTAAAGAAGTGAAACTGTTTATGCGGCCATTTTCTGCCAAGTTTTATGTTTTTATTGTGTTGGTGATGTGCGTCATTGGATTGTCACGCCCAAACGAGGCAGCAACGGTAGATGCGGAATGCTCCTCCTCGAATCCATGTGCATGGAGAAAGTATAGGTAAGAGGCCAAAAAGTAACCTCCGAAAGGATTTTCGACTGAGGATTGCTTGTGAGATTGGTGTATCTTCTTGGGCTGCATGAAGCCTTTTTACTTACATCTAATTGCGGTGGGGCAGACCCAGTGCGGGGAGGTAAATGGGGAAATTATGTTTCATAGTTGGGGCTTAAAATTGCAATTCACTGTAGTTAACGTATTGGGGTAAAGAGTGAGTGACGAAAGAAGTACGCTGAGGGGGGGACCAGAGTTAGTAAAGGAAGCAGAGGGTTAATGTCAAAATGTAAAGCTTATTGGCAAACACTCAGAGAAACGGTAGTTGTATGAGGCACATGACACGTTACATGGATGGTGAGAGAGTTTCTAAACTTGAGCTTGGGAATGTGGCAGTAAAACGAATGTTGTTCCCCTGGAAAAGGTATACCAGCATTATGTATATACATTACGGTCAGATGCTTATAAGTATTTAAAAGGTTGGGGCATTGGAAGGTATCTTTGATTTGACTAACCTTCTAAATTCACCTAAAGCGAAAAAAGGGCAAAATAGATCCAGCGCAAACGAAAGCTTGGAGTCTAAGGGATACAAATGTGATGATTCAATCTTTCCTCTCCAATAGAACCATGAGGGTCTTCGAACCGTCACATTCGGCCGAGACAGCTTCAGTGGATTAAAAACAAGTATAGGAAAGGTTCAAGCTCTCCCACCTCACTGATGCCCATTAATTGCCTCTCTCCACCGTTGGTTACAGAAACCAAAGTAGTGGATCACTGGCAAAGAAGAGGAGGGGGATATTATGGAGTTATTTAGTGCCACAAATACTGGTTATTCCTCTGTGCAAGCTTCAGCAGCAGCGGAGTGGTCCCAAGCGGCTTCCCAACATTGTTCAGTCACAGATAGCAACGGAGATAGTTGTTGAGCGGTGGCAACAGCCCCCGGCAGAGTACACTGCTAGCGATGAAGCGATCTCTCATTAGCTCTCCCAACACCATCATAGGTGGTGTGTATAGTCCATCGTGTCCCCATTTGCAAGCCCCATTACTTACGGCAGCCAGCAGGGGTCGCCTCTCATGGTACGGGTAACTTGGCAAAAGTACATGCCCTGGAGACTCATGGGGATCTTAGAAATCAAAATGTTCAAAATGTATCTTTTTTGCACAAGGGCAAACACGGCAAATTGCACTTGTGACTGTGAAATGTTTTTTAATATGTCCCATCATTTTTAAAAATAGGGCAAACTTTGCCCTAGTGCTAATACTGTGCAAACTTGCACTTGGACCGATGCAAAATTTCTGTAATCTGAACTGGTAGGGGAAGAGGACGTTGTGGCGCTGCCCACGATCGTCAAAGTGGAACATGTTTCATGTTTTTGGGCTAGTGGCAAGTAATACTCGCTGCCACTATTGTAAGCAAGAAGGTCAATGGAAACGTGAGTGCCCTAGTGGACCGCAGTCTAGGGTCCCGGTGGTGTTCAGCGCTCTCCCATTCCCGAAAGTGAATGGGCAACATTTCTAACCAATTAACTGAAAGTTCAGACAGCTGGCGAAAAGGTGATATTGCCATGCAAACATGAATACCCATATATCAAGAAGGGCCTTTTGTGAATTAACATTGTGCCTTGCTTAGTAGATCCAGCAACAGATCACTCTGCAATTGGGTCTTAAGATTTCCTGCCGTGTCACTGTTTCCTCACATGTAAGAGCTTTTGGTATTACCAATAACCCCCTCTTCTCTCCTGTTAAAGCCCCTTTAGATGTGCACCTAAATCTGATCTCACATCCACATGCCAGGGATTGGTCTAGCAACCATGTTTTTAACAAATGTTATTGGAAACCTATTATGCAGGCAGCATCTTGGCTTCTTTTCATTTTTAAAACTTGGGATTTAGCAAACCTCTATGCCATGCCATAGAATGCCGATTACTAAAGTAGTTTATGATGCACACTTGGTATTCAATTACTCGCAAGCGGTTGATTATTAGGCCAGCCATCTAACTCACCCTTTGTGTGTCACAAAGGACATCTCGGTGTGCTGCGCTCATACCTTCTTCATATTTAGTTGAGTGCACCACCCATGGCAAGTTCTCAAGCAAGCATCTGCAGTCACATGCACTCACCCCTTCCTGTGCATCACACGTCGACCCCTCCCAAATGCCTACCCACTCTGGGGATGCCCCCATGACCTGGAAGCAGTGGAAGCAAGACATTCTCGCCTACCTCCACACTGCCAAGGCCACAGACTTCACTAATGGCCTCAAGAAATCCATGCTATTGAACAGCTTGCGCTCAGAAGGATAGAGAACATTTCAGGCACTTCCTCCCATCCTGGTTGGTCCTGATGAAGAAACCAATAATTTAATGAACCAATGGTATGGATGGGAAGTCTTATGCTCCCAAAGTAGTGAAAGAGAGGGAGAGAGAGAGAGCGAAGGAGAGAGAGAAAGAGAGCGACAGAGACAGAGAGAGAGAGAGAGCGAAAGAGAGAGAGAAAGAGAGCGACAGAGACAGAGAGAGAGAGATAGCAAGAGAGAGAGAGAGAGATAGCGAGACAGAGAGAGAGAGAGAGAGAGAGATAGAAATTGATACTGAATGAGCTATCAGCAGGAAGGGGAAATCATTCAACAGTATGTAACAGCCTTGAGGGCAATTACCATGGTTTGAGAGCTTGGTCCATTTCTCAACAAGGTCATGAGTAGGCAAGGATACAACCTGCGAAATGTGCTCTGTGGAAAGTTTGGTTGATCTGGGAAAAAGAATCCTTAGAAGAATGGTTTAATAGTTCCTACTGTGAATGGACAGAGCAGAGCATAGCGTGAGGCCTAACCAATATCAATAGACAGGTTTGTTCATGAAGGTGGGAGAAATGGCTTGACATTGTACGGGAATCCTTGTGGCAGATGAGATGGCGAATCTGAGAGTCGGAAGGAGTGTTGTCTTTTAGAATGCAGTAGAATTCCCATAGGCTCCCAAGGAGAGGTAAGGGCGCATGATAATGCTGCGACCAAGAGGCCCCAATCCATGCTGTTCGCAAAGCATGCCTGAATCACCCTGGAGGTTGGAAAGAAGCCAGATCTGCCTGAGCCACTGGGGGGGGGGGATTTGTGTATCCACGCAGGTCCAGGGACTAGCAACTGGATAAATAACAATACAGCGTGCAAAATGAGAATTTCCCTGCAGGTTATTCCCTTGAGGTGAAGTCACTATCCCTCGTCAACAATGGTCCACCACCTAGCTAAAAGATGGAAAAAAGATCCCACTAAAATCCCCACAGAATAATCTCCCTAATGTGCATATATAAACAAATTTATAACATAAAAAGCAAGTTACCTAAACAAACATTCCCATGGTGCAAACAGAAAAGAGGATCCCAGAACAAAATAAGAACACCCCAGTCATAACGCTGCCATACCGGTCATTGCCAACACATGGCCATATTCAGAAGACATCCAAAATACTCTCCCATTTCTTATTGCATCCATACTGGGAAATCTTTAATCATTGATCATTGAGAATTGCCCCACTAAACACCAATTACATAATATAATACCAAGCCACACCCTTCAATCCCAGCATGCACTCCACCTCTTTTTTGCGACATTGCCAGACCTGAGTACTAGGGAATTTCCAGGGATCCCCGTTGATTGCTCCATTTCTCTTTGAGCACTCCCCATCTGCTTGCCCTTAGCAGTGCCTTCCACATCGTTGGAAATTTAGAGTTTTCATGGTCTCTGGGAGGAATACCCAGGAGAATCATTAGGGGGGGAGTCTAGCTGAAAGGTACCTCCTATTACCTCTTTAATCCTGCTTCACAATTCTGCCCCAAAAAAACCTATTGTGGACATGTCCACCACACATGTGCCAATTGTGGGATGTTTTAACCCACTAGTCTATGCCCTGCAACATCACTGTGCGCTGCTTGCATCATAAACAACAGAGTGGCCGCCAAAAAGATCTTTGTGCTAAAAATCTCAGAAA